>NC_135667.1:5575827-6175827 GCF_964188315.1 Podarcis muralis
TTTCGGGGGAGAGGTTTCCCTGAGCAGAAGAGCGATGTGTTCAGACTTGCAAGCCAGGTGGCTGTGATGGCCGAGTGGTTAAGGCGTTGGACTCGAAATCCAATAGGGTTTCCCTGCGCAGGTTCGAATCCTGCTCACAGCGCGAGGCCAGTCTTTTCCCTGCAAGCTTTCTTTTTGACCCTTTTAGATGTCTTCGCTTTCTCTATCTCGCACACAGCTCCATTCATTGCAAAGGAACATCTCCGCTTCTGACACGGAAGTGACACGGGCAGAAGCGGCTGAATGATCTGATCAACCCTCTTCCCCCCCCCCTTTCTCACATTCCAGATGTTAGAAGCAAGCAACGCATCCACAAATCTGGAGCGATGATGCACAATTCTGATCTTGGCTGGGTTTCCCACGAGGTGCGTCTTAATCCCAGCAGATAAGCTCTAGGCTATTTTCACCCTGCTGGTTTCTATAAATAAACCCGCAGTTTCAAATAACAACAACTGCATTTTAGCAACAGAGGCACATTAGTAAACCGCCTCGTTTCAGAAAGTGTGGGCTGCTGTCGTTACTGCGTGGCAAAGAGAAATGCACTCTGCACATGCTCAGATTCAGCCCCCTCTTGGGATCTTATAGATTGGCGTGGGAACTGAAGCTTTATCCCTTTTGCACTCCTCCCGGGACACAATTCGAATCCTGCCTCACCCAAGAGTCAGCTTCAGGGCTAAACCTTGGAGGATGTCTCTGGTCATGTGCAGAGTGCCTTTGCCCTCACTGACAAGGAACTCCAGCTAACCTCACACATCTGGGAGGAGGGGAGCAGATTCTCTGGTCAAGGTTTCCAGGCAGGAATTATTTCTCTTTTTCATTAAGAGCTGAACCCTGGGGTTTTAGATTACTGCAGCTACTCTGGTGCAAAGGGAAAGGGGAAAAAAAAAAACGCTCTGCGCGTGCTCTGAACCACCACCTGCGATCCTCGCGCATGTGTGAGCGTGCCAACACGAGAGTTCCGCTTGGAGAAAATCGTTGCGCGTCTCTAAGGGCGCAGTGCCTTGGCCACACGGGTATGCTTGATGATCTGGGCAAGGCCAAAATTAATTTGGGGGGCTTGGGCATATCAATTTCTTAAAGTTTCCTGGGGGAGCTGTTTCTCGAACTTTTGAGCAAACAGGCAACCAGCGACCGGCTCCAACATCGCGCCATGGGCTGGGATCGGACGCACGTGTGTGGGGGGCCGGGGATCTGAACAACAAAGCCTTGCTAATGCAAAATCTTTGGAATTAACATGTGTAGAGCATGGTGGGGTTCTGGGAGAAGGGGGGGGGCGGAGATCTGCAAATGGATCCACGAGGGTCCCCTCCCCTGCTCATGGCAGGCCCAGCTGGTCACTTAGGGGGCTGGAGGTGTCCTTTTTCCCTTGGGAAAAGGAGCCATTCCCTCCTCCGCCTCTGCCCTCTTTTATGGTGGAATTGCAAAAGAAGCCTTTGATCCGGATTTTTAGCACCTTGCCGTGTGTTTACAAATTGGCTGCGCCCCTCCCTTGCCACCTTCTGCTGTCCACGCGACTGGGGTACCTGGCAGGAGAAGGGGGGTGGTTTAAATTTCTCGAATTTCAAAGCTGTCCGGTTGCTCCCCACCACCTTCCTCCAGGCAGGCTAGCTTTTGTGCTTCCAAGCAATGTTTTGAAAGCCCTGTCCTTTTCACCCCCTGCACAGCAGGCAGAGATCCAACCGGTGCAGCTTTCCCCGAGAAGCCTCCTCACCACTTGAATTTCTGCCTGCGGCGTGCACAGTGGCGTAGCGTGGGGGGTGCAGGGGGGGCCGGCCGCACCGGGCGCAACATCTGGGGTTAGGGCAAATCCATGGGTTAGGGGGCGCAAATCCACAGGTTAGGGGGCGCAAATCCATGGGTTAGGGGGCGCAAATTACTTGCCTTGCCCCGGGTGCTGACAACCCACGCTACGCCACTGGGCATGCACAACATTCCTGCAGACATGCACACCACCCCCTGTTCTGAAATCCTGTTTGGAGAGACAGGCTTGGGAGATCAGGACGAAAGTTTAAACCCCACCAATGAATAGGAAGAGGGGACCTTAGAAAACTGGATTAGGGGGCATTGAGAGGGGCGAATCCCTTTAAGGGGATTGTTCCTTTAGTGGCTCTTGCGGATGTTGGGGGGGAGGATTATCCGATTAGTGCTAAATTAAATAGTTCATTCCGCTGCCTCCTTTATCCCCGGTGTGTTCAGCAAAGCAAAGCCAAGATCAGATGGGATTTGCTTTGAGGGGCAAGAGGGGAAGGGAAACTCTTGTGAAAACCTTTGCACGTAGAAAAAATAAAATAAAATCACTCTCAACCGCTTGATTTCCCAGTGTTATAACTCCACATAGGGTGGCCACATAAAAAATTGACGATGCACCTGTGCCTGAATGTGCCTCTAAAACATGGGTAGGCAAACTAAGGCCCGGGGGCCGAATCCGGCCCAATCGCATTCTAAACTGTAGTTAAAGCTCTGGTTTTCCCAGTAGTGATGTATGGAAGTGAGAGCTGGACCATAAAGAAGGCTGATCGCCGAAGAATGGATGCTTTTGAATTCTGGTGCTGGAGGAGACTCTTGAGAGTCCCATGGTCTGCAAGAAGATCAAACTGATCCATTCTGAAGGAAATCAGCCCTGAGTGCTCACTGGAAGGACAGATCCTGAAGCTGAGGCTCCAAGACTTTGGCCACCTCATGAGAAGAGAAGACTCCCTGCAAAAGACCCTGATGTTGGGAAAGATGGAGGGCGCAAGGAGAAGGGGACGACGGAGGACGAGATGGTGGGACAGTGTTCTCGAAGCTACCAGCATGAGTTTGACCAAACTGCGGGAGGCAGTGGAAGACAGGAGTGCCTGGCGTGCTCTGGTCCAGGGGGTCACGACTAAACAACAACAACTAGCATGTTCTACTGCAAGTTAAGGTGCAGGAGCAGGGCTAAGGCAAAATGTTGGCAACCCCACCAGCATGTTCCACGGCTGTAACAAGCCTATGTACCAACATTTGGAGAAGAGGCTGGTGTGACTTGAAAGCCTTTTCAATTCTAGTTCACGCAATAAAAGCTGTGATCTCACCTACTCTAAAAAAATTTGGTTGGAGGGAAGAGCAAATTCTGTTTCCGGGACTTCGGACTCTTATCATACTTTCTCATCTCCCAGTAGATTAAATGACTTAAATGGAGCGTGGAATCTGGACTTCATTGTGCCAGAAGCTGTTTTCAACCATAGCTTTCACTCAAGTGAAGGAAAGCGAGAGGGAGAAGAGCCTTTTAAGCATGTGCAGAGTGTTTCCCCATCACCATGAAAATCACAGTCAATCCCCAGTCCCAGGTGTGTTCAATATTAGGAAAAAAGGCTTCCACTGGCAAGATTGGGGCTTTGAGCTCCAGGACCTATTGGTTTAGAACTGAAGCGCTGGAGGGAGGGAGCAGTAGAAAAGAGATGAAAATTCAGGGGACCAAAGGGACATTTTGGAGCTGCCCCCAGACCAGGGCTGGGCCAAGATATTTTGACACCTGAGGCAAACTGCAACACTGGCTAGGAAAGAAGGGAGGGAGTGAAGATCTAACGTTGTCGGGAACTTGGAGGCCAGATCTGCTGCCCCTGGGGATCCTGCCGCCCGAGGCGGTTGTCTCAGCTTGTCTCACAGGAGGGCCGGCCCTGCGCCAGACCTACCAGTTTCAGCATTTCAGAAACCAGGGTGCAATATTGCAGAGCCAGTTTTCCAAGATGCTAAGAAGAGCAGCCTTGCTAGATGAGGCCAGAAATCTGCCTGTGACGCTCCAGGGAGTGCCAGATGTTTGTGGAGAGGTTCCCAGCCAAGGTGATGCTGGAGGCAGCCTCAGTCGCCAGCGTTGGTGGTATAGTGGTGAGCATAGCTGCCTTCCAAGCAGTTGACCCGGGTTCGATTCCCGGCCAACGCAGCCTAGCTTTTTGCCAAAGGGTTAATGCTTTGCGGGCAAAAATAATCTCCCAGGCTGAGTCTCTGTGAGGGGCTGGGGGGTGCCTCTTTGCCTGAGACTGTGTTACATGCTGTACATTTAAAGGACATGACTTTCCCTTAAAGAGTCCCGGGAACTGTAGTTTGTTAAGGGTGCTGGGAGTTGTAGTTCTGTGATGGAGCAAACTGCAGTTCCCAGGATTCTTGGAGTGTGTCTGCTTTTAATGTATGGTTTCGAATAAAAGGAGAGCCTATTGAATCAGCATCCTATTCTCACAGTGGCCAAGTGGAGCCTATGGGAAGTTTGCAAGCAGGATCCGATCATAGGAGATCTGTGGCTTCCAGGAACTGGTATGCAAAGCCATTACTGCCCTTGAAGATGAAGAGACCCATAGATGGTGCTGAGGAGGGACGAGGAGGGGGTAGGCTATAGGACTGCACAGCAGGCCACTTGAAGGGAGAACTTCCTAAACCCCCACCTGATGGCCACCTGACCACTGGTTTTTTTTATAGTTTTAATAAAATTTTCAGTTTTAGAATTTAAAGCACTCATTTATACATCCTTAAGATGTCAGTGACTTCCCTTCTTCTCTTTCCACCGATCATTTTACATATCATAGATCCCTGCACATTTTACAAAAACTGTACCATTCAGTATTCCATTATTGCACCCACCCAAACTTGTTTGCACTGTTGAATTTATCTCAATGCTGCCAGTGTTTTCAGCTGTACACAGTTATTTCCCATATATTCAATAAACGTTTTCCAATCTTCCTTAAATGTATGTTCTTCTTGTTCTCTTGTTTTCTATGTTAAGTCAGCAAGTAGTGCATATTTTGTCAGCTTAACTTGCCACTTTTCTTCGGTTGGGACCTCGCTCGTTTTCCATTTTGGGGCTAATAAAACACAGGGCCTTCTGGCAGTTCCCTCATTGTGAGAAGGGAGGTTACCGGGAACCAGGCAGAGGGCCTTCTCGGTAGTGGCGCCCGCCCTGTGGAACACCCTCCCTTCAGATGTGAAGGAAATAAGCAGCTATCCTATCTTTAAAAGACATCTGAAGGCAGCCCTGTTCAGGGAAGTTTTTAATATTTAATGCTGTACTGTTTTTAAGACTTGATTGGGAGCCGCCCAGAGTGGCTGGGGAAACTCAGCCAGATGGGCGGGGTATAAACAAATTATTATTAGTATTAGTAGTAGTAGTAGTAGTAGTAGTAGTAGTAGTAGTAGTAGTAGTGACATAAATAATCCTTTTCGACACCTGGGAATTTCTTTTTTGTTATTATTATAAAAGTTTGTATTAGTTTTCAATACAATATACATATGATACCATACCAAAGGTTTATCACAAATTATATATTATGGACTACCTTCAGCTTATCTGGCAATCATCCGTAGTTAAATTTTAGTCACGCATTTCCTGGGAATTTCAGCCTGAATTATCCGCAACAGAAAGGACTCTGGTTTTGAGGGGGGAGAAGTACTTTTAAACATTCCCCCCCCCCCCAATTCGTTATGGATCATTTCCCAGTACTCTTTCACCCTTTTACAAGCCCAACCACCGGACCACTGTTAACGCTACTTCTAGGGCAAATCTACATCCCCACAACTCATACACCCCATATGTTTGATAGAGCACTGCTTTCTCCCAAAGAATCCTGGGAAACATAGTTTCTTAAGAGCGCTGGGAATTGTAGCTCTGTGAGAAGCAAAGTACGATTCCTGGAAGAGGAATCTGCCTCCGAGGCCACAGCGTGGAATCTGGACTTCATTGTGCCAGAAGCTGTTTTCAACCATAGGATTCACTCAGGTGAAGGAATGGCGAGAGGGAGAAGAGCCTTTTAAGCATGTGCAGAGTGTTTTCCCATCACCATGAGAAGTCACAGTCAATCCCCAGCCCCAAGTGTGTTCAATATTAGGAAGAAGGGCTTCCACTGGCAAGATTGGGGCTTTGAGCTCCAGGACCTATTGGTTTAGAACTGAAGCGCTGGAGGGAGGGAGCAGTAGAAAATAGATGAAAATTCAGGGGACCAAAGGGACATTTTGGAGCTGCCCCCAGACCTGGGCTGGGCCAAGATATTTTGACCCCTGAGGCAAACTGCAAAACTGGCTAGGAAAGAAGGGAGGAGTGAAGATCTAACGTTGTCGGGTACTTGGAGGCCAGACCTGCTGCCCCTGGGGATCCTGCCGCCCGAGGCGGTTGTCTCAGCTTGTCTCACAGGAGAGCCGGCCCTGCGCCAGCCCTACCAGTTTCAGCATTTCAGAAACCAGGGTGCAATATTGCAGAGCCAGTTTTCCAAGATGCTCAGAAGAGCAGCCTTCCTAGATGAGGCCAGAAATCTGCCTGTGACGCTACAGGGAGTGCCAGATGTTTGTGGAGAAGTTCCCAGCCAAGGTGATGCTGGAGGCAGCCTCAGTCGCCAGCGTTGGTGGTATAGTGGTGAGCATAGCTGCCTTCCAAGCAGTTGACCCGGGTTCGATTCCCGGCCAACGCAGCCTAGCTTTTTGCCAAAGGGTTAATGCTTTGCGGGCAAAAATAATCTCCCAGGCTGAGTCTCTGTGAGGGGCTGGGGGGTGCCTCTTTGCCTGAGACTGTGTTACATGCTGTACATTTATAGGACATGACTTTCCCTTAAAGAGTCCCGGGAACTGTAGTTTGTTAAGGGTGCTGGGAGTTGTAGTTCTGTGATGGGGCAAACTGCAGTTCCCAGGATTCTTGGAGTGTGTCTGCTTCAAATGTATGGTTTTGAATAAAAGGAGAGCCTATTGAATCAGCATCCTATTCTCACAGTGGCCAAGTGGAGCCTATGGGAAGTTTGCAAGCAGGATCCGATCATAGGAGAACTGTGGCTTCCAGGAACTGGTATGCAAAGGCATTCCTGCCCTTGAAGATGAAGAGACCCATAGATGGTGCTGAGGAGGGACAAGGGTGGGGAGAGGCTATAGGACTGCACAGCAGGCCACTTGAGGGGGGCACGTCCTAAACCCCCACCTGATGGCCACCTGACCACTGGGGTTTTTTATTGTTTTTATAAAATTTTCAGTTTTAGAATTTAAAGTACTCATTTATACATCCTTAAGATATCAGTGCCTTCCATTCTTCTCTTTCCACGGATCATTTTACATATCATAGATCCCTGCACATTTTACAAAAACTGTACTATTCAGTATTCCATGATTGCACCCACTCAAACTTGTTTGCACTGTTGAATTTATCTCAATGCTGCCAGCGTTTTCAGCTGTACACAGTTATTTCCCATATATTCAATAAACATCTTCCAATCTTCTTTAAACGTATGTTCTTCTTGTTCTCTTATTCTCTATGTTAAGTCAGCAAGTAGTGCATATTTTGTCAGCTTAACTTGCCACTTTTCTTCGGTTGGGACCTCGCTCGTTTTCCATTTGGGGGCTAATAAAACACAGGGCCTTCTGTCGGTTCCCTCATTGTGAGAAGGGAGGTTACAGGGAACCAGGCAGAGGGCCTTCTCGGTAGTGGCGCCCGCCCTGTGGAACACCCTCCCTTTGGATGTGAAGGAAATAAGCAGCTATCCTATCTTTAAAAGACATCTGAAGGCAGCCCTGTTCAGGGAAGTTTTTAATATTTAATGCTGTACTGTTTTTAAGACTTGATTGGGAGCCGCCCAGAGTGGCTGGCGAAACTCAGCCAGATGGGCTTGGTATAAATAAATTATTATTATTATTATTATTATTATTATTGACATAAAGAATCCTTTTTGACACCTGGGAATTTCTTTTTTTTAATAAATTTTTTATTAGTTTTCAATACAATATACATATGATACCATACCAAAGGTTTATCACAAATTATATTATATTATGGACTTCCTTCAGCTTATCTTCCAATCATCCGTAGTTAAATTTTAGTTACGCATTTCCTGGGAATTTCAGCCTGAATTATCCGCAACAGAAAGGACTCTGGTTTGGGGGGGGGGAGGACTTTTAAACATTTCCCCCCCAATTCGTTATGGATCATTTCCCAGTACTCTTTCACCCTTTTACAAGTCCAACCACCGGACCACTGTTAACGCTACTTCTAGGGCAAATCTACATCCCCACAACTCATAAACCCCATATGTTTGAAAGAGCATGAATGTCTCCCAAAGAATCCTGGGAAACATAGTT
Organism: Podarcis muralis; assembly: GCF_964188315.1. NCBI lineage: Eukaryota > Metazoa > Chordata > Lepidosauria > Squamata > Lacertidae > Podarcis > Podarcis muralis. The sequence goes on from NC_135667.1 coordinate 5,583,928, forward strand.
TCTTAAGAGTGCTGGGAATTGTAGCTCTGTGAGAAGCAAAGCACAGTTCCTGGAAGAGGAATCTGCCTCCGAGGCTACAGCGTGGAATCTGGACTTCATTGTGCCAGAAGCTGTTTTCAACCATAGGATTCACTCAGGTGAAGGAATGGCGAGAGGGAGAGTGCCTTTTAAGCATGTGCAGAGTGTTTCCCTATCACCATGAGTAGTCACAGTCAATCCCCAGCCCCAAGTGTGTTCAATATTAGGAAAAAAGGCTTCCATTGGCAAGATTGGGGCTTTGAGCTCCAGGACCTATTTGTTTAGAACTGAAGCGCTGGAGGGAGGGAGCAGTAGAAAAGAGATGAAAATTCAGGGGACCAAAGGGACATTTTGGAGCTGCCCCCAGACCAGGGCTGGGCCAAGATATTTTGACACCTGAGGCAAACTGCAACACTGGCTAGGAAAGAAGGGAGGGAGTGAAGATCTAACGTTGTCGGGAACTTGGAGGCCAGATCTGCTGCCCCTGGGGATCCTGCCGCCCGAGGCGGTTGCCTCAGCTTGTCTCACAGGAGGGCCGGCCCTGCCCCAGCATTTCAGAAACCAGGGTGCAATATTGCAGAGCCAGTTTTCCAAGATGCTAAGAAGAGCAGCCTTGCTAGATGAGGCCAGAAATCTGCCTGTGACGCTCCAGGGAGTGCCAGATGTTTGTGGAGAGGTTCCCTGCCAAGGTGATGCTGGAGGCAGCCTCAGTCGCCAGCGTTGGTGGTATAGTGGTGAGCATAGCTGCCTTCCAAGCAGTTGACCCGGGTTCGATTCCCGGCCAACGCAGCCTAGCTTTTTGGCAAAGGGTTCATGCTTTGTGGGCAAAAATAATCTCCCAGGCCCAATATCCAGGTAGACTTCCTCTCGCCTGAGACTGTGTTACATGCTATACATTTAAAGGACACGGCCTTCCCTCTGTAATTTGTTAACGGTGCTGGGAGTTAAAGCTCCTTTGTGAGAAAACTATGGTTCCCTGGATACTGATGAATTGGAAATATAAAAATGCGGCTCCCTGCTATGATTGGATTGAAGACTTATACAAACTCGCAACATATGAACAACTTGCATATAAACGCAGACTTGCCATGGACAAATTCAACGATATATGGAATCCATTCTTACAAACAGTGTAATATGTTAAGATCTGGTGAAATACAATTACAACCTTGTAAAATATAGTTCCCCTCCCCCCCCTTTATTTTCACTTCTAAACTGGTTCTGTTTCTCTTTTTCTTTCTCTTTTATTTACGTCTCGCCATGTTTAGTGCACGTATAATTATGTAATTTTTTTGAACTTTCAATAAAGAAGTTTAAAATCTAAAATAAATAAAATAAAACTGGGATTCCCTTTCTGGCTCCTGCCAGAATCTTCCCATCTTCCCATCCACACATGTGCCCTGAACTTTAACCTCCAGGTACTGTATCATCTGTGGCGGGAAAAGTTCCTACCTGGGAAAGAAAGAAAGAGAGAGAGAGAGAGAGAGAGAGAGAGAGAGAGAGAGAGAGAGAGAGAGAGAGGTATGTGTCTGGGAAGAGTCTGAGGGTGTGGGAATCACACCTGTTTGGGGTGTCTCTTTCCTCACCTTCCCTCTTTGAAAGGACCTGTGACTCTTGTCTTTATGGCCAGTCAACACCCCTCTCTAGTTTTTATAAGCCTCTCTTTGTTAGAGGCAAGATTGGGGTTGGGGAGTAGCTGCCCAGACAGATGTTCACCTCTCTCTCGAGACAAAAGGCCCAGGGGACGGGTCCCCAAGGTGGACAACTCCTGCCGGGAGAAGGGCTAAGGCAGGGGTCAGCAAAATTGCCGCATCTTGGGCCAGTGTCTCCAGCGCTGATCGCACGGCGGACTGGAGGGCGCGGGAGCACGTGCCCATATGCGTGCGCACACGCTATTTCCGGCGTATTTCCAGGTCGGAGGAGCACCGGAAATAGCTTGTGCACATGTGCACGGGCCTCCTCCGACCCGGATGTGCCCTGGAAATAACGCTTAAAGGTAAAGGGACCCCTGACCATTAGGTCCAGTCGTGGCCGACTCTGGGGTTGTGGCACTCATCTCGATTTATTGGCCGAGGGAGCCGGCATACAGCTTCCGGGTCATGTGGGCAGCATGACTAAGCCGCTTCTGGCGAACCAGAGCAGCGCACGGAAATGCTGTTTACCTTCCCGCCGGAGTGGTACCTATTGATCTACTTGCACTTTGAGGTGCTTTCGAACAACTGCTAGGTGGGCAGGAGCAGGCACCGAGCAACGGGAGATTTGAACCGCCGACCTTCTGATCGGCAAGTCCTAGGCTCTGTGGTTTAACCCACAGTGCCGCCCACATCCCATGGAAATACACTTGCGCATGCGCAAATAACGCTTGCACATGCGCACTAGCTATTTCCGGTGCTCCTCCAACCCGGAAGTGGGCAGCAGTGCAGCACCGGTAAGAGCGGGCGGTGGCAGCGGGTGGCAGGGGTCGCTGCGGGCCGGATAAACGAGTCCCTCGGGCCTTACCCGGCCCATGGACCTTAGTTTGGGGACCCTGGGCTGGTGCCGAATCAAACTGCTAAAGGGCTCCCCATCGAGTCCAGAATTCTGCTTCTCCAGAACAAAGAGTGCGTAAGCGGAGAAAGGTTTCTTCTTCCACAGTGATCCAATGCGACGGTCACCTCCAGGCTTGACTACTGTAATTCGCTCTACGCGGGGCTGCCCTCGAAGCTGTCCCAGAAACTCCAGCGGGTGCAGAATGCTGCAGCGAGGCTCCTCACGGGGTCTCTGCCATGGGAGCATATTCACCCAGTGCTTTTCCAGCTCCCCATAGTCTGGACCTTTGAAGTGTATCTCCAATATCTTCTATCCTGTCTCTTCTTGTTGTTTTCATATTTTCCACATCCCGATCTGGACGCTTTAGAGTTCTCCGTCCCTGGCTCTGCGATTCTCAGTCATGTCAGAAATCATATTCTTCAATTTCCAGGCAGGGTCCGCACAGATGCACTCTGAGCATGCACAAGAACACTCTCCTGTGTGATATTCCTTCCCCAAAGAACCTCTGCATTGGGTTCTGGGGCTGAGCCTTGGGGAGTCTCAAATTCAACCTTGGAATGGGGGCTGTGAGTGCAAAATGAGAGTTTATTTTGTATGGCGCGGCGGAAAGAGGTCTGGTTTGAATCAGAATAAACGGGCGTTTTGCACGATGCTTTCTCCAGCTGCCGAATGGGTGAGGCTGCAGGAATGAGGTTGTGGCACCTGCTAACTCTTTCGAGGCCAAAAATCTAAACAAATGCACAATAACACCCCTCTCCCCCCCCAAATCACACCAAAGATCCACTCAGTTGAGCGTGCTTCTTCCAACGGCAGGCTAAAATGATCGCTCCAGAATGCCCACAAGTAGGGCATATTTTCAGATACACTATCCCTGGTCCTGGAGGCTCCATTGAGTACAGAAGGGCTGTTGATAAGTCCAGCCTCTGTTAATTTATCTGCTTTTTGAAAAAGCTAAGTTGGAGGCCACTAAGACCATCCTTGACAGCTTTTCTATTCTGCTAGGCTTATGCAGGCAACTAAGAAAACATATTTCCATAATAGTTGATTTTTAAAAAATTATTTTACATATTTTTATTATAGAGAGAAGTTGTTGTAAACAATTTTGATTTTTTTAAATAGAGAGAGGGTGGAGAGAGAGAGAGACTGTGTGGTTTAATGGTTAGCAGTGGCCAGCAAACTTTTTCAGCAGGGGGCCGGTCCACTGTCCCTCAAACCTTGTGGGGGGCCAGACTATATTTTGGAGGGGGGGAAATGGACCAATTCCTATGCCCCACAAATAACCCAGAGATACATTTTAAATAAAAGGACACATTCTACTCATGTAAAAACATGGATTTAGAAGGTGATTGGGCCGGATCCAGCCCCCGGGTCTTAGTTTGCCTACCCATACTTTAACCCAATTGCCTTCTAAATCCGGCCTGCGGACGGTCTTAGAATCAGCGTGTTTTTCCATGAGCAGAATGTGAATTTTTATTTAAGATGTATCTCTGGGTTATTTGTGGGGCATAGGAATTCGTTCGTTCCCCCCCCAAAAATATAGTCTGGCCCCCACAAGGTCTGAGGGACAGTGGACCGGCTCGCTGCTGAAAAACTTTGCTGGCCCCTGGGTTAAAGTGTTGAACTGGTATCTGGGAGAGAGCAGGGTTCGAATCTCCACTCAGCCATGAAAATCACTGGGTGACCTTGGGCCAATCTCTTAGTCTAACCTACCTCAAAGGGTTGTTGAGAGGACGAAATGGGAAGGACCACGTATGCCACCCTGAGGCCCTTGGGAGATAAAGGGGGTATAGAAGTGCAATAAATAAGTAAATATAAAATAACGCCGGAAGAAAACCTGAGCCTTGCTTGCCGGATCAAGTCAAGGGCCCGACTTGCCCAGCTTCCTATTCTCCCCGTGGCCAACCAAGATGTCTCCATGGGAAACCCCCCAGTCAGGACTTGAGCATGACAGCGTTCTCCCTGCCTGAGACTTGCAGCAACTGATGGCCACCATTGCCTCTTGTGGAAATGAGTTCCACAGTTTAACTTTGTGCTGTGTGCTTTGAATTGCCTAATGGAAAAGTGGGATAGATATAAGATATATGTTCAAAAATACAGTAAAGTTTCGCTATCTATGCTAGCATTCGATTGACGTTGGAGAGAGACTGAGTTGAGAAATAAGACCTAGGGTATATATTGATATAGGAATGTATTAGATAAAATGTAAAGAAATACAGTGGTTAAGTACTTAATTCGTTCCGGAGGTCCGTTCTTAACCTGAAACTGTTCTTAACCTGAAGCACCATTTTACCTAATGGGGCCTCCTGCTGTGCCGCCGGAGCACGATTTCTGTTCTTATCCTGAAGCAAAGTTCTTAACCCGAGGTACTATTTCCGGGTTAGCGGAGTCTGTAACCTGAAGCGTATGTAACCTGAAGCGTCTGTAACCCAAGGTACCACTGTATACAACAATAAGAGTACATTCATTTGTAAAAAAAGGAATATACAACGGGATAGACTGGAAATCCAAAGTGTTGGTATATATATATATGATTTTGGAATTGTTTTTTGTCCTTGCTTCTTTAGGTATATAAACTTTGTATAACTGCTGAAAATTATATTATAATAAGCCTTGTGATGTAATATGATAATGTTTACCGGTGTAACATAAGAACGTTAATAAATAAATAAAACTCAAAAAAACGACGACGACAACTATGTGCTGTGTGAAGAAGTATCTGTCCTGGTCCTTCATTGGGTCCTGGGCAAGAGGGAGCGAAAAAACACCTCTCTCTGTTGGCGGAAATGACTGGCAGAATCCGAGACCAGGGAGAAGAGTCGGTGGAAGAAGACTGGAAGAAATTTAAAGACTATTTACAGAGATATTGTAAAATTAATGAATGTTAGAATGATGTTGGATTGAAATTAAGTGGTTTCTAGCTGTGATGGTATAAAAGAATATGAAAAATGGTTTTTTATAATAACTTAAGATTAAAGATCAGGGTAGAATAAAGAGGGAAAGAAACTGCTGAGCTAATAAATTGAACTGGAATACAAAAAAGGGAGGTACGAGGAGGTCCGGGAAATAAGTAAATGAAAAATAATGTGATGAAAAGATTGATTGTTTTTAACTACTTTTATTTTGTATTTTGTATTTTTTCTTTTTTCTTTTTCTATTTTGTAATGTAAAAACCCTAATAAAAATTTTATAAAAAAGAAAAAACACCTCTCTCTGGCAAATTTTGCCCCCCTGTCTTGCCGCACTGAATTTCAGAATTGAGAGGCAGGTCTAACATTTACGTAAGCGGGTAGATAAATTCCTTTCCCTTCCCCACCATTCATAATTATTGCAAAATTCTGCCATGGCTCCTTCTCTTCGCCCCCACCTCCAAATGTCTGGCTTGGGGGCGGCACCTCCCGTCTCCTTTGCCGATGGGAAACTTCTCATCTTCTTCTTCTTCCAGGGAAGGCCTCCCCCTTCTGACTTATTGGGGTTGTGGGGTGTGAGAGGGTGGCAGGAGGGCTGCCGGCCATTTCTGACACCTCCGCTTTTTTATGGCGGTGAGAATCGCTGTTGCCTGCAGTTTCCCACAAGCTGGTCACCATCTTACAATCTCTAGGGCCACAATAAAAAGTCGTAAAAGGCCTGTTGTGTGTCCCCACCCCCTCAGATTCCCTCCAGCCACCCCAGTGAATTTCAGAGCAAACTTCCATCCCTTAAAAGTTCTGTCCAAGTGAGCGTGCATGTGTGTACCGGTAATTCTAAAAAATAAAAACACAAAAACATAACGGCCCACCTAGACCAGCCTCCTGTTCGCCAAGTGCCTAAATGGGAAACCCACAAGCAGAATTCGAACACAAGACCCCCTTTCCCCTCCTGCGGTTTCCAACAACTGGTATTCAGACGCGTTTACTGCCTTCCAGCTGTGTAGGCAGAGCGTAGTCATTCTGCCTGGTAGCGATCAATAGCTTTCTCCTCCATGAATTTTCCCAGTCCTCTTTTAACACCATCTTGCCTAGGAGGCATCACGGTTTCCTGTGGCAGGTAGTTCCGTAGTTTAACTATGTGTGGCAGGAAGAAATCCGTTCCTCGTTTGAGGAGCCCTGCCAACATTCAAATGTTTGATGATGATGATAATTTATTATTTATACCCCGCCCATCTGGCTGGGTTTTCCCAGCCACTCTGGGCGGCTTCCAACAGAACACTAAAATGCAATAACCTATTAAACATTAAAAGCTTCCCTAAACAGCGCTGCCTTCAGATGTCTTCTAAAAGTCTGGTAGTTGTTTTTCTCTTTGACATCTGGTGGGAGGGTGTTCCACAGGGCAGGGGCCACCACCGAGAAGGCCCTCTGCCTGGTTCCCTGTAACTTGGCTTCTCACAGGGAGGGAACCGCCAGAAGGCCCTCGGCACTGGACCTCAGTGTCTGGGCTGAACAATGGGGGTGGAGATGCTCCTTCAGGTATACTGATGATGATGATAGGGGTCTTGTTTTTCTTCTTGAACGATTGCAATCCATTGGCATGCTACTTCAGAGCATCCTTTCCCCAATCTTGTGCTCTACAGATGTTTGGGGACTGGGAGGAAAACGGAGTCACAAGAGCATGGGTAGGCAAACTAAGGCCCGGGGGCCGGATCTGGCCCAAGAGCCTTCTCAATCCGGCCCGTGGACGGTCCGGGAATCAGGGTGTTTTTACATGAGTAGAATGTGCCCTTTTATTCAAACTGCATCTCTGGGTTATTTGTGGGGCATAGGAATTCGTTCATTTTTTCCCTCCAAAATATAGTCCGGCCCTCCCAAGGTCTGAGGGACAGTGGACCGGCCCCCTGCTTAAAAAGTTTGCTGACTCCTGAGCTAGAGGGATAACATGTAGTTACTTCAGTTACATGTGTGGTGTGGTGGTTGGACTGCTGGACTAGGACCCAGGAGAGACCAGGGTTTGAATCCCCAGTTGCCCATGAAGCTTGCTTGGGCCAGTTTCTGCCTCTTGCAGCCTAGCCTACCTCAAAGGGTTGTTGTGAGGATAAAATGACAATTACAAGAACCATGTACGCACATTATTTATGTATGCCACTACTGCGGCCCATATTTTGTTAGCCCCAAAATGGAAAACAAGCAAGGTCCCAGCCAAAGAAGAATGGCAACTCAAGTTGACGGAATATGCACAGCTTGGAGATTTAACATATAGAATAAGAGAACAAGAAGAACATATGTTTAGAGAAGATTGTTGAGTCGTTTAGTCGTGTCCGCCTCTTCGTGACCCCATGGACCAGAGCACGCCAGGCCCTCTTGTCTTCCACTGCCTCCGGCAGTTTGGTCAAACTCGTGCTGGTCTCTTCGAGAACAGTGTCCCACCATCTCGTCCTCTGTCGTCCCCTTCTCCTTGGGCCCTCCATCTTTCCCAACATCAAGGTCTTTTCCAGGGAGTCTCCTCTTCTCATGAGGTGGCCAAAGTATTGGAGCCTCAGCTTCAGGATCTGTCCTTCCAGTGAGCACTCAGGGCTGATTTCCTTCAGAATGGAGAGGTTTGATCTTCTCGCAGTCCATGGGACTCTCAAGAGTCTCCTCCAGCATCAGAATTCAAAAGCATCAATTCTTCAGCGATCAGCCTTCTTTATGGTCCAGATCTCACTTCCATACATCACTACTGGGAAAACCAGAGCTTTAACTATACAGACCTTTGTTGGCAAGGTGATGTCTCTGCTTTTTAAGATGCTGTCTAGGTTTGTCATTGCTTTTCTCCCAAGAAGCAGGCGTCTTTTAATTTCGTGACTGCTGTCACCATCTGCAGTGATCATAGAGCCCAAGAAAGTAAAATCTCTCACTGCCTCCATTTCTTCCCCTTCTATTTGCCAGGAGGTGGTGGGCCCAGTGGCCATGATCTTCGTTTTTTTGATGTTGAGCTTCAGACCATATTTTGCGCTCTCCTCTTTCACCCTCATTAAAATGTTCTTTAATTCCTCCTCACTTTCTGTCATCAAGGTTATGTCATCTGCGTATCTGAGGTTGTTATATTTAATGAGAACCATGTTTGCACCAACTTGTGCTCATTGGAGAAAAGGGCAGTAAATAAATAGAGGTAGGATGAGTTTTGAGAATGTTTTATGTATGTGTGTCTAGAGTCATATAATCATAGAGTTGGAAAGGACATTGGCTCTCATCTCATCCAATCCCTTGTTTTTGTTGTTGTTTTTTAAGAAAAAAAGTGATTCTAATTTTTATCATCTGTAATACTGTCTTATTTATTTTGTTGCACCATACATTGGTTATTGCTTTCATTTTATGGATCAATGGTTTCGTTAGTAAAATTCACGTTAAATTTCATCCAATCCCTTGTTGAAGGCAGGATGCGACCGTAGCACCCCTGGCAAGCGGCTGTCCACCCTTTGCTTAAATAAAATGGAGAAGGCAGAGAGAACAATGTATATCCCACACTGAACTCACTGGAGGAAAATGTGGGGTTTAAATTCAATAATAAAATAACATGTGTGCCTTAAAAATAAAGACCCGGGTGCCTGCCCATTGCACCAGTTACTCTGGAATAACTATATGATTGCTTCCCCACTCTTTAAAAACCCTGCCTGCACCCTTTGATCTTTGTGTGTCAGGCAGAAATCTGTCAGGTGAGGCTTTCCCCATCTCTGTGCCCTAGGAAAAGCTGTACCTGCTGCTGGACTGACTGCCTTAAAGGTAAAGGGACCCCTGACCATTAGGTCCAGTCGTGGCCGACTCTGGGGTGTGCTCATCTCGCTTTATTGGCCGAGGGAGCCGGTGTACAGTTTATGGGTCCTGTGGCCAGCATGACTGAGCCGCTTCTGGCGAACCAGAGCAGCGCATGGAAATGCCGTTTACCTTCCCGCCAGAGCGGTACCTATTTATCTACTTGCACTATGGTGTGCTTTCGAACTGCTAGGTTGGCAGGAGCAGGGACCGAGCAACGGGAGCTCACCCCGTTGCGGGGATTCGAACAGCTGACCTTCTGATCGGCAAGTCCTTGGCTCTGTGGTTTAACCCACAGCGCCACCCACGTCTGTGCTATCAAAAGGCACCAGGAAAAAAGTGGGGCAAACTGGATTTAGGGGGCTGCGTGCACATATCTCCATAATCATTCATCTTCTTCTTTGGCAATCACTCATAGCTGAGTAAGATTGTCTTCCATAAACACGGTTTTAACAGTGAGTCCGTAAGTGACTGTGGATGCCAATTCTGGATCCACACGTCCTTCCACAGTCGGGACATTGGTTTCCTGGCGGGAGTTGATCATGGTGTGGATTTGCCAAACATGCCTTCCTCTTAGCACGTTTCTCCCTTGCGTCCTGAGTTCGAGTGTCTTCAAAGCCCACGATGCCTTTGGTCAAGGCTGTTCTCCAACTGGAGCACTCGCAGGCCAGTGTTTCCCAGTTGTCGGTGTTTATACTACATTTTTTAAGATTTGCCTTGAGAGAGTCTTTAAACCTCTTTTGTTCACCACCAGCATTACGCTTTCCATTTTTAAGTTGGGAATAGAGGAGTTGCTTTGGAAGACGATCATCAGGCATCCGCACAACATGACCAGTCCAGCGAAGTGGATGTTGAAGAATCATCGCTTTGACACTGGTGATCTTTGCTTCTTCCAGTACACTGGTATTAGTTGTCATAGCCTGATCTACTAATTTAAGTGGAAGGTTGTTGACTGACAATAACTGAGGTCCTGACCTTGGAATAAATGGCAGGGAACTGCCTCCCCTCTCCACAACTCAACTTGTTTGATGCTGGGTTGGGGGGAAGGATAAAATATGCAAGTCTGGGGGGGTCTTTGTTACCCAAATGATGGAGAGGGAGCCTCTATAAATTAGATACTGTGTCTGCATAATCCCTGCAGTAATTGAGCCCTAGACATTAGTAAATGAATGGACTTTCCCCCAGGGGTTAGCTAAATTAAAGGGGGGGGCACCTCCATTGATCTAAACAGACTCATTCCAGGCGGACTTTTTAAGTTAACATCGCTGCTGAATAAATCCTTTGGTCCAGTGGAAACGGCCTTGTTGTTGTTATGTGGTGGACTTGCAAAGAGGTAAAGGCTTTCTGGGAAATGGTATATAAGGAGTTAAAGAAAGTGTTTAAAGATACTTTTGTTAAAAAGCCAAAAGCCTTTCTACTGGGTATAGTGGAAGAAGAGATATCAGGGGAAGATAAAAGACTGTTTACATATGCAACAACTGTGGCAAGAATTATTTTAGCCCCAAAATGGAAACAACAAGAAGGACTGACGAAAGAAGAGTAGAAGACAAAGATGACGGACTTTGCAGAACTGGCGAAGCTGGCAGGAAATATCCTGGATGTTTGCTGGGATGGTGTGGGGTGGTAGCGGGGCATAAATTCAATTCAGTTCCCATTTAAAGGCAGACTCACTTAATTTGCACTTTCTGAAAAGAACCGTGAATCGAAAAACAGCCATCCTTTGAAATTCACAATTCTCCGAATTTTGCAACGCACTTCTCCAGCCAGGGAATGTGTACAAAAATGCACACGGCAGGATAAAGTATGCGTATAAATACACATATTAGAGAAAAAATGTTTTCTATTAGGGGAAATTGCTTTGCACAATTCTTCGGTTTGGTTTTCCACAGATACATATCAGATTGTGATTTTATTTTTTTGAAGTCATCCTGAAAATTCGCTGATGGTGATAATAACAATACAGACAAGATGCCATACAAATATTTGTATATTAGGATAGATTTGCCAGTGAAATTTCAGGGTGACTTAAAAAAAAAAAAGAAAAATCACAATCTGATATGTCTCAGTGGAAAACCAAGCAGAATATTGGGAAACTGAGAAACAACACAAAATTATCCAATTTGCCCATCCCTAATGCTGCTAGCTTGGGACAAAAACTCACCTAGTCCAACATCCTCTTTTCACAGTGGCCAATCAGACGCCTACAAGCAGAACTTGAGGGCAACAAGAACTCCTCCTAGAGACTCCTCCTAGAGTAGTGTGGGGCTTCGCAGTTGAGGCTTTTACAGAGATCTTGGTGCCCCCACCAAAAAGACCCTGTCAATGGTATTTGCTCCATCTTCCTCCTCTTGCTGTTGACCCAGAGAGAGGATCTCAGGTTTTTCCTAATGGATTCCCCAACAACCTACAGAGCTATATCACAGAATGAATTTCATCTTATTTGTGTGTTTATTTTGAACTCACTGTTTACCATAATGAGTTTGGGCTGGGTTTGTTGTTATTTAGTCGTGTCTGCCTCTTCGTGACCCCCTGGACCAGAGCACGCCAGGCACTCCTGTCTTCCACTGCCTCCCTCAGTTTGGTCAAACTCATGCTGGTAGCTTCGAGAACACTGTCCCACCATCTCGTCCTCCGTCGTCCCCTTCTCCTTGTGCCCTCCATCTTTCCCAACATCAGGGTCTTTTCCAGGGAGTCTTCTCTTCTCATGAGGTGGCCAAAGTCTTGGAGCCTCAGCTTCAGGATCTGTCCTTCCAGTGAGCACTCAGGGCTGATTTCCTTCAGAATGGAGAGGTTTGATCTTCTTGCAGTCCATGGGACTCTCAAGAGTCTCCTCCAGCACCAGAATTCAAAAGCATCCATTCTTCGGCGATCAGCCTTCTTTATGGTCCAGCTCTCACTTCCATACATCACTACTGGGAAAACCATAGCTTTTACTATACGGACCTTTGTTGGCAAGGTGATATCTCTGCTTTTTAAGATGCTGTCTAGGTTTGTTAGGGCTGGGTTACAGCCATAGAATTTACATAGATAGATAGATACACACACACACACACACACACACACACAACACATAAAAGCATGAGAATTACAAGACACATGGGATCCATTCCAAATGGAGCAGAACTCTGCAAAAAGAGGTCGATCCCACAAAACTAAACTCCTCACCTGTCAAAGGAGGTCAGGGGGATAAAGAGGCGCGTCTTCCGCTTGCAGAGAAATCTGTACCATAGAACTCTGTTTAGCTGTCTTCCTGCTAATTTCTGTCAAACTGTTTTAAACCAGCTTTATTTTTATTTATTTTTTAGTAATTGTTGATGTTGCTGCATTGGGTCAGCTTCGATTATTTTAGATCAGCTTTGGCCATCCTGATGCCCTTCAGAGGTTCATCGAATAGATTCATAGAATTGTAGAGTTGGAAGGGACCCCCAGAGGTCATCTAATCCAACCCCATGCTGTGCAGTGATCTTTTGCTCAACGCGGGGCTCGAACCCACGGCCCTGACATTAAGAGTCCCATGCCCATCAGCCTGCTTCAGGTGGCTTTGTTCTGTGTGCTCTGTAGAATACTGTGGGCTGCCTTTGGTGGGCTCTGCCTATAAAAAGGTAAAGGTAAAGGGACCCCTGACCGTTAGGTCCAGGCGTGGCCGACTCTGGGGTTGCGGCGCTCATCTTGCTTTACTGGCCGAGGGAGCCGGCGTCCAGCTTCCGGGTCATGTGGCCAGCAGGACTAAGCCGCTTCTGGCCAACCAGAGCAGCGCATGGAAACGCGGTTGACCTTCCCGCCGGAGTGGTACCTATTTATCTACTTACACTTTGACGTGCTTTCGAACTGCTAGGTTGGCAGGAGCAGGGACCGAGCAATGGGAACTTACCCCGTCATTGTGGGGATTCGAACCGCCGACCTTCTGATTGGCAAGCCCTAGGCTCAGTGGTTTAACCCACAGCGCCACCCACTTCCCGTCTATAAAAAAGGGGCATATAAATTGTACAATGTCATATAAACAAACAAACAAACAGATAAACAAAGAAACAAAACAAGTAAGACAGCTGGGTTGAGACATATCAGGTTGAATACTGGTGCCAAATTCCCTGGTGGTCTAGTGGTTAGGATTCGGCGCTCTCACCGCCGCGGCCCGGGTTCGATTCCCGGTCAGGGAATGTCTTTTGCCTTCAAAATGAACTGAGTGCAGGTTTTGCCCAAATATATATCCTTTATGTTTGAAAATACAGCGGTACCTCGGCTTAAGTATTTCATTCGTTCCAGAGGTCTGTTCTTAACCTGAAACTGTTCTTAACCTGAAGCACCACTTTAGCTAATGGGGCCTCCTGCTGCCGCCGTAGCACGATTTCTGTTCTCATCCTGAAGCAAAGTTCTTAACCTGAAGCACTATTTCTGGGTTAGCGGAATCTGTAACCTGAAGCGTCTGCAACCTGAAGCGTATGTAACCCGAGGTACCACTGTAGGTTTCTTCTGAGAACCAGTGTGGCATATAACAGTACAGTGTTGGACACTAGGATGTAAAAGCTATAAATATGGTGAGTTTTGTGTGTGCACTTTAGAGTCATATAATCGCAGAGTTGTAAAGGACATTGGAGCTCATCTCACTGAGTCCTTTGCTGAGGGCAGGATGCAACCCTTAGCACCTCTGGCAGATGGTTGTCTAAGCCAGGGGTCAGCAAACTTTTTCATCAGGGGGCCGGTCCACTGTCCCTCAGACCTTGTGGGGAGCCGGACTATATTTTGAAGGGGGGGGGACGTATTACTATGTCCCACAAATAACCCAGAGATGCATTTTAAGTAAAAGGGCACATTCTACTCAGGTAAAAACCGTCAGTGGGCCGGATTGAGAAGGCGATTGGGCCGGATCCAGCCCCCAGGCCTTAGTTTGCCTACCCATGGTCTAGCCGGAATTAAGATTGCCGGAAGAAATATCAACAACCTCAGATATGCAGATGACACAACCTTGATGACAGAAAGTGAGGAGGAATTAAAGGACCTTTTAATGAGGGTGAAAGAGGAGAGCGCAAAATATGGTCTGAAGCTCAACATCAAAAAAACGAAGATCATGGCCACTGGTCCCATCACCTCCTGGCAAATAGAAGGGGAAGAAATGGAGGCAGTGAGAGATTTTACTTTCTTGGGCTCCATGATCACTGCAGATGGTGACAGCAGTCACGAAATTAAAAGACGCCTGCTTCCTGGGAGAAAAGCAATGACAAACCTAGACAGTCTCTTAAAAAGCAGAGACACCACCTTGCCAACAAAGGTCCGTATAGTTAAAGCTATGGTTGTATGGTTGTAAAGCATACAGTAGTGATGTATGGAAGTGAGAGCTGGACCATAAAGAAGAATGGATGGACACGACTAAACGACTCAACAGCAACAACATAGAAGGACTCTTCTCTTCAACTCAGAAAGAGGTAAGGAGATGAGGAGGAGAATCTCCCAACTTTCCCTTTCCCCCCTCCTAGCAAGCTGCAAGTGTGCGCGACACGCTCCATCTCCCAGGATGGAACGCGGAGATCAAAGGGAGGATGAAGGTGCGAACTTTCCTTTCGAATTGGGGGATGTTGGGATGCGGGGGAGGCTGGGCGTGGGAGGGGCGGGAAGGGAGGATATAAAAGGGACCCCGGTGCCTTTGAAGAGCGGGATAGGAGAGAGAGAAAGAGAGGGGATTCGTGTTTCTTTCCCGGGTCCACAAGCCAAGAAGAGCCCAGCGCGCAGGAGAGACCAGCCCTCCATCCTCCATCCTTTTGGCTCCTGCGAGTTATGACCATGACTAGCCAAAAGTGGGACCGCAAAGACGAGAAGAAGGTACCAGTTGCATCCGGGCTGGCTGGCTGGCAGGTGGCCCCCGCGAGGGCAGGATTCTGCTCTCAACTCCCCTCTCGGTGGAGAGGCTTGCTTCTTCTCTCTTGCCTGGCGGCGGGAGTTGGGATGGATGACCTTGGGGGGGTCCCTTTCCCCCCCTTCCAACTCTGCCCCCCACCAGAAGCTGGAGCTCAGAGCAGAATCGGGCCCTCTCTCGGCGTGGGAATCCGCTTTTCTGTTTCAAAAGCTCTCTCCCTTCTCTTCCTCTTCCCCCCTTCGCCTCCATTCCCTGCCCCGCCACGCCTCTGCTCCTTCCCCACCGCCTGGCCTGCCCCTCCTGCCCCACAACCTCTCTCTCTCTGCAGCTGCTGAAGCCCCTGATGGAGAAGAGGCGCCGGGACAGGATGAATCAAAGCCTCGACCGGCTCCGGGTCTTGCTTTTCGAAGCCACCCAGGACGAGGTAAGGGCAATGGACCCATCTCTCCCTCTCTCGGGCTGCTCACATGCAGCACATTTTTTAAGCGCCCGTTCAAGGAAGCCTGGGAATTGTAGTTCGTACTGGGTGCTGGGAATTGTAGTTCTGCGGGGGGGGGGGGAGGGAAAGGATGGTTCCCAGGATTTTTTGGGAAGGGGAGTGGCCCCATCTCTCCCTCTCTCGGGCTGCTCACATGCAGCACATTTTTAAAGCACCCACTCAAGGAAGCCTGGGAATTGTAGTTCGTACTGGGTGCTGGGAATTGTAGTTCTGCGGGGATGGGGTGGGAGGGAAAGGATGGTTCCCAGGATTCTTTGGGGAGTGGGGTGGGAATGTGCTGTGAATCCAGGGTTTTGGTTTGTTGTTGTCGCTGGCATCCGTCTGTCCGGGGAGGCAATGGAGTGCGCCTCCGGGGGTGAAGCCAAACGCTGTGTTGCAGCACCGAAGTGCGCAAGCCTGGGCAGTGAGTGTGTCTGGAGGTCCCGGGTGCCCAGATGACAAGACCCCCCCCCCTCGGCTTGGCTGATGTGGTCCAAAGGAAAACAGAGCAAGACATTTGGCACCAGTTTGGCTGCAGGAGTTGCCAGAAGGAGGCAAACAAGGCTCCATCCAACAGTTTCAGGGACTCCACTTCGGATTTGTGTAGGGTTTACTCCGGAGCCTTTTCTTCTCCTGAAGATATCCTGCAAGGCTGTGGAGGTTTGGCCTGCAGCCTGCCTTTTCGCAGGTCCCTAACTCACCAAGAGTTTGAGACCCAGCTAGCTGAAGCCTAACTCTCTCTACGCCCGTCTCCTGTTTTAGAGTCCCAGCCCGCCCCCTGCAAATCAAACAAAGAATATTTTATTTTCACCCCTACTTTCCTTCCCCGTTTTTTCTCCCACCCTCTTCTTTTGTCTTGTTTTTTTCTCCCCCTGCAGAGACTTAAAAACCCCAAAGTGGAAAAGGCAGAAATTTTGCAAAAAACAGTTCAGTTTTTGAAGACACAGCCTTTATCAGGTATAACGTTTCTTGTATCGTTGTTTTATTATATTATTATTATTATTTATTTTTGTTTTTATTATTTATTACTTTTATTATTGTCGCTACTTTAGAAAAGAACCCTCCGGAGAAATGGAAAGGCTTTTCGGGAAAGGGAGCGAGGGACTTAGGTGTGGAATAACAGTCTCCCCAGGTTTTTTTTTGGAAACAGGTTTAACTTCCTAGTAGTTGAATTTGCCCTGAGGAAGCCCCTAGGGCAGTAAAAATCTCGAGAGACCCCTTTGAAGCTTCTGCTTGGCTTGATTGTAATTTTCTTCCATGATCAAATAAATATTATTTTGATCCATCGTTGCAGCGCCTCTAAAAGGCCCATAAACCGGTGCCTTCTGTGCCTATTTGGAAATCTGGCGCTCAATGAAGGTTGTCAAGCGGTTTGCACATTAGGCATTTAAAGCACCACCCTTTCCCCAAGGAATCCTGGAAACTGTAGTTTGCAAAGGGTGCTGGGAATTGTTGTTCTGTGTGTGTGTGGGGGGGGTGAACTACAGACTCCAGGATATTTTAGGGGGGCACGTGGGGGGATGAAGCCATGTGCTTTAAATGTATGGTGGGTCAGTCAACTCCATATGCTGTTGTTTCAAAAGAGCTCTGATGCGTGGGTGAGGGGTTGCAGAATCCCTGTGTGGAATTCTGGGCTGGCTGTGAGGCACACCAGCTAGATCCATCGGGCCCTGCCATAATCAGATGTTTTGAACTACAGCTGTCAATCAATCCATTGGAGAGAATATTTCCCCGCCACAGAGGTGTAGCAATATGCCCTCTCCTGAATTACAGCTTCTCGTCTAACTGTTTAAGGCACAGGTACCACGAGGGTGGCGCTGTGGGTAAAAGCCTCAGCGCCTAGGGCTTGCTGATTGAAAGGTCGGCGGTTCGAATCCCCGCGGCGGGGTGCGCTCCCGTCGTTCGGCCCCAGCGCCTGCCAACCTAGCAGTTCAAAAGCACCACCGGGTGCAAGTAGATAAATAGGGACCGCTTACTGGCGGGAAGGTAAACAGCGTTTCCGTGTGCTGCGCTGGCTCGCCAGATGCAGATTTGTCACGCTGGCCACGTGACCCGGAAGTGTCTGCGGACAGCGCTGGCCCCCGGCCTCTTGAGTGAGATGGGCGCACAACCCCAGAGTCTGTCAAGACTGGCCCGTACGGGCAGGGGTACCTTTACCTTTACCACGAGGAAACAGGCCCCCAGCACTGGGGAAACCTCTTGGAAATCCTATATAATGTATGTGCATATTTTAATGGGTCTCTGGGCCTCCCTTCCGCATCACTCTCCAAGGTGGTTGACATTTCTGGTGCGGATAATAATAATAATAATAATTTATTATTTGTACCCCGCCCACCTGGCTGGGCTTCCCCAGCCACTCTGGGCGGCTTCCAACATAGATTCAAAATACACTAAAATGTCACACATTAAAAACTTCCCTGAACAGGGCTGCCTTCAGATTTCTTCTAAATGTCAGGTAGTTGTTTATTTCCTTGACATCTGATGGGAGGGCGTTCCACAGGGAGGGCGCCACCACCGAGAAGGCCCTCTGCCTGGTTCCCTGTAGCTTTGCTTCTCACAGTGAGGGCACCGCCAGAAGGCCCTCGGCGCTGGACCTCAGTGTCGAGCGAGGGCTGTAGGTGAGCGGCAAAACATCAGCCTTGCATGCAGACGGTCCCGAGTTCAAATTCCAGGTACAGCTGGGAGGAGACTTACTGCTTGAAACCCTGGAGAGCTGCTGCCAGCCACTACGAAGCTAGATGGACCATTGACACAACAAAGCCTTTTGCTATATTCCTGTTGTTGTTTAGTCGTTTAGTCGTGTCCGTCTCTTCGTGACCCCCTGGACCAGAGCAGGCCAGGCCCTCCTGTCTTCCTCTGCCTCCCGCAGTTTGGTCAAACTCATGCTGGTAGCTTTGAGAACACTGTCCCACCATCTCGTCCTCCATCGCCCCCTCCTCCTTGTGCCCTCCATCTTTCCCAACATCAGGGTCTTTTCCAGGGAGTCTTCTCTTCTCATGAGGCGGCCAAAGTATTGGAGCCTCAGCTTCACGATCTGTCCTTCCAGTGAGCACTCAGGGCTGATTTCCTTCAGAATGGAGAGGTTTGATCTTCTTGCAGTCCATGGGACTCTCAAGAGTCTCCTCCAGCACCAGAATTCAAAAGCATCCATTCTTCGGCGATCAGCCTTCTTTAGGGTCCAGCTCTCACTTCCATACATCACGACTAGGAAAGCCATAGCTTTAACTATACGGACCTCTGTTGGCAAGGTGATGTCTCTGCTTTTTAAGATGCTTTCTAGGTTTATGGGTTAGCAAACTCATAAAGACGAAGGTTTGTGCTGAATTTCTGGGCCCCACCTCTCAAGGCCCTTTTACATAACGGTGATTTCTGTCCTCAACATGGTCTCCAATGGCCTGGGATTTCTCTCTCTCTCTTTAAAAAAAAAAAAAAGGAAGGGAAGGGAAACCAAATAACCTGTTTTCGGGGGCCGCCCTGCCAATCTGGGACCCTGAGAGGTGTGCTTGCAAGTTGCCCAGCGGATCTCTAAACTGTCGTCATTTCTCTTTCCTCTCTCTTTTTCTTTATTCCACCCTTCTTGCTGCATACACCACAGAGACGAAACACAAGGAAGATGCCCTCCTGCAGAGGTACCACAGCGGCTACCGGGAGTGCCTGACCCAAGCCACCCACTTCCTCCGGGCCAGTCCGGGGATCTGCACGGGGAAAAAGGCCTACCTGATGGAGCACATCTGCCACTGCATGGAGAAGATCACAGCCAGCCCACGGAGGGAAGTCCACCGGCCCCCACCGGCCGCCCCCACCCCCGGCTACGACCTGCAGCAGCGGTACAGCCCTGATGTCTTCGCCGGGTGTAGCCCTCCGCTCGGCGGGACCCCCTACGTCCTGCACCCGCCTTCCTCCACCTACCAGGCCAGCCAAGGACTGCAGGCCCGACTCGGGGGGTCGGCCCAGCAGGGCAGCTGCAGCAGGGCGCAGCAGAACAAACTCTCGGAAACGCGGAACTCCTCGCCGCAGTCCCCCCAGGCGCTGAACGTATGGAGGCCCTGGCCTTGAAGGGTCCTCCCCCCCTCTAAAACCCCCTTGTAAATTTATATTAGATTCTCTATATATTGTATATTATGGGTTTTATGTTGTCGAATGTGGTGGTGTTTTTTTGGGATGGGACCTCTCTTTTCTGGGGTGGTGGTCGATTCCCTTCCTTTCCCTGTACTGATTGACAGAGAATGCCCTTTGACATCTCATAATTAGGCCGAATAATAGAGTTGGAAAGGGATCAGTCCCCTGCAATGCAATGAACCTGGACTATAACTGTGGGATCGTATGCCTGGAGTGGCCTAATCCAGCAACGGGGTGGTGGGGAAAATTGGTGAGGTGTTTTCTTTTCCTTAAGATGTTATTGTCTGCTGAATTTATGTATATTCCCTAGAGCGGAGGGCAGCTTTTCTTTTTGAAGAAACCCAAGGCAGAATTTTTCTGGATCCTGGCTTGATTTTTAAATAAATGGTTTTCTCTCTGATACCAAAAAAAGAAAAAAAAATGTGTGTAAAAGAAGTGCCTTCATTTTCTATGTAGGGCGGGTGTTTTAAGACAGAGGAATGTCCTGGTCTTATCTGCTTTAATAATAATAATAATAATAATAATAATAATAATAATAATAATAATAATTGTACCCCACCCACTCTGGGCGGCTTCCAACAAATTATAAAAGCATTGCAAAACACCAAACATTAAAACTTCCCAATTCTTCCATGCACTGAGCGGTGCAAATAGTCCATCCCACATATCACAACACTGCAAAATTCACTCGTTCTCCGTGGAATCAGCTCACCAACCTCTCGCCTTCCAGCACCACACAGTCAGGGGCTGATGGGAGTTGTAGTCCAAAACATCTGGATGGGTGGGTGATGGCTGCAGTAGTCTCTGGCAAATTCCCCAAAGGGAGAGGGTTAGCGGTGGTGGAGAGGCGCTGTGGACAGATGCTGTTGGACTCCAAGTCCCATCAGCCCAGGCCAGCATGATGGGAGTTGTAGTCCATCGACACCTTGGGGCTGGGGCACCAGTTCCTTAAGGCAGAGTTAGTCTCTGCCCAAGGCTAGTGGAGAGGGTCGGCCACACAGGGATTCAAAAACACGCCTAGAATCTCATTTCTGAACTGCATTTAGCCTCTGTCCTGAGATCCATCAATCAGCGCTTTTGTGCAAAAGACATACATTTAGGGTTAAAAATTTGCTGAATCCAGGGATCTGTGCACTGCGTCTGAAGCAAGCAGAGTTCACAGCCCTCCCAGGCAAATGCCTCTTTCTGGATACCCCGAATTATCTTCAATTATCACAATTATGGGGGGCAGGTGGGCGAGGCGGGAGCCATTCTGTTGCTTGTTGCTTAAAAGGGGGGAACCCAGAGATCCACCCGCAGATCCACTTCCTGCCCACTCCTTTACATGCTCTGCAATTCAAAACGCAGGATGCTGCTGTGAACTGTTGCAGACGGCGAGAGCGATCTTATAGATGCTTCGGGAAAACCTCATCCCGCGGATGGCATTGGTGGTTCAGTGGTAGAATTCTCGCCTGCCACGCGGGAGGCCCGGGTTCGATTCCCGGCCAATGCAACTTGCATTTTTTCTCTCTCTTCCTTTCTCAGTTTCTTTTTCTGTCTCCAAAATATTTTCCCCACGGCCACAGTCCCAACCTTGCATTATTTTCCTCGCCGAGTAGCCCCAGGCAAAGTGTGCATCGCAGGCAAATTCCTTCCTTTCAGATCTCCCGGTTTGAATCCTGGTTATGTTTGCTTTTTTTAAAGCTCGACAACTGTCTGGATGGAGAAAGGAGGAGGGGATTTAAAAATTCCTAGTCGATCGCTCCACTCGGCTTCAGGCGATCGTCAAAGCAGACTCAGAAGTTGTTGCTGCTGTTTTTCTTGCAAGACGGGCGTGCAATAGCAAGCAATGCGAAAGGAAGGTTAGAAAGCATGAAATGCCCTTGAGTATTATTATTTTTTTGCCTGCACGCCGTGCTTTTTAAACTTTGCTTGTTTTAAAGCAGTATAATTTGGGATATTGGGGAGGTTTGGAACGGGAGAGGTAAAAATTAAAAAAAGGCACCGCTGGGATTCGAACCCAGGATCTCCTGTTTACTAGACAGGCGCTTTAACCAACTAAGCCACGGCGCCACTTGGCAAACGGGCTGCCCGCTCTGTAATCTCACTATGTATAGATGCAAACAAAACAAAAAATCCAGTTCGGCTCTTTGCAGGAAGTAGTTGGTGGACGGCTGGAAACTCTTAAAAGCGAGATCGGGCAGTGGAAGAATTATTTACGTGTTCTCATTCACGTGGAAACCTATCGCGTGCAGCTAGAGGGCTGCAAACGTGCAATGCACCGTTGCAAGATGGCCATTTCGTTGCACGCGCGACACAACCCTGTTCAGGGCGCTCTGCACTTGCTCAGGGACCTGGGCCTCCTCTCCGCCTTTTGCTGGGTAAAACAAAATGATTTCTTGACGCAAATGGAGAGGAAGGGGCGGGTGGCGGATATAAGAGTTGAAAACATCGTTAGTTCCCCTGCTTTGTGCAAAGGGCAGGTGATCTGTAGGTTGCAATGACGGCTGCTGCAGATTGTCAGTACAAAGAGGCGTCATCGGAAGCTGCAAGAGGCCGGAGGGGGATGTAGCTCAGTGGTAGAGCGCGTGCTTCGCATGTACGAGGCCCCGGGTTCAATCCCCGGCATCTCCAGGTGTTTTTGCTTGTCGCTCCAACAATAATCGTAATTTAAAAAATAGAAGGCAGGGGAGCTGCTTCTCCTTCCGGGTGTTTCCCAAAAATCAAAATATGTGAATCGGTTAAAGAAAATTCCCGCTCGAAGTTTGGGGAATTATACGGTTTCCAATGAGACGCCAGATGCGTTGCAGCTGCTGCTTTGCTAGAAATACTGTAATCTAGCCGGTTGGGTGTGATGAATTTCCAAGGCTGGAGTTTTCCAGCTTTGCTTTTTCTGCTTTTTTTATTTTGCTTTCTCTTTGTGTGTGTTTGTCCTACTGCATGAAATCTGGCTGGGGGGTGCAGTGACACCCGTTGATATAATCTAGCAAGATGCAATGGAAAAGCACCCCCCCCCCCTTTTCAACCACCTGCGAAAATGAGAGCGGAAACGTGGGCTAATAATTATGAGTGGTAGCGAATTCGCATCGGCGGAGCTTGGCCGTCTACTCTTCCAGAGGGAGGGAGGGAGGGAGAGGAGAAAGATGAGCGGTTTAAATGGGATTCTAGCCAAACCCCGCACAAAATAAGCACGCTGTGAGCAGGATTCGAACCTACGCAGGGAGTCCCCATTGGATTTCAAGTCCAACGCCTTAACCACTCGGCCATCACAGCTCCGTATAACCGCTGCTATTACCATATCCAAAAGTAGATAATCGGTGTTGGGAAGAAAATTCGTTGGATCGCCTTTTCCCCTTCCTTCCTTCCTTCCTTCCTTCCTTCCTTCCTTCCTTCCTTCCTTCCTTCCTTCCTTCCTTCCTTCCTTTTCTTTTTTTCTGACAAATTTTGCAAGGGTTAGGGCTGCTATGGTTTGCAAAATGTATAAGCGAGAGGGAAAACAGCTGCAGATAAAAATGATTACAAATATTCAGAAGCTGGCATTTTCCTGCAGTTATTATTATCCCCTGGTCCATAGAAAAGGGGAAAATAACAATAAAGGACTTGGCTGCTTTGCAATGCAGCATCATGCTTCATTTCACCCTCCCCCTTTGGATATGTGAGTGGTTTGTAAGCTCCTGCCCTAAATCTATCACATATATTCGTAGTCGCGGCGGCGGCGGGGGAAACCGACTTTTTTCCAGCGGGTTCAGAAAAGCTGGTGAGAACAACAATACGGCAAATAAAGGGTTAATCCGAAAGCCTCTTTGCCCGCAGGCAAAATGGCCGGCTGAGACTCGCCCGTGATGTCAAGCTCTCGCGATAGGAAAAAGAAGCTCCGATGCTTCCGAAGCGGTTGTCAGGGGCAACGGTGAGGCCTAACGGCGATGGCCTAAGCCCGAGGGGCGGTATGCTGCGCTCGCGTATATCGAGCTTGGGGCCGAAATGGTTGGCGGGAGACGGGGGTGCAGTGAGGGGAGGCTTGACATGGTTGTGTTAGGCGAAATTCGGGGGGGCTATAACTGCTCTGTCGTTTTTCAAATCAATTGTTTGAGGCGGGATTAAGGGCGCATGCGCATTTGTGCCTGCCTGTCCTGGGGCGAGGGTCGTGCGACCCTCTTTGCACCTCTTTTGATGCCTAATCGATTAAGGAGGTGATGGGGGGGGAGTGTATGACCTCTTTCTGGTGCGAGCAGGGTGGACCCCTCACCCTCCCACCCCAACTTTTTAAAGGATTTTAGATTGCTTGTAATAATAATAATAATAATAATAATAATAATAATAATAATAATTTTATTTATTTATACCCCGCCCTCCCCAGCCAAGACCGGGCTCAGGGCGGCTAACAACCAATAATAATAACAAGTTGATTAAAATACAATTTAAAAGATTGCGATACAACATTAAAACATTAGGATGCAATCTCTTCATAGGAGGAGAAAGGAAAAAGAAAGGGGGAGGGAATCAAACTGATTCTAAGCCAAAGGCCAGGTGGAACAACTCTGTCTTACAGGCCCTGCGGAAAGAAATCAGATCCCGCAGGGCCCTGGTCTCTGTAAAAGTTTTGCCGCTTTTAAAATACAGTTTTATGTGCAATAAAAGATGCTTGAATGTTCTTGGCGAGGCACTTTTTACACAAACCGCATAGAACAGATCTTAGGGGAAAACACAACCTACGTTTTCATGGTGGCTGGTGGAAAACTGGTTTTGTTTGCTGTATTGCAGCAAGCCCATATTTTATTGTCGTTTGCTGCAATTGAGGTTTGTGGATCTAATTTTGTGCTGCTCATGGACCATTTTAGTGCTTAACATTTGCTTTGTTCACAGATGGGACGTATTAAATCGGGGGCAGAAAATGCGTTACCCTCCAGATGCTTGTGGACTCCTCCCAGCATCCCTGAACATTTGGCCATGCCAGCTGGGGCTGATGGGAGTTGGAGTCCGCCCACATCTGGAGGGCACATGTTGGCTACCCCTGTTCTGCATGGTGGGGTCAAACAAAGGATGATATCTTTCTCTCTTTTGTCGAAGAATGAATGAATTGATTTCGTATTTACGGGACCGCCTCTCCTGGTCTGCCCTGCAGAGGACCTTAAGGTCCATGAATAACAATAGTTTAGAGGTCCCAGGCCCTAAGGAAGTCACACTATCCTCCACCAGGGCCATGGCCTTTTCAGTGATGGCTCCGACCTGGTGGAATGCTCTGTCCCATGAGACAAGGGCCCTTCAGGATTTAACCTCCTTCCACCGGGCCTGTAAGACAGAGCTATTCCGCCTGGCCTTTAATTTGAATCCAGCCTGATCTTTTATTTCCCTTCTCTTCCCTCCCACTCCCCTTTTATGAAGATTACCCGCTCTGAGACCCCACAGCTAATTCTCCCCTGACGTCCTCGCTGACCCAAGTAGAACTAATTCAGCCATCTAGCCCTGATGATTATCTAATGCTTATTAGATGGATTTCCCCTAAATTGATTTCTGAACTTTGAATTTTATTCTTATTCATGTTTTTATATTGTATTTTATGCTGGTTTTACAATTAAGTGTTTTAAATTTGTTGTTAGCTGACCCTGAGCCCAGTTTCTGAACCGGGAAGGGCGGGGTATAAATAAAAAATTAATATTATTTATTACGGCACTCTGTTGCTAAACCCGTATTTTCTTCACCTAGCATGTAAACGGTAGAATCTGCTCCCACAACAGACGGCGACGGCCATCATATTGGATGGCTTTGAAAGAGGATTCAAATTCATGGAGGATTGTAAAGCTATCAGTGGCTACTAGTCATGAAGGCTTTCTGCCTCTGAACAGGGTCTTGTTTGCGGGTTTCCTGTAGGTATCTGGTTAGCCACTGTCAGAAATGGATGCTAGACTAACACACACACACACACACACTTCAGCAGCCAGGCTCTTGGGTTCCTACTGATGTCCCTGCCTCTCTCGTCTTTTACTGCCAGGATTTCTCACCTTTTGGGTGCTGGGAGAGACAATGCCTTTGGTCACCGGACTGGTTCCCTCACGATTCCTGACCCTCACGGCCCATTTGGTCATCGTCATCACCATCTTCTGGTCCAGGGTGAGAAACTCCAAACTCCATCCCTTCCCCTTCTCAACATGCTCCTATTTCTTTTTTTAACGGTGTGATGGGCCTTATGCTTTCCAAAGAAGATCTGTCTCCCACAAGTACCGTATTTTTCGCTCTATAAGACACACTTTTCCCCCTCCGAAAATTAAGGGGAAATGTGTGTGCGTCTTATGGAGCGTATGCAGGCTCCATGGCTTCAGTGAAAGCAATGCGAAGCCTCCGGAGTGCAGCGTTGCTTTCGCTGAAGCCTGGAGAGCGAGAGGGGTCAGTGCGCACCGACCCCTCTTGCTCTCCTGGCTTCGCCGGAGAGGCGCTGCACAGCTTTCCCTCTCTGCGCAGCGCCCCTTCAGGGAAGCGGGAGGAGAAATGGAAGGGGCTCCGTTTCTCCTGCCGCTTCGCTGAAGGGGCGCTGAGCAGAGAGGGGAAAAATTTTTTTCTTCTTGTTCTCCCCCCTCTAAAACTAGGTGCGTCTTATGGTCGGGCGCGTCCTATAGAGCGAAAAATACAGTAAGCGTCAACAAAAATAAGACCCCAATTCCAGCCTTTGCGCAAGACGGGCAGTTTGCCTGGCGCTGTTAAATATGGCCTTCTGAGAGCAAGTGTCTCGTGGGAGGAAAGGTGTAAATAAATACAAAATAGATAAAGCATAATGGAGCTGGTGCAGTAGTAAAGAGGTTATGAGGCTACTGCTACCTTATTCTTGTGATGGGTGAATGCATGGCCCAAACAGTGGTTTCTCTGTCTTCCGCAATCCAGGAAAACAATGTCCGCGCATCCCTGCCTCTCCAGTGCACCCAGGAGGAGTTTGAGAACCAAGACACGGAGTAAGTGCTCTGCCTGGGACTTTCTCTGCTACAGCCCTTCTCTGTGTACCTCTGCTGCTCTTCAATTTTTTATGCTTTTAAAAAGGTTTTTGGTTGCAGTGGCCATAACTTGAAACAGGCTCCCAAGAGAAATACGCTGATTTATTTTTGTAGGCTTTTCCAGAACATGCATTTAAAATAAGGGCCTAGATCCCGCTGCATCTTTTAAAGCTTGTTAATAATAATATTATTAATAGTAATCTGTTACTTATACCCCACCCGCCTGACTGGTTTGCCCCAGTTGTTAGGTTTTCAGATTCTCTGAATGTTGCTTTGCTCTATTTTATTTGTAAGGCACGTTGATTGTTTTCAGAAAGGTGGGATATAAATATTAGGAAAATATGTATATTAACAGCCCCTAAAAGCAAGCTGTTAAAGGCAGAAAAATATGTGTTCCCCGCCTTCCTCTGCCCTGTTCCTCTGAAAGGTTTCCTTTTGAAATGTGGATTTATGAATCTGTGCTTGCAAGGTGTGCAAATAATAATGGTGAAAGCTCTGTGTGTTTGTGTGTGTAACGTCACATTGCTGTTCCACTGCCCTTCTGTCTCTGTAGCTGCTGAGAGTGCTGATGTCTCCCAGCTCCTCATGTTTTTCATCATCTAGCAAACGTCAACCGCTGGATGACGCTGATGCCGTATTTATTTATACCCGAACCTTTTCAGATTATAAACGAGAACCGCTGAAAACGTAGAAAAAGTAATCATTAAGGACACCGATAGAATTCAGACCATATACATATTAAAAATCTGTTTAAAACATACAAGAGAAACAGCACAGCACCAGATAATGGCACCTCTCTGTCCCGCAAAAGGGTTGGGAGATTGCTGTCTTCACAGCAGATGTGGCCACTGCTCCACCTAGCTGACAGCAGCCGTAAATCCAGGTTTAGATTAAAGCCCTGAAGGGGTGGAGGGGATGGCGTGAGAAGAGAAGGAGCAGGGCTGCTGCTGGAGCTGATTATAGGCTGCCTCTTCTCATCCGAGGACTGACAAAGTTGGCCACGGATCAGTCTGTTGCCTCTGCTGCCAAGGCTGATGGTGCTCTTTAAATGTGCACTCGAGGGAAAGGCTTCTGGTTCTTTTTTTAAAGGTGGTGGAGGGTTAAAAATAAAGGCAGGCGACAAGATGGGCCAGTTACATTTTTTTGCAGTGGGAAATTCCAGACAATTAGCCTTCAAGAGGAGCTTGTGTTTGCCTAGGGCTCTAATGTCCTTCATACTTGGCATATTTGCTAAGAAATTCCAGGCCCGATCGTATTGCATTGGTGGTTCAGTGGTAGAATTCTCGCCTGCCACGCGGGAGGCCCGGGTTCGATTCCCGGCCAATGCATGACACCATAATTTTATAAACCTCTATCCTACCCGTCTTTTATTGCTTGCTTGCTTTCTACTTAAAAGGTAAAGGTACCCATGCCCGTACGGGCCAGTCTTGCCAGACTCTAGGGTTGTGCGCTCATCTCACTCTATAGGCCGGGAGCCAGCGCTGTCCGCAGACACTTCCGGGTCACGTGGCTAACGTGACAAGCTGCATCTGGCGAGCCAGCGCAGCACACGGAAATGCCATTTACCTTCCCGCCGGTAAGCGGTCCCTATTTATCTACTTGCACCCGGGGGTGCTTTCGAACTGCTAGGTTGGCAGGCGCTGGGACCGAGCGACGGGAGCGCACCCCGCCGCGGGGATTCGAACCGCCGACCTTTCGGTCGGCAAGTCCTAGGCACTGAGGCTTTTACCCACAGCGCCACCCGCGTCCCTCAGCTTTCTACTTAACAAGTCCCAAATCATCCATGACCATTGCCCGTGCTGGCTGGGATTGATAGAAGCTGTGGTCCAAGCAGCAGTCAGAGGCCTCTGGCTTTGTGGCTTGCCTATTCTCTCTGTTTGTGGAGGAATGACTGCTGGGAGGAGCGCAGAGAGGAAGAACACTGTGATGCATCTACATCAGCACAGTTGGATGCCTTCATCTGCCCCACCTGCAATAAAACATGTCTCTCCTCCATTGGTCTCTACAGCCACAACAGGCGCTGTAACCTTCCAGTAGTTTGACTTGACCACCAAAGGTGCAGTCCTCCATTTTCTCCTGAGACAGACGGATGTCAACAACAAATATTGTGTGTGTGTGTGTGTGTGTGTGTGTGTGAGAGAGAGAGAGAGAGAGAGAGAGAGAGAGGATTTGGGCGTTGGGTGGGGAGAGAGAGACCGATTACTGTACAGTCATACCTCATGTTACGTTTGCTTCAAGTTACATTCTTTCAGGTTACGTCCCGCGGCGACCCGGAACTACTGGAAAGGGTTACTTCCGGGTTTCGCCGCTCGCGCATGCGCAGACGCGCAAAATGACATCACGCGCATGTGCAGAAGCAGCGAATCGCAACCCGCACATGCGCAGATGCGCCGCTGCGGGTTGCGCTCTTTTCATGTTGCAAACAGGCCTCCGCAACCAGAGGTACCGCAACCAGAGGTACCACTGTGATTGGGCTCAGGAAAGAATTTCAGGTTTTCTAGAGACACGAGACGTAACCCTCCCTGTGGTTTTCCTCCCTTCAGGATGGTGGTGGCCCTGTCGGTGACGCTCGGGCTTTTTGCGGTGGAGTTGGCTGGCTTTCTGTCTGGAGTGTCCATGTTCAACAATGTGCAGAGCCTCCTTTGTATCCTTTGAAAAGGGGACAGACTGGACGTAGGTTACGTGGGGGTCTTTGTGGGGTGGGTGGCGGAGGGAAGCCACAGAGAGGGCAACTTGGACTCATCAGACCTGCAAAGTGAGGGAGCTGAATCTGAGAGCTTGAAAAAACTGAACTCAGATGCCCATGTTATCTCGTGCAGGTGGGCATCGGAAGGCACTGAGGCCTATTGGATGCCCGCTCCTGGCCGCTTTGCCAAAGCACTTACGCCTCAGTCCGTCAGGCAGCGTTCTTCAGCCTTGTGTCCCCCGATGTCGTAGGACTACAACGCCCATCATCCCTGACCCACTGGCTAAGCTAGCAGTGGACGATGGGAGTTGTAGTCCTACGACATCTGGAGATGCAAGGCTGAAGAACGCTGGTAAGCAGTTCCCGCGTGGGAACGCGGAAGTTCTGGGTTGTTGCCGTCCCCTGTGTAGGCCAGCCCTGATGCCCCACAGCTGCCCCAGGAGGACTCGACGGGTTCCTGCCCTTCCTGTGTTGTTGCTCCCTGACTGAGCCTCCTTTCCGCTCCAGCCACAGGCGCCCACGCCTCTGCCGCCGTCACGTTGCTCTTCTTCCTCTTTGAACAGTGGGACAGCGGCCTGTACTGGTGGATCTTTGCTTTCTGCAGGTCAGTCGAGACGGCGGCCGCCTCTGGTGGCAGAGCTTTGCGAGGCAAGGGGTTTCCTTCCCTTGCTGCCCGTCGCCGAGGCAGCGGGAGTAATAATAATAATAATAATAATTTTTATTTATACCCCGCCCTCCCCAGCCAAGGCCGGGCTCAGGGCGGCTAACAAGCAATAATAAAAACAAGTCGAATGAATACAACTTAAAAACAAGATTAAAATACAACATTAAAATATTGAAACATTAAAATATTAAAATGCATCCTCCTCATCGCAGGAGGAGAAAGGAAAAAGAAAGAGGGGGAGGGAATCAAATTGGCTCCAAGCCAAAGGCCAGGCGGAACAACTCTGTCTTACAGGCCCTGCGGAAAGAAATCAGATCTCGAAATGCCCTGGTCTCATGAGGCAGAGCGTTCCACCAGGCCGGGGCCAGTGTTGAAAAGACCCTGGCTCTGGTTGAGGCTAATCTGACTTCCTTAGGGCCCGGGACCTCTAGGGTGTTGCTATTTATGGACCTTGAGGCTCTCCATGGGGCATACTGGGAGAGGTGGTCCCGTAGGTATGAGGGTCCTAGGCCGTGAAGGGCTTTAAAGGTGAAAACCAGCACCTTAAATCTGACCCTGTACTCCACCAGGAGCCAGTGCAGCCAGAAAAAGCACTGGGTGAATATGCTCCCATGGCAGAGACCCCGTGAGGAGCCTCGCTGCAGCATTCTGCACCGGCTGGAGTTTCTGGGACAGCTTCAAGGGCAGCCCCGCGTAGAGCGAATTACAGTAGTCAAGCCTGGAGGTGACCGTCGCATGGAGCACTGTGGCCAGGTCGGGGCGGGAAAGGGAAGGGACCAACTGCTTGATGCGGTGAAGGTGGAAGAAATGCATAGCAGAAGAAATGCAGAAACTGGGACTGTATTGGCCAGGAATGGCCGGCATTTCTACTCCAGAGAAAGTAGCTGGGTTCAAAGTGGAGAAGGGTGTCTTGGGATGTTTGTGACGTCCCTGCCGCTAGAAGGGACACCCACTACTATTTTATTCATTAAAATACACCAGCTGGTGGCCCTCCAGATGTTTCTGAACTACAGCTCCCATCATCCTTGGTCGTGGACCATGCTTGCTGGGGAGTTGTAGTTCAGCAACACCGGGTGGTCAAAGGTTCCTCACAACCGAATTACATCTGTCCCGATCTGTCCCCCAAATGAGCCCTCAGATTTACTAATAAGCATAGGACTTGCTGATCAGAAGGTCGGCGGTTCGAATCCCCGCGATGGGGTGAGCTCCCGTTGTTTGGTCCCAGCTCCTGCCAACCTAGCAGTTTGAAAGCACACCAGTGCAAGTAGATAAATAGGTACCGCTCTGGTGGGAAGGTAAACGGCGTTTCCGTGCACTGCTCTGATTTGCCAGAAGCGGCTTAGTCATTCTGGCCACATGACCCGGAAGCTGTATGCCGGCTCCATCAGCCAATGAAGCGAGATGAGCGCGCAACCCCAGAGTGGGCCACGACTGGATCTAATGGTCAGGGGTCCCTTTACCTTTACTATTGTAAATGCCTTTGGTATCTTGGATTGCCCCAGCTCGTGACTATTGGGGAGTGGGTCCCTGTGACCTAAATCACATTTGATCCAGCAAATGCTCAGGGAGGGGAGTGGCTGATCTCTCATCCTTGGTCTTGGGATGGTTTCTTCTCTCTCCCAGTTCACCCCCAGGCGCAAAATGTCTGGCACCTTTCTGTGCAAGAGGCTCAGGTCATGTGGGGCTGCCTGCTACTGCAGGCCTCACTTTACGACGCCAGTTTCCCTGACTGTTCCCCCCTAGCTCTGGCTGCCCACTGCAGTGCCTCCATCTGCCTCTCCTTTTTCGTCTTTGAGCGCTGGGAGATGGTCACTTACTGGTACATCATGGGCTTCTGCAGGTAGACTCTTAGCTCTGTATGTGTGTGGATATACCATAGAGTGGTACCTCGGGTTACATACGCTTCAGGTTACAGACTCCGCTAACCCAGAAATAGTACCTCGGGTTAAGAACTTTGCTTCAGGATGAGAACAGAAATCGTGCTCCAGCGGCAGCGGGAGGCCCCATTAGCTAAAGTGGTGTCTCAGGTTAAGAACAGTTTCAGGTTAAGAATGGACCTCCAGAACGAATTAAGTACTTAACCCGAGGTACCACTGTACATTTTTCCGTGTATAAGTTGCCCCCATGTATAAGACACCCCCTATTTGGGGGGACTAAATTTAAAGAGGGGACGCGGGTGGCGCTGTGGGTAAAAGCCTCAGCGCCTAGGGCTTGCCGATCGAAAGGTTGGCGGTTCGAATCCCCGCGGCGGGATGCGCTCCCGTTGCTCGGTCCCAGCGCCTGCCAACCTAGCAGTTCGAAAGCACCCCTGGGTGCAAGTAGATAAATAGGGACTGTTTACTGGCGGGAAGGTAAACGGTGTTCCGTGTGCTGCGCTGGCTCGCCAGATGCAGCTTGTCACGCTGGCCACGTGACCCGGAAGTGTCTGCGGACAGCGCTGGCCCCCGGCCTCTTGAGTGAGATGGGCGCACAACCCTAGAGTCTGTCAAGACTGGCCCGTATGGGCAGGGGTACCTTTACCTTTACCTTAAATTTAAAGAAAATGAGGGGAGATGGCCCAAAGTTGTTGAGCTTTTTTTAGGGGGAATTGCATGCGTTCCAATGGATGGTCAGGAGATAAATTCCATTCAGTTCCTAAACTAGCATAGCATATTGGCAATAACCACAATATGGTATGCTTCTCTTTTATGGTGTTCCATGTGTCGCTGCTTTGAGGATTCTAACGTTCCTTGTATGTAGATTATCATATCAGATGGAAAACGTGAAGGTATGGCACGATATCTTATTTAGGAACTGAATGGACTTTATCTCCTGACCATCCATTGGACTTTAATTTTTCAGGATATGTTCTGTTTGCATGATGTGTTGGTCTATGGAATTACACGTTGTGAGATATTATATGTAGAATTGTGTTAGAAATAGAAGTTACATAGTCCAAAACAGCCTGTTACGTTGTGTGTGTTGTGGGCTTCCCACAGGCATTTAGCTGCCACCTTGAGAACGGGATTCTGGGCTAGATGGGCAGTAGGCCCTTCCTATGTTTTCTTTTCTTTCTTCCTTTTTAAATTTTTTATTTATTTTGATTTTACATATACACACATCAAATAATCAGAATATTTTTTTAAAAAAGCATATCAGCAATGAAAATGAAAAAAAGCCTCAAAAACAAGCATTTTCAAATACAATTCTTCGTAGCGAGTGCAAGCCGTTTTTTTGCAACTTCTGGCTTGACTCCTTGATTCCTAACACGATTCCTAACATGTTAGGAACCTTCCTATGTTTTTATGTGTGTGTGTTTCATATGTTTGTTCCCCAGCCATTGTTTTCCTCCCTCCAGGAAGGGGGAAGCCCTTCTTCTTAGCACTGACCCCTTCCCTTCTCTGTCCGTCTTCACCCCCTGACAGCGCCTTGCCTGCCGCTGTGGAGATACTGCTTTTCATCTCAGTCTTGGGCTTGAAGAAGAAGCCCCTGTGAAGCCCCCTGTTGCCCCAGGAGGAGACGTTTGTTGGGGGCGACTCCAGATGAGCGAGAAAACCAACTGAGCAGAGCTAAGCTGCGCTGGCACGAGGAAATAGAGACTGAGCACAATTGGGGAGAACAGGTAGGATGAACGAGCCACCTGTTCGAGGGCTATGACCCTCTCTGGTATCACATTGCCAGCCGCCACCCACAGTTCCAGCAACACAGATCCGTCTCCTGCGCTGCGTGCTGCCTCCCCCCAGCGGTAATCGTGGTAACAGCGCCCTGTTGCTGCACAAAGCCACGCGTTTATTCACACGTGCTTTTTCCAGCTTCCGGTCATGCATCTGCGGTGCCAAAATTCCTCCTTCAGAAGAAATGGTGAAGCCTGAGTCTGTAGCTCAATGGGCTGCCCTGCAAAAGGGACTTAGGGCGCATAATGGGTGTGTGAAAAATTTATTCAGGACATTTGATTGTAGTTAGAGAATGCTGTATGAGATTTATTACACTTTTTTACCTGAATAAAATAGCATCCTTCTTATGAATTCGCCACTTGGATTGCAATCATTGTGGTACCTCGGGTTACAGACGCTTCAGGTTACAGATGCTTCAGGTTACAGACTCCTCTAACCAGGGACGCGGACTTATAAAAAATATTGGGGGGGCCCGGGAAAGCTCATGTATAATAAATAAGCTCATGAATATGCAAATAAAGTGGCGCCGCCTCCTCGTGAGCGAATAGGGGAGAGCGTGCTGCGCCTATTAATCAGCTCCAAAGGAAATTGGGTGGAGCTTTTGCTCGGGAGGGAGGGCAGGAGGCATGCAGCCCGCCCCTCCCTGTGCATTTTGGGCTGGGGGAGGGGCGGCGATGGCGCTCTGCTGGAGGGGCGCCAGAGATTATTGGGGGGCGGAGCCCCCCCAAACGAATTTTTGAGGGGGCTCGGGCCCCCTCAAGCCCCATGGAGTCGGCGCCTATGCCTCTAACCCAGAAATAGTACCTCGGGTTAAGAACTTTGCTTCAGGATGAGAACAGAAATTGCATGGAGGCAATTTCAGCACGGGAGACCCCATTAGCTAAAGTGGTACCTCAGGTTAAGAACAGTTTCAGGTTAAGAACGGACCTCCAGAACAAATTAAGTTCTTAACCCAAAGTACCACTGTAGTGTTGATGAAGTCTGTTGGATTATGTAGATCAGCTGGGGCTGAAAACATTTGGAGAGCCACAGGTTGAAGGAAGGTGATATCGACTGACTCATCTCCCCCTCCTTGCCTTGGCTGCTATGGCCAAGTTAAACTAGTAGATGAAACTAGAGCCCTTTAATGGCTGCGTAGTTCAATTCCAAGGATAACAACAACAATAATTTATTATTTATACCCCGCCCATCTGGCTGGGTTTCCCCAGCCACTCTGGGCGGCTTCCAACAAAATAATAAAAATACAATAAAACATCAGACATTAAAATCTTCCCTAAACAGGGCTGCGAAATCTAGCTTGCGCCAGATAACCTCGTGGGCCAAATATTGCCATTCTCCTGCTTCTAAGGTCTTGCAGCTCCCCCATAGCCTCTCCTTCCTCACTGGGCCCTGTTTTGCTTCTTCTGAGACTTCATCTTCCGGCCTGTGGGAAAGATGGCTAGGACAATGGATAATAGACTGGACTGGGCCATGGAGACTGAAGCTCAAATTCCTGCCCAGCCGTGAAGAAGTTCACTGGGTCCAGTTGGGACATTTCAGGATAATGCCAGAAGGCTGTTATGAGGATGCAGTGAATAGGCCAAGCCTCCCTTTTTCTGCCGCAAAGACCCTGGAAGAAGGCTGGGAGACCAAATTTTATTATTACATATATATACCCTATTTATCTGCCAAGGAGATCAAGGTGTCGCACATCCCCAATTCAAAATAAAACTGGCTAAAGTTAAACGCTCCATAGTCTCAAATGGTTATCAAATCCATTATTTTTCATTGGTGCAGCGTGCAAAATTCCAGAGGCCTCTTAGATAAAGGATTAAGATTGGAACTATGATATTGGGAATAAAGGAGAAAAATTTTCTGCTGACCAGCCAGAACATGGGAAGCCTTTTTAAAAATATATAATTTGGAATGTATAATTGGGCTTATTATTTGTATTATGATGGAGCAAGATTTGACATTCTATCAATTGGAGTGTTATTAATGAAAATTAATAAAAAGTTATTTACAAAAAACAAAATTCCGGAGGCTCCTGGCTCCGCCCGGCTCCCCCCAGTAAATACGGTAGGGCTGCCCTCGTACTTTCTCGAGCGACGTCACCGCCCCATGCAAATGAGCTGGCGCATGGCACCCTGGGAAAGCAGGCGGCTCTTCGGCCGGGTTGTTTATATGCCGCTCTGCACAAAGAGCTTTGCTGCGGGAAACGGTGCAGAATGCCGCAGCGGGAGGCGTTTTAATCTCTCGCCGAAAGTTTCCAAGACAGCTCACTTTGCGCCACCGTGACCTGAGAGGCTGTGCGCAAGATGGCGGTCCCGGCGTCCAGACGTGCTCGCTATCGTCAGTGAGGTATATCCTTACCTGTTCCTCCTCCGGGAGAACAGAACATGATGAACGGAGAGCGCATGAGACGTGATTAGAGTCTCCGCTGGCCGGGGAACAGCAACGCCCCGGCCTGCTCCTTTCTGATTTTTACTGACGATCCTTCTCTAATCTCAATCGTTATAAAAGCAGAATTAAGTATTATTTCTCTCTACTTAATCCTACTGGTTATCTGTGCAAAGGAGCTTGACTCGGTTTTTCTGATTCCTGCATTGCCCGGGGTTGGGCTAGATGATCCTTGGGTGGCCCTTCCAACTCTTACACTTCTATTTTCGCGTGATTGGTCAACTGAAGTGTCCATCAGTTGCGCGTTGGCCCGCCTACTTCCACCTTCGTCCGCAATTGGTGGACTACACCTAGCGGAAGACCATTGGCCGCTCTTTCTACACTGGTCCCGCCCCTTCTCTGGTTTCCATGGTGCGCTGTTTTGCCTGGCGGCCCTCCATCCCTCTTTCGGCTCACGTCTCCCAATGCTTGTCGTTTCACAAAATGGCCGACATATCCCTCCCTACGTTGCTCCTCCTCGTTTCTGATTGGCCGGCTTTTGTTGGGGGGGGGAGATTGACAAGGTCCTCGCAACCACTACGCTTGCGCTCGGCCGTCTCCCGACTCTAACCAACCGGGAGCGAGCATTGTCAAGGGCGCAGGGAAGCAGCCAATCGGTACCCTTTCCTCTGCTTTGCAAATCCCGCCCCCTTTCGAAGCTTCACCAATGCAAAGGGCAGGAGAGGCGCGCGAGAGGCCCTTCCATTAGCCAATGAGAAAGCGGGAGACCCGCTCCTTCGGAAGGGGAGGCGGAGCTGCTGGCTTCTGGTAACCAATTAGGAGGCGCGTCTGGAACGCGGCGGCAGCCAATAGGGCTTCGGGAGGGCAGATTTGAAAAGCGAAGGCAAAGGCGTTTTCGCGGCGACGCGGATGGGAGGCTGTTGGCTGGCAGGTAAGAGAATCTCGCGGGCCGGTGGGAGGGAAAAGGGGTCGGCGGGGCAGGGACGGGGATCCCCCCGTGTCCCCCTTCAGGACTGCGGCTCCCACCCTCCCGGACCTGATGGAAGACTGGGATCTGGGGTATTGCAAGGAGAGCCGCGGGGCTGCATGGGGTTGGGTGGATAATGGCTCGGGGTGGATCTCGGGGCAAAGGCCCAATCCGCACTATGCATTGAAAGCAGCTTCATAGTGCTTTAAACAATCCCCCCCAAATAATCCTGGGAAATATAGTTTGCTAACGGTGCTGAGAGATGTTAGGAGACAACCCCCCCCCCCGAATTCCCCTTCTAGATTTCCCTGCGAGGAGGGATTGGCTGTTGAACCGCTCTGAAAATCATAGATCTTTTTGTATTTTTTTTTTTTTTTTGCGCGGGGGGGGGGGGTTCCTAACAGATTGAGGCTAACAGATTGACCTTGAATCCTGACAAGACAGAAGTACTGTTTTGGGGGGACAGGGGGTGGGCAGGTGTGGGGGATTCCCTGGTCCTGAATGGGGTAACTGTGCCCCTGAAGGACCAGGTGCGCAGCCTGGGAGTCATTTTGGACTCACAGCTGTCCATGGAGGCACAGGTTAATTCTGTGTCCAGGGCAGCTGTCTACCAGCTCCACCTGATACGCAGGATGAGACCCTCTCTGCCCGCGGACTGTCTTGCCAGAGTGGTGCATGCTCTAGTTATCTCCCGCTTGGACTACTGCAATGCGCTCTACGTGGGGCTACCTTTGAAGGTGACCCAGAAACTGCAATTAATCCAGAATGCGGCAGCTAGACTGGTGACTGGGAGCGGCTGCCAGGACCACAAACACCGGTCTTGAAAGACCTACATTGGCTCCCAGTACGTTTCCGAGCACAATTCAAAGTGTTGGTGCTGACCTTGAAAGCCCTAAACGGCCTTGGTCCAGTATACCTGAAGGAGCATCTCCACCCCCATCGTTCAGCCCGGACACTGAGGTCCAGCTTCAAGGGCCTTCTGGCGGTTCCTTCATTGCGAGAAGTAAGGTTACAGGGAACCAGGCAGAGGGCCTTCTCGGTAGTGGTGCCCATAAGTAGCTATCCTATCTTTAAAAGACATCTGAAGGCAGCCCTGTTTAGGGAAGTTTTTAAATATTTAAAGCTGTATTGTTTTTAATACTTGATTGGGTGCTGCCCAGAGTGGCTGGGGAGACTCAGCCAGATGGGCGGGGTATAAATCATAAATTATTATTGTTATTAATATTATTATTATATAACAACTCAGCAGCACCCTTAGCCAATCATCAGTTCCCAGTAACACCCCCCCCCCCCGCTGCTTGAAATGGTATGGTGCTTTTTAAAAAAATGTTTATAGTGCAGACGAGGCCTTTATTCCAGAACATTGTGCAGAAAGTAGCATCATATAAACTACTGGATTGTACCAAAAAACAAGAAGAACCCCAAACCCACCCCACCCTCAAAGCAAGAAGGAAAAAGTAGCTCACGGGGAGGGGGGGGGTTATTTTGCCATCATACTACTAACTTGGAGGTATGTTTTTTGCTTGTAATTTCTGTAGCACTTCCCCGGGTATGAAATGCTTTTCAACACATGCTCAAGGTAATTGAATTTAACTGTTAGGTGTTGCATTCGTAAATGCCAGTTTTAGGGATATTTATGTATGGTTAGGTGTAGGTGATTGAGAACTCTCCTGCAACTGGAAGGCATGCCATTAAGCCCACGCTAAATCTGTTCGCAGTAATATTTCAGGATGTGAAATAATATTTTTGCCAGGCTGTGTCAGAACCTTTCCTCAAAAATTAATGACTGTATGCACAATGGACTCTATCCCCCTATCCCAAACAGGAGCACACCCAAGTCAACAAGTTATCACAAAAAGAAAGCTTGCAGGAACATCCCTTCAGGCAATTATATTGCAACTTGTGACATATGCATGTACCCGTACTCAGGCATTCAGTTCTGTGCCCACATTAATAATGGTGTGATTAAATATGGAGTATAAACTGGGGCAGCATACATCCTTATTTTTTAACCTG
Organism: Podarcis muralis; assembly: GCF_964188315.1. Classification (NCBI taxonomy): domain Eukaryota; kingdom Metazoa; phylum Chordata; class Lepidosauria; order Squamata; family Lacertidae; genus Podarcis; species Podarcis muralis. The sequence goes on from NC_135667.1 coordinate 5,622,945, forward strand.
AAAGTTTCATGTGCTGCAAACAACCATTTGTATGTTTAGAAGGTGTAAACAATATTCTTCTTTCTTCCCAGTGCCTTTCTATTGTAAATATATGAATGTGCTTAAAGAGTGTGGCACTGACAACAGGTGGAGGGATACAAAGGTGCTCCCTTGCTACTTTAAAAAAAATCAGTCGGTATAGTACAGTAGTACCTTGGTTTAAGAACAGCTTAGTTTATGAACAACTAGGATTAAGAACACTGCAAACCCGGAAGTAGGTGTTTTGGTTTGTGAACTTTGCCTTGGAAGCAGAACATGTTTCGCTTCCTGTTGAGGGTGTTCCATTTGTAAATTGAGTCCCCCGCTGCTATGGGAAAGCACGCCTTGGTTTAAAAACACTTTGGTTTAAGAACGGACTTCCGGAACAGATTAAGTTTGTAAACCAAGGTACCACTGTATAGCTGTGGGAGGATGTTGCTACAGGGCGTATTAGAAGGCCAGGATTGAACAATAAAGACTATTCTTTTGAAAACCAGTAAAATACTTCAGGGTTTGCTATGCGCACATCCCGAAGTTTACCTAACCCTCTGGTTACGCAAACGGAGGTATGACTTTATTTTTATTGTGAACACAAAATTAAACATGTATTAACAACAGTTTCTGTTAAAAGTGTGATACAGTCAGGCGGAAAAGTATTTGATCCCCTGTTAAATTTGCCTGTTTGCCCTCTGACGAAGAAATGACCAGTCCCTAATTGTAATGGTAGGTTTATTGTAGCTGTGAGAGACAGAATAACAACAGGGAAACTCCCAGAAACCCAGAAGACAAAAGTCAGAGATTGATGTGCATTATAATGAGTGAAATAAGTATTTGATCCTCTATCAGCCAGCCAGATGTCAGGCTACCTGGTATCTTCACTGTATGTAACAAGCTGAGATTAGAAGCACCTGCTGTAAGGGAGAGGTTTTACCTGTAATCCCAGCTCATTACAATACCTGTACCTGAATTGCATATTAGTTCACGCTTTCTGGAAAAATAAATAAAAGGTGTTGCTTTTTTTTTTTTTTTTTAAGTGGTGACTAGATAGTCTGATTTGGCGCCCACAACCCATGTCCCAGGAGCCATTTGGCACCTAGATTGGTTCAGATCCACAGCATGATATCTGTTTACCCTTCGCAGAGTGACTCTTGGGATTCAATACTGGAGCTGCGGTAATTTTGGTCACAATCTTTCTGACTTGGTGCTGGACACCAGAGCTGTGCTGTCTCTCCCTCTGAGGATTCTGAGATCTGATGGTCTTTCAGATCATCTTGTGATCCAAGATGGCAAATAAGGAAAATCTGAGCAGTATGTATAGCCTTTCCAAAGTAAGTCTTTACCTATATCTGCCACTGCTGGGAAAACTATATGTGGGGTGGGAATGCGTTAACTGTTGCGATGGGTGGTGAAGGAATCTTTATTGGGGTGGTGAGTTAAACTGAGTACAGTGGTACCTCGGGTTACAAACTCTGCTAATCTGGAAGTAATACCTCGGGTTGAGAACTTTGCCCCAGGATGAGAACGCAAATCGCGCGGTGGCGGCTGGAGGCCCCATTAGGGAAAGCGCGCCTCAGGTTAAGAACGCTTTCGGGTTAAGAACGGACCTCTGGAACGAATTAAGTTCGTAACTTGAGGTACCACTGTGTGTGTAACAGACAAAAATTGGATGACTAGTCTTTGACCTTATCTTCTGCTCTTGACAAAGTACCATTGTGTGTGTGTGTGTGTGTGTGTGTGTGTGTGTGTGTCTGGTAGCCTATGGGCTCTAAATTGTGGCTTTTACTAGTATCACATTTATTAATGGTGCCTCAAATGAAGGTGTATATAACCAATGATGTGAGGGGGAGCATTCTCCGTTATTTTACTTTTCCATAGAAATTTTCCCATTTCGTAAGTTCATCGGTAACAGTAGCTGGATGTCAGTTGTAAATACAATTAATACTAGGCAACCCAGCCGTTTCAAAGTTATTTGCTCTGCTCACAAAATAAAAGTAATCATAGTAATAAATATGTTATTTATACCCCGCCCACCTGGTTGGGTCTCCACAGCCACTCTGGGTGGATTCCAACAAAAGATTAAAAGTACAAGTACATAAGCAAGTTAGATCGCTGGAGTGTTTCAGAAAACCTACTGATACAAAATACACTGACTTTCTGTCTTTGCGCACAGGGCTGTGTGTACGTCTTCATTTAAAAACCACGAAATGTGATCTTGAATGGGGCTAATGGAGGAGAGTCCCTAATTCTTGCTGCAGCCTCTCCTATTTCTTGATTGCGTTGTCCCTTTCCTGCAGTATCGGGTGAACAACATGACAACTGCTCAGAGGGTTGCCTGTAAGGATACCAACACTCCATCATCCATCACCCCTTCTGGAACGCTTTTGGCCCACAGAGCTATTTCCAGCAGCACAAAGAAAGGCCCGAAGGATTCGGGTGCCCAGAATATGGGTAAGACCTGGTCTGCTTTGTGGAAATTTTTGGAAACGGAAATTAGGGAGGGGGGGACATCTTTAAAGTTGTTAAATGTTACAAATATTATGCATAAATGTATCCTTTCGACTGGACAGCTCAGGGAAGTTACCTAGCTTTAACAATCATATAAAATCAACTCCTTTGCCAGTTTCCTCCATTTCAACACTATTTTACCATTGGAAAAACAACACTTTTCCCTGCCACCTCCCAAAGTGTGAGGACATGTATACACACCAAAAGTGACAATTGCTGAGCTGATTGTTGGCCAAGGAAAGCCTAAAACCATCACCAGACTTGCCAAGGGGCCAGACATGCAAAGGAAGTTTTTTGTACTTTGGGTGGTGGGACTTCAGAGGTGTTTGCCTATGCTCATCTTATACCTGGGTCTTGCCCTGACATGTCTGCTTATGCTAATCTTGTACCAAGGACTTGTCTGGACATGTTTGCCAAGGTTAAACTAGCGTAACCCCTGTCTAGCAAAGGTAAAGGGACCCCTGACCATTAGGTCCAGCCGTGACCGACTCTGGGGTTGCGGCGCTCATCTCGCTTTATTGGCCGAGGGAGCCGGCGTACAGCTTCCGGGTCATGTGGCCAGCACGACTAAGCCGCTTCTGGCGAACCAGAGCAGCGCACGGAAACGGCGTTTACCTTCCCGCCGGAGCGGTGCCTATTTATCTACTTGCATTTGATGTGCTTTCGAACTGCTACATTGGCAGGAGCAGGGACTGAGCAACGGGAGCTCACCCCGTCGGGGGATTCGAACCACCGACCTTCTGATCGGCAAGCCCTAGGCTCTGTAGTCTAACCCACAGCGCCACCCACGTCCCATTGTAAGCCCTGTCTACCCCTCCCCTTTTGTGACATGTCAGTGATGCATCAATGATGCTGTACGAACTGTATTCTGGGATATGGTGGGAAAGTTTTAAAAGTCATTGTCACCCCATCCTTGGGGTTCAAAATTCCTCTCTGAACCTGTTGCGCAGTAAACTTTGGTCTACAGCTATTTGCTTCGGTTGGCTGGACTCCTTCCTTTATTCCGCAGGGGCCAACGGGCTCTGCCCGACGAGCTGGGTGACTGAGCAGCCTCGCACCTAGATTTTTCTGTAACATGTCTCTCACTGATTCCTGTGCTGCTGAAATTGCCTCGGATGCAGCCCATTGCTTTGGGGTTTTCCCCAGACTGCTTGTCGTAAAGGATGCTGGTGCTTGTGTTGGTCTTGCTGTGTTATGGATGACGTTTTCTGTTTCCACAGCTGTCGCAGGCAGGGTTCCTATTGAGTCTGGCTCCATGGCTCAGCCGCCAAAGGAAGGCCCTGAGTGAGTTCCCTTGTTACTGGTTTCAGAAAGCTGGCGGTTGAGAATCTGTTTCTGGACTTGCGAATGGGTTGGGGCTTGCGTTCTCTGGCTAGCCATGTTTATTTACTTACTAAATTTCTACCCCACTCTTCATCCGAAGATCCCAGAGCAGTTTAAATATAAAAACACAAAGATATACAGTCATATCTTGGATCCCGAACACCCTGGAACTCAGACGTTTTGGCTCCCGAACGCCGCAAACCCGGAAGTGATTGTTCTGGTTTTCAAACGTTCTTTTGGAACCCGAACGTCCGACAGGGCTTCCACGGCTTCTGATTGGCAAAACCTATGTGGTGTTTCGCAACTTTCTGACTAGTTGCAGGACCTTAGCCAGACCTAGCAGAGTACACGCAGAAAGAAACAGAAGCAATTGGCGACTTGGCTGCAGACAGGATAGATGAAGCAGGAACCAGGAACTTGTAGTTAGGTGTTTATTATATACAGTGGACTATTTACAGGAGCAGAACACGGATCTTTAGCTAGCTCTCTCTCACACAACTCTTACACGGACACACTGAACACTGAACTCCAGAACTAACACATTCCAGTTAGTAGGCCATGAATTATCACTCCCTTGAGAGAGCTAGACCAATCAGGGAGCTGTCTCCATGCCTCTGTTATCACCAGGAAGACTTACTCCTTCACATAACCTTCTGACTATCTGCCAAACCTTAATTGACTCTGTGTGAGTAGCTGCACGTACAGAGTTTCCCAACAGGAGCTTCCTGCAGCCAATCAGAAGTTGCGATTTGGCTTTCAAACGTTTTGGAAGTCGAACGGATTCCGTTCGACTTCCAAGGTACGACTGTAATATCAAACTGAAGCAATACCCTGCCAGTTCAAAAGGCCATAGATTGTTTAATGAGCCAAAGGCCTGGGAGAAGAGGCATGTTTTTGCCTGGTACCTAAAGGTATGTAGTGATGGTGTTAGGAGAGTCTCCCTGCAGGGAACAATAGGGTTTCAAGGTGCCCGCCCCCTCCTTGCAACATGACAAATTCCTCTGGGGTGTCATGCCAGCTAATCTATTTATCCTCCACTCCCTAGGCGCTTATTCACCATTGATGACTTTGAGATTGGGCGTCCTCTGGGCAAAGGCAAGTTTGGGAACGTCTACCTGGCTCGAGAGAAAGAATCCAAGTTCATTGTGGCACTCAAAGTGCTCTTCAAATCCCAAATGGAGAAGGAGTGCGTGGAACATCAGCTGCGGCGGGAGATTGAAATCCAGTGTCACCTCAGGTACTGCAAAAGACCAAAGGCCCCTGGGCCTCCAAGTTCATAATAGTTTTCACTGTCGGTCTGCTTTGCCCGCTTCCCGTGAGCATCATGGACAAAAACGGCCAAGGAAGTTTTTGGAAAAGATGGAATCTCTTTGGGTGTAGAAGCTGTTGTCCCTAAAATCCTGTCAGTTTCCGGCTGTACAGGTGATGTTGTTTGTTAAATTTCTGTCCCTCGCAAAGAGCCGGCAAACGAAAAGAAAAAAAGCAGTGAAAGAATGCTGTTAAATTAAAAGCGGTCCCTCAGCTGGCAATTGTGTGGCCCCATGGATCTTCATACCTTTAATGCAGGGGTCAGCAAACTTTTTCAACAGGGGGCCGGTCCACTGTTCCTCAGACCTTGTGGGGAGCCGGACTATGTTTTTTTTTTGGTGGGGGGATGAACAAATTCCTATGCCCCACAAATAACCCAGAGATGCATTTTAAATAAAAGCATTGTAAAAATTCCTGCACTCTCTGCGGGCCAGATTTAGAAGGCGATTGGGCCGAATCTGGCCCCTGAGCCTTAGTTTGCCTACCCATGCTTTAATGTCTCTTTCCTTTCCTGCAGCCACCCCAATATCCTGCGCCTTTACAACTACTTCCACGACCGGAAGCGTGTATATCTGATCCTGGAGTATGCCCCTCGCGGGGAGCTCTACAAGGAACTGCAGAAACACCGGCGTTTCGATGAGCAGAGGAGCGCCACGGTGAGCTTGCACATCACTGCGCCTGGGCTCAGAGGTTAAATAACAACTTGGGGGCCCTTAAACCTTAAGGCACCCCATGCGTTGGCAGGAAATATGTTGCATGGGGATGGGCTGTAGCTCAGCAGGAGAGCATTGCCCGAAAATGGCCCCTGGCGGCATTCTCAGGTGGGGCTAGGAATGTCTTATCTTGGAAAACCCAGAGAGCCAGTGGCTAAATGGTGTACATTAGGCACGTCCAATTCCCAAGAGACTGTGATCTACTCCCAGTATTAAAAAAACCAACAACTGGTAGTGATCTACCCACTGGATTGACCAAAGTTGTTGAGTTTTTTGGGGGGAGCCTCCACCACAGTTGTTGAGGATCAACTAGGAATGACCCGCGATCGACCGGTTGGACATACTTGGCGTACATGAACTGTTGATTTAAAGAAAACCCCTACATTGAATAAGAGCAATTAATGTACAACCTCGAAAGAGAAAACATTATTATTATTGCTGTTGTTATGAGTAAAAGGTAAAGGTACCTGCTCCTGCCAACCTAGCAGTTCAAAAGCACGTCAAAGCGCAAGTAGATAAATAGGTACCGCTCTGGCGGGAAGGTAAACGGCGTTTCTGTACGCTGCTCTGGTTTGGCCAGAAGCGGCTTAGTCATGCTGGCCACATGACTCGGAAAAACTGCCTGTGGACAAACGCCGGCTCCCTTGGCCAATAAAGCGAGATGAGCGCCGCAACCCCAGAGTCGTTCGCAACTGGAATTAACTGTCAAGGGTCCCTTTACCTTTACCTAAAGGACCCCTGACAGTTAAGTCCAGACGCAGACGACTCTAGGGTTGCGGCGCTCATCTCGCTTTATTGGCCGGGGGGGGGGGGGGGATCCAATTTAAAATATAGGTTAAAATGCAGCCTCATTTTAAAGTAGCCCATAGATCAAAACCCTAAGGGGAGGGAAACATAAGGGTCAGACCGAGTCCAAACCAAAGGCCAGGCAGAACAGCTCTGTCTTGCAGGCCCTGCGGAAAGATATCAAGTCCCGCAGGGCCCTAGTCTCTTGTGACAGAGCGTTCCACCAGATCGGGGCCAGTGCTGAAAAGGCCCTGGCCATAGTTGAAACCAATCTAGCCTCCTTGAGGCTCGGGACCTCCAAAGTGCTGTCATTTGTGGACCTTAAGGTCCTCCGCGGGGCATACCAGGAGAGGCGGTCCCATAGGTACGGGGCTGATCTGTTTGGCTGTCATTCAAAGGGTGCAGTTTGAGGTCACCCAGTGCACCAAAGGAGCAGGGCGGTGGGTTCAAGTCTCTCTCAGATAGCAAGGCACTGGTGTCCCAAGGTGTACGCAACGGACCCTTCTTTGCTTCACCTCTGCAGTACATGGAAGAGCTGGCTGATGCCCTCCTCTACTGTCACAGCAAGAAGGTCATTCACCGTGACATCAAGCCGGAGAACTTGCTTATGGGGCTGAAGGGGGAGCTGAAGATTGCTGATTTCGGCTGGTCCGTGCATGCCCCCTCGCTCAGGTAAGGGGGGCGCCCTTGGTTTGGTTCGCCCTGGTGGACTCAGGATATCTGAGGCCCTAGTTCTTGACTGCGCTGCCCCAGATCCCTTCTGCTCTTAACCGCCCTTGACCTCCTGCTCTGCCTCAGGAGAAAGACCATGTGTGGGACTATGGACTACCTGCCCCCTGAGATGATTGAAGGCAAACCACACAACGAGAAGGTGGACCACTGGTGCATCGGGATCCTGTGTTACGAGTTCCTGGTGGGGCACCCGCCCTTCGAGACCGCCTCCGCCCCGGAGACGTATCGCCGCATTGTATCGGTGAGCTTCTCAGTTGGCCCACAATTGTCACTGATGCCAGCCATTTCTGTGCAGAGTTACTGGGTTGTGCCAGAAGGGTTCTGCTAGCCTCAAGCTCATAGCACCGGGGGGCTCCAGCCTCAAAGGGGATTGCCCCAAAAAGTGGTGCAAAGGAGGGAGAGGGGAAGAGGAAGAGACAAAAGCACGAGGACTAGGCGCTTATGTGGCAGAAGAACTGGTGAAAAGCATAGGGCCAGTTATTGCGGCTTCAGAATGGAGTGGGCCACCCGGTGTCGGCAACATTGAATACTGTATTTTAGCTCAATAAGACACACTTTTTTTCCTCCTAAAAAGTAAGGGGAAATGTCTGTGTGTCTTATGAAGCGATTGCTGCACGGAGGAGGGACGTGTAAGCGGCTCCTGTCTGCTTTGCTGCTTTAAAGCGAGTCGTGGAGGAGGGATGGATGGGAGCCATGGCTCCCCTTCATTCAGTATATATTTTTCCGTGTTTTCCTCCTCTAAATAATAATAATAATAACAACAACAACTTTATTATTTATACCCCGCCCATCTGGCTGGGTTTCCACTCTGGGCGGCTTCCAACAAAACACTAAAATACAAAAACCTATTAAACATTAAAAGCTTCCCCAAACAGGGCTGCCTTCAGATGTCTTCTAAAAGTTTGGTAGTTATTTTTCTCTTTGACATCTGGTGGGAGGGCGTTCCACAGGGCGAGTGCCACTACCGAGAAGGCCCTCTGCCTGGCTCCCTGTAACTTGGCTTCTCGCAGCAAGGGAGCTACGAGAAAAACTATGGAGCGAAAAATACGGTAATTGCAGTTGCTACCTGACTGGATCTTTGCTGCCCACAATGCAAAAGCCACCACTGGGCCTGGCCGCCACTTTCCTCAGGGCTGTAGACACGTATCCTGAATAGGCTACAACCCTTTCACGAGAGCCTAGAGGCGCTGCAGTGCACACTTCTGGGAAATCATGAGGCTTGGAGCCCATGTGGCTACAGTGTTGGACTTTAAAAGCTGGGGAAACCCAGGCTCCCCCCTCCCATCCTTCAAGCAGGCCTTGGGCCCACCTCTCTAGATCTATCTTTCCTCGGAGGGTGGGTGTGAGAGTGAGGGTGGGTGTGGAGAACAGGGGGCAGCCTTGTGCACATGAAGACCCTTCAAGGTGTTTTGGAGGAAGATAAGCATACAACGAATGAATGAATGAATGAATGAATGTTTATTTGCGTCAGCCATAGCAACAATACAACAATGCGATATATAAAAAACTGAAATCAAAAGTCCATTATATAAAACACAGTTTAGGATCCTGAATCAGCAGTCAAATAGTGGACCTTATTCTGATTGCCCCAGCTAAAAACCTTGCAGACTTTGCTGTCATCTTGATCTGCCAAGAGAAAAGGGTACTGTGGCAGTGGTTGGGCGACCCGGAATGGACAATAAAAGAGGGGCGATAATCTCATTCCTTAAGTTTTTATAAAGAGTGCGAGCCAGAAGGGCATGCACCACCGATTTGGGACTGCCATCTCCACAGGGACATAAGCGTTTTTCGTGTGGAATCTGTTGGAATTTTGTCCCTCAAGCAAAAATGAGATCTCCCTTCCACCATGTCTTGTGATAATTCAGAATATGAAAAGGTACTTGGGGAGAGGGATACTGCGATCTAGGGAGGAGGATGTAATATGGCACAGCGATCCAGGAAGATCTACTTGGGTTGAATGGCACAGGCTTGCTGGCATAGACTGGATTTAGTGGGTATGACTGTGCTTCCATTACCCCATTTTGGAAGAAGGGTTATTGGAAAGCATGGCAACTTCCTTGCAGTACTACTCTGTGCACGGTAGGGGATTCCTGCACGTCCTGTAGAGGGAAGTGAGGGGCAGATGGGGCTCATCCACCTGTGAAAATAGCCCATCTTGGAGAAGGAAAGCTTGGTGCTGTTGTAAACAAAATCTGCCCTTCTTCCCTTATGGAGTATCCAAGAGCCCGTATAGAGTCCTTACGTGGGTTCCCTGTTGGTAGGAGAAAATAATAGAGGCCAACCAGAGAATATTGAGAAGCAAAGCAGCTAGTGAGCTTGATCTTTATTGATCTGTTGCAACAGGGTGCTCCCCTCACACGCAGGAAAGGAGGAGGACCCAGAACCAAGGTGTGCCTGCTCTTATATAGACATTTTAAATTCCCTGCCCTGGAGCTCCAGACCACCTCTCCATACATCATACATACATCACAGAAGGGGTGTAACCCAAGACCACCCCCCACAAACATCATCCCTACATCACAGAAAAGGTGGTCTACAACAGAAATTTGAATGTTTTTGTTTTTCCTGTCTGCCAGGTTATCTGATAATGCCCCATCTGATTGTCTTTCCTGGTAGTCTGCCCATTCCTTTGAAATGGTGGTTACTAAATTCCTGTAACAAGGAAGGTTTTTTTCCCCCCACCTCCTCCCTCCTTGCAGAGAAACATTTGGTCAGCTTGGGAGTCAAAATGGTTTCAGGACTGTCTTCCTGTGCTGCTTCAGACATGTGGCTTATATATATATGTACATGTTTGCTTGGTACATTTATTATATATCTAAGACTTTAAAATTCTTATAACAATGCTAAACCTCCACTGCCTTGTGGGATATCTTTGGGAGAATAAATGGCTAAGGAGTAAGCCCTGCAAACATCCGGAGTGGAGTCCCTAAGACGGTTAGATGGCACCTTGTACTTCCAGCAACTCCTGCAGCCAGGCTAGTGCCAAACATCTTGCTCTTCGTTCCTTTGGACCACATCAGCCGAGACGAGAGGGTGGTCTTGTTGTCTGGGTAGCCCAGGACCTCAAGGCACACTGCTCAGGCTTGCACCCCAGGAAGGTCGCTTTGATGCTGCTAGTGCAGCCATTTGACTTCACCCCTGGAGGTGCACTCCATTGTCTATTGAGATGAATGCCAGCAATAATAAAACTTGACACTCTTTGGCATAGAAAGCCAGAGGAAGTATCATAAAAGTCTACAATTCTTGAGAGATTCTTAAGAGGACCCTCTAAAGACGCTGAATATTTAGCAGATCATTGTACAGAGCCTTCTTTAAAGGTAAAGGGACCCCTGACTCTTAGGTCCAGTCGTGGCCGACTCTGGGGTTGCGGCACTCATCTCGCTTTACTGGCCGAGGGAGCCAGCGTACAGCTTCCGGGTCATGTGGCCAGCATGACCGAGCCGCTTCTGGCGAACCAGAGCAACGCATGGAAACGCCGTTTACCTTCCCGCTGGAGTGGTACCTATTGAACTACTTGCACTTTGACGTGCTTTCGAACTGCTAGGTTGGCAGGAGCAGGGACCGAGCAACGGGAGCTTGCTTGCTTCCTGCCTAAATATGTTAGCAATGCAAGTACCAGAGATGTCTTTCCAAGTGTGTGTGTGTGAGAGAGAAATGCGTTCAGAAGCCGAGGAAGCATCTGTTCCTTGCTAAATCCTCTCATGCCTGCTTTTCTCTGGTTCCTTATCTTGACTCCCTTTTCTCTCTCTCCCGTACCCAAATACAGGTAGATCTGAAGTTCCCCCCGTTTGTGACAGAAGGCGCCCGGGACTTGATTTCAAAGCTGCTGCGCCACAACCCGGCTGATCGACTGCCACTTCAGGGTGTGATGGAGCACCCTTGGGTGAAAGCCAACTCGCGGCGGGTGCTTCCTCCTGTCTATAACGCTGGGCCTGTGAACTAGCTCTGAGGAGGGATGCATGAGGAGGGACTGGTCATAACCGAGCGATGGCCCAGGAAGAATTTTGGTTTGGTTATGTTTTAAGGCTTTCTTTCAAATGATTGTAGGGTCTTAATTTTTTATTTTATTTTTTTATTTTTTGCTCCTGGAGGTCCTTGCTGGAAGAACTGATAGGCGAATTTCTGCCTGCTGGGGGATAAATTCGCCCCTCCAAGCTTCTGGGGGAGCTGGCTTCGATTGCTTCAGAGTCCGTATTGAAAAATGGGTGTTGCTTCAGTTGGAACTGAAGGCCTTTAATCCTTACTCTCTGAAAAGCTCTTTTTAATAGGCCCACAGCCACCCAGACCATTCTAAGACATTGATCTTGTGGCATTATCCTACGGAGATGTTTGCGTCTTTAATAAAACTAATATTATTTTTATATAAGCTTTATTGGCTGTGCCTCCTCTTCCTTCGTCCAGCTGAAACTTTTGATGGTTATTTCCGATTTCCTCAAAGCGCAGAAACAGATGGGTGAGGTTTGGCTTGGCGCTTGACACAGAGGACTCATTGTTATGCTGGGGGCGGTGGCTCAGGCTGAGTGTACATGTACTTTCTTGCCCAGGCGCCCCGCCCTGCCATAAACTCTTCCTTTGGACTTTCCAAAAGACAGCTTGGGGAAATTGGCCAGAAGAAGAAAGCAAGGCATGGAAGTTATGCTTGCAGGCCTGTGTTGGTCAGTGCAAGAAAGCAGAGATTTCGTGTATGCTGCATGGAGCTCCACGATGGGAGAGAGAATTTCAAGAAATAAAAGCATATATGGAATATTCAATGGAAAGGGCTAATTCTCACTGAGGGGGGTAACACGACAGTTGCATGTAGTGCCCCAACTGCCTTCTAAAATAAGACATAAACTACAGCCAGTGAGGCTGTAGTTGGTAGCAGAAAAGCAATAGGGTAGAGAGGCTTCTTAAAGTTTCCACTCTTGTGGCACTGATACGTTTAAAATTGCAGTCTTCTGATTTCTTTAATAATAATAATAATAATTTTTATTTATACCCCGCCCTCCCCAGCCAAGGCCGGGCTCAGGGCAGCTAACAAGCAATAATAAAAACAAGTTGAATGAATACAACTTAAAAACAAGATTAAAATACAACACTTAAAATATTGAAACATTAAAATATTAAAATGCAGCCTCATCACAGGAGGAGAAAGGAAAAAGAAAAAAGAAAGATGGGGAGGGAATCAAATTGGCTCCAAGCCAAAGGCCAGGCGGAACAACTGTCTTACAGGCCCTGCGGAAAGAAATCAGATCCTGCAGGGCCCTGGTCTCATGAGGCAGAGCGTTCCACCAGGCCGGGGCCAGTGGTGAAAAGGCCCTGGCTCTGGTTGAGGCTAAACACTTCCTTAGGGCCCGGGACCACTAGGGTGTTGCTATTTATGGACCTTGAGGCTCTCCGTGGGGCATGCCGGGAGAGGCAGTCCCGTTTAGCTGCCAGAGTACAGTTTTTTCCTTCGTACAGGAAAATGGAGGGGGGTGAACCTGCCTACTGTTTCTGGGGGTGTCCTCATGGGGAAATGCAGGGGGCAAGTGGGTTACGTCTTTCCTAGACACCCCCTTCAAATGGTAGCTTCAAAGCTTCATGGTGTTTGGAAATAATGGCAAAGGAGGGCAGTGGCGTAGCGTGGGGGGTGCAGGGGGTGCCGGCCGCACCGGGCGCAACATCTGGGGTTAGGGCAAATCCACAGGTTAGGGGGTGCAAATCCACAGGTTAGGGGGCGCAAATCCATGGGTTAGGGGGCGCAAATTACTTGCCTTGCCCCGGGTGCTGACAACCCACGCTACGCCACTGAAGGAGGGCAATAACTACTTTAGGTGCACCTGATCAGTACATCTCCAGGCTTACAAATATAGGCTTTCAGGATTCAGTTTGGGGTTTTTAATGGCCTCTGCCATTATTGGTATGTGAGGTGGCTAATAAGGCCAAAATCAGTTTAAAGAAGAGAGAAAGATGCAGGGTATATTCCAAGCATATGGCATGAATTTCATGTGTTTTTATTGTGTATTATATCCACGCTTATGCACTCAAATATGTCATAAGCTGCTTGGAGAACTTTTTTGTGTAACGAGCAGCTAACAAGTTTAGATGATATAATTTGCAAAAGCAAAGCACAAAAGTGAACACTTGTCTCCTGCAAGATGAAGATTAGATGGGTTTGTGTGTTTTTCTTGGTTTAAAAAGTGCTCTCCTGTACATCATTTGCAGTTTGAAGTAGCACAGCTCAGATGCATGTTTAGCAATTGTTACCGATCTATTATATTTGTACCACACCTTCCCTCCGAGCAGCAGGGCGGTGGACTAAATGTCCCTTGGAGTACTTCCAAATCTACAATACTATGTTTCTATGACTCCTCGTGTTATTCTTGCAACAAGCCTGTGAAGGTACATTAGGCCGAGAGATAGTGACTAGCATGGCTGGATGAAATTTGAATCCTGGTCTCCCAGGTCCTAGTCTGGACCTTTCCAAACACGCATCATTTCGCGATGCAGTAATTCAGTTTTACTAGCAAAGAAGAGGTTACACTAACACCGGGAGGAGCGTGGAGAGCGTTTGCACACCTACACACTGCAACCGACACACTGGTGTGTCATGATGCACAGTTTGGAAAGCTCTGTCCTAGTCCAACACTACACACCATATTCTTGGCGAGAGAGAGAGAGAGAGAGGCTGAAATAAATTGGGACTTCTTTGAGTAGGCTCCCTGACATGAGTAGACCTCAGTCATATAAATTCATTTTAGTGTGTTTACTCTCAGCATATGCTGATTGGTATCTTTATTCTCAAACGTAATCTGTTCGACTTCTGAAACGTTCGAAAGCCAAGGTGCAAAGGGCTTGTCTGCGAATTCAATTGAAAAAAATTGAAAAACACTTAGCGGACGCAGACATTCAAGGCGCATTTGAAAACTGAAACATTTACTTTCGGGTTTTCGGCATTCGGGTTCTGAAACGTTCATCGATGGAGACATTCGAGAACCGATGTACGACTGTAGAGATCTACAGCAGGTCCTTTTGAGACCACCCACCTCCACTAACTGGCTTTTAGGTGTCTAATTTCCCCCAAAGATCCTTTGTATTTCAACTTTTCAGCCACTTGGACTCTTGAGTATCTGTGGCTCAACGCCCCCTTGGGTGGTTTCCTGGAGACGATTTTGCTCTAGCTGTGTTTTCCATACAGGTAGGTAGCTGTGTTGGTAGTCGAAACAAAGTAAAATAAAATAAAATTCCTTCCAGTAGCACCTTAGAGACCAACTAAGTTAGTTATTGGTATGAGCTTTCGTGTGCATGCACACTTCTTCAGATACCTGAATACAGTCATACCTCGGGTTACAGATGTTTCAGGTTGCGTGTTTTTGGGCTACGGATGCACTGAAACCCAGAAGTACTAGAACGGGTTACTTCTGGGTTGCGGCACTCACGCATGCGCAGAAATGCTAAATCGTGCTTTGCGCATGCGCAGAAGTGCCAAATCGTGACTGGCGCATGCGCAGATGTGGCGCTGCGGGTTGCGAGTGTGCCTCCTGCAAGGATCATGTTCACAACCTCAGCGTCCACTGTATATAACTAACTTAGTTGGTCTCTAAGGTGCTACTGGTGTGTGTGTTTTCCTTGACATTCCTATTTCCCCATTATATCCTGTGGCTTGAAGTACACGAGGAAAGCCCTGCAGGGTTCAGGCCAATGGCCTACCTGGTTGTTATGTGGAAAAAACCTGCTCCTTTTCCCTTAGAGCCCATATAGAGTCCTTTTGTAGGTTCTCTTATCTGTAGGAGAAAATAACAGAGACCAACCAGAGAATATCAGCTAGTAAGCCTGATCTTTATTAAAGCTATTGCAACAGGGTGCTCCTCCACACACACAGGAAGGGGGGAGGGACCCCAAGCCATGCACGCAAGCCCTTATATAGACATTTTAAATTGCCCGCCCTGGAGTCCAAGACCACCCCCAGAAACACCATACATACATAACAAGGGGCGTAGCCCAAGACCATCCCCTTAATACAAAAGAGAAGTGGTGGAAATCTGGGTATGTTGTTTCCTGTCTGTCAAGTTACTTGGGTATCCTGGCCACTCTTGTTATGATAGCTACTCAATTCCTAAATCCAGGTCACAGGCTCACACCCTGTTCATATCTTAAATGTGCCCTTAAGACAGGATTTGCGAAAGAGACGGTGGGGATATTTCCCATTTCTTTCGACCTTGCAGAGAAATATTTGAGGTCGTTTTGGGAGAGAGAAAATGGTTTCAGGACTTTTCTGTGGGTTTCAGACATGTGGTTTACATATTTGATGTGTTTGCTTGGTACATTTATGAACATCTATTATATATACACACACACACACACACACACACACACACACACACACATAAAAGACCTTTAAATTCTTATAACATGGTCCAGCATCCTGTTCTCACAGTGGCCAACCGGAGGCCTGTGGGAAACGGGCAAGCACGATTTGAACACAAGAGCCTTCTCCCCTCCTGTGGTTTCCAGCAACTGGTATTCAGAAACATTGCTGCCTCTGACTATGGAGACAAGAGCGTAGCCATCGATAGCCTTCTCCTCCTCTGTGAATTTGTCTCTTTTAAAACCAAGTTGACCACCCCTGCCTGCTGTGGGAACAAGTTCCATAGTTTGACAATGCACCGCGTGCCTTAATTTCTCAATCCACCTGCTAAGAGAAATCTTAGCTTGTTAACGGAGAAATCTGAGGGCTCCCTTGGATGAAAAACAAGGACACCAGCCAGGAATACCAGAGCAAAACAGCAGCCAGTAGGCTTGGTCTTTATGGAAGACTGTCGCGACAGGACTCCCACCTGCCACCAGGTGGAACAAGATGGAAGCCCCGAACAAAAGAAGACCCCAACTTTTATTAGCTGCTATTCCCCACGTTACACCCTCCCAAACTACATCACGGTTACATCATGAAAGGAGAGGTCTGGTGGCCGTAATCTGAGCATCCTGGACCCTGCCCCATAGTTCCCCTTGCCCTCCACCAAACACCCATCAAGTGGAACAAAAAAGATCTTTACATTTCCCTGTTTCCCAGCCAAGTTAATCACAGCCTTTTGTCTTCATCTGGGTTTGTTATTTCTGGAATGGCTACCTGTCTGGCACTCAGGTATCAAGATGCCAGGGATTATCACCCAGGCAGAGGGGCTGCTGAGGAGCTGAGCTCTCATGTCTATATGAATTTCTGAAGTTTTCCCAATGAACCAGTACATAGATACATTGATCAGTGAATTGTTACATTTGGTGTTCTGCAGCCGAGGCCCTTTGAATAGATAGGAAGAAACTGTGATGAAGTGTTTTGTGGGGACAAATCACCAAAGTCACAAAAGCGATTGTGCTGGTTTTGGTAGTGGGCTGCATGTGCATGATATCTGCTGGAGGGGCAAACCCCCCCCCCCCATCTATACATAAATTCCTGCAACAAGCTACACTGACTCTTCGGGAATTTTAGCTGGACAAATACGGGATTGTGTCTACAGCCCAAACCTACCGGCTTCTTTCCCTCAAAGCCATGTTGCTGAACAAGCACTGCTGGGTCTAACCCAGCATCTGTCTTGACCACAGCATCTTGTCAAAAAATGGCGTTCGGCTAGGGGCTTCTGGGAAACTCTGAAGCAGAACCGGAAGCTTCCTTCTCCACAGTGTGCCTTGCAGTAACCATAGATGGGCCATTCCATTTATGAATCTTATTTCCATGAGGTACCCCAAAGTACTTAGGAGGCACGCTTCCTTGGCCCATGGCGACTCCATCTTGGCTGACAGGCCTTGACACTTTTACCAAGCTCATGGTGGGCGTTGCGCTCTGATGCTTTACTATCTTCTTGTGCTTTCCCTAAATGCGCCTCCCATAAATACCACACTTCAAGCCAAAAGAACTGGGGATGGGTCTAGCCCCCTCCCCTCATGAAAGCCACGAAGGCTTGAGAGAGGTATTAAAGTGTAGCCTTACGAGGCTTTGCCCTCGGGTGGGAAAAATATTGCGCCCGGGAAAGGGAAGTGGGAGTCAACAGACACTCAAGGAATAGTTTCGGAGAAAAAGGCTTTTATTTCTACCATCCATGAACTGGTAGAAGGAGCAAGTGTGATAAGTCACAAAAAGCATGCACGAATTCACAGTCATGTGCACAAACATATATACCCCTTTCTAGTTCCCTCCCCCTTTCTCCTCCCTCAGGAGTCCTGCCCCATGTTGAGGTTCCTCTGAGCATGAACAGAAAGCTGTCTTGGGACTATTGTGGACTCTTGGCACCCTTCCCACTGTTACCGGAAAAATCTGAGGGCTCCCTTGGACAAAACAAAGACACCAACCAGGATAACTTGGAGCAAAACAGCAGCCTGTAGGCTTGGCCTTTATTGAACTGATGCATCAGGGTGTTCCCCTCACTTGCAGGAGAGAGGAAAGACCCAGAAAAATAGTGTGCAAAGTCTTATAAAAACTTTTGAAATTCCCCTCCTCTAGGTCAAGCCCACCCCCCCAGAAACATCATGCATACATTACAGAAAGGAGGGGTTGAGGGAGGAGTTGTGGTGGTAACCTGAGTGTCCTGTCACCTGTCTGGTTCCCCCTTTCCCCCTCCCCATGAGTCACTTCCAGGAGACAAAGGGGAGTTTGCAGTTTCCTGCCCCCTGAGGGAAGATCTGATCATTGTCCTTTGTTTCAGTCCATGCTGAATCCACTCCCATATGCAAGTTCTTTGTGATCTTGATTGTCTTCTGTCTGGGATCATCAGGGCAGGGCTCCTGCAGATGTGCTGAGACAGTGAAGGGATTTTGGCTGACCAGGGTCAAACCCCCCTCCCCTTCTTGTCATATGGAGTAAAATAAAAATGGAACAGTGCAAATCCAATGTATGGTTGATTTTCTATGAATTTATAACAGAAATGTGGCGTATGTAGTGTGTGTGTGTGTGAAGTTTGTACAAACAGAATGATTGGGGTGGGGGGGTTCCTGCTACACCAGGAAAGGGGAATGAGAACGGTTCAACATGTCCAAAGGTGTTGCAACTAGAATGAGAGAAGATTCAGTTTCTCAGGCCTGCTATGAACAGAGCCTATTCATTAGCCTTTAAAAGTAACATTTTGCCTTTTGCCACAGCATCTTGTGATGGAGAGCAGAGAAAAGCTGTTTTGGATTTTTAGAAGACAAAAGGAGTTTTGGACAGTTTTGAGGCCTGGGGTGATGATTGAAGCCTGGGGCGATTTCAGACAGGATTTGGGTATCCTGTCCCTTCAAAAGAACTTATTAATGGAGGAAGGTGGCTCATTTGCATTTATGGTGGTTTTTACACTCATTAAATGGAAACCGTAAGGCTTAAAGCAGCAAGGCAGGACGGAGAGAGTTGTTCCCTCAGATTGTGAGGTGACCCTGCCATTGTGCTTTTCCTGCCTTTTTCTCTCCCACACACATCCCTCATTTTGTACTGAACACTTTTATTTCATTTCATTTCATTTTTATTTCATTTCCCCCGCTCCCCATTCCCTGGTCATCCGTGGTGGGGAAGGAGGGTAAGCGAGTCACATTCAAAGGCCTGCTGTGAGGGAAACGAGGCAAGCCAACATGGCGGCCGCGCAGGTGCTCCCTCTCCCTGCGCCCCGCCCCTCCCTTTCCCAGTGCCATTCATCCTCCTCCTCCCCCTCCTCCCCAGTCCTGCTCCCTTCTCCGAAGTGCCCGGATGCCAGCAGCTCGGCCGCCATCTTCCCGACTCAGCCGAAGCGGTCCCGCACCATTCAGTGAGCGCGAGCCCAGCAGCAGGTGCCGCCGCGGCCGCCGCCAGCCCCGTTCCGAGCCCCGCAACCGCCTCGACCAGCATCCCCGGAGATGTGAGTAGCGCCCGGTTTGCAAAGCGCCGCCGGGCGAGCAATGCTCTTCAGGGTGCATAGAGGCGGGTGCATGGGAAAAAAAGAGAGGTTTTTGACGTTTGCTCGCCGGCGCGAGGGAGGGAAGGCGGCTCAGAGCCGCCCACGCAATGGACCCCCGCGGGTGGTTTTTCCTCCCTTTTCGGTGCTTTGCGGGGGGTCATTGCAACGAGATCGATGGCGTGCAATCACCCCCGGCTTGCATTGGTGTTTGTGCATTAGGTTTGGACCCCCATTTTGGGGAGGGGGGGAGGCGGCGGCGAAGGGCTTGGCCGCCGTCCTTTGCAAAACAACAACCAGGTTTTCAGGGCGTTGGGCTGGGTGAAGGGAGCGCAATGGTGAGAAATGCATGTAGAAACGTTGCGCTGCCCCCCCATCCCCCACGCCGAAGCGCGTTATCCTTTTGTGTCTCTCTTCGCCCACCCACACATCAGCCTAAGGCGATCTAGGGAAGGAGGAGGGGGGGGGATCAGGGCAAGGACGTGAGGCGGCTGGAAGAGATCGAGCGGGGTGGGGGCAATGAGCCTTCCTCCACCTTGAAAGAGATGGCCGGGGGGGGGGGTGCCTTTCCCGCCACCGCCAGGTTTTCCCCCTTCCCTCCACTCCAAACCTCGCATCTTTCCGCAGGCAAAGGGATCAACTGGTTGCAATGTTGCATCTCTCATCTCATCCCCCCACCTCAATGGGGGGGGGGAGAAAGCCCCCCTAAAATAGGCAAGGAGAGAAATAAACAACATGCGGTGTTGCATTTCCCCTAAGATAACGAGAAATAAATGAGGTCATCGTGTATAATCCTTCCCCCTCCTTGGGGGAGGACGTATATGAGAGCCCTGTTTTATCCCCCCCCCCCCCGAAATCATCTTGATGTAGCCAGGATCTAGGGAAGGTGATTTTAATAAATAGTCGGACATTCCGCTTTAATCTTGTCCCCATCCATTTAATCTCTGCCTGCTTTGATGGAGAATTGCCTCTTCTTCCCTCTTTTTAAATATATTTTGCAGGAGAAAGATAGCATTAAATACATTTTTTAAAAAATCTGCCTGCATATAATGTTTCTGCTGTTGTTTTTTTAAATGGGAGTGCCTGCTTCCTCCCTCCCTTTTTCTCCTCCATTAGCATACCTGGAGGCGATTAACTGATTCCTGTGTCAGTGTAAAAAAAATTAACAGATCCCCCCCCCCCTTACAGGTGTTAGGTATATGGTGGTGGTGGGTGCCTAGCGATATCCCCCTCCCCACAAACGCCAGTGGATGCCAAATGCTTTGGTGGTTGAAATCGACAGGGGGGGTTCTGCAAGCATCATCTGACCAGATATATGTGTTCAGCGCCCCCACTTTCCATTTTTCCTCTTCAGTAAGGCACTAGATACAGCCCCTCACCACGTCTGAAATAATGGGGATGTGGGGGGGGGGCACGTTTAAGACCTGCCACCCCTCCCATAATCACCCTTTTGAGTATTTTTAGATTTTGCAAACGCAAGCAGGCAGACAGATGATGCTAAAAATACCCTTTATTCCCAGGCAGTTGTCACTTCCTTGATTTTCATTCAACCTTTGCTGTTTGTTCCTCTTTTGTGGTGGCAGGAGGGCGGGAGTGGAATGCCCCCCCCCCCTTTATTCTGCAAAAACCTCAGCTTCCTTTCGTCGCTGTGATTGGCATCCTTGTGGTGTGGGCTCCCTTTGTGCACCAAATTTTCTGTTTTTCTTTCTGGGGGGATGTAGATCCTTCACGAATTTTGTGTTGTCTTTCCTAATAACACTTCCTAAGCTCTGATAGGGGATGGGGACAGGGGGATGACATTGTGGAGGAGATGGTAAGACTGGATTTGGGGAGGTAAGATTTGGAGTCGGGTCTGTGTGTGTTACGGACAGGATATGTACGTCCGTAATTGAGAGAAACAGGCAGGAACAAGATGTGGAGGGATTGGGGGTAGGTGAGGGGAAAGGAATGAATATATATATATATATATATATATATATATATATGGAATATGGCATTTGTTGTAGGTACATTTTTGGGGCTGCAGTGGTGTACATGCCCAAGAATCGAGGGTTGTTGAAGGCGGTGACAGGATGGCAGGCAGGAACAGATGTGCAGTGAGACTGGGAGATTTTCCTGGCAAATTTCTTTAAAAATAGAGGGTGATGGGAGGGCAAGATGATTTTGAGTCCGCTGCAGAAATGCTTCAGGCATGCTTGGCTGACGAGGGAGCTGCACTCTGCATGCACACAGATGGTCTAGAATTCGTTCGGGGCTGAAGAATTCAAAGGATGGGGGGGGGCAGGCATTTTGGTGTTGAAATCTGGGGATTTTGCTCCTGAAGGAATGGCTTGGCTTGCACTGCTGGCCTGTGATGGAACACGCTCCTCTGCATTGTGAGCTGCCCTGGGATCTACAGGTGGAGGGCAGTATGCAGATTTAATACATAATAATAATTGCAATAACGTTCTGAGGTTCCAAGTGGTGCTTCCGTGCCTTTTCTCCCTGCCCCCTTGTGGGAATATTGTGAGCTCAAGCACAGAGAGAACAGCTGCTAAATTAGCAGATGATGATTTTGTAATGAGATTTAAAATAATAAAAATCAGCCGGTGCAAAAATTATAAACTTACATCGTTTCCACCCCACCCCCACAGCTGTGTTTGACTATGCGTACTTTTTTCTGCCTGAGTATTAATAAAGCTTATGCTGTGTAGACCTACAGCTATATTTTATCCACAAAAATCCACCAATATCCCACAGATTTTGATGTGAGCTTACTCCAGTCTTCAGCGGTTTTGTTTAAAATGGGCCTACCGACCTGACTTGTGTACTTAATCAGATGATAGCTCAGTAACATCATGTGCCCAGCATGTGAATTTTAAAATGTATCAAAACTAGCAGGCTTATATGTGAAAGAGAAACTAATTAGCCAGTTCTTCATAACACTTGACCAACAACATATTCTCTCTCTCTCTTTAATGAATGTAACTCATTGCCAGCAGTACTATCACCCTTCCTTCCATCTCCTCTGTATACCTTAAAACAATGTTTCCCAAATTAGGGTCTCCAGCTGTTTTTTGGACTACAACTCACATCATCCCTAGCGAGCAAGACCAGTTGTCATGGATGATGGGAATTGTAGTCTGAGAAAAACAGCTGGAGACCCAGGTTTGGGAACCCTGCGCCTTAAAGCAACCTTCTTAAACTTTGGGGAAGGGGTGGTGCCCTCAGATGTTGTGGGACCACAACTCCCATCATCCTTGACTAAACTGTCAGGGGATGATGGGAGTTGTAGTCATAGAATCATAGAATTGTAGCGCTAGGGAACCTGAGCAGCATCTGTGCACCCAAATCAAATAACGGATTTGGGTGAGGGGACACACACTACCAAATCATGCCATTTAACATTCTCTCCTCCAATGAACTGGCATATGTAATTGTGCACACTTTCTTCCCTGTCCGCCTTTTTAAGCTCTTCTTAGCTTCCTCTGAAAACAATTCCCCTCTTTTTAGAAGGGCAGGGAGAGACATGGAGATATTGATTCTCCCAGTTCTTCCTTTGAAAGGCCTGAGGACCTTTACAGAATATATGCAAAATTAAGCGATAATCAGATAACGTTTGTAAGTTTTAAGGAAGTTTTGTGATAACATAAGTTAGAAATATTGTTAAAAAATTAGGTAAAAAGTAAAATAATATTGTAGTGCAATATCAATTTAAGAAATGTGGAAGAAGTAATTAAAATGGAGGATTATCAGACAAGCTGAGGGAAGTCAAAAAGGTGAAATTGGTGATAAATAAGATGTTTTGATTGTATAATTTTGTATTGGAAAAGGAATAAAAATTTTATATATATAAAAAAGAAAGGTCTGAGGACTTAAAAAGTTTATCCTTGTACCAGAAGTAATTGTGGTGAACACCCCCTCCAAATAGTGACAAAAACCCTTATTGGATCCGAGTGACTTGAGAGTGTTCACATTGAAGTCAAGGTTGTGGGTTCGAGCCCCACGTGGGGCAAACGATTCCTGCATTTTCAGGGGGTTGGACTAGATGACCCTTGTGGTCCCTTCCAGCTCTACAATGCTGTGATTCTGAACCTGAAACACGTTCCCACCCTAGGAGTGGTCTGTAAATTCCCCTGGGTCTCTTCTTGAGGGTGTGTGGTTGGGTTGAATCAAAGAGAGGAGAGGCCTAGTGCTGTGATCAAATACCCTCCCTCACTTTGCCCTTCAATCTCCCCCTGCCCTACTTTCAATGAATTGATCTCTTCTCCCACTCCTCTTTACTTGAAACTGCCTTTTCTGGCAGTCCGTAATTTGGAAGGTGGGTTTTGTGAAGGAGACAGGGGTACGCTCTCTGAGGCTGTCCCAGGATGTGCAAATAATTTTTGTATGCATTGCGTGGATCTGTGGTTCTCTATCTTGCACCCTTCATTTTTTTCTCCCCTCCTGATGTTTAGCAGCCTTGGGAAATAAGCCTGACCAAGTTACTAGACCACAGGAATGTTTTGCGGCCTTGCCTGTGCTTGTGTTTTGTTGGCCTGAGGCAGGGAGCGGGTGTGGGCTTGCCTAAATCGTGACGATCATCCGTGGCTGATTCGTGTCACGTTATATGGAAATGAAACGATTGATCGATCGATCTTCCCCAGCCTGTCAAGATGTGCCTTTAGCCGCATGGAGCCTCAGCAGATGGCTTGACCGGAGGGGGGAAAATGGAGTAAAAAAGGAAAAAAAGAGGAATTGCCTAATATAGAACAAACAAAACCTTTTGTTCTGAGCAGCTGATACAACAAGTACATCCTTTGTGCCTTTAAAACAAAGGGATAGTCAGAAGATGATTCAAGTCACCTCCTTATCTGCTGTGAAGTCATGTTTTGGCCTTGCCGATAACACCCACCAACCCCACTGAGATAACTCTTCTCCCATGAGAGCTTTTGTCACAGCTGTGGGGACCCCCCCCTCCCAGCTCAAGGGCCACATTCCCTACTGGGGGCCACATGTGAGTGGTGGGTGGGGCCAGAAGCAAAAGTAGGCGGAGCAACCCTGTGATGTAAATCCCTGGGTTTCCAAAGGCAGTCACATCCGTCCCATCCCCTCCTGGCAAATAGAAGGGGAAGAAATGGAGGCAGTGAGAGATTTTACTTTCTTGGGCTCCATGATCACTGCAGATGGTGACAGCAGCCACGAAATTAAAAGACGCCTGCTTCTTGGGAGAAAGGCAATGACAGGCCTAGACAGCATCTTAAAAAGCAGAGACATCACCTTGCCAACAAAGGTCCGTATAGTTCAAGCTATGCTTTTCCCAATAGTGATGTATGGAAGTGAGATCTGGACCATAAAGAAGGCTGATCGCCGAAGAGTTGATGCTTTTGAATTCTGGTGCTGGAGGAGACTCTTGAGAGTCCCATGGACTGCAAGAAGATCAAACCTCTCCATTCTGAAGGAAATCAGCCCTGAGTGCTCACTGGAAGGACGGATCCTGAAGCTGAGGCTCCAAGACTTTGGCCACCTCATGAGAAGAGAAGACTCCCTGGAAAAGACCCTGATGTTGGGAAAGATGGAGGGCACAAGGAGAAGGGGACGACAGAGGACGAGATGGTGGGACAGTGTTCTCAAAGCTACCAGCATGAGTTTGACCAAACTGTGGGAGGCAGTGGAAGACAGGAGTGCCTAGTGTGCTCTGGTCCATGGAGTCACGAAGAGTTGGACACGACTAAACAACAACAATGCCCCCCCCCACTGCCCATTTATAAGCCCACTTTGGGATCCTGACCCTTGAACCTTCACCCTTGTCTTTACCAAATGACTTGGAATAACAAAGGCGGACTTTGGATGTTCATTTGCCTCCAAGCAATAAGCCTGTTCTTTATCTGATGTAGAAATTCCTTAAATTACCTTGGTACGTGCCTCTTGATTGGAGGATGAATTCCTGGCCGGTTTACTATCGCCAAGTAGGTTTTTAAAGGGTTTATTTTTCGGAGGATCTCTGCAGTTCTGCACGTTTCCTGTTTCCTGAGGCCAGGCAGCTGCTGAGATCCCCTCTGTGTCCTAGGGAAGCTGCCGCCTCGTTCGGACCTCAGGCCTTTCATTCTTCCAGCCCAGTTCTGTCCGCTCAGACTGGCAGCAGCCAGCTCCATGTTCTTCTCTCTTCCCGATTCTTTGAATTGGGGAGAACTCCTGGGTGGATGGGGACGCGGGTGGCGCTGTGGGTTAAACCACAGAGCCTAGGACTCGCCAATCAGAAGGTCGGCAGTTCGAATGCCCGCAACGGGGTGAGCTCCCGTTGCTCGGTCCCTGCTCCTGCCAACCTAGCAGTTCGAAAGCACGTCAAAGTGCAAGCAGATAAATAGGTACCTCTCTGGCGGGAAGGTAAACGGCATTTCCGTGCGCTGCTCTGGTTCGCCAGAAGCGGCTTAGTCATGCTGGCCACATGATCCGGAAGCTGTACGCCGGCTCCCTCGGCCCATAAAGCGAGATGAGCGCTGCAACCCCAGAGTCGGCCACGACTGGACCTAATGGTCAGGGGTCCCTTTACCTTTTACCTTTTAACTCAAGAAGTCACTTTATCCTGAGTCAGACAGTTGGTTCACCTAGCTTCATATAGACCACACTGATCTGCAGCAGCTGTCCAGGAATTTATATAGCAATATCCCCCTGAGGATTAAACCTGCCACTTTTCACGTGCGAAGCACATGCTCAGACCCACTGAGCTATAAAGCTTTTCCCGGGTCTGTGCCTCCTACTTTTTCTCCTCTGGTGCCCTTTCCCATTCATGCACACACATTGTGTTGCTGCAAAGGACAAAGCAGTGCACTTTCTGCCTCCTGTTTTTCTCAGTGCAACATTTGATTTAAGTGTGCAATGCTATCTGCACTTGGAGTTCTAGCTAGCTGGTAGTAGTGAATTTTTTATTTTATTTTATTTGCTGTCTTGCGCCCTGCACAATAATGGGATGAGGAAGGGGACAGAGACCAGCAGGGTATCTATCTATCTATCTATCTATCTATCTATCTATCTATCTATGTATGTATAAAGGGACCCCTGACCATTAGGTCCAGTCGTGGCCGACTCTGGGGTTGCGTCACTCATCTCGCTTTATTGGCCGAGGGAGCCGGCGTACAGCTTCCGGGTCATGTGGCCAGCATGACTAAGCCGCTTCTGGCGAACCAGAGTAGCGCACGGAAACGCCGTTTACCTTCCCGCCGGAGTGGTACCTATTTATCTACTTGCACTTTGACGTGCTTTCGAACTGCTAGGTTGGCAGGAGCAGGGACTAAGCAACGGGAGCTCACCCCGTCACGGGGATTCGAACCGACGACCTTCTGATCGGCAAGTCCTAGGCTCTGTGGTTTAACCCACAGCACCACCCGCTTCAAATCCCCATTCAGCCTAACCTACCTCGCAGGATTGCTGGGGGGATTAAATGAAGAAGGGGAGAACCATTCATGCCACCTTGAGCTCCATGGAGGAAAAAGCAGAATGGAAATGCAATACTATTTATTTTATTGTCTTCCAGTAGCCAGTGCTTCCCTCAAAAGTCTGAGAGGTGGTGCTCTCTCCCATCATTCATTTTCGTTCTTGGTGGGGGTTTTTTGTGCTGGTTCCAGAAATAACAAGGTGTGCTGCTCTGAGCTGGAGGTGGTTTGATGGTTACTTAGCATCTTGGTCAAAATCTCATGCATGTAACTGATTTGCTTCCCCTTCTGTCCATGGATCACCCCTGACCTCATTATCGTGAGAGATGTTAAAGCCGTTAGCTACTCCATTTATCATCAATCTTGCCTTCCTACCGGGGCTTAACGTGTTTCTTTCTTTTTTAAATGAAAATATAAGAATAGCACGCGAGTGAGAGAAACAAAATTAAACTGGTTCCACGAACAGTGGTACCTCGGGTTAAGTACGTAATTCGTTCTGGAGGTCCGTACTTAACCTGAAACTGTTCTTAACCTGAAGCGCCACTTTAGCTAATGGGGCCCCCTGCTGCCGCCGGAGCCCGATTTCTGTTCTCATCCTGAAGCAAAGTTCTTAACCCGAGGTACTGTTTCTGGGTTAGCGGAGTCTGTAACCTGAAGCGTATGTAACCTGAAGCGTATGTAACCCGAGGTACCACTGTATATCTCTGTCCTCGACACGTCGAGCAGGGCCTGGTGTTCTTAAAAACGCAACGGGGGGAAAAACAAAAGGAAGAAATTTCTTAATTGGCCTAAGAACATAAGAAGAGTTATTCTGGATCAGGCGAATGTCCAATCTACTCCAGCAGGACTTGAGCACTGGAACCTTCTCCCCTCCCAATATTCAGAAGCGTTTATTTTCTCCAACCGTGGGGACAAAGCGTTGTCGCTCTGCCTCGCAGCCCTTGGAGCTGTGTGTACGTGCTTAACATATATAAGTCATACATTAGCTTATTTTGCATCATTCATTCTCCTGCCAGTCATGCCCGGCTCCTTGGCAACTTCCCCCACAGCTCCTGAGAGTTAGCCAGCCCTGCATCCGGGACTGTACCATTTCAGACTGTTCGGGGTTGGGGCGGGAGGATTTCACGTGACTTGCCTGCAGGGAAAGTCCCTTGCATATAGAAAAGGTAATGTGCAAGTGGAAAGGGTGCTAGTGTGAGCCTCTTCTTTCCTTTATTTATTTTATTTTAAAATTTTAATTTATTGAATTTATATACCGCCCTGTACCCGGAGGTCTCAGGGCGGTTTACATAAAAAGATCACAGTACAGTGGTACCTCAGGTTACATACGCTTCAGGTTACAGACTCAACTAACCCAGAAATTGTGCTTCAGGTTAAGAACTTTGCTTCAGGATGAGAACAGAAATCGTGTTCTAGCGGTGCGGCAGCAGCAGGAGGCCCCATTAGCTAAAGTGGTGCTTCAGGTTAAGTACAGTTTCAGGTTAAGAACGGACCTCCAGAACGAATTAAGTACTTAACCTGAGGTACCACTGTATATAAGATAAAAAATAAAAGCAATAACCCAGTAATACCCCTCCTAAAAAAGAACCACATTTCAAAAGGTTATGGGATGTGTTACATCTCTATGTGCAGGGCATTTTTCTTTCTTTCTTTGAGGGAAGGAGAAGTCATTCTGCGACGTAAGAGGTCCCAGTTGCATCACTTAATCAGAACGAAGCCTTCAAGGACGCTCTCCAGATGTTTTGCATTACAACTCCCATCAGCCAGGGTGGCCAGTGTCTGGGGTTGATGGCAAGCACTAGTCCCTAGCTAACAGGACCAGTGGTCAGGGATGATGGGAATTGTAGTCCCCAAACAGCTGGAGGGCCAAGTTTGGCCATCACTGGTCTACAGCATCTGGGGGGCGCGAGTTGGCAAATGCAGCCTTAGAAGCTCATCTCAACTTGCTCTGTGGGTTAAGGTAAAGGTAAAGGGACCCCTGACCATGAGGTCCAGTCGTGGCCGACTCTGGGGTTGCGGCGCTCATCTCGCTTTATTGGCCGAGGGAGCGGGCGTACAGCTTCCGGGTCCTGTGGCCAGCCTGACTAAGCCGCTTCTGGCGAACCAGAGCAGCGCACGGAAACGCCGTTTACCTTCCCACCAGAGCGGTACCTATTTATCTACTTGCACTTTGACGTGCTTTTGAACTGCTAGGTTGGCAGGAGCTCTGGGGGTTAGCAAACCCATAAAGACAAAGGTTTGTGGGGAATGCTGAATTTCTGGGCCCCAGCGCACACCCTCCCAAGACCCTTTTACATAACCGTGATTTCTGTCCTCAACATGGTCTCCAATGGCCTGGGATTTTTCTCTCTTTTAAAAAAAGGAAAGGGAGGGAAACCAAATCAGATCTGGTAACTCATTTTTTGTTCTGTGTCATTCTCTGTAGCTCTTGCTGGTTTTGTTTCTCTAGCCTTGTCTCCCCCCAATGGATGATCCCAGCCCTTGCCATTGTTTCAGTGGTGTGGCGTCACTGTCTGAAAATAGAAGGCACTTGGGAATGTGTGTGTGTGTGTATGTCTGTCTGTCAGGGAATTGCAGGTCCCTTTTCTCAACATTTTCCTCTTTCATTTTAATTGTTTCGAAAACGAGACTCAGTTGGTGCAAACCAAGGTTTCTGAGCCCCCCCCCCCCCAAGCCTTTGATTCCATGGCTGCCAATCAAATCTGGAAAAGGTACCCAGAAAACATGGGTATTTCAGGAATTTGAGGTGTCCTACCTAAGCTGAGCTGTTCTGATGTGCGCAGGGTGTATTCCATGGGAATTAGACGATTTCATTTTTCGTTTGAAAATCAGGGTCCTGTGGTGTGTAGGATTTTTGGCTACCCAGACCTGCTTCCTTGTGTCCTGTAAAAGCTTGATATGACGCTGTCCAGGTCTCCCTTTCCAGGGATTAAATATAGAGTCCTTGCTCTTAATCCCCCTCTAATTATAGCCTGTTATCTTAAACCCACCAGAGTTTTTGTAGTGCAGACCCCCCCCCCCCAATGTCCAGCAGATCCTCTTTTTTTCTGGCAGGGGCCGGGTGCTGTTTTCTTGCTTTAAAAGGGGTAGTCTTTGGGGGGGGGGGTTGCATTGCAGTTACTGTCTTTATTTTAGATTGTTCAGTTTTTGTGGCATTTAAGCAAAACCGCTGATGGGGAAGATAGGTTTGTGCTGGGCACTTGGGAAGCTGTGGGTGGGGTTACATAGGGGTTTATATTTATTTATTCATATATTATTTACATATATTTACTTACAACATGGCAAAGTGTAATAACAGAGGCCAAATAAAACCAGAAAGAGATAGCTAGAACTAAACATAGAGGAACAAATTTCCATAATGAAACAGGACATAATAAATTAACATCACAAGGTTGCAAGTAACACAAATGGGTTTTCATTATCCTCTACCTTGTGACTAGAGTGCATTATAAAAAGACTCAGATTTCTCGATAGAAACCTTGTCGCCTGCCCTCTCTGTTTCTCTCACCGTATATGTAAGCATAACCATGTACAGGAGTACCTTGGTTCTCAAATTTAATCCATTCTGGAAGTCCATTCCAAAACCAAAGCATTCCAAAACCAAGGCACGCTTTCCCCTAGAAAGTAATGTAAAATGGATTAATCTGTTCCAGACTTAACCCCTAAAACAGCAATCTAACATGAATTTTACAATCTAACAAGACAATTGATCCATAAAATGAAAGCAATAATCAATGTACTGTCATATAAAATAGATAAGTCAGTATTGTAGATGATAAAAATTTTAAAAATAAATTTCTTACCTGCACTGATGATAGTCATTGTTTGGATTGGCTTTTATCCATTTCCACAGTCACAATCAATCAATCAATCAATCAGTAGCTGAACTGGGTTCCACACAGTCACAAAAACAAATTAACCAAAAAAGCTTCAAAAACAAAAACACAAAATAAATAGCAAAAACAAAAGCGCCAAACTTAATCTGATCTGGAAGTCCATTTGACTTCTAAAATGTTAGAAAACCAAGGCACAGCTTCTGATTGGTGCAGGCGCCCCGGAAACAATAGCTGACAGCTGCATTGGACGTCCAGCTTCCAAAAAACATTTTAAAAAACGTAATACTTCTGGGTTTTTGGCGTTTGAGAACCAAGGTACCATTGTATACTATTAGTTATCCATTCTCTAGGATGGTGTTCTGTCTCCCCTGACTCCACCCATTTTGACAAATTATCATTCTGGCAGAAGTTAAGAGGTGTTGTGTTAATTCCCTGCCCTCTGTTTGTACAGTTTCTTTGACGCAAGCCAACGACGCGGGTGTTTATTTTAGTTTATTCCATTTGCATCTCACCCTTTCCTCACTCTGGAACTCAAGGTGTGTCTCCCATTTGGTCAGGTGCTTCAGCCAGGTGCCTGTGTGATGTCAGGACTTGCAAGCCCTGGGGCCGATTTTCAAAAACCTCTGTAGCCACAGACAACCAAATTCCGTACCAAGAGAAGCTGAATCCCGAAGCAGCTCGGAGTGGCCATTATTGATAGGGCTGGCCATATTTGTTGGAAAAGATAGTCATGAATCTCCCCCTGAGGATAGAGAGATAAAGCCCTTTTGATCAATTATGGGGTGAGGGTAATTCCTGTACAGTGGTACCTTGGTTTAAGAACAGCTTAGTTTATGAACAACTTGGATTAAGAATGCTGAAAACCCGTAAGTAGGTGTTTCGGTTTGTGAACTTTGCTTTGGAATAAGAACATGTTCTGCTTCCTGTTGAGCGTGTTATTTGTAAATTGATTCCTCCGCTGCTATGGGAAAGTATACCTTGGTATAAGAACGCTTTGGTTTAAGAATGGACTTCCGGAACAGATTAAGTTCGTAAACCAGGGTACCACTGTATATATCAAGTTGCCTGCAGCAAGTATGAGTTTATAATAAAAACAACAACAATAGCAATAACAACTTATTATTTATACCCCGCCCATCTGGCTGAGTTTCCCCAGCCACTCTGGGCGGCTCCCAATTGAGTGTTAAAAACAATACAGCACAACAAGCGTTTTTGTTTGTTTTGTTTTTAGTTTTTTCTGGGGCATCAATGTAATGACAACTGACGTAACACAATTATGTAGGAAGACGGGTTCCTAAATGTTTGGATGGCTGCTAGTTCTTTATGTCATCACTTTTGGGAACTTAAATGCAAGGCTGGTGGCATTGTTATTTTGTTTTGT
Organism: Podarcis muralis; assembly: GCF_964188315.1. NCBI lineage: Eukaryota > Metazoa > Chordata > Lepidosauria > Squamata > Lacertidae > Podarcis > Podarcis muralis. The sequence continues at coordinate 5,654,787 of NC_135667.1, forward strand.
TCTTTTTGCTTGTAGGGAACTGAGAACGGATGATGCAATGAAGGTTAACAGAAACTTGTATCTATAAAAATCAATATATAATATGGATTACAGTATAAACAGCAGAGTCTAAAAGCAGCACTCGGATTAAAATTTAAAACAGAAAAGCAGGTTGCAAATATTATGATTTCAGTGTCTGCATCTGCAAAAGGATGCTCTCAGTTTCTGTCTACAAGACAGAGGCGTATCCTCCAGGAGGGTATCCCGGGGCTGTAGAGCCACCACGAAGAAGGCCATGCTTCTTAAATATTTGTTCAGCTAATGCCCCCACAGTGCTTGTTTGGTAGAATGCTTTCTTTTGTTTTTAGAGGGTGACTGCCTGGTTTTGGACCCAGAACTGCCTTTGAGGAGGCTTTTCCTTGTGAGGACGAAATACCTCTTTGCTCATAACCTGTGATCGGCATTTAATGGATGTTTATTACCTGATTTACATATGGCCTTTTAGGGAGCGCCCCCTCTCAAAAAATACCCCAGGCATCACAAAACCTCATAAAGGCTTTCCACCCCCGAAGCTTAATTGTGGCATGGGGTTACAGGGAGTGTTAACCCCTCTTCACTGTGACACCCCCTTCTAAAATATCCCCATGTGTTGCAGTTTTGGTGGCAAGCCTAATTATGGCTGTGTGAGGCAGGATTTGTGGTGGGTCAAATGTGAAGGCTGAATCTGACCTTTAGGCTAGTGGGTTCCAGGCCAGTCCTTCATTGCACGTATTTCTTTTATGCAGTGGTACCTCGGTTCTCAAACTTAATCCGTTCCGGAAATCTGTTCCAAAACCAAAGCGTTCCAAAACCAAGGCACGCCTTCCCATGGAAAGTAATGCAAAATAGATTAATCCGTTCCAAATTTTCAAAAACAACCCCATAAACAGGAATTTAACATGAATTTTACTATCTAACGAGACCATTGATCCATAAAATGAAAGCAATAAACAATGTACTGCAGTCACACAATCAATCAGTAGCTGAACTGGGTTTCACACAGTCACAAAAACAAAAAAAGCCACAAAAAGGCAAAATACATAGCAAAAGCAGACCTCAGCATAACACTCAAAATGGAAGTGTGGCACTCAAATCGGAAGCGTAGCACTCAAAATGGAGCACGTTTGGCTTCCAAAAAAAGTTCGCAACTGGAACACTTACTTCCGGGTTTGCCGTGTTTGGGTTCCAAGTTGCTTGAGTTCCAAGGCGTTTGAGAACCAAAGTACCACTGTATATATTTTTGGCTTGTATCTATTAATTACATTTCACAGTTCTTTGAGGACAGATGCCTTTCTGTGTCTTCCATGTTTTGTTTTTATGATGTAAGCTGTCCTTACTAAGACAGCTGGGACCTATAACTTTTTAATGTGAGATGAAGTCGGGGCGGGCAGATGATGATGATGATAACCACCGTTTTCGCTTTCTCTCTTGCCCGCAGGTCGGCTCCCGCTGCCGCCGCGCCCCCCGCTGCCGGAGGAGAGGGGGGTGGCCCTCCTCCCCCACCCCCCAACCTCACCAGCAACAGAAGGCTGCAGCAAACTCAGGCTCAAGTCGATGAGGTCAGTCGCGTGGGCAAGGATGAGTGTGGTGCTGGGCACTTTGGGGGAGAGTAGCCGCCTTCTCCTTGCCACCTCTGTTGGATTGGGGAGGGGGGGTTGCAAGGTGACTCTTCCCACATAATTGCTTAGGATGGGAGGAGTAAAAAGGTAAAGGGACCCCTGACCATTAGGTCCAGTCATGATCGACTCTGGGGTTGCGGCGCTCATCTCGCTTTACTGGCCAAGGGAGCCAGCGTTTGTCTGCAGACAATTTTTCCAGGTCATGTGGCCAGCATGACTAAGCCTCTTCTGGCGAACCAGAGCAGCACACAGAAACGCCGTTTACCTTCCCGCCGCAGTGGTACCTATTGATCTACTTGCACTTTGACATGCTTTCGAACTGCTAGGTTGGCAGGAGCAGGGACCGAGGAACGGGAGCTCACCCCGTCGCGGGATTCGAACCGCCAAACTTCTGATCGGCAAGTCCTAGGCTCTGTGGTTTAACCCACAGCGCCAGGTGGGAGGAGAGCATGGAATAAAAGTCCATACCTACATACAGCACAAACACACAGGCTGTAGCTCAGTGATAAAGACTTTGTTTTGCATGCAGAAACTCCCCGGTTCAGCATCTGATGGACTTTCCAGTAGGACGGGGAGAGATTTCTGCCCCAAACCCCAGAAAACCACTGGTAGTCATTGTAGACCACTTTTTTTTCTGGGCCACACTTTCAGAATAAAAAAATGGCCACACCCATTTTTTAATTGATCAGAAAATACTGCCACTGCTGCAGCTACTACTACTCATTTTATGACTTCTATCCCATCTATCTGACTTGGTTTCCCCAGGCACTCTGGGCGGCTTCCAGCAGTGAAACACTAGGCATTGAAAGGCTACAGGGCTGCTTTCAGATGTCATTGGAAAGCCAGATAGTTGTTTATATCCTTGACATCTGACGGGAGGGCGTTCCACAGGGTGGGCGCCACCACCGAGAAGGCCCTCTGCCTGGTTTCCTGTAGCTTTACTTCTCGCAGTGAGGGAACCGCCAGAAGGCCCTCAGAGCTAGACCTCAGTGTCTGGGCTGAACAATGGGGGTGGAAAGTATACTGGGCCGAGGCCGTTTAGCGCTTTAAATGTCAGCATCAACACTTTGAATTGTGCTCAGAAACGTACTCAGAAAATACATTGGCAAACAAAAAAATAAACAATTCTCAGCAGTGCTTGATTTATAACATAGAATGCAACTACTTTGTGATATGATAAAGGGACAAGTTGATAAAACTTTCTTCACATTAGCCAATGGCCATAGCAACAGTAAAACATTACAGTATACAGTAAGCGGAAAAGGAAATTTAATATAAGAGCACACTTTAAAGTCCTGAATCAGCAGTCAGTTGGTGGCCCTTATTCTGATTTCCTCAAGGGACAAGTATAAAGCAATGCAGCCACCACCTGAACCCGTAACACCCCAGGTCATGCGTAGGCAAACTAGGGGCCGGATCCGGCCCAATCTCCTTCTAAATCTGTCTTGTGGACGGTCCGGGAATCAGCGCGTTTTTACATGAGTAGAACGTGTCCTTTTATTTAAAATGCACCTCTGGGTTATTTGTGGGGCATAGGAATTCATTCATCCCCCCCATAAAAATATAGTCCGGCCCCCGCACAAGGTCTGAGGGACAGTGGACCGGCCCCCTGCTGAAAAAGTTTGCTGACCCCTGCTCCTAGGTCAGTCACTGAGGTCATCCGAATGGGCTGCTGTTAAGATGTTCCCCATATTTCAGAGGCCTAGTCAGCCTTAACAAGAATTTGGGGAGTTAGTACCAGTGGTCTTATGCTGTGCAACACACTCCTGGCAGAGATTCAGCAGGTATGCTCAGTTTTTGTTTGTTTACTAACTAAAATTTATATACCGCTTGATTTTATTTTATTTAATCGCTTAAAATCATTCCAACCTCAAAGTGGTTAAACAGAACTAAAGCAACTTCTGGCCTTCTCTTGAATAACTGGCTCATGTTGAGAGGCGCTGTGGTGCACTGGTTTGTGTGTTGGACCTTGGAGACACGGGTTCGAATCCCTGCTTGACCATGAGGCTTACTGGGTGACCTTAGGGCAGTCCTAGTCTCTGGGTCTAACCCTACCTCACAGGGTTGTTGTGGCGATTGAGGAGGGGGAGAATCATGTACGCCACCAAAAAAAAGGGTGGGACATAATTCAGTTGATAAACAATAACTAAACAATAATGCTGACAGGCCTTTGCAGTACTTCAATTTTTATTTTGATCAGCCATTCTCCTTAACGGTTATCTGCATTTTTGTTTTTTTAATTGCATCTTACGGTTTTAGCATTATACGCCCTCGTGCTATTTAATGGTATGGTGGTAGAGAAATATTTCTGTAAATAAAATGCAACCCTGTGTTGCAAATTTTGGCTGTGCTCATCAGCCAGGCCTTATTAGCAGCCGCCAGCGGTCTCCTCTCTCACCCCCTCTGGAAACTTGTGAGAGTAGATGTCTCACTTTTTTCTTTTCTTTTTTCTTTTGTTTATTTGATTTTTCATAATGTTTAAGGTGTCTCACTTTTCATGCACTTTAGAGATACCATTCATGCCTCTTTCTCCTGTTGAGAATATTTAAAATACTTCCACCCTGGCTTTCCCGATATTTGTACTCAAGGCTGCTTACAACAGGAGAGTATGAAACAGTCATGAGACTTAAGACGGAGATCAGCAATGGCCTCAGCCAGCAGCAGAATTCTGCAAAAAGTCATGGTGTCACTTATGCAAAAGCCCAGGGGAATAATTCCGTTTATCCAAAGCAATTTTCACCCCTCTCTGAAGCAGAAGAGGCTCCCAAGGCAGCTTATAAAGTTCAATAAAAGTGCATTACTCTCAAAATCTGTTTCTTGTTTGTGGCTCTTGTACGTTCTTAACTCTGTGAATATATGGAAAGAAACGCAATAAAAAATTTAAAAAATAAATAAATAAATAAAAGTGCAGCTGCTTCTCTACCCTCGGAAAGAAAATGTGATGGGGAGGGAAGAGGAAAAAAGCAGGTTCTCACAAGCAGGGGTCAGGAACCTGCAACTCTCCAGATGATGCTGGTTTGCAACTCCTCTCCTTGGTGTCTGACAAATGGAGGGTTTTAGATTCATGTAACATTTCCTTAGGGACGCGGGTGGCGCTGTGGGTTAAAGCAGGGGCGCTGACTTATAAAAAATATTGGGGGGGCCCATTCCGACTTATAAAAAATATTGGGGGGGGGGCCAAGACCTCCAAACCGCTGCTGCTGGGGGAACGAAAGGGGCGAGCCCCAGGCTGCCCCGACCTTAAGTGAACCTGTGAGGGCCCGCCCTTTGCGGCAGCCGATTGGCTGTCGCCGTGGGCGGTGAATATTAATGAGCTAGGGGGAATCCCCGCTTCCCCGCGAGATTGTTGATGGGTCGAGAGCCCGCAACCCCACCCCCTCTCTAGATCGGGAGTGGCTTTGTTTTAACTCACTACTGAATGTATTTTAAAAGGTAACTATCGTCAAACAAGGAAAATAAAAAATACCAACATAATTTTGTGATTTTACAAAGCATAATATAACTAATAATTTTCTTAAATTATTGGGGGGGCAGAGCCCCCCCAAACGAATTTTTGAAGGGGCTCGGGCCCCCTCAGGCCCCATGGAGTCGGCGCCTATGGGTTAAAGCCTCAGCGCCTAGGACTTGCCGATCGAAAGGTCGGTGGTTCGAATCCCCGCGGCGGGGTGCGCTCCCGTTGCTCGGTCCCAGCGCCTGCCAACCTAGCAGTTCGAAAGCACCCCCGGGTGGAAGTAGATAAATAGGGACCGCTTACTGGCGGGAAGGTAAACGGCGTTCCGTGTGCTGCGCTGGCTCGCCAGATGCAGCTTGTCACACTGGCCACGTGACCCGGAAGTGTCAGCGGACAGCGCTGGCCCCCGGCCTATAGAGTGAGATGGCCTCACAACCCTAGAGTCGGACACGACTGGCCCGTACAGGCAGGGGTACCTTTACCTTTACCTTAACATTTCCTTGGGACGCGGGTGGCGCTGTGGGTTAAAGCCTCAGCGCCTAGGACTTGCCGATCGAAAGGTCGGCGGTTCGAATCCCCGCAGCGGGGTGCGCTCCCGTCGTTCGATCCCAGCGCCTGCCAACCTAGCAGTTCAAAAGCACGTCAAAGTGCAAGTAGATAAATAGGTACCACTCTGGCGGGAAGGTAAACGGCGTTTCCGTGCACTGCTCTGGTTCGCCAGAAGCGGCTTGGTCATGATGGCCACATGACCCGGAAGCTGTACCCCGGCTCCCTCGGCCAGTAAAGCGAGATGAGCGCCGCAACCCCAGAGTCGGCCGTGACTGGACCTAATGGTCAGGGGTCCCTTTACCTTTACTAACATTTCCTTGCAATGGGAAAGGGAAGAGTTCAGATAGCCCGATGGCATGGTAGCCACAAGGTGAGAGTTGAGATTGAATTCAGAGACAGCTGATGGGTTCGTCTTGCATCTATTTTCTCTCTCTCTCTCTCTCTCTTGGCTTTTCAGCCCATGTGCTTGTGTGAGAGATCTTGGGGTGGGGCAGATTGGACTGGCCCATTCTCTGTCCCCCTACAGAGTTCCCTGCGGTCGACAGAAGCCTGTGGGCCTCTTAGTTTTACAGTGGTCTCCAGGAGGAAGTGTGAAGTTGTACTGGCAGCTGTGTGGCGTTATCAGTCCCGGATTTACGTATAAGCTAAACAAGCTATAGCTTAGGGCCCCACTCTCTCTCCCCCCCCCCCAATTTTTTATTCATTTTATAACACAACTAAACAACCCAAACAGAAAAACAAACAATACAAGCAAATTCTTGTCTTATCCTTATTTTTTCTAAACATTGTTAAGTGGACGTCCCCAAGTCCCCCCATCTGATTTTCATTTTACCTCATCTTTAGCTGTTTACATATATCATAATTTTTAATGTTTTTATCAGGCTTTTACCACAAAAATCTTCACATTTTATCACTTACAAATAATACTATTTTAAAATACACTGTCTTCTAACCCTACAGCCTATATCCACTTCCAAAGCTATTCTAAAATTTAAATATTAACAGATTTTTTCAAATATTCTTCCAACTTCTTCCAATCTTCTTCCACCGTCTCTTCTCTCTGGTCTCGGAGTCTCCCAGTCAGTTTGGCAAGTTCCATATAGTACATCATCTTCATCTGCCATTCTTCGATAGAGGGCCCCACTCTCTTGGGGCCCCCCAAAAAATTTAAAAGATGATTTTTTTTTTTAACCATATAGCATATATTCAACACAAAAAACAGTGACAATTTGTTGTTGACAAAGGACAGCTGGAAATATAAAGGGCCCCAGTACCTTCAGTAGCTTAGAGCCTCATCAAACCTAAATCCGACCCTGGGTGTAATGGTTAGAGTACAACGTGGGAGAGAGCAGGGTTTGCACCCTCAGTTGGCCATGAAATGGTCTCACCCAGGGAGAGGTGACCCTGGGCCTGTCACAACATCGCAGGGTCGTTGTGAGGAGGAGAACTTCGTGCTAAACCTTGCACATCTTGGAGGTGAAAGCGCCATATAAATCAGAATAAATGAATAATAATAATAATGGCCGCCCTTTCTCCTGCTTCTCTTCCTTTTCCTGCTCCAGGTCGTGGACATCATGCGAGTGAATGTGGACAAGGTTCTCGAGAGGGATCAGAAGCTCTCGGAGCTGGACGACCGCGCTGACGCTCTGCAGGCGGGGGCCTCCCAGTTCGAAACCAGTGCAGCCAAGCTCAAGCGCAAGTACTGGTGGAAGAATCTAAAGGTAACCTGAGAAGAGCAGCAGGCACATGGGGCCCTTTGAATGTGGTGCTAAAAGCCCTTCCTTGTGTTGCCAAAACGGCCGTGCAGGTCTTAACTGGGAATGAGAAGGCTCAACATTGCCCAGCCCCCCAAAATCCGTGTTTCAATTTTGAGACTTATAAAACTTAAGAGTGAAGCGCTGGCCCTCTGAGTATACGTGCAGATTCCCCCTGGATGAATCATCTAAACGGGAGAAAGGGAAGTGAGTGGTGCAGTGTGTCGCTTCCGGGTGGCCTAAGCTGCAGGATCTGTCCCAGGAAGGGCTTCCTCCTGTTCACTCACTTCATTGATTCATTCGTTTTATTTGTATGCTGCTTTTCCGCAAAAAAATTCGTGCTCAAAGTGGCCGACGACAAAGAAAATAGGCATCTGGAAAACCCAACAGTGCAAAAGCAATTTTCATGATAGATAACATAGTGCAGCAAGACGATAGCAATTACGGTAACGTACAATATACCGTATTTTTCGCACCATAGGGCGCACCGGACCAAGGAGGGGGAGAACGGGGGGGGGATTCTCCCCCTCTCTGCTCAGCGCCCCTTCAGCGAAGCGGGAGGAGAAACGGAGCCCCTTCCATTTCTCCTCCCGCTTCGCTGAAGGGGCGTTGCGCAGAGAGGGAAAACTGTTCAGCGCCTCTCCAGCGAAGCGAAGCCTGGAGAGCAAGAGGGATCGGTGTGCACCAACCCCTCTCACTCTCCAGGCTTCAGGCGGCTATCCGCAAGCCTTCGGAGCGCGGCGGGAACTCCTACTGCGCTCCGAAGGCTTGCGGATAGCTGCCTGAAGCCCCCGGAGCGCAGCCTTTGAAGCCTCCGCAGGGCTGCGTGCTGCCTTCACCCCGCTGCCCTGCGGAGGCTTTGCGCAGCCATCCCCAAGCTAGAACAGAGAGACAGTGCTGCTCAGCGCTCCGTCTCCCTGCTCTGGCTTTGGGCTTAGCCGCGCAGCCTGCATTCGCTCTATAGGACGCACACACATTTCCCCTTAATTTTCAGAGGGGAAAAAGTGCGTCCTATAGAGCGAAAAATACGGTATATATGGGACGCGGGTGGCGCTGTGGGTAAAACCTCAGCGCCTACGACTTGCCGATTGTCAGGTCGGCGGTTCGAATCCCCGCGGCGGGGTGCGCTCCCGTCGTTTGGTCCCAGCGCCTGCCAACCTAGCAGTTCGAAAGCACCCCCGGGTGCAAGTAGATAAATAGGGACCGCTTACTAGCGGGAAGGCAAACGGCGTTTCCGTGTGCTGCGCTGGCTCGCCAGATGCAGCTTTGTCACGCTGGCCACGTGACCCGGACGTGTCTCCGGACAGCGCTGGCCCCCGGCCTATAGAGTGAGATGGGCGCACAACCCTAGAGTCGGACACGACTGGCCCGTACGGGCAGGGGTACCTTTACCTTTACAGTATATATCAACATTTCAGTACCGTAAATACAAGAAGATCACATAAGCAACAGCCATCATACAACAGCAAAAATAAGAAGGGAGCTTGACTGTTTCCCCATGGTCCTAGGAAACCCCCCCCCCAACAATATTGCTCTGGGTCCTTCTCCTGCAGCAACTTGCAAGGCCCCCACAGGCAGGGAGTGGGGTTCAGCTGCTCCTGCCCTTGCTTGTTCCCAGAGACCAGTTGCATCTCCTGGCACCTTTTCCCAGCTCATCCTCTCGCTCCCCCCCCCCCCTTCTTCTCTCCCAATTGCAGATGATGATAATCCTGGGGGTCATATGCACCATTATCTTGATCATTATCATTGGTGAGTTTCACCTTCTCATGGGGGAAGGCCATATTTTGGGGGTGGGAGGGGTTGTCTGTCTTTACGGTCACTTGGGCTCGTTCTGGGTCCAGGTCCCAAACTCTGGCGGACAGAGCATTGCTGCTTCCCTTTTGAGAAAAGGCTCAGGGCTGCCGGTCTGTTCTCTACAGAAAAAGCTCTTCCACCAGAGCGAGGCTTGCGCCTGTTTTCCCCACGCCAGCATTCAGTGCTGGAGCAAGTAAAGCCGTCAGAAAAGAAAAGAGCATGTGCAGAGTGCAGCTCTCCCGTGAGAGTGCAGAGTGCAGAAGTTGAGCTGAGGGAGTTTGGTTTTCAGGCAGACTGCTGACTCCAGTCATTTTCTTTAAGGCAACACTTTTCCTTTCTCCGTGGCCCCTGAATTGTAAGGGCCTCTCGTTTGCCGCCACGTGGGTGGCTCATAAATCTGGATGCGACGGTGTTAATAATAATAATAATTTTTTATTTATACCCCGCCCATCTTGGCTGGCTTTCCCCAGCCACTCTGGGTGGCTTCCAACCGAATATTAAAATCAATACAGTGGTACCTCGCAAGACGAATGCCTCGCAAGACAAAAAACCCGCAAGACGAAAGGGTTTTTTGTTTTTTGAGCTGCTTCGCAAGACGATTTTCCCTATGGGCTTGCTTCGCAAGACGGAAACGTCTTGCAAGTTTGTTTCCTTTTTCTTGACACCGTTAATACAGTTGCGACTTAACTTCGAGGAGCAACTCATAGCACGCGGTGTGGTAGCCTTTTTTGAGGTTTTTGAAGACTTTGGTGATTTTTGAAGCTTTTCCAAAACTTTTCCGACACCGTGCTTCGCAAGACGAAAAAATCGCAAGATGACAAAACTCGCGGAACGAATTAATTTCGTCTTGCGAGGCACCACTGTACAGCATCAAACATTTAAAACTTCCCTAAACAGGGCCGCCTTCAGTTGTCTTTTGAAACTAAAGTAGTTGCTTATTGCCTTGACATCTGCTGGGGTCTCTAGAAGGGCTCTGGAGCGGTGTGGATATTGTTTAGGGCCTGGTCTTTGGGCGTGGGGTCTGTATCCTGCTGGAAGGCTTCTCAGAGTAACTTGGTTGGCTGCTGCAGGAATCCCAAGAACCCGTCCAGTCGGGCCTTTGCTCTGATGCAGCAAGACACCTCTTTAGCTGGTACTGTCAAGACAGCGACCTACCTTACAGGGTGGTTGTGAAAAGAGCTGCAACAAGGAGTTGCATGTGGCGCTCTCTTTGAAAGGATTGCACAAATGTCGGAAGGGGATGGGGAGGCAAGGAGACTTGAATGGCAGTGGGAACTTGGCTTGGCCGTTCTGGCTTCTTCCTCTAGTCAAGGACCACTTTTGGAAGGCGGTAGCATCCATCCCTCTGTGTGTGTGTTCTGGGAGGTGGGTTACCTTAGCAACCGCATCCTGGCTGCCTGGACCCACCCTGCTGCACAGATTTATTTTTTGGGGATAACAGCTGAGTTGGAGTGATACAGTTTGGGGGCGGCCGAATCTCTTGAGGTTATTAACGGTCCTTTCCCTCCCTTACCCTCTCCCCTTCCTCCTTTTGCAGTTTACTTCAGCACTTAATGGAATTTATGGAGCCATTTCTCATCCAGGAGCAACGGCCGGGAGCAGCGTGAGGGGCAAAGCATCCCCCCTCCTCTAGATCTCAGCCATATCTTCCAGCTGCCCTCCCCCCCCCGCCTCCCCTCCCTCCATACGCCCCTTACACCCTCCCAAACCCCCTCCTCCCCTCCGGTGTGTATGTGTGGGTGTGCATTGCGTGTGGGTGTCTTGTAAATAGCCTGATTTGTTATTTATACATATATATATATATATAATATAATATATTTTGTCTGTTTGTAGATTTATTACTAGACTTTCCATGTGTCATGGAATCTTTCCCCCTTCCTCTTCTCCTGCCAACCCCCAACTTCTCTCTCTCTCTCTCTGACAGTGTTTTTTCAGTGTCTTGGTTTTTAACTAAAATCTTCAAGGACCAATAACTCCCCGTGATCCTTAACCCTTCTCCCGACTTAGCTGGGCTCAGAAACTCCTAAGGCACTATGCCCACCGCACTTCCTCCCCATGCAAAAAATAAAATAAAATATGTCCTCCGGATACTAATGTTGGAACAGTCTTGGGTTGTGGATTTTCCTGCCCTGTCTGCAGTCTTTTACAGCCCAAGATTTCAAGGCACCTCTTCGGAAGTGGGATGCCATGAGTGCCCAGTTTCCCTTGGTCTGGATGCGACCCTTTGCCTCTTGCAACCGTTGTAACATTGGACTAGATTGCGGTGTGTTAGGCTGTCGGGAATTTCTTTGCCTGCTCTCTCTTTTGATTCCAGCCCCTTCCGCGGCGGGGAAGAACCTCTACCCTTCGTGATCTTCTGTAACATTCCTGGAGTTGTGCTGTGTGCTGTGTCTTCGAAGTAACCAACACTATACCTTATAATTCCCTCCCACCCACCCACCCCGGTGCAGGGAACAGCTCTGTTTTGGGAATCCTGCAACAGCCCTCTCCTCGCCTCCTCCCGCCACTTACGGGAGAGGCGGATGATTTTCCTGCCATAGATGTCCTAAATGAAAACTGCCTCTCTCTCTTTTTTTTGATAATAATAATAAAAATACGAGTATACAAGGTAATATAACGTGTACATTCCAGACCTGCCCGGTAAAGGAGCCGAGGTTATCTAAATAGGGGAAGCAGGATAGCTGCCCACAACCCAAAATATGACTCCCAAGTCCTCCTCTTCTTGCAATCACTGCCTATTTGCCGGGAATTGGGGTATTTTCATTCGTGTCTGGGTAACAAGCAAGCTAGGGTTCTGCCTTTGGTTCCTTTCAGAAGTGTGTTTATGTGTTGTGTTGAAAGCACAGATAACTAGCAGATTCGACGTCAAGTGATACGGGGGGGAGCGTTGCTGTTTAATAATCCTTGGAGCAAGAAAATATCTCCTCCCCCCCCCCCCATGCTTGGGAAATTCTATTTGGGCCAGTTTTGCGCTATAGCAAAATAGTTTTTCTGTGTCTACTCTCTCAACTTCTGAATGGAACTACTAGCAAGGGAGGGGTGTGTGTTGTGTGTGTATATGTGTGTGTGTGGATGGAGAGTTTTGAGTAGGGAGGAGGCTGGCTTGAATACAGGCTTTTTTTGTGGGGGGTGGGGAGGGAAACGCCTCCTCTCTGCCCCCACTTCCCCATCCTCACCCGAGATCAGCCAGTTTCGCTTTGCAAATGTCGTAATTGTGATATTGTGACGAGTGACCTCCTCCCCCCCCCCCCCCCCGAATTCCTGTTTAGCACAAACTGCCATTTTTCTTGGCCTGTTTATAATGTCGGCGATGTGTGACTCTTCTCTTTTTTTATTTTTTTTGGTACATCTTCCCCCTCCCCTCTCCTCTTCCCCCCTCCTCTTTCTCCCAAGTAGAGTGGGGGGGGGAGCAAATGTTTAAAAAAATTATCCCTTATCCACTTCTGTGTTCCGGATCGCTCTCTTGAGACCGAGGAATTTCAAGAGGGAACCAGGAGAGGTTCTGGATCGCGCTCTCTCTCTTGCGGCCACGGAATTTCAAGAGGAAGCTAAGAGAGGAACTGGCTTTTCGCGGGAATCACCATCGCAGCTTGGCGAGTCGGGTGCCCCCTGCCAGTTTGGAGGGAAAACTTGGCAAGGGGCGTCTTGCTAGCGAGAACGGGGTGTTGGGGCAGAACTTGCACCACGTGTGTGGGGAGTAGGCTTAGAAGCCCGATTAACATCCTAGCTCCCGACAACGGAGGGAAACTAAGGGAGCTAGGAGGTTAGATGACTGGCGCCTTCTCCCCTGTCGGAAAAAGTTGCTGGCAAATCTCTTAGGGGATGCTCGGATATTGTGAACTGCTGGGGAAGAGGTCGTGGGGCGGGGGACGCTATCACTTGGAGGAGGGGGAAGCTTTTGAGGTTGCTCCTTGAACAACAGACAGCAGCGGGGATGATGGAGGTCCTGGACACATCTGTCTTCCATATATACTGTGGAAAAGGGTGTGTTTCATTAGGGTACGATTTGCAGGCTGGGTGGGGATGGAGAGAGAAGGGGCTGCAATTCTCCAGCTGGACAGCAGGTGTCACTGCTGCTCTCCAGCTCCCTGGATGCAGCCCTCTTAGTTAGAGAAAACTGCTGGTGGGGAAAGGGGACGATTTAAAGGTAGAAAAGGGGTATTTTAAGGGGTAGGGTAGATCAGGGCTCAAGGGGGCGAGGAAAGGCCCTTTGCTTTGCTGCCCACTCCCCCTCCTCTTCCCTCTTCCTCAGCAGGCCTGGGTTATGCGGGAAAGGGGTTGGACTCGTTACAGACATGACCGGGAATGACTATGCTGTGAAAAATACCTGAAATTTGGAAGGGGGAAAAAAATAGTACAATAAATGTCCTGTGGAGAACGCCCAATTATTATGCTTTGTCTTGCTTGTCTTGTCTTGAAAAAGGGCTGGTCTCTGCACTCGCTGGGGCAGGGGAAGGAATCTCATAACTCGGCTCAAAGAAAATCAGTAATAAGTAACCGCACATTAAAAAAACAGAAATATACGCAATCCTTTCCGTGCTTTTCAAGAGCATGAAAATGGCGTGTCAATGTGTGTCAGTCTTTGCTCGTCCAGTTAGCAGGGCCGTCGCGAGACATTTTGGCACTGGGTGCAAATCTCAATAGGCCTATCTCTCCCCCCCACCAGGGAAGAAGGGGTGAGTCAAGATCTGCAGCAGTGGGCGAGAATAAAATCAACCTTACACGATGGTTTGCATGGGAATCAAAGTCTGTATTGCGGGAGAAGGGGGTCCTCTGTGCAGAGCCCAAGGTATCCCAGAGGTCAGCCCTCACCATTTGTTCTCTAGGGGTGGAAGGAAAACAGCAGCAGTCCCTCCTATTCACTGCTTTCACGGCAACAGCAGTGGGCGATGCATTCCTTGGAGGCCAGTCTGCTGCCACTGTGGATCCTGCCGCCTGAGGCAGTTTCCTTACCTTGCCTCATGGGTGGGCTGGCGACATAGCAGCAAGCTGTTGGAAGTCCAGCTGTTGCCCCTTTATGTGTGCAAAGACTGGATATATTTGAGGGGTGTGGTTTTTTTCGTGTTTTTTTTTAAAGGTTACCTCTATGTACTCAGTAGGAACCAGCAAAAATCACCCTCTTTTTCCTGTTAGTGGACGGCCCTGATGAAGCAGCAGCAATTGGATTCCACCCTATGGCACGTTTTTGGTTTTGCCTGCTGTAAAATAAGGGAAGAAGGGGAATACAGTTTGAAACAGGAATCTAGTAAACAAAAGGAAGCTTTTGATTTTTCACTGAAGCGTTAGGTCTATGCTGGTCTGTTCAATTGAAGTAGGCGCTCATAATCAAATTTGGGAGAAGGCACATTATGGTTTTGTGTCCCTTTCTGAAAATTGTGCCTCAAACTGAAAATTTGTGGCACAGATTCAACGTTCCACAAGCAAATACCTGCAAGTGGGACATATGTGGTGTGTTTTGCAGCCCCTGAGAGCAGCCCACTTTCTGGGAGGGGAGGTGCCTGATAAGAAAGAAACGCTTTGGCATTTTCTTCTGAACCATGTGACTTGCCTTTTTGCATGGGTGTGGCCAGGATTTATGTTGGGGGTGGCAGGCTTCATGTTAGGGGGGGACAGAACCTCAGTTAAGTATTTCTATTAATTTACTTGAGTTTACAAAGCATTTCCTTGAAGGATGCACCCACCCCTTTAAGAAGATAGCGAATAAATAAAGCTAATTATGATATTAAGGACTTAACATAGGGGGGGAAAGACCTGTAACAAAATTGTGTTCCAACTACCAAACGGTTTCTTCAGACTATTTTCTGCACTAACACACACTGAAAGTTCCCAGTGTTGATTGGGAATTCTGAAACCAGAAAAACCTTCGATTTCTAAATGGCGCTGAGTAATTTCATAGAATCAGAATTCTTGGAATTGACCACAAGGGTCATCTAGTCTAGGGGTCAGCAACCTTTTTCAGCCATGGGCCAGTCCACCGTTCCTCAGACCATGGGGTGGGCCGTCCTATATTTTGAAAAAAAAAATATGAACGAATTCCTGTACCCCACAAATAACCCAGAGATGCATTTTAACCAAAAGGACACATTCTACTCATGTAAAAACACGCTGATTCCTGGACCGTCCGTGGGCCGGATTAAGAAGGCAATTTGGCCATATCTGGCCCCCGTGCCTTAGTTTGCCTACCCCTGATCTACTCCAACCTACCATGCAGGGATCTTTTGCTCAAGATTGGACTTGAACCTGTGACCCTGTGGGGGGGGTGGGGCTAATTTTTAATTCTGGTTTTTTAACCCCAACCCCATATATCAGGCATGTCCAAAGTCCGTTTTGGGGGCCTAATTCGGTCCCTGTGGCAGTTTACTTCCTGGGGTAAAATCCTAAAAAACCCTCAACAACTTCAGTCTAAAAAAAGGTCAACAACTCTTCGGTTGGTTGGCCCTTTGGTCGGGGCCCTTACGGCCCTTCACTTCATCAAATCCGGCCCTCTTTGAAAAAAGTTTGGACACCACTGCCATACAGTTAGGAGGCAGAGGGGGAACACTTGGATCCCATGAGGGGCATTTCGAATCAAGATTACTGCTCTAACCATTCTAAACCAGTTTGGTTTAGTTCGAAGATCTTTGGTCCAATTTGGTTTGACGGTTCCTGCGGCGGAGCAGATTTTGACCTATGCATTCTTCCCTGTAACCTTACAGCAAAGGGTAGGATAAATAAACTAATAATTGCTGGTGCGCAATAGCTTCGTGACGATGTTAATTGGCGATAACACGACAATCCTTGATTGTGGAATTAATTAACACCTTGTGTTGGGCAGGAAACCGCTGCCTGTATTCAGGCCAAGGTAGGTAAGAGGCAGCAGGGAGAAGAAAAATGGAGACGGGGGTATATCGGTCTCCTTGGTGCACGGATGTGGGCCTTTGTCTCTTTTTACGAAGTGGGTGTGAGCTGCAAAAAAGTGTTGCTGAGGCATCTTCCGAACTGCTTTTGCAGCTGGTGTGGGAGGATGAGGACATCTAGGCCCCGGAGCTCAGCTATTAATACATTCCAGTCTGACGGGAACAAAATGTCCTCACCTCCTGACCCATCTTTCTGTGCTGTGATTCGCCCGGGCAGGGAGAAGTTGCCAACTGCAGCCGTAAGCCGGTCCCTAAACTGGATATGTGGCATGTTATCCACCAAGGTGAGCAAAAACGGCTAGGTGCCAGGCCGTGGGGCTGGGGAGGAGTTCAACGTGCTTTTTGAAGGAGACGAGGGCCTGGTTGGATAAGGAACTGCAGGGAAGTGGTACCATCCAGGCAGAGCATTAGGGCAGGTGTCTAGATCTGGAGGGGACGCGGGTGGCGCTGTGGGTTAAACCACAGAGCCTAGGATTTGCCGATCAGAAGGTCGGCGGTTCGAATCCCCGCGATGGGGTGAGCTCCCGTTGCTCGGTCCCTGCTCCTGCCAACCTAGCAGTTCGAAAGCACGTCAAAGGGCAAGTAGATAAATAGGTACCACTCCTGCGGGAAGGTAAACGGCGTTTCCGTGCCCTGCTCTGGTTCGCCAGAAGCGGCTTTGTCATGCTGGCCACATGACCCGGAAGCTGTACCCCGGCTCCCTCGGCCAGTAAAGCGAGATGAGCGCCGCAACACCAGAGTCGGCCACGACTGGACCTAATGGTCAGGGGTCCCTTTACCTTTACCTAGATCTGGGGAATGTGCAGGAGGACCCCCAAATGCAAAAGGACTGGATTTTGAAATAAACGAAACAATGCCTATTACCTTCTAAAGCAGGCACCGCCAAGCTCGGACCTCCAGCTGTTTTGGGACTACAACTCCCATCATCCCTAGCTAACAGAACCAGTGGTCAGGGATGATGGGAATTGTAGTCCCAAAACATCTGGAGGGCCGAGTTTGGGGGTGCCTGTTCTAAAGGGACCACTGAGGCTGGCATCTAAAATTACCCAATCTGGAGGAAGGACCCATAGTTTAAAACAAAAAAGATCATTTGGGTCTTGGTGCTGTCTTCCCCTCCCGCAACTGGATTTAATCGCCATTATCAGCCATCATTTCAGGGTCTTTGGTGCATCGTTAGAATTGTTCAAATGCCACTGCACAGCCATAAGGGTTAGGAACTTCTCTTACACTTAAACATGGAAAATGTGAAAGGTGCTCACGTCTCCAGGCTGGGCAAACATTTGCTTGGGTACACATGCACGTCCACTCCTGTGCATATTCTCGAGCAAACCCTAATATGATGCACCACCAGTGTACTGGACTGTGAGTTTATGAGTTAATGAAGAAATGGGGTGGGGGACAGATTATTATTTTTATTTAATTAAGCCTTCACTTTGACACCTTAAGAAAAATTGTGCAGTGACATTTCTGGAAATGAAAGATGTGTTCTGCTCCACGTTTGTCCTGGGCTGCACATTTAGGATTGCTATCTGCCTCTCTTACCACAGATGTTTCACAGATGTATGTCAGACAAGCTGTGGATGCTTCAAAGAGAGTGTTTATTGTGGAGTCAGTACCCTTCACACATGCAGGCTTCTGTCTAAGTGTCTGCACTTCAGGCATCAAAATGCAAGCCTTTCCCCCTATTTAATCCAGTAAATTTAAACCTATTTAAATAAATTTAAATTTAATATATTTAAATTAAATAAATTTAAATTTATATATTTAAATTAAATAAATTTAAGTAAATTTAAACCTATTTAAACCTAGTAAATTATAACTAACCAAAACCTGTTGCCAATGGCTGGCTTACAATCTCTCAGTGACCTTGCAAATCAAGCCCCGAAATGGAAGCTTTACCTAGCCCAGGGGTCAGCAAATTTTTTCAGCAGGGGGCTGGTCCACTATCCCTCCGACCTTGTGGGGGCCGGGACTATATGTTGCCATGATTATGACGTGCATTTTTGGCAAAAACCCTTACTAGGACCAACTCCAACGTTGCCCAAATGTGTGTTTTTTTTGGGGGGGGGGTTTCCCTCATACACCCACGCTGCTTCCTTTGTGTTTTATGCATTGACAGTTATTATTTCTCTCGTAAGGCGGGGTGGGGGGCTGAGGTGAGCACGCCATTCCCATCAGCCCTGGAAAGTGTGGGCGCATGCGTGGGTGAAGGGAAAAACAGTTGGTCATGCTCAAGCAAAAACATTCCCCCCCCCCCCCCCCGTGTGAGGGAAGACGAGGCGGAGGTGGCAGCTATTTACCTTTCCATGGCTCACACCATGTAGCTAACAAGCGGTCTCCCCAGCAGAGCACATAACTGCTTTGGAGTTTGTTATGTACTGAAGTTCTCACCCTGGGCCAACAGGGGGATATGTACTGTAGATAGTTCAGGTCCACATATGCAAATAAGGGATCTAAAGTGATGTTCGGTGATTGGATAGTTACAGAAAGTTGTTACAGTTATGTTGTACTGGAGCTCTATATAAGCAGGCTGGCTGAACCCTTCATTTCTGTTCTGGCCTCAGAATAAACAAGAGCTATTTGAAGAATCGTTGTGTCGTCTGATATGTTCACCCACAACTTAACGGAGTGCAGCCGCGCAGGAGCTCCCCGCTTCCTAAGGCGGGGAGCACCGCCACCACAGACACCAGCAGGCGTCCCTGGCGCCACAGCTGCCCTTCCTGAGGTCAGTTGCCGGCAGCTCCATGGTTTCTTCCGCACCCTGAAAGAAGAGATTGCTGCACGCATGCGCAAGGGATGGAGAAGGGGCTTGTCTCGAACAGCCGCCCGCCTCACTTTTGACCGCCAAGCCTGGTTGAGTTGCAAAAACCATGGCACGCTATGCTGGCTGCCTGGATTCTCTGACCGTCCGCAGGCCGGATCTAGAAGGCAATTGGGCCTGATCTGGCCCGCGGCCCTTAGTTTTCTGACCCATGACCTAGTCACACATCTGGAGCATCTTCTGAATTTCTGCTTGAAATGCAGCTGCTAGAAGCACAGGGATCTCAAAAACAGTGACAAGCCTTCTCCACACAGCAGGTTTCTCCAGATGCAAACCCCTCTGAATGGGGCTAAATCCCAATTGTATGAAGAGCCTTCATGCCAAAGAGCTTTCTGGACCTGCCCTTTGCACAGGCTCCAGGGCAATGTGAAAATGGGTGCTGATGTGCAGCTTGGAAGGAACGGAGCGTAATGTTTCTTTTGCTGTGCATGTGGCATCTTCTGCCAGAAACCTGCTGCTGCTGAACTCAGTGTAGCTCACTTCTGCATAAACCTGTATAGGATTGCACTGGAAGAGCTGGAATTAAGGCTCCGTCTGCAATATAATAATAATAATAATAATAATAATAATAATAATAATAATAATACATTTTTATTTATATCCCGCTCTCCCCAGCCGAAGCCGGGCTCAGAGCGGCTAACAACAGCAAAATGATACAGCATTCTAAAATCATTTCATTATAAAATCAGTTCAAATCAGATTAATGACAACCATTGGGCTAGAGTTCTGTGGGGATTGCCAAAGGAGGGGGTCAGGCTGTGCCCTGGCCAAAGGCCTGGTGGAACAGCTCTGTCTTGCAGGCCCGGCGGAAAGATGTCAAGTCCCGCAGGGCCCTGGTCTCTTGTGGCAGAGCGTTGCACCAGATCGGAGCCACAGCCGAAAAAGCCCTGGCTCTGGTTGCGGCCAGCCTAACCTCCCTGTGGCCCGGGACCTCCAAGATGTTTTTGTTTGAAGACCGTAAGGTCCTCTGTGGGACATACCAGGACAGGTGGTCCCGTAGGTACGAGGGTCCTAGGCCGTATAGGGCTTTAAACCAGCACCTTAAACCTGACCCTGTACTCCACCGGGAGCCAGTGCAGCTGGTATAGCACCGGGTGAATGTGATCCCGCAGCGATTTAATGCAGCATCACCCTGTCTTAAATGGCCATGGCTTCCTCCAAAGAACCCTGGGAAACGTAGTTCATTGCAGGTGCTGAGAGTTGTCAGAAGACCCCTATTCCTAGAGTGGTTTAACAAATCAATCTCTCTTCCCAGGGGACTCTGGGAACTGTAGCTCTGCGGGGGGCGGAGACGTCTCCTAACATCCCTCAGCACCCTTAGCAAACTACAGTTCTCAGGGTTGCTAAGCCATGAAATTGCTTTAAATGTGTAGTGCTGTCGCAAAAGACTCTTGAGCAGAGTAGCATTTAAAAGAAAAAAAACCCTCCCAAGAATTCTGGGAACCGTAGTTTGTTAAGGTTGCTGGAGAAGAATTGTAGCCATGTGAGGGGGCAAAGTGCAGGATTCTTTTTTTTATTATTTAGGGGGGGGGGGGAATAATACTTTAAATGCTGCTAAGCATGTAGCTGCCAGCAAGAATCAACACATAGAATCATAGAGTTGGAATAGACCACAAGGGCCATCGAGTCCAACCCCCTGCCAAGCAGGAAACACCATCAGAGCACTCCTGACATATGGTTGTCACGCCTCTGCTTAAAGACCTCCAAAGAAGGAGACTCCACCACACTCCTTGGCAGCAAATTCCACTGTCAAACAGCTCTTACTGTCAGGAAGTTCTTCCTAATCTTTAGGTGGAATCTTCTTTCTTGTAGTTTGGATCCATTGCTCCGTGTCCGCTTCTCTGGAGCAGCAGAAAACAACCTTTCTCCCTCCTCTATAGGACATCCTTTTATATATTTGAACATGGTTATCATATCACCCCTTAACCTCCTCTTCTCCAGGCTAAACATGCCCAGCTCCCTTAGCCGTTCCTCATAAGGCATCGTTTCCAGGCCTTTGACCATTTTGGTTGCCCTCCTCTGGACACGTTCCAGTTTGTCACTGTCCTTCTTGAACTGTTGTGCCCAGAACTGGACACAGTACTCCAGGTGAGGTCTGACCAGAGCAGAATACAGGGGCACTATTACTTCCCTTGATCTAGTCCAGGGGTCTGCAACCCGCGGCTCCGGAGCCGCATGTGGCTCTTTTACACCTTTGCCGTGGCTCTGGGGTGGATACTAGCGAGGGGAGGAGGAGCACTGTGCGCCCCGACACTCCCCACTGTGGCGGGCGCTGTACTGGCTGTGACGTCGCATGGGGGCGGTGCGTGCATTAGTCACGCACCGTCCCGACGTCACCTTCCCGCTGTCAGATCGCAGTTCTGGAGATATATTTGTTTTAAATGTCACAATGGTTTTGCGGCTCCCAGTTTTTTCCCCCTTCGGAAACGGGTCCAAGTGGCTCTTTCTGTCTTAAAGGTTGCAGACCCCTGATCTAGATGCTATACTCCCATTGATGCAGCCCAGAATTGCATTGGCTTTTTTAGCTGCCGCGTCACACTGTTGGCTCATGTCAAGTTTGTGGTCAACCAAGACTCCTAGACACATTCTTTTTTTACTATTGGAATAAAAATAATACAGGTAGCAATGACATATACAACAGGTCCTAATAACCTCTGGCTTGAGAAATTTTTATTATAGTCCAATATGGCTACCTTCAATATATATACACACACACATACGTAGTTTAAAAGATATAAGAAAAGGGCGTTCTAAATCTCCTCATAAAACTGGCAAAGCCGCCTCAGCATTTTCGGACCGCCCCCTTCCCGCCAACGGCTTTCCACCTGAAGCCCCGCCCCTCGCCCCTTGCACATTGTAAACAAGCACAGCAGCGGCGTCCGCGTGAGCCTCCTCTGCACGTGTACCCGCTCTCGCGGAAGGCTGGCTGCCGGAGACCCAATAGGGAGCGCGTCCCGCCTGCGCAGCCAATGGGATCGCGCCCGGGGCGCGACCAGAGCACGCGGACGCTTGCATGCTGCCGCCGAGCGAACCAATCAGAGGCGGAAGGGGGCGGAGAGGCGAGGAGCGGCGAGGCCGGGGGAGGCGCGTCACGGCCCCGCTGTCACGCGGGCCTGTGCATGCTGCGGCGCCGTCTGGCCAATGAGTCGCCGCGCGCAGCGGCGGGGCCGGGGAGGAGAGGCCAATGCGGGGCGGGCGGTGGGCGGGGAGAGGGGCGGCGGCGGCGGCCATTGGACGCGGCGGGTGGGGGGGGCGTGGCAGGCCGGCGACAGGCTCACGCGGACCGGTGCATGGTGCTGAGGGACGCGCGCCCTTGGCAAGGCTCAGTCGGCAGAAGCCTTTAGAC
Organism: Podarcis muralis; assembly: GCF_964188315.1. Classification (NCBI taxonomy): domain Eukaryota; kingdom Metazoa; phylum Chordata; class Lepidosauria; order Squamata; family Lacertidae; genus Podarcis; species Podarcis muralis. The sequence continues at coordinate 5,677,035 of NC_135667.1, forward strand.
GGGACGGTGGGTCTGCGCGCTTGAGGTGAGTGAATGAGGGGCGCGGGGCGCAGTCTTAAGGGTGGGCAGTCGGCGCCTGGGTGGGAAATGATTATTGTAATAACAACAATAATGACAGTAAAAATTATAATCTTGGCGGTGGGTGTTATGGGCAGGTGGCTCACAAGTGGGCAGAGAAGGGGAGCGCGAGGGGGAAAGGGGCGGTTGTGGAGGGCTGAGGGGGAAAGGAATTCGGCCGGCTGGCTGTGGGTCGCTCTGGGTTACACCTAGATAAAGGGGCTGACTAAACTTAATGTATATTTCTAAAAAAAAATACAAAAATCAGCCTCGGGATGAGGGGCTGAGAAGGCGAGGGGTGTCCTATGGGATGGTTAATGGAAGGAGGGGGGAAGCAGAGAGGGCTGGGAAATAAGGGGAGGGGTCTTTGGGGGGATTTCGAGAGCGGGGGTTTGTCGCCCTCGTTAAAAACTCGTGTGGATCAATATTACGAGGTTGAGGTTTTTTTTCGGGTGGGCGGGGTTTTGAGGAGAGGGCTTTAAGTATCGAGAGGGGAGGGGTGAAGAGGATGAAAAGGCAGGAGGGAGGGAGACTGGAGGGGGTTAGGGTTGAAGGTGGGTCGGGTTGTTGAAGGAGTGGGGTGTAGGAGTGGAGGGGCGAGTGGTTGGTGGGTGGGGAAAGAGCTTTGGGGAAGCAATGCCACATAGGGAGTTGGGGAGGGCGAGAGTGGCAGAGGGAGGAGCATTAAGGAGGTGGGAGGGAAGCAGGAGGTTTCGGATTATGGGGTATGGGGAGAGGGAGAAGAAGTGGGGTGGGAAGGGGAACAGGGAGGGACAGAGGAAGAAGTTGGATGGGGATGGGACATGAGGAGCAAAAGAAAGGGGAAAGCAAATAAAACGAGTGTGAATAAAAAACCAGAAGGGTGATTTGAACCAGAGGCTCCAATTACAGTATAGGATGGGGCCTGGGCAGGGATTTAAAGGGGGGATTTATGTGGGTCAGCAACTTGACCACTGATGTTGAGACACAGCTGGGGACCCAAGTTTGAGAAACACTGCTTGAGAGCAAAGAAGAAACTTCTCTAACCTGACACTAGCTAGATGTTGTGGACTACAAGTACCATCAGCCCCAGCTTCATACGGCTGGGCTGATGGGAACTGTAGTCCAAAACATCTAGAGGACGCTGAGTTCGGGAAGGCTGGCATAGAAAGAGTTGGGAAAGAGGTGATTGTGGGCGTGTACTGAAGAAATCTTTGTGGGGAGGGCTGGTAGTCATAGAATCATAGAATTGTAGAGCTGGAAGGGACCCTGAGGATCATCTAGTCCAGCCCACTGCGGTGCAGGAATATGAAAGGTGTTTTTTTTTATATAACTCTGGCTTCAACAGATTTAGTGACTAATTACAGCTAATTCCCGGTTGTAAATGTGTACTTCTTGAGCTGGTGACTGTGAAGTGATTCTCTGTTATTTCAGTCTGAACAAATTTGTTTTATTTTATTAACTTGTGTTCAATAAATATATCAATAAAATCCTTGTTTACTTTGTTTTACACTTCTGGTGACTTATATGAGAGAGAGAAAGAGATTGAATTGTGGGGAGGGTATTGGTTTGAGGAAACAGTTGACTCCAGCAAAACACTCAGTAGTAGCCATAAAAAGGTGTTCAGCACTGAAATAAAGCAACAAGGAAGTATTTGGCAAGAGAGTTCAATGGCAAGATGAATAGGCATACGTGAATAGAGTGTCAGGGGTAGTAGTTGTTGGAAGCTTGCCGTTTGCGAGATGATGAGAGGAACACTTTCGGGTACTGGGAGATGGGTCTGAAGTAGAGAGTGGGAGACTCTCAGGATGGGAAATGGGTGGGGTTTAACAGAAAAAAAGTTAGGAAGAAGTCTTTGGCTAGGAATGGCTTGCCATGAAGCTTGAGGTGATGCAATGAAATAAGGGCGGAACAGGAAGATGCCAAGTTGCGCAGGAACATGGCACTGAGATGGGAACATAGTTATGCCAGAGCACTTAGGTGTATCACAGTCCGGTTGTGAATACACGGCGCTTGGGCTTTCCTGTATTGGTGAAAGGACATGAAGTCCTATGAGGCGTGTGTAAAAACTGAAGCAGCCTTTGTGATGATGTTTCTGCTACTTTGCGAGATCTCATAGGAGCACCAGTAGCTTTTCCACCTTGGCCATTGTGTTTGGCTTAGCACAGAAGTCTTGAGAAGTCCCTCTTCCGTCTCTCCAAAATGTTGAAAGAGCTCTGAGCTGCTGACGTGCCAGATATTGTAATCCTAACTGCTTTTCCTTTGAGCGAGTGGTCTGTTGTAGTCTATTTTTCTTCTGAATACCCTGAAAAATAGCATTATCTGGAAGTGGGCAGGCAGACGTGCCTACATGCGTCTTTTGTAAGAACTCTGTGATTAGATAACTCTGCCAGCGCCAACCAATACCCAGTACGATACAGTTCCTCGGCGGCAGTTATGTAATAAGCGCTGAGATGAAGGCGCACCTTGCAGAGAGCTGCAGGCTGCTTGGGGTTTTGTGTTCATGTAATATTCCTTGGGAGGGTGAATCATTATATCATCAAGCTTCACCTGTTTTGCTGTACAGTACTAAGGTTGTCCAACTGAACACGATCCCTGGGGTGCAGGAGGTGACAGAATATGTAGTGAAAAGTTTGTCACATGCACATGCAATGAGCCACCAGTTCTATTAAATACAGTAGTTTTCCTGTTTAGCAGACGTAACTAGTATGCATTTGCATGTAAAATTAAATAAACAATATTCTTGGCAAAAATAAAATTCAGAGCACAGAGGTCTACAGGGGGGAAGCACAGCTCAGCCTGATAAGAGAGGAATTAAGGAGCAAGGCAGATGTAACTGTTTGGTAGCCAAAAGCCCACCGGTGAGAGATCTTTAGATTTAACTAAATTTTAAGATCTTCACTACTTGGCCAAATCCAGCAGTCGGAGACCCATGCTTTGCTTTATATTGCTGGATATTTATGTATTCTCCTTACATCCCACTTTCACTTGGGGTCCTCCCAGGAACTGATCAGGTCCGTACCTGCATAGCCTCCAGCATGGCTGCCATCTCTGATTCTCCCAGATCTTTCAGTGAGCCCCAAGTCCTCAGTGCTTTTTCTTGCTCTGCAGTTCAGAGAGAGCTGTAGGTGGTGAGCAAATAAGAGCTGAGACTGTCTTCTGGGAATATTCCTCATGCTCAGATCTTCTGGAAATGAAAATTGGGCAGGAGCTGGCTTGTGGCTCTTGCTTGATGAAACCTTCAGCCAGTTTGAGGAGCTGAACTTCCAGCTACCCTCAGAACATTCTTCACTGTGGATTTCCTCCCCTTCCATGTTTTATTAGTAGGTTTCTTTGAAGTATTGAGATATTGCCATTCACTAGCAGAGCACTGGGGTTTTATGATTTGACTTTGAGGTCGAAAAATAACAAATCATCCAGCAAAAGAGAGAATAAATCCATAAATCCTGAAGACACTGCTGCACTGCAGGGCTCCTTCCGTCCCTTTCTCCTGTTGCTGCGTGTCAGGGGCTTGATTGTTGATGTTCTGCAGCTTCTTTCTCCTCTGAAGCCGTCATGGCACTTCAGTGGAAGAAGGCAGAGGATTTTAATCCCGCCTCTAAAGAGCTGGTGGGAGTGCTTTCTGGCAGAGGAGGATGGTGTCTCTGAATGCCATTTCTGCTTCCCCTCTACATTTTGCTTAAAAGCATGATGGTTTGAGGCTGATGTTGTCTTCCTTTCTGACATACCCTTTTGCAGTGAGTCTCTCCCCCCCCCCCCACTTCATCACCTTGTCATTTTATTGGGTCACACATTGGTTTATCCACTTCTGAGGTTCTTTCACGGGAAGGTCTCGCAAGGCACTTGTGTGCTCTCTGAGAAGAACACCTTTTTAAAACGAAGTTGGTTAAGAAAACACACATATACATCCCATCATTATTCTGAAAGTGTCCTGAGCTTCTTGCTGCTTCCACACTAAAAGCTGTATTTATCTCTCAAATAACTGCCCCCCCCCCAAGAGAATACGCAGGAATATGAGATTCCTTCATCATCAGATGACCCAGAAAATGAGTCAGATGGTGTGGTGAGGTCTGGCAAGTGCTGCTTTATGTGGCGTGCTGCTGGGACAGGCAAAATGTGCCACCAAAAGGGAACAGCTGAAGTGGAGCTTAACTCTTGACGGAGGGGAGCGGGCTCCAGAGAGCAAAGCGCAGCGGCCGGATTACTGTGAGAACATCCGAGTGCCTGGCATCCCAGCAGGTCAAGGTCCCTTTTGCAGAAAAGATTATAATCAGCAGCCACTAACCCCAGATTTAAACGTCATCTGTGTTCCGAAAGAAGGAACGGCAAACATCCTGGCCTGAAAACAGCTTTGCTAGCTTCACAGGTTGCTGCAGGCAATGGTTCCTTCCAAGAGGTTGACCCAGTTGGAGTTGCTTGATTCCCTCAGTACTGTTTAAAAGTTAGGCTGGAGCAGGGAACTGGAAGGGTCTTCATCCAGATGAGACTGCCCGGTGAGTGAAACTCCAAAGGGCATCTTCATAAGCCATCCAAAACAAGTATGAACGCCAGGAGCTGGGCACGGAGGACAGAATATCCATTGACAAAGCTAAATAGCTGGTAGCAAAAGCCAAACTTGCTCTGCTTTTGCCGCTACAGACTTCAGACTTCATTTGGGACAGCTAGCGTTGAGCCAGTCAAAGAGTCCCGTGTGGTGAAAAAAAGCTCTGCTGGTGGCCAGAAACAGCATCAGAGAAACAGGCGGTACTTTGGGTGGGTGGGATTACATATATTCCTGCTGACTTCAGAGGTTTGTAGTTGGAGCTGGTAGAATCACAGAAAACCCCTCCCTCGCCTCCCCCCACTTCAGCAGCGGGTGTACAGTAGGGGAAAGGCTATTGGGAAGGTTGGGTGTGGAGCAGCAATGACTGCTCCTGGGCGCGAGTTCTTGGGCGGGGCTTCCAATCTAGGAGTGTTGATCCACGTGCAGGCTGTGATTTCCCAGCATCTCTCACTGCCCCGGCTGAAGCTCTGCCCCAGTTTTGCTGAGCTGTTCTGGGACACTGTCTCAGTCAGACTCTGTGCATTTGGGCGAGGCACTCATGTAGAAACAGGCTGTCTGCTGCTGGCACACGGGCTTTGGAGAGGCTGGGTGTATCCAGCAGGGGGCGGCATATTCCCAAAACTGGAGAAACCAGAAGCACAACAAATTGGGTGGACGGTTCTGTTTTGGAAACTGTTGGAAGCCCAGTGGTATAAAAAGAGGCGGGTGATCATAAGACTGGTTGTTCCTGCAATGTAACATAATAGATTGTGTCCAGCTGAGTTCTCCTCAGAATAGACCCAGTGAAATAAATGGATCTCCGTTAGTCATGTCATATACTTTTGAGGATGACTAATATTAGATACAACCCAGTGCTTTTATCCTTTAATCGTTTCTCAAAATTTGGTCTCCGGTTGTTATTGGACTACAGCTTCCATAATCCGTGACCGCTGGTCCTGCTAGTTAGGGATGATGGGAGTTGCAGTCCAACAAAAGCTGGAGACCAAAGTTGGAGAAATGTCCGGAATTTAATGTGGCATTTGGATTGGTTTCCTCACGGAGTGAAGTTCCTCTGTCTGCTGCTCAGTGATGCATTGTAGATACAGATACCCCTTTGGAAATTGGAGTGGGTGAAGAGATGATTTTCTGTTCCCCCCAAATCTATCCAGGCAGGGTGCAATTAATTCTGGGGTGCCCATCTGTGCAGGCAAAGCCCCTGCCAGTTTCCTTGGCGTCTGTGACTCATAGGAAATGTTTTGCTCCTTGCACTGTCACTGCTTTCATTTTATCGCTCCTCTTTGTTTGGAGACGAAATTAACATGTTGCTGCAGGTGGCAGGGCGGAGCTGTCAGTTCCTTGAACTTGTGGAGTGAGCCAAAAGAACACAATGTTCCCTTCTGCCTTTTATAGGCTGCCGCCTCTGCTCTGGAAATTCGCTGTGTGGAAATAACCCTCGGCTATGCGGCAAGGGGGAGGAGCTTCTGTGAGATGGCTCCTCCCCCTCGCAGCAGCTGCTCTTTCCAGCTGCCTTGTGAGCTTGGCTGGGGAGTGTTACATAAGAGCTCTGAATGAGAGAGGAGCGACATGTTGGCCGACCATCAGGCTGGATCAGATGACCTGGTTATGGAAAGAATTTGGCCCACACTTGCTGGAAGGGAGTTCCGCTTGCTCTTATTACAGCTGACAGCCTGCCAGGCTGAGACAGCAGAGGGCAGAGACAGAGAGAGCTGTGAGAGGGAGCAAAGCAGAACTGCAGCCTTGGATGTGAGAAGGGACCAGCCGACCTTCCCTTTGCAGTAGCCCCAGGACCTCTCAGCATGCTGTGTTTGTAGTTGAAGATCTGCAAGCTGCAGTTTCTACCTCCCATGCTTCACTCTTGAGGGGAAGTTTGACTTAAATATGTCGACCAGGAGGAAAGATTCCTTTGTTCAGGTAGCCTTATAGCTGATGTTTTGGGGAGCTTGGGACCAGGACTTGTGGTCCTTTGGCCACATGTTCCTGAGACAGGGAAGAGGGGAAGGGGCAAGTGTGTGAAAATCCTGAGGCAAGGGGTACGAGCTTGAGGAAGGCTACATTAAGCAGGATGGGTTACTATATCTGCTGTCCTGTTTAACTAAGTGTTATTGCTGCACATATGCAATAGTTCCCTCTAGTGGCAGTTAAATGTTTAACCACAACATGCATTGCAGTACACTTCAAAGTTGCTCAATTAGTGCCAATGCATATTTTATAGGGAACTCAATGGCTATATTATTGACACTGTAAAACAGAGACACATCTGCATAATTAGTCAAGGCAGCCTTTCAAATAGGTCAACACAAGTTACTAGCCAACACAATTTTCTGTTAGTCCATCTCTCAAAACTTCCCTGTGTGAGTAATTTTGTGTGCTGAAATGGGGTGAAAGGCACTTTCCTTACTTGGACTCCCAGAAGGGCTCCATATTTCCCACAGTAGACTGGTTCTTTGCAAGCCTGAATCCCTGGTTACCTTCTAGCAGACTCCTGTTTACCTGTATCTGTAAAGGGAAGAAAAGTCCACTATCCCTTCCACTCTCCACCTCAGCCTTCATGTGACCCTCTTTTGACTCATTCAGGAGCCAAGCCATTCTGTCCCTACACTGCAGGGTCCCCCCCCCCCAGCTGAACCCCTGGCTTGCACTTTTGTTTCAAGTGGGCTCATGTGTGGTAATCATTATACAGCAATCATTTCCTCCCTGTACCGTTCAGTGGTTTGCTGAATCAGTCTTGCTTGTCCCTCTTACAGGCAGCTGCATTAAAGGGCTTCCTGATTCTGAATAGCTTTTCCCTGATTGCAGCTGAGCACAGCCTTTTTCTTATACGTCCCGGTGGGTGTGTTTTTTTAACCCCAGCCAACTCTCTTGGATATTTGGGGCATGCAATAGAGCAAAAAGTCAGAAGTCTGACTTCTCTTCATCCTCTCTGGCTCCCCACCAGTCTGTTGGAAGCTTATTTTATTACCCATGTTTTCCATCCTCTTTGACATATAGAGCATGTGAGCACTGTGAAACTGAGCAATGGTTTTATCTCTATTTATGTTTTTTCAATGCTGGGTCTCTCTCTCTACCTGATGAAGAGTTCTGTAAAATCTGAAACACTGCAACAAGGGACAGAAATGTCTACCTTTTAAAACTTTTTATTTGGAAGTACATTTTCTCCTAAATGATTTCAAGAATCAGTGGATTTATTATGGATCAGAAATGTAATTTCCCCCAGAATAGCCCTAGGGATAAAAAAAAATAATTACTAAATTTATATCCTGCCCTTCCTCCCAAAGGGGCCCAGGCTGGCAAACAACAAGCAATAAAACAGTAAAGCATTAAAATCATCTTTAAAATCCCCACCTTGGCAGATTTTGCAGAGTACGTTTCCTCTGGTCAGTCTAGTTCCCCTCTTCAGCAGTTGGCAATGCCTTCCTTTGAATGAGTGGCTACGCAGGAGGGCTCTCCATCCACCCAGTAAGAAAGAGGTCAGCGAGAGGCCCAGGGCACTCGTGGGTGCGCATTAGAGGACCAATGGAGAGTGCAATTACCGCTGGCGCTTTGTGGCTTCGGGCGTAAGGAATGAGAGAATAGAGAGAGGGAGCCATTGGGGGTCCCACTGTTCAGGATTACAAAAGGCGGCTACAATGGCAGGCAGAGGTCCTTTGTTCGGAGAGCATAACGCTGATGCTTGTGTGTGTTTGTTCCTTTGTATCCGGAGGGGGAAACAGGCCACCAGAGGCCTGCTTTGCTCCCTTCCTGACCATGTGTCGACGCAAGAATGGATAATTCAGGCTAAACAAAGGCGAGTGGAAAATTACATCCGCTGAGCCTTTATCTCCCTGGCTGCAGCTGGAGACCTGCGGGGTGATGGTGTGTGTTTTACGGTGCCTGGGTTGAAGCTTTCAGGCTAAAGACGCTGGAAAAATTTAAGAGACCTCTTTAGAGCGCTAGTCGGAACAGACATATATGACGTGTAAAAAAGCTCTTATTGAATGGCCAACATTGTGTATGCTGATGTCACACCCACTGGTGTTCCATGTGTTCATGCCCACCAGTTTTCCGTATGGAAGAGAGGCCAGGCACTGAGTCTCTCTAGGGCAGGCTTTGCCAACCTGGCGCCCTCATTGGCAAAGGCTTCCCTGGGGCAATAGAACAGCTGTCAGTGATCCAGTAGCACTGCACTGGGCCAGAGCTCTGTGTAGGAACGGCACATGTTGAGCCTATGTGTCTACAGGTTGCCCAGTGTGGAGTAGGGGGAGTTCCACACCTGCACAAACGGAGCACAAACTTCAAAAACAAACTTGCCGTTTTCATTCAATAGCAACATTTTAGGGCTTTAGCTGGCAACTGTGTTGCATGTAGTTAAGAGACAAAAGCATTCTGATTTATGCTTCTCCCCATATCTCAACCCAAGGAAATCACCTATATAGGCTGGGGGGGGGGTGACCCTCCCCCCAGCCCATGAATAGTTCAAGCCCCTCTGAATTTTAGCTTTCAGTTTTAAATGCAGCAATTTTACTGCAGGCATGATTCTGGCAAAAAGTTCATTAAGCACTTAAACTGCCTCCACCTTCCTGGCCAGCGAATGCAAAAGCTGCAGGACAACTGAGAAAGTACCAAGTCCCCATTTTTACTTTTTTTGCAATAATATATTTATTGATCAGGCTACCTGCATTTATTTTCTGGGCGTTCTGCAACAATTCTTTGCACCCCTTGAGTCCTCCCACTGCAACTTGTTTCTGCCTGCCAACGTCCTCTTGCAGCGCCCTTTTAATACCCAAACCTTGTAGGCGCCTGAGCACTAATACAAGCACTTTCAGGCAGCTCTCCCGGGTGGCATAACAATTACGCAAAATAAACTATTACATAACATATAAATCAAGGCATCAGTATACAGTACAGGAACATGAGCAGGAGACACCCTGTCCAGAAATATTCGAGAACAGAAAAAAAAATTCATAGTTTTTTTTTAAAGCAACTATTCAGACACAGAAATTATTACGCTAGTTGCTTTCCATTGTTGGCAAAAAGGATGTGAGATTGTTTCATGAGAGTTTTCAGGGCAGCAAGGGGCAGAGTTATGTCAAGCTTGGATATAGCTGCTCTCCTTGCTTGCTCGCGGTGAAGAAGAATCTGCTCCAGGTGACTAGGTATGGCAGATTGCATTCTTTTATTTTTTTGTTCGTAACAGCTGTAAATAAGCAGGCTTATTTGTGGGTGAGCAGGCTAGTAATGTTCAGTGGTACTTACCGAATTTTCTGCCTGCCAGAGAGCTATGGGAGGCATAGGAGCCACAATAGCCCATTTCAAGTTTCAGGGAGCAAGGGGTGCATTTTAAACTGTACAGTACTACAAATCCTTGGTTGACAGCCAAAACAAGAGGCATACTGGAGATATGGGGGGAGGAGGAAGAGGAACCTGGCAGCCTTTCTGTTTTGCATGTTATCTGCTAAGAAAATACTGGTCCCTCTGGCAGCTGGCAGGCTGCCTGGGGCAGAAAAAGGCATCCGCTGCAGTGGTCTTATCACCAGAAAGTAAGGAAGCGTGATGGCCAGATAATACGGCCAGAGTCAATATTTTATGTGCCCCATGCTGGCTTCTAGCAGTTGTGCCCAGCGCCTCACTGCACCAGGTGTTTGTGCTACTAAACTGAAAGGCAATAATATTTGTTGTGATCAATGAACTATGAGGTTGTTTTATTTTCTTTCTTATTTGAGTTTTTTAAAAAAATAATGTTTTATTTGCACATTTAACAAATGGGAAAGGGAAAAGAGGGTTATAAATAAAATAAAATTTAGAAAAGGAATATTTGCTGTTTGAATTGTGAGTGTAATCCTTCTGCCCCTTCATGTGAGTTTTGAGTTTCCTTCCGATTCCACAAAAATTGGAACACCCTTTGAATATTGAAAGTCCAGGTGAAACAACTTGGCACTGAGCATCAGCTGGGCACGGAAATGTAATGTTGCCCACACAGCACTCTGTAAGTGAAGGGAGAGGCCTCAGGGCTGGGTCCATCTGGCCCTTAGCTCTATCTTTCTGGCCCTCAGTACTCTTCCCAGGCCACACCCAGTGATACCATAGCTAGTGGCTTGGGGCGGTGCATGCGCCCTGCACATGCGTGGTGCACATGGAGGGATGAGACACCTGCAGGGGCAGGGCGAGGTGCTGCAGGATGTGACAGGGCATGCCAGAATCCCAGTGCCTGAGCCCCGTTGCACTCTGGCGCCCTGCAGGCCTCCGTTGCTTTTTTTCAGTGGTGTGGAGCCTGAGGGGGAAGCTACGGGCGGAAGCAAGCCCCATGCTGCCCTTTCAGGCATTGTGGAGGCTGGAGGTGCCCGAGCCATTGCATCACCCCCAGGAGAGATGTGGGGCCCAGTACCCCCCCCCCCCGCCGCACCTCCGGCCACACCTCTCCTCAGCACCCTCATTGAATGCTTTGGCTTGGTTGAAACGATCTTTGAGCCTTCCCCTTGCTTGGGTGGAAAGTTATGTGCATGATTGTGCACAACGAACTTTGTGTGGCTGCAATGTAGCCTGCTGCACAAAAGGTGCGAGAGCCACACTTCATTTCTCATGCTTTTTTTTTTTTTTTTGCCTGTGGCTCCGCCCACCATGGGGGCTCCAAAACAAAAATGGGAACAGCAATGGAAAAGCAGGCACAGAATAGGCCCGGAGCTTGGTGCCAGCATGACAACGAAGAGCTGATTCAGGAAGTGCTATTGAGTGCTTTAATTTGTGTGCATGGCTCTAAATAGCAACCGACCCGCATGGTAGCTGAGCGCCTTCAAATAGACTCTTCACGCTGGGGCTGAGCATCCGTCTTCCGGCCCTTATTGGCATTTATTTGCGCTCTAATCTCCCCCACCCCTTTCCCCAAGCACAGTCCCTGGATGAATGACAAACCCGTTGCTGGTGATTATGCAGTCAGAATTCTGCGGCCCCATTGGCTCTGCCAGCCAGCCAATGGCATCCTCCCAGGCCCTGCTGGTAGCAGCACCTCAGTACACGTGCGGAGTGTTTAACTGGGTTGCTGACATCACTGGGCTCCTGGCTGCAGCTACTCCGCCTGCCTGCCTGCCTGGTTACACAGTGGGCTGCTGCAGACTCTGCTGAGAAGGGAAGGCTAACCAGGCTCTGCTGCCCACAGTGTGCCGTGCTGCCACAACTCAGCCGTGCTCCCCGCTCTGCTCTCTGGAGGATGGTCAGCCGTAGGATGTGTTGGGTCAGCAGCGGAGCCGCCAGGGGCTGGTCAAGGGTAACAGGAGAGCAGTTTTCCCCATCTCAGGCTTGTGTCGGCTAATAGCTGCAAAGAAGCAAGACCTTCTAACTTGCACCACTGGTGAGTAACTTAAAAGGGTGGCATATACATAATGAGTTGTTATTTGTTATTATTATTATTATTAGCGATACTGGGCATGCTCCCCCCCACTTTAAACCGCCTTCTCAAAGGGGTTTCCATCTACTCTTTCCCTGCACTGCTTGGCAAAGTCTAGGCACTGCCCTGGCTGCTCCAGTGCGATGACGGCAGCGGCTGCTCCCACGGCTGCATCACGTGGGGCTCTTCGGGAACGGAATGTCCTCTCTGTGTTTTCTTCCGAAAGAGGCTTCGTAATGTGGCTGGCAGTGGGGGCGGGGAAGGGAAGAGGAACACGGGCTGCACACGCTTTGGCATGTGCTTGAGGCGGAAGGGGGAGTGTCTTCCTTTCTCTTTCTCTCTGCAAGACAGGGAATTTCTGGGCAACTTTGTGGGAGGCTGCAGTAGGACAGTCTTTCTAGGTGGCTGGTGGCTCTGCGATCGCCTCTCTCCTGTTCTCTGTGTGCCACAGCGAAGGGTGTGAGCTTGGGCAGATTTCTAGACTGCAGATGAGGAGGGTAGGGTGGGGGTATTGGAAGGAGCGGCTTTTCTGCATGCCTCTTGGGGGTGTGTGTGTGTGCCTGTGTGCTGTTTTTCCAGCTGATGGAAACCCCCACTTGAAAGCAAGGGGCCAACCTGTAAGCCAGCAATTTCTGATTTCTTCTTTTTTTTGCATGGTTGGGGGTGCAGGGAGGGAAAGAGAGAGAGAGAGAGGGTTTGTGGGAAGTTGGGAGGAGAAAATGGTTATTTGGGCCACTTAATAGAAGGGGGAAAGGGTGTGTGTGGGGACCATGATATCTCAAATGGGACTGTCTCTGCATTGGTGCTTGCATATGGGTTTCACTGCTACCACAGTCTTGAAACCCCTTGCAGGAGTTTCTGCAAAGTCCTGATGACTGCTTAGCTTGGAAGTGGCTTTGTGGGATAGGCAGTCTCCAAGGGTGTGTGGCTTCTCCACTGCCACTTTCCTTGCCTCTGACGTTAGCGTAGCTTGTTTTGATATGCAAGCGCTCTTGTTTTTGAAACTTCGTGATTCGAACCATAAACCCCTTTTTAAAAAATTGCTCAGTCAACCTTACCGCTGCTTGCAGCAGTCTATTTTTATTTCGTTTGGCAAATTGGATATAACAGCAAACCGCAGGCGTTTGCAGCATTGTTTTGGCATGGACCACACTGTGCAAATCTTTTATTGGCATGGCACCAGAGCTAATCCCACAATGGCCAATGCTTAGATACACTTTCTCCCTCTCCTTTGCAAAATAAAAAATCACATTATTTTATTTATTTGCTAACTATCACTTTGGAGGCCTAAAGTAAAAACCCTTCCAGTTTTACAAAACTTTATTTCCTAGCCACAAGCAACCAGGAAAATGGCTATGTAAAGGCTTCCTTGTTACTCTAAGGACACACGTGATAGAAAACGAACTAAAGGTTTCTCCCCCCCCCCCCAACTTCTCCAGTCCTGTGCATTTTTTGGGCAGGCCTTTCCTGGCTGCCTAGTTGCTGATTGTTTCACAAGACCCTCCTCCTTATACCTTTTTAAGAACAACTTGTTCTGCATTCATGATCAGGCAGTGACGGTTATCTCTTTGCTATAATAACAAGCTTTCCCTGCTGATTTCTGCATGTCTGCCACCTGTTGAAAGATGCAGAAGCTAACCAGGTTGTCTGTAAAATTGGCAATACAACGTTTCTGTTGCATTTCTGAATTTTTCTTGGGAAATTGTGAAGTGGAGAAAAGGAGGAAAGCAAGTGGGAAGACTCCGCCACACAAATGTGGAAGTTACAACCAAAGGGTTTAAAAATAAAATCTACTTTGGGCAGGAGGATTGTCTTACCATGTGGTATGAACCTCCAGAGCAGGCTTTTGCCCATGGAAGCTTGTGCCATATGTAGTTAACTTGGCACAGGACATTGCCATTTCTTAATTATCTAGGAGCACTAACCTGAATAAGGGGTCTGTAATGCTCTAGAGCACCTTCCTCCCCCCCTTCCAAGAAGGACCATGGTGCTCATCCAGCCACCAGATGTTCACGTATCCAAGCACCCGAGAGGCAGAGCTGCCTAGTTTATATAAAAGCAGAGAAGGGCTTCTGATACTGGACCAGATAATCCGCTGTAAGCCCTATTACTTAATACTGTGTTTTGGTTTCAGGCTCAAACAGCTGCCATTTGACACTTACTCAGTATCATGGCAAAGAGATCCCGCTACCTGGGGGATCTACGTGGCAGAGGAGGCAATCTAGTATATTTGGTTCAGTATAGAGAAGTGATCCCACTCACTTTCCCTAACATAGGCCTTATCTGAATCCAGATTTCTTGTTGAATCAGTTTTTATAACACTTTATTTTGTCTCTCCCCCCCCCCTCCAATAGGTGTCCCCTAAGACTCTCTCAACTCTGATCAAATCCATCCAGCAAGACACAGGCCATAGAGGAATCCTCTTTGACCAGTGCTTCTCCTTTCTTTTGAAGAAAAACAAAAGCTTTGTTGTTGCCTTAGCAGCTGTGGAAGTCCCAACCTTTTTCTCACCGCTGCCCCCAGTTTCCCAAGGAGGCGTCCATGTCCCAGAATCAGTAATGAGTGCTGGCTGTGAGCCAGGGCAGAGCCCTTTTGAGGGTGGTGGTAGTAGTAGTGGCGGTGGCAGCGGAGGTGGTGGGGCTGGAGCCCCACGGAGAGCCCGAGCCCAGCGTGGGGGCGAAGCCCAGGGCCAGACCAGCGATGACATGGATGTCAACAGCAATGGCTCCAGTGGCAATGAGTCGCATGGTGACTCCCACAGCAGCTCCCACAGCAGTGGCAACGGCAAAGACTCAGCCCTCCTGGAAACCACCGAAAGCAACAAGAGGTAAGGAAGCGATTGGGGTTGCAAAGGTGTGGGAAAGTCGTCTCTTGTGGGACCGACTTGGGCTCCTCCATTCTGATCCAAACTTTTGAATTTCATAGAATGTTTTTGTTTGCTGCCCAAGCAAGCTAAACTCATCTGTGCTCTGCATCTCTCTGCAGCTCCAACTCCCAAAGCCCATCTCCTCCCAGCAGCTCTGTGGCCTACAGCCTTCTCAGCGCAAGCTCTGAGCAAGACAACCCATCCACCAGCGGCTGCAGGTAAGCAAGGACTGGGCAGGAGGAACATACTTGGGTTGGCACGTGGGGAACAAAAGTCCAGTAAAATGCTTCAAAATTGACAGCTGAAATGAGTTTTCTGAAAACTCATGGCTGTTTCTGAGTGCTCTTTCCTCGGATAACACATAATGAAGAGGGGGAATTCTGTCAAACAAGAGCCATAAAATCAATTGGGGAAAAGGGGGGGGGGGAAGCCATTTTGTATGTGGCTTTTAGTCAAAATCGATATATTTTACTTCCTTTAAAAATACAACAACTGGCCAAGTTATTTTGAGTTGGTTCCATTTCCATTGGGCACTTGGGAAAAGATACGCAGATAGTTCAGCCATTCAGTGCAACTCTCTCCCCAAAGGAGCTCTGACTGCTTTTTGCAGCTGACTTGACCCCTCTTTGTGTGTTCCTTGTGCCACTGCAGCAGTGAACAGTCTGCCCGTGTGAAGACGCAGAAGGAGCTCATGAAAGCCCTGAAGGAGATGAAGATCCGGCTGCCCTCTGAGAAGCGCAGCAAGGGGAAGTCGGGGACTCTGGCCACCCTGCAGTATGCACTGTCCTGTGTGAAACAGGTGCAAGGTACGTTCTGTGACTTGTGTGTGTGTGTTTATGTTTTCCTGACTTTGCTGTAAACCACAGCAGCACAGACTTATTTGCCAGCTGCCTCAATAAAGGTCCCATTCTCACCCATCCCCTCAAATTCTTCCCCTTATTTGAGCCAGAAACCCCTGCCAGAAGTCGGGTTATTGAGGCACAAAGGGCCGTGGGCAGGCACTTCTTTTATGTGTCCTTTTTGGCATGACGAGCACGGTAATTTCCATGTGGTTTGCACAGTGCCTGTGGGCTTTTGTGTAAGGGTGATGCGCCTGTTTTTCTCTCCCACAAAAGTGTGGGTCCAGGTGCGATCCTGTAGAATAAAAGCTCCCAGCTGGTCACACGTAAAGCGAGGGCCTTTTGCCTTTCAGAGCTCTGTAGATCTCTCATTAACATGCTCCTCTTCCTTCCCCCTTTCCAGCCAGCCAGGATTACTACCAGCAGTGGACCATTGATGACCACCAGCCCTGCAATCTGGACATGTCCACCTACACTATTGAGGAGCTGGAAAGCATCACCTCAGAATACACTCTCAAGAACCCCGTGAGTATTCTGCCTTGTTTGTCACATCCCAGGCCTTTCCTTCTCGCTGTTCATTTTGCCGCTGCCAGAGAAATCTTGCCTCTCGTTAAAGAAGTGCTCTTGACTGGCTTTCCAGTGTGCACGCCTGCTTCCCCAGTGCTTTCAGCATGGACACTGCAATCCAGCTGGGTGCTGCTAGCTTCAATATCTCCTTGCGTATTTAAGGACCAAGCTGAACCCAGCACCCTGTCTTCCTTAGCAGAGGCCAGCCTAAAGCTTCCAGGCACCTCTTGAGCAGGGCGCAAAAGCAGTGGCCTTTCCCTGTTCTGTGTTCGCAGCATTTGGTAATTCCAGATCAGCAGCCTTTGAGCTGCCATGGCTGGCAGCCTCTCGTAGGCCTGGCCCACTCCCTATTGGCCTAACCCTTTTGAAAACAGCTGTCAAGACTAGAATCCACCTTGAGAACAAGTTCTCCCTTTCCCCCATTTATTGTGGCTTTGATGGATACCAACAATGCCTTCACCTCCTCCTTGAGTGGGGAGACCACACCCATAAAACAGCTGCCATTCCCCAACCTTAACCCTGCTGCTTTTGCTCTCAAAGGACACATTCTCGGTGGCCGTCTCTTTCACCACGGGGAAGATCGTCTACATCTCAGATCAGGCAGCCTTCATCCTGCGCTGCAAGAAGGATGTCTTCAAGGGGGCCAAGTTTGCAGAGTTCCTGGCGCCGCAAGATGTCAGCATCTTCTATGGGTCCACAGCGCCATACCACTTGCCCTCCTGGAGCGCCTGCACCTCTGCCAGTAAGTGTTCTGGCTGGCTGGGGCTGATGGGATTTGTAGTCCAGAACACCCAGAGGGCCCCTGATTGGCACAGGCAGCTTTAGAGAACTGGGCTAATCCGAAGCGGCAAGGGTGTTCATTTTCTATAGTTCCTCCCACCCCCCAAATGGTACCTTTACGCCCTTTGCGGTGGCTGAGAAATCCTCTTGCATCTCACCTCAGGTTTTAAAAAGAAGCTTGCCAGTTTCTGAAGCAGCTAAGAACTTGGCTCATGTAAGGAACAGAGCAAAGGGCCGGATTCCAGCTTGCTGCAGTTCTTAGCTAATCTTTCATCTGCCCCTTTCTCCCTCCTTCCCTCTTTGCAGCTGCAGCTGCCATGGATTACACCAAAGAGAAATCGGTCTTTTGTCGTATCAGGTGAGTTTTGCCTCCATCAGATTTTGAGGGAGGGGAAGGGAGCTGGGCTAAGTGGAAGGAATGGTGGAGACCGATTCCGGGAAGTGGCTCCTAAATGAGGGTTCCTGGCATCTGTATGGGCTGTTTAGCAGGAGGCTCCATCCTGAAATGATCCTGCCTGATCCTTGTAGACCAAAGTCCTTGCTGTCTTTTCCCGCAGGGCAAACAGTTTCTAGTTTGAGCAGCTTTGCCTTCTTATAGTCCCCCTTGAAAGTGTAGGCAATCTGGGTCCTGAGGTGTATTTAAATTGGCAGAGGTTGCTTGTACTAGCTGCACAAATCTGATTTGGCAACAAACCAACCTTCAGGTGTGCCCAAAAGAACCAGGACCTGTGCCTCTTGTGTTTTGAAGATCGCAGCATTTGAATTTTTCAAAGATGGAGAGAGAACACTGCCCCCCCCCCAATCATTTTCATCCCCAGGCTTCCTTGAGGGCTGAGGGGACAGAAAGGGTGACTTTTTAAAATCTCACCAAATAGGAGAGCAAGAGAACAGTGCCTTTTTCGGCCACGTGGAGCAAGGCTCAGGGCTCCCATTTCATCCTCTATGAGTGTCTGTGTTTTTACCCTCCACCCCAAGTGGTGTTCTCCCTACAATTTGACATGTGTGAATCACGTGGTTGGCCTCGCATGTCGTCCGTGTCTCCTTGCTTAGCCTGAAGAATGACTGTGTTCCTTGGCAGGTTTCAACTCATTTAACGTGCTCGTGGGTTGGCCTATATCCCTCTTTCAAAGGGAGAAGGATGCAGTTTGCTTTGGATTATTTTTTTTGGGGGGGGGGGAGCATTTTGCATCTACCCACTCCAGTTCCTTGCTCCGCACATGCTTTCAGAGTTAGACCCAAACCAGTGAGCCACAAACAAGGAGTGTGTTAGGCAGCAGGATAGCAGAAGTGGAAAGCCTGTGTCACTGTATTTATTTATTTATTTGTATGTATATGCCAATATGTTTTGCTAGCAACACCTTTTAAAATGTGTGGATGGCTAGCTTTGCGTTGTGCTGGGTTCAGTGCATTCTGGGACCGGAGTGCCAAGTAAGATTATAGGGTGGCCCCAACAGCCAGTTCTCTATATCTTTTTAAACATTTTCCTCTTGATAGTACTACTTTATTACTTGCTAAGCCATCTCGAGCATCACTTTGGTCAAGGGGCAACCTAGAAATTTAAACAGTCCTGGTCAGTTTTCAGCTGCATATGGGCTTTGCAGGGCAGCCTTGGGCAAGTCCTTTTCCCTGCCTATGTTTTTCCACCTGTGAAATGGCTTTGCCATTGCCACTGCAAGGTGGCTACGGGGCTATGGGTTTTACTGGATGCTTAAACTTTTCCAGGGGGAAAAAATCGATATAGAAAATAAGGTGCAGAAAGAAGATGCCCCACCTGAGGAGAGAGGAAAAAAAATCCCTCCTCTAGTCAGCTGGTGAGAGAAGGGGGGACCCCCCTCCCCCAGGTGTGACATGGGTGACAGGTGGGCAGGAGGGACATGGTGGCACCTGCGAGGTTCCCCACCTCTGGCCCCGTCACGGCTGCTGCTGTTCTGCTCCCTCCTGGTCGTCCTGGTCTCCTCTGGCCTCTGGTCTTATTGCAGGCATTTGTTTCTCAGCGGAGGCTACGAGAGTGGTCGCGGGCTGCGCTACTACCCCTTCCGGCTCACGCCTTACTTGACCAAAGTGCAGGACTCGGACAGCGCCGAGGGACAGCCCTGCTGCCTGCTCATCGCCGAGCGCATCCACTCGGGCTACGAAGGTAAGGGGGTGTCCAGGCGGGAGAGAGCAGGGCCTGCAGGCAGCCTCTGCAGCGCCCATGCCATGTCTCTGTGCCCCATTTCATTTTGCCCGTTTTGCTGGTGGTGTTAGGAATCCATCCCACAAATTAAATTGCACCATGCGCTCCCGTGTCTGGCCACACGATGGCAGCAGAGGTTGGGCTGAAGGTGCTTGGGAAGCAGGGACCCTCTTAGCATCTAGTCACATGGGCCTTCCTTGTGCTTTTCCTCCACGCTGGGAATGAGCATCTCTCGTCTGCTGCTTAAACTCTCAGCATCCTGAGCAAAATTTAGTTTAACCCCTTTGAAAACCTGTTTGAAGAGAGGTGCATATAATGGCACACAAGTTTTGTATGCATGCAAGCTTTAAATCCTGCTCCTCCCAGTTTGGGCAGCAGAACTGTGTGCTTAAATCCAGATCTTCCCCAGCTGTGTGAAGAAGTGGGTTGGAGAGTAAAATAGGGCATGTAGCCGTGCGAATGGCCTAGCTGCTCTGTTCTATGTGAAACATAGAAAAAGCCAAACCAGCCTCTTCCTAGGATTGCAAGAGCATGCAGGTCCAGTTTCCTCCTCTTCTCAAACAGTGCATGTGCTCTTGTTATCGTCAAGACCAGGACAGGGGGAGAAAAGCAGTTGCGTTGTGCGTGCAAAATGCCAAGCTGCCATTAGCCTGCCCGTGACCTAGAAGGTTGCATGTCAGTTTCCCCCCTGAAGCCACTTAAATTGTTTAGAAAAGCCAGGATTCCCGAGATACGCAGCACACTTTCCATGGAGTGTGGAAACGCAAAGTGGAGAACTTCCTTTTGGAATTTAAGAGAGGCAGGTTTTGTGTACCCATAGGACAGGGAATGCCACTCATCTTCCAAACAGCTCATCTGAATTATCCTATGCTTTTCTCTTCAAGCTCCCAGAATCCCTCCTGATAAGAGAATCTTCACCACTAGACATACCCCCAGCTGCTTATTTCAGGATGTGGATGAGCGGTAAGGAACTGGGATTTAAAAAATGGAGATGGGGTGGTATTTTGCGGAGGGGTGTGTGGGGAGGAAGGCGAGTCCTTGGAAAGTGGTGCCAGGCTTTCCTTCCTGTGAGTGAGACTTGTCCTCTGTGAGCATGTGCCTGCAGTGCTGAGCACGGACCAAAAACTTCCATCATCTGTGTGGGTGGGGCCTTCACAGGCCAGGAGGAGGAGGATTTGACTTGGCCGTCCATCTTGTCAGCTTAGCTATGCACTCTGCACCTTTGGTTTTATATTTTTCTCTGGGGTTACAAGAACAGTACCAGTTCTTCAGAGTTGGACGATGCCTATAACCTCTGCAATGTTCAGCCTTTTCCCACTGACCCCTCGTGACCCCTCCTTGCTTTCTTTGTTTTCAGAGCTGCCCCTCTTCTAGGCTACCTCCCCCAGGACCTCATTGGGTCCCCTGTCCTCTTCTACCTGCACCCAGAGGACCGGCCTCTTATGCTGGCGATACACAAGAAGAGTGAGTACCAAAATAAAGGAGAGAATGGCAGGGGGAGATTTTTCTTTTTTTAAAAAACCTGATTGGAAGTTTCAAGCCAATTGTAGCTTTCAGATCCAATTAAAAGCCTGTGTGCGTAGTGTCTTGCTAGCCCCCTATAGGGGGCTGTGGTTGCTCTCCCGCCTCTCATCCTCCCCTCCTTCCTTCCCAGTTCTCCAGTACGGCGGCCAGCCCTTTGACCACTCACCTATCCGCTTCTGCACCCGCAATGGGGAATATGTCACCATCGACACCAGCTGGTCCAGCTTCGTCAACCCCTGGAGCCGCAAAGTCTCTTTCATCATGGGCAGGCATAAAGTGCGGACGTAAGTAGCCAGAGCTCTCAGCCTGTATGGATGGGCAGGGTCTGTTTGCTTATTTCTCTGTTCATTTTCATTAAAAAATAAATAAATAGCAGAGGCTTAATCATTCCAGGAGAAATGAGAGGAGGAGGAGGAGTGGGGTGCAGTTGACCGAAATGGGGGAGACTCCTCTGGCCACAGGAACATGGGGGAAAGGGGGCGAAGGCAGAAGGCACCGCAGGAGAACCTCCATTGGGGAGGAGTGGGAAGCAGAGTGATGGCTCTGGAAAAGGCGATGGCTCGTAATCAGAGGATAAGACAGGAAAAGAGGCGGATTCTGGGGAGGAGGGAAATGGCCTTGTGGGATGGCTGAGAGCTGGAAGCTCCCACCTCTTGAGGGAAGCATACATCTCACTAACTCTGTTCTCACCTCCCATGCTCTCTCCAGGGGCCCCCTCAACGAGGACGTCTTCACAGCCCCCAAAACTCAGAAGGTGAAGCCTGTGGAGCTGGACATCCAGGAGCTCTCAGAGCAGATCCACCGACTCCTGCTGCAGGTAAGGAGCTCCCTCTTCTCACTCCACTTGCCCTCTCCTTCCTTCCTTCCTTCCTTCCTTCCTTCCTTCCTTCCTTCCGAGCTCTGCCTCCTCTTCCTCTCATATTCCAACCCTCCTCTCTTTCCTCCGCTCTGCAGCCCGTCCACAGCAATGGCTCCATGGGTCTCTGCAGCATGGGCAGCAACGCTTCCCACGAGCAGTTCCTGAGCATCGCCTCCTCCAGCGACAGCAACGGCATCCCCAATGAGGAGGCGCAAGCTGTTCGACCGGTGAGTTTAGAAATGCATTTTGATTTTTTTGAGGGGAGTGTCCACTGATGGGGGGTTGTCTTAAGATTCATGCAATGGGTGTTGGGTCTTTGCTTCCATTTCCACATCCCCCTGGCAAATCTCCCTCTCTGCTCCCACCTGTAAAATGGGCATCTTCATAATGGCTTACCTGGTGGCAGATTTTTACATACCCTCTCAGAGAGTTTGAAAGTCTCACAGAGAGAGAAATCTACTCTTTAGGCCAGTGTTTCTCAGCTTTTAAAAACCCACGCTGCCTTTTAGCTAATGTAGAGATCCCACACACCCCTTCAAACCTGGCTGTCTTTCAACTGGATTGAAATCCTTTGACCTTTTTACTGGGTGAGGTTGCAGTTTGGGCATGCGCCTCTGGCTGCTGAGAAACACTGCCCTAGGTCAGACTTCCGCAGCCTGGTGCCCTCCAGGTACGTTGGGCTTCAGCTGGGGCTGATGAGAGTTAGCATCCAAAACACTTGGAGGGCATCAGGTTGGAGAAAGCTGCTCTAGAAAGGGTTCTGTAGAGGGTTCTCCATTGGAGAGGAGAGCTTGGGGCTTACTCTGCTTCCCTCTTGATCCCAGATGACCTTCCAGGAGATCTGCAAGGATGTGCATATGGTGAAGAACCAGGGCCAGCAGGTCTTCATTGAATCCCGAGTCAAGCCCCAGCCTGCCAAGCATTCCCAGCCAGGTGAGATGGTTGACTGGCCCCTGCCCCTTCTTCCTGCTCATCGTTCCCACCTTGAGGCCTGCTGACCTCACTCACTTGGCCTCATTGTTGTGGATTTGGCCAAAGGACTTTTGAGGTTTCCTCCCTCTGTCTTGGCCCATTTCTAGCGGGGTGCGGGGTGTGTGAGTTGAGGGAGGGACGGTTTCCATTGGCAGGGCCTCTCAGAGCTGGGACAAGCATGTTCTGGTGTGGCCTGGGAACAAAGTTTGCTCTCCTTCTGTGGGTTGTAACCTGCTCTGTGTCTCTCCCTTTCTAGCTCTCAAAGCACCAGTCAGCTGCAACAGGCAGCCTCTGGAGACCCTGAGGGACTTGGAGAGGAGGCCAGCAAAGGCAGCCACCTCTGAGGAATCAGTCAGGAAGGAGCCTTCCAACTATTCATACCAGCAGATCAACTGCCTGGATGGCATCATAAGGTGAGCGAGGTCTGCTGGGGAGCCACAACCATGTACAAGGCAGAGATTGTTCCCAGAACTGAGGACTTTTACATGAGTTTGCTTATTTCCTCCTCCCTCTCTGTTTATTTTCCTTTTGTGTGTGTGCATTATTATTTTTTTAGATTGTGAGCCTGAGAACAGGGATCTGTAGGGTGCTTTGGGCACCTTAGTGGCTGAAGAGCAGGATAACCTGCTTAAAAAATCCTAAAAGGCAAATGAAATGGAAATAGCTGAGCCCTTCAGAGTCGGTTCAGCACCAGAACGGGAATGCTTTTCCTGGGAGGAATATTTTGCTCTTCGGTTATTTAAGAAAGGGCAATACTGCTTCTTAGACTGCAGCTTCAACTACCACTTACCTGAGAGTAAGCCCCGTTGAATTTAGCAGGTCTTTCTTCTGAATAGACATGACTAGGAAGATTGCACTGCATTGGGTTGAGGTGCAGAGTAGATGAAATGATGTTACGGATTTCTCCCCTCATTGGTGCTCATGTAACAACATGCAACCTTCAGGATTTCATAGAACTTGTCACAGATTCGATTTTTAAGTGCTACCTGCTTAAGTGTTCTCTGAAGCGCTAAAGCTTCCTTACTTTGTGTCTCCTCCTGTAGTTTGAGACCAACAAAGCACCGTGTTTTCAGATCGCCACTCCTAGTGGTGTGGAGTCCTTTCCTGAGTTTTCTCTTCCTACCCCCCCTAGTAATAATTACAATAATGATAATAGGTTTTTCATCTCTGTTAATCTTAGTTTTCTGCCTTTCTCTTCTCCCTCAACAGGTATCTGGAGAGTTGCAGCATTCCAAGCCGCGTGAAGCGAAAATGCGGCTCTTCCTCTTACACTACGTCCTCAAATTCCGATGACGACAAGCAGAAGGCAGGCGAGGAGCTGGCCTCTCTAAGCAAAGGTGATTCTCCCCTCCTTTCCTTTCCTCTACTTAGGTATTAATCATCCCCCCTTCCCCTGTTTTCCTGAGGTATCAGTTTCCACCCTGCTTGCCAAGTGTACAGGTTGATGCCCCTCCTCTTCCTCCTGTACCAAGTTCATGTTTGTATGGAATCATGGATGCTGTGTGAGGTACAGGGGGCGGAGGGGTGTGTGTGTGTGTCTGTGTGTGTGTAGCAATTGCAGGGTCTGCAGGTCTGTCCTCCAGGAAGCTTGAACTCCCCCTCCCCCTTGTTGGATGCTGGCCTTGGCGTTCCAGATCCCTCGTGATCTCTTTTCCCCCCCTCTCTTCGTTCGTGGCAAGACCCCAGCCGGGCTGATGAGCCCTTCGGCATCTTGACGTCCTCTTGTGGTCGTGCCGGTCGGCAGTCTTGGACCCCCCCGGCCCCCTCCCTCCCCCCCTGCCCCCTTAATCCATGCTGCCGCCCCACCACCATGCTAACCCACCGTTGTCTCTTTGAACAGATGCGCCGGAGGAAATACTGCCGACCCCGGAGAGCCAGTCCAAGAGCCTAGAGGAGCCTGGGACGGCAGCAGCTGCTGTGGTGGGAGGCCCACTCACTCCGCTGGCCTTGCCTAGCAAAGCCGAGAGCGTGGTCTCTGTGACCAGTCAGTGTAGCTTCAGCAGTACCATCGTCCACGTGGGAGACAAGAAGCCCCCCGAGTCGGGTATGGGAGGTGGACACCATGTTTTTCTTGGGGGGCGGCGGTGCGGGGTTGCTGGGGGGCGGGGGGCTGGAACTGGAGGTGTGCTGTTCCTTTGCTTACAGCTTGACTCTGCTTCCGTGGGGCTGGGGAGCAGGTTCGAAGGAGGG
The DNA here is from genome assembly GCF_964188315.1 of Podarcis muralis. Lineage (NCBI taxonomy): Eukaryota > Metazoa > Chordata > Lepidosauria > Squamata > Lacertidae > Podarcis > Podarcis muralis. Next base: position 5,701,744 of record NC_135667.1, read on the forward strand.
TTGTCTTCACATGGTGCGTAGTAGGCTATTGGGGTCGCTCTGGCAGCCGTTTTGCAAATGCAGCTGTGTACAAGAAGGCCAGCCTAGACCCCATGTGTTAAAAAAAGCAGGACGACATCCCCGCTTCTTCCTCTTCTTCTCCCCCTGCTTGGGAGCTTCTGGCCAGTCGGCAGTAACGATGAGAGGGCTTGATTAGCTGGCCTGGTGCAGATTCAAGACAGGAAGGCTAACCTTCCATTTAGAGCTACAGCTGGATTGCAAAATCAAGCAACGAGTGCCTTCTTCTGCTGACTTTTGCTGGCCACAAACTGGATGGTGCTGGTTCCTGCCTTCCTCTGCTTTAGTCGGCTGCTCTTTCTTCTTTTTCGGCATCCAGCCTTCATTTTTGCTTGCGCAGGAGCCTGCAACATTACCAGGGGAACAGCAGAAAGGCTTTATCTGGGTGACCCCCAAAGGGCCACCAACTTGGAAGCCCAAGGCCCCAGGCTCACTCTCCAGTGGCTTATCCAAGTAGAGTTGGGAAAGAGCGCTTCCAGTCAGTCTGGACAGTACAAAGCTAGCTGGACCCAGTGGTCTGACTCAGTAGAAGGCAGCCTCTTAACGCTCCTACATTTAGATTTCTGCTTTTGCAAGCAGCCACCATTTGGCAAGACAACCTCTGGAGAAATCCCAGGCTCCTTTCACCTCCGTAGTTTGGTGTCCGTCTTGTCAGGCACCTCACACCCCACTGCTGGCTCTCCTGTCAGTCTTGGGCAAGATGGCTTGTTCTTTGCGCTTGGGGGTGCAGCTGAAGAGACGAGAGAGGCAGGCAAGGCCTTTGCAAGTTTCATCTAAGCTAGCCTCAGGAAGGGAGAGCATTCCCTCCCCACCCTCCAAACATGTCTCTTTCTAGTAGGGTTCAGGCAGTTTCCTTGCCAGCTTTCCTGCAAAATTTGCAGCATGTGGCATTGTCATTGCACAGATCCCTCCCCGCTTTTTGCTCACATCTGACCCACCAGTCACCTCACATCATTGTAGTGGTCCAGTCTGCTTTTTTTACCTTGCACGACAGGTGAGGCTTTAGGGTCAGGCAGGAAGGGGCTACTCCAACATGAGGCCTCAGGTTTCACTCCCCTGTGGAAGGGGGGCGGGTAACATTATCCATGACGGTGCACCCCTCCTTCTGAGGCCAGTTGATTCCTTTTCACCAGCTGGGACAGCTCAGTCGTTGGAGCACGAGATCCTTGATCTCGTGGGTTCAAGCCCCACATTGGACAAAAAGATTCCTGCATTGCGAGAAGGGTGCTCCAGAACCTCGTGGCCCCTTCCAACTTTTGATTCTACTAATTCAATCATCATCTGGGCTTTCTGACATAATCCCCAGGAGGAGCATGTCTTGCAGGGATCCTTTCATGGGATCGCTAGAAACAGTCCCTGGATGAGCATTTCAAGAGGCAAATGCTTTAACCTCCTAAATAGCAAGGGGGCAATTCATTCCTGGAAACCGCACAAGAATCTTGGAACAGGAAATGCAGGGCTGCCAGGCAGAACCCTGTTTCTGAGGCCATCTTGTCTTCAGTGCATCCAAGCTTCCACGTTATACAGGACTCTCCTGCAGCCATAAACGTTCAGACTGAGATATATGTGTGCATGTGTGTGTGTGTATATATATTATAGTAATAATTCTGTGCATGATTCAACGTGTGCTTCTGTGTGGATAGATATCTAGGTAGATGTTGCCCACTCCAGCTGGTGTTCAGCTGGCAAACCTTTATGGTGTTTAAACCAAGGAAGGTTTAAGTAGGGACAGTGTCTTAACCATCCTTTCTCCTCCCTTGAATGCATTTTTCTCCAACTTGTCAAATTCTCTATAGAAATTAGTCACCCTACCTCCCCAAAAAACCAACGCAAAAGTTGCAGCTTTTCTCCCCCCGCTTAACCTGTTTAGAAGCCACAGAGAGTGGCTGGCAGCTGGATTTATAGCCCTCTTACATCAAAGAAGATTCTAACCTCCTTTCCCCACAATTTATTTCCTTAATATGTGGCAAATTCATGTGAAAGCTTAGTAATAATGCAGCAGCCCCTGTGACCTAGAGCTCAGCTGGGGCTGCGCAGGGTAAAATTAGGACCCAAGCTTTTTGTTGCAGATTAAAATGGAAAAGCAGAGGGACTTATTCCCAGCATGCCCTGAGGTGATGGTAGAAAAAGATGACTTGTGTCTGTTAGTGTGTGTGTTTGGAGGGGTTGGTCTAAAGAAATGGGAGATAGGAATAATGAGAACACATAAATACAGATATGTGCTGGGGTAAAGAAAAACCTCACATGGGGAGAAGGCAGTTGTGATGGGCTAACCTGGTTCTCTCCCCCCCTTTTTTGTTCTCCTCTTGCAGATATCGTGATGATGGAGGAGGCAGCGCCCAGCGCGACCCCCCCTGCCCCCGCGCCCAGCGTCACCCCTGACCGGGAGGCGCAATACCGCAAAGTGGGGCTGACAAAGGAAGTCCTGTCCATCCACACCCAGAAGGAAGAGCAGGCCTTCCTCACCCACTTCAAGGACCTCAGCCAGCTGCACGTCTTCAACTCGCACTCGGGGCTGAGCTGGCAGGAGCTGCGCCAGGCGGGACCCCATGCCAACGAGCGAGGTAAGCCTGGTGGGCAGGACGGGGGGGAGGAGGAGGAGGTGGAGGAGGAAGCGGTAGAAAAGGGGAAAGAAGAAAGAGAAATGGGGTCCCCTCGTCCTCACCCTGCCTTTTCCTTGTTCCGCAGGACACAAAGGTCCCCGCCAGGCGTCCCGAGGCCCAGGCTGCCGCGGACGGAGCCGGAAGTCGAAAGCCAAGCGTGTCAAGCAGAACAGGCTGGCGGAGAGTACCAGCTCCCCGCAGAGCTCCGTCTCCCCTCCCCAGCCGCCCTGCGCCCCCAGCTCCTCCTCCTGGCCCCACTCTGGCAACTCCCAAGCCAGCCTTTCCGCCATGCCGTACCCGGCTGTCATGCCCACCTACCCCATCCCCGTCTTCCCCCCGCGGCCGGCCGCACCCCCGGTCACTGAGCCCTCCCAGAGCACCCTGGCTGCCCCCCAGTTTCCCACCCCACTGGTCACCCCCATGATGGCGCTCGTGCTGCCCAACTACGTCTTCCCCCAGATGCACGGCCCCATGCCCCCGCAGCCCTACTTCGCCGCACCCCCTGTGTTCCCCTTCACCCCTCAGCCAGGGAGCATGCCCGTCGTCGTCCCCGAGGCGGGCACGCAGGCCCCGTCACGCTCCTCCACCCCGCACTCGCTGAGTCAGCCCGAGCGGCCTGAGTCGCCTCTCTTTGAGTCGCGCTGCAGCTCCCCGCTGCAGCTCAACTTGCTGCAGATGGAGGAGATGCCCAAGCTCTGCGACCGTCAGGAGGCCGCTGGTGGAAACCAAACAGGGCCAGCTGGGGCCACCACCGACTGGGCCGTGGTGACGGGCGGGCAGAGTCTGGCGAAGGAACTCAGCACTCAGAAAGAAGCGTGCATGGTGAGTCCCAAGGGATGGGGGGGGGGCTGGCTTTCTCCCCTGGGGCACTGTCAGGCCCTTTGGAAGGGCAAACGACCCAACATTTATTGATTTTTAATTTATGTTATTTCACTTACATCCCACCTTTCTTCTAAGGAGCTCAAGGTGTGACTCACATAATTCTCCCCCTTTCATCTTCACTATTATCCTGTGAGGCAGGCTAGGCTTAGAGGCAGTGATACTGACTCCCAAGGTCACCCAGTGAGCTTTATTGGACAAGTGGGGGTTTGGACCCTGGTCTCCCAGGTCTTATTCCGACACTGCGCCACACTGGCTCTCCACACCACAAAATCCAGGTGTTCATCATCTTTCCACTTGAGAGAACTGAGGAAACTGCTGGGGTTCGGATTTTTTTTTGAGAGAAAGTCAGAGGGGGGTCTTCAGATGAAGGAGCAGAGGTTCCTCTCCCCCAAAGCATTGAAATCTGAGAGCCCTGGAATGCATTCAATAAGAACAACGAACTTTCTCCTTCCAACCGAGGTCAGAGAATGACGTCACAAATTCCTGGATCTCTCCTGCCCTTTCCCCCATGGCTGGGGGGCTCATTCCTTCCCCTTCTTCCCTACCCGCCAAGGGGCTTCCCACACAAACTGGAGGATCAGAGGGGCAGCTTGCTTCCTCTGGGGTATCTCCAAGCAGAAGGCTGGAACAGCAGCATCTCCAGCTCAGGCTGGGAGCGTTTCCTGCCTGAAGCCCTGGAGAGCTGCTGCCAGTCAGTGTAGTCGGTACTGAGTTAAATGGATGAATGGGCTGACTGGATCAGGCAGCCTCCTTTCTTTCCATCCCATTGCTTACATTTTGAATTAGATATGTACGGGGGCTTCCTGCCACCTTAGCAGTTCGAAAGCACATCAAAGTGCAAGTAGATAAATAGGTACGGCTCCGGCGGGAAGGTAAAAGGTGTTTCCGTGTGCTGCTCTGGTTCGCCAGAAGCAGCTTAGTCCTGCTGGCCACATGACCCGGAAGCTGTACGCCGGCTCCCTCGGCCAATAAAGTGAGATGAGTGCCGCAACCCCAGAGTCGACCATGACTGGACCTAATGGTCAGGGGTCCCTTTACCTTTACTTATGTATGGGGGCACCAACATGTTTTAAGTGCTTAGGGCCTCTAAAAGTCTTAATCCGGCTGTGCTGTGCGCGCGCTCCCTCTCTTTCTCTCCCTCCTGTGGTGGCTAATGGAGCAGTGAGGTTGGAAAGGGCGTGAGAGCTGTTGAGGCAGCGACCTTCCTGCTTTGGGCCTCTGACCTAACCCTCCTGCTCCCCTGCCTCTTCCGCCCCTTGCAGGCAGAAGCGCACGACTCCTCCAACAACGATGCGCTCTCCAGCTCCAGCGACCTCCTGGACCTGCTCCTGCAGGAGGACTCTCGCTCCGGCACGGGGTCGGCTGCCTCCGGGAGTGGCTCGGCCTCCGGCTCCATGGGATCCGGTTCCAACAGAGGCAGCACCTCCGCCAGCGGCACCAGTAAGTCATACTCCTCCGGCGTGTGGTGTGGGTCTCATGGAGTGAGGCTTTCTCTGTGAACTGGCTCAGTATTGTCTCCACCAAGATTTCCCAAATTGGGGTCTCCTGCTGTTGTTGGACTACAACTCCCATAATCCCTAGCTAGTAGGATCCAGTGGTCAGGGATGGTGAGAATTGTAGTCCTAAACAGCTGGCTTGGGAAACGGTCTGCACAACACCTGGCAGCGGTGGGTGGCTCTGTAGGGTTTTGTGTGGGGTATTACCTGGCGATACCATTTAACCCAGGATCCCCTGCGCACCAGGCACATGCTCTGCCACTGAGCTATGCCACAAGCAGGGTGAGCACAGTGGCCTTCTCGCACTTGTGATCCCCAGAGACTGGTATTTGGAGGCACGCTTGCCTCTGATCATGGTAGTTCGTCCTCTCTCACTACCAACTTCCAGGAGGAATCAAAGAACATCCCTGTTTACCCAGGCCAATTATATGCTGTTGGGAAGTCCTCAGCACAGGAACCTGCCTTATACCAAGTCTGACCATTGGTCTGTCTAGCTGACTGCTGCTTCCACTGACCAATGGCTGTCCAGGGTTTCAGGCAGGGAGTCTCTCCCAGCCCCTGGAGATGCCAGGGGTTGAACTTGGGACATTTTGCAAGTAGAGCAGGCAATGAGCGCCAGCCCTTGAGTGCTGGTGGATGGAAGAAGCAGGGCTGTTGAGCTGAGCATGAAGGCAGCAGTCCCTACACTTGTCTTCAAAGGAAAAAATGGTGCCTCCTCCATCTTGCATGGCGATATTCTTAGCACGTCCCAAATGTGAGGGTTTGAGAGCTCCTGAGTGGAATGGACTGGTCACACGTGCTGACACTCCTTTTGGGGTTCCTGATTGTGTCTTGACCGGCTCCTCTTCTCTCCCAGCGAGCAGCAAGAGCAGCGGCACCAGCAAGTACTTTGGAAGCATCGACTCCTCCGAGAACGACCTGCGGGGCAAGAAGCGGGCGGAGGTGGAAGACAACGAGCACTTCATCAAGTACGTCCTGCAGGACCCCATCTGGCTGCTGATGGCCAACACCGACGACAAGGTCATGATGACCTACCAGCTCCCTGCCAGGTGAGGAGGCTGAGCTGCTCCCAGGCAGATCCCCTTTCCCATCTCGCCATGGAAGTTGCCAGGCTGCCACTGCCTCTGGTGGGCACTTCCCTTCCAGGCTTTGTGCTGCTTGTTGTCTCTTGACCCAGAATCCCTTCACCCCAGCAGAGAAGGGTACTCAATGTGGCAGGGTTGTTGCAAGTGCCAATGAAAGAGATCTGGCTTTTGTTTTCATGGGTAATTTAATACCCGAAGCAGTGGGAGGAAAGACTTAAAGCTTTGAGGGGAAGATTTTAGCTTGCTCTGTCTCTTAAAAAAAAAAAAAGTCGCTGGCCACTTCCATTCATTCTGGCCTCATAGCCAGGAGGATTTTGGCTCCATTTCCCTCCCTCTCACTGCCCACTGCGCCTCTTTCCTGACCCATTTGTCCGCTTGCCCTTTGCCAGGGACCTGGAAACTGTTCTGAAGGAGGACAGGGAAAAGTTGAAACAGATGCAGAAGCGGCAGCCGCGATTCACCGAGGAGCAGAAGAAGGAGCTGGCCGAAGTTCACTCCTGGGTCCAGAAGGGGAACGTGCCCAAGGCTATCAACATCACGGTAAGGAGTGTGACGGGTGGTGTGTTTGGAGTGAGCAGTGCAGAAACCAGAATGGTGTCTGTGTGCCGTTTAGCGAGCATGGGTGCTTTTCTGTCGGCAGGAGAGTTCTCAAACTTTGTGTGTGCCTCTGATGAGATTGAGTGGTTCTGTTCCTACAGCAGCCTAGATTCCTCATAATTGTGTCCATAACAGTTGACAGCCTCTGCAGCCTGTAAGGGAACGTCTGCTGGGCAGTGAGAACAAGTCCCTAGACTTTGCGTGTGAGATGAGGCGGCTCTCCCAGATCATCGAGTGTGGGCCAGCTGCTCACCGTCTTTCTTTTCCCTCCCTTTGAACCCCAGGCTTGCATGGACTGCGGGAGCAACCCTTCCTCCAAAGTGGCCCCTCTCTACGACGTCGAGATTCAAGACATGGACTTGAACGGCATGTTGGAGCCCATGGAGGAGGGCAGCAGCGCGGGACAGGTGTGCCTGCCCTCCTTGCCCCCCGAAATGGCCATGGACGAAGAGGAGGCTGGGGCAGAGAGAGGACAGCAGCAGCAGCAACAACAACAGCAGCCGCCAACTCCAGCCGTGGAAGTGGTGCAGGACTCAGGCTGAGCTGGCAAGCCGCAGACTCCTTTCTCCCCCAAATCGGGAGCCGCTCCTACTTGCCCTGAGCAGGGTGCTGCTGGACAGCAGGGCTCAGAGGCAGGTGCTGGCCGCAGGTCCTTGTAGGATCTGCCGCTGCAGCCCCACCTCCCTGGCAACAGGGAGAGGAAGCTCACATTGTGGGTGTTTTCGGGACCGTGGGACGGCTGCCTGGCCCACAGAAGAGGAAGCTGCAGGACTGTGAGCCCAGGCACCAGCTGCTTCAGGTGTGGAAGCGCCGCCTGGCCTGGCCTGCTTCCAGGGATATGAGACATCCCTCTGGACCTTTATCTGCCGGACCAGCCGCCCCCAATCCTTGCTGCCTTATTAAGGATTTGGACACAGACAGACAGCCCACAACATTGGGCGTGGGAGGGACCGGGTTTTTATGTATTTATTTTTGCAGAATTGTCTGTCGGTGTTGTTCAGTGTTTCTTTTTTTACTGATCTGCTGCTGTGCTCTTGAATGGGCCTTCGTGCAGTCCCAATGATAATAATAAAAAAAAAAACGAGAAAAGGAAAGAGAAAGAGGTTGGTGGCCTGCGGAGAATTATCGTTGATGCACACCCTGTGCCTGGTCCCCCACATTCAGTTGCCTCCTTGTTGTGATCTGGCCAGAAAGTGGAGGTTTCTTCTGAATACCCTTCAAGAGCTCCCCTAAGCAAGAGCCCAGGGTGGAAGCAAGAGAAAGGGCCCTGAAATGTCACCACCATCTACCCACTGCCACCGCCGAACTGCCAACGCTCCTCTCCTGCTGGTGCCTCTTTGCCAGGGTCATCTCCCACATTCGCACAGCTCAGTTTTGTCAACTGGAAGAAAAAAATGGGCCAAAGAGCGTTGCGCTACACATATACCCCCACCCCCTCTTTTCGCCTGATCTCGGCAGCCTTGCCACCAAGCGGCCTGTGAGTGAGTGAGGGGGACGTGTTATTTCAGCTACATAAAGAGCACACCTCTTACTTCTTGTGTTTCCAAAGAGAGCCTGGATCTACCTGTGCAGAGAGTCCCCTTCCTGCCTCCCCTTCCTTCTCCACATCCTATTGATTGAACTATTTATATATCCTGCTCCTGTTTCCGGAGTAAAACAGGGAAGGTCCAGGGATTTTCTGTGGACTGTCCCATGGACAGGTGAGGAAATTGGACTGAACTAGCAAGCCATTTTGGGTTGTGCCTCTGGATGGAAAACCGGCCTCTTTTGGGGTTTCTGTGGGGCTTTTTGGAGCGCGGGGACAACACTTGATTCTCCCCTCCCTCCCATTCATTTTCTTGTTTTCAGTTCCTAATGTGCTTCAGCTGGCCTTGTTGCGTTTCAGAGGCAGGGCGAGAGCCCTTAACAGAGCAGAGAAGTTCCACCTTTGGCACACGATTCCATGCTGCTGCTCTTTGCCCGCATCCATGTCCGAAGCAAAAAGGGGGAAAAAGCAATTTTCAGTTTCCTTTCTGCCTTTTTGAACCAGCCAATGACTTTGAATGATTTGTGCATATGGCAAAGCCTTGCTAAGGTTTCCAGGTTTCCAAAGAGAGGAAGGGTCTCGCCCCCAAACTTAGTACTTGGTGACAAAAACATCCTACCCTTTTTATCAATTGGAGGGCAGCAAGCCAAGCCAGCCTTAACAGCGACCCCGGCAAGAGTGTTGGGTTGTGCCTCTCCTTGACAATCCCACAAATGGGTGGGAATCGTCATTTGATTTTGATTGCTGCTAGTTACATGAAAAGAGAATCTCTGTCTTCAACCGCACCCCCTTCCCATGCCCCAGTCCAGGAAACTTACCGTATTTTTCCATGTATAAGACTAGGTTTCCCCCCTAAAAAATGTCAAAAATTTGGGGGCGTCTTATACATGGATACATCTCCCCCCATTTTCTTAAATCGGAGTCCCTAAAAATAGGGGGTGTCTTATACATCGGGGCATCTTGTAGATGGAAAAAGACGGCAATTGGATTCTTGTTAGGGTAGCCAGAGTGACTTTTAAGTTGCAATCCTCTATTTACATATGTAGGATTTAATCCTCCTGAGCTCATTGGGGTTTATTTCTCAGTAGACGTGTGCTGTAAACTAAGCTATTGTACCAGCAAGCATTCCACACCAGCAGTCCTTTCAGAAATCCTCTAAAAAGACTATTATTCTCTCTCCCACCTCGACCTTAATGAATGTTACTGTGTGTTTTAGGATCACTCAGGGTGGAACTGGAAAAGTGATTATCTTTGCCCCAAAGGGACCAACAGTAATGCTCCTTTGTTGGCTTTGAAGAGCAAACCACATCACCCCTTTCTGCTATTTGCCCAACAAGCATTGGCTTTGCAGCTTCTGGGCTGTGTGAATCCCTGGAGGTGACCTGTGTGCTGGATTTCCAGAGACGGGGGTAACCCTTACGAGTCACGTGTGACACCGAGTCAGAACAGCTTGCCTGAATCCACTGTCAATATCTCTAGTCGTAAAATCCTCCTGGCTCTGATCATCTTTGGACACCCGAAAGCAATTTGTGTGGTTCGTGATGGGTGAATGCTATGAGCCATTTTGCAGCCTTTTCTTACTGCAAGAGAAAATTGCATTTCCAGAGAGCCAATGTCTATAAATGCAACGCACACAACTAAAAGTGGCTATTGTAGAAAACTAGCATTTTCTGGTGTTGCTGAGCTTTCAGAGGTTAGCAGAACATGTCCTTTTGCTTTCCACAAAATCTCTTCAGTGTGAATAACTTGGTAAGACCAGGCGGATGCCAGTTAGTGCCTTGCAAAGGGCTGGGGAGTGGACCTGTGACTCCGACTGCATTGGCCTTTGGACATTTCGATCCCTTGAGATGTGAACTTCTCCCTTTAAAGCTCTTCAAAATACAGAACTGGTTAGAAGTGCACCGATTATGGAAGTATTTTAATCACATCGCCTTTTCGAGGTTGCAGACATTTACTTGAACGACAAACACTTATTCACCGCTTGTATCTGATTTTCCCTTCTGCAAATCTCTGACCAAGCCAAAAGGAGGGAGCCTCAAAGTCTCCAACTTTCCTTGCTTAGAATTAACTATTTCCCCCACGACTGCCCAGAGAAGAAACCTCTTTTGCTCAGTGCGTTTCTTTGTTGCATGGTCAATGGAAAACCCTCCTAAATCTGGGGACTCATAAGCTTTAATATTTACCGCCTTTTGTGGGGAAGGGGTATATTGGAGCATGCTGCTAAGAGAGTATTGTTTTTAAAGCTTTCTCTTTCGGAATGGGACCTCATTAATATTTCCTACTCTCTGTCTAGGGACGCAGGTGGCGCTGTGGGTAAAACCTCAGTGCCTAGGACTTGCCGATCGTATGGTCGGCGGTTCGAATCCCCGTGGCGGGGTGAGCTCCCGTCGTTCGGTCCCAGCTCCTGCCCACCTAAGCAGTTCGAAAGCACCCATAAGTGCAAGTAGATAAATAGGTACCGCTTTATAGCGGGAAGGTAAACGGCGTTCCGTGTGCTGTGCTGGTGCCGGCTCGCCAGAGCAGCTTTGTCACGCTGGCCACGTGACCCGGAAGTGTCTTCGGACAGCGCCGGCTCCCGGCCTCTTAAGTGAGATGAGCGCACAACCCTAGAGTCGGTCATGACTGGCCCGTACGGGCAGGGGTACCTTTACCTTTACCTTTACTCTCTGGAGAACTGGGAGAATTCTACCCCAGGGAGATTCTGGCTTTGAACACTATGAACTGTACATTATCAAGGGGAAGGGCATTTTGCACAAAGCTGTGACGCGGGTGGGGACGGGGACATAAAGTATCAGCTCCTCTGTCCCCTACTGTGACCCCCAAAGAACAACGGCGTATCTCTGCCATTGGTTTGTGGTGCAATATCTGTGAATCTCAGTCTGTACCCAAATAAAGCACTTTTGTTTTTTCATGCAGTGTCCCAGGCATGTTTTGGAGAAGGGAATGTTTGCAAAACTGAGTGGTGGTGTAGACTGGGTTGGTGGATTGTGTATCACTGTGTTAAGATTATTTACTCACAAGGAGTGCCTCTGCTGACATCTGCAGAATTATCCCTTCTCTGCTGTTGGCCTGTGAATGTTAATACTAGCATTCCACGTTTCCTATTGCTGTGTCTCTTACCACCGTGATGCTGAGAAAATAGAATGGTTTTGGGAATTTAGGAACATTGTTTTGCAGTACCTTAAAACGTAGCAAAAATCTCCACCCCCATCGTTCAGCCTGGACACTGAGGTCCAGCTCCGAAGGCCGCCTGGCAGTTCCCTCCCTGCGAGAAGTGAAGCTACAGGGAACCAGGCAGAGGGCCTTCTCGGTGGTGGCGCCCACCCTGTGGAACGCCCTCCCCTCAGATGTCAAGGAAATAAACAACTATCTAACTTTTAGAAGACATCTGAAGGCAGCCCTGTTTAGGGAAGTTTTTAATGTTTGATGTTTTATCACATTTTTAATATTCTGCTGGGAGCCACCCAGAGTGGCTGGGGAAACCCAGCCAGATGGGCAAGGTATTATTATTATTATTAATAATAATAATAATAATAATAATAATAATCTTCTTCTTCTTCTTCTTCTTCTTCTTCTTCTTCTTCTTCTTCTTCTTCTTCTTCTTCTTCTTCTTCTTCTTCTTCTTCATTTGCCCCCCAGCCTTTTATTACCAAATCAGCCTTTAGGATTTAACATCTGGCGTTTTTGTGCAATAATTTGTAAAACTGGGCAGACCAGCATCAAGGTTTGCAAAGGACAAGAAAACTATGCGTATCAATCGACCTGAGCTCTGCTTTTGGCTTAGTGAACAGGGTCTTCCTTTGCAATACACTTGCACATGCTCTGTCAGTATCCAACTGAGACATGAGACCAGTTCCTAGGTGGTCTCAAACTATTGTTTTCCCGTAGAGCAGAAACCAACCTGTTGCTTTCCTGATGAACGTGAGAAGAGCCTACTGGATCAGGCCAGTGGCCCCTCTCATCCAGCACCCAACCAGATGCCTACGGGAAACCTGCAAGCAGGATTTGACCCCAAGAGCCCTCTCCTGTCCTGTAGTTTCCAGCAACTGGTATTCAGAGACATTGAAGGCAGAGCATAGCCATTTTGACTAGCAGCCATCAATAGCCCTTGTGCCTCCAGGAATTTGTCTAATCCTCCAGATGTTTTGGACCACAGCTCCCATCCCATCATATGGTCCCACTGGCTGGGGCTGATGGGACTTGTAGTCCAAAACTGTTTGGTAAAGGCTGCTGAAAGAGTAGGGCCAGAGCTTTTCATGCTGGTGACACACTTTTTAAGACGTGCATCATTTCGTAACACAGTAATTCAATTTTACTAGCAAAGCAGAGGTTAAACTACCGTAACTCCTTTCCAGCCCCAGGAGGAACGCAGAGAGCGTTCTTCTGACACATCTACACACTGCAGCCGACACACTAACGCAGGGGTCAGCAAACTTTTTTAGCAGGGGGCCGGTCCACTGTCCCTCAGACCTTGTGGGGGGCCGGACTATATTTTGAAGAAAAAAAATGAATGAATTCCTATGCCCCACAGCCCAGAGATGGCATTTTAAATAAAAGGACACATTCTACTCATGGAAAAACACGCTGATTCCCTGACTGTCCGCGGGCCGGATTTAGAAGGCAATTGGGTTGGATCCGGGCCCCAGGCCTTAGTTTGCCTACCCATGCACTAACGTGTCACAACACACAGCTTGGAAAGCTCCGGAGTAAGAGGTGTGTGTGTGTGTGCATGCATTTGGGAACTGACTAACAAAATCTGAAGAGCTGGAGGAGGTAGGAATGCCTTTTCTGTCTCCACATGAATCACATAATCAAAAAGGGCTTTCATTCCTGCCCTCCCATCTTCTCTTGAAGATAACAAAACTGATATATGCCGATAGTATTAACTGCATGCTTTTCTCACACATGTGGCTCAGAGTCATAGACTGAAGAAACAACCTGGGACTTCATGCGCAAAGGGAACCCCACACCTTGAAGCTGAAGGTGCGCCTGTTTGTCGAGTCCTTCATGCCGCCTGTGTTGCCATGGATGGCTTTGCCGTAGAACAAGTGAAAAGTTTTCGATTGATTTCTTAGTGTATATTGTTCCACAACAGCTTCAAGATCAACACATCTGATCTTGAAACTTGTCTGGGGCAAGAAAGGGACTTTGGAAGTTCCAACTTAAAATGCCCTATATCATTCCTTTGTACTACCTTTTAAACCATCCCAGTGTGGCATAAACGATCTCTCGTCCATCATTCTCTCCCTCCCCCCATTTATCCTTATACCAGTCCTGTAAAGTGGACCAGAGAGTGATTGGCCTAAGGCATGGGTAGGCAAACTAAGGCCGGGGTGCCAGATCTGGCCCAATCGCCTTCTAAATCTGGCCGGCAGACAGTCTGGGAATCAGCGTGTTTTCACATGAGTACAATGTGTCCTTTTATTTAAAATGCATCTCTGGGTTATTTGTGGGGCATAGGAATTCGTTTATCCCCCCCCCAAAAAAAATATATATAGTCCGGCCCCCCACAAGGTCTGAGGGACAGTGGACCGGCCCCTGCTGAAAACGTTTGCTGACCCCTGGCCTAAGGTCATGCAGGGAACTTCAAGGCTGAGATTTGAAACTGCCCATCATCCATGGTCCTGGTCTGATGAATTGAAAAAAAAAAAATCATGCTGGCAAAATGTATGTCTCTGAAGCATAGATATTTGAAGATCTGGGAATAATCCTGAATCCTTTTTGACCCAACGTTTTAGCATCAAGCACTATGCTATGTGCTGAAGTGATGCTACATTTAATCAGGTGAAACTCCAAAATGTTTCACATAGCAGCTATTTTAAGAAGAGTCGCCAGACAACCAGTTTGGACACAGTTGCAATATGGAGTGGTTTGCCTTCATGCCTGTGAACGTTCACTAGAAATAATAATAATATTAACAACAACCTTTTGTTGCTGTAGAATTTGAGGCTACCAAGAAATCAGAGGATCTATTTGAGAGGCACTAAGAGAAGAATAGGTGAAACATCCGGCAGACTTCTGTTCCATCACAATATTGTGTTAATAAAAAGCATCCTAGAGTCCCAGGTGTATTTTGATTAACTTACCTTTGCTCCTCTGCAGTGGCGTAGCGTGGGGGGTGCAGGGGGGGCCGGCCGCACCGGGCGCAACATCTGGGGTTAGGGCAAATCCACAGGTTAGGGGGCGCAAATCCACGGGTTAGGGGGCGCAAATTACTTGCCTTGCCCCGGGTGCTGACAACCCACGCTACGCCACTGCTCCTCTGAGAAGGTAATTTACTAAACCCAGTTCCCAAACCCTGTAGAAGGTAAATTAGGAAGATCAAATAAATCAACAACGTACGCAGGCAAAACTCTGTGGATTATAATGGGCATTCTTCTTATACTGCCCATTAAATAAGAGATTTATTTATGATAGTACTACTTAGAAATCTCTCTGGAATAACAGATCCTGTCAGGATTATTGATTTGCTAGCAGATACTGATAAAACACATGATCTGTAAAACAGCTTTCTTTGCTGGGGAAAAAGAGAGCAAGCTATCTTGCCAAGTCCATCACTCTGAATAGACTCTAGAGGCATTGTGTTAAGATCTTTTAAAAACAAGAAAACCCCAAAACTCATTTGTACGTATTATGAATCTCGGATTTGTTTGTGAAATCCTAACTGGGTGTCCCCCCCTTTTTTGCTATGATCTTTGTTTTTGTGGTGTGTTTTTTAAGCAAACAAAACTGACTGAGAAGGAAATCTTACACAGATTTACTTGGGAGTAAGTCCCAATTCTGACTGAGTAGGATTCACTACTGAGTATAGTTTACATGTATGAGTGGTGGCTTTTCCACACACGCCAGATAGGCAACATAGGGATTTATGTGTGTGTGCTTCCTGTGACAACAAACACAAATGCATCCATTCCTGTGGCACCTTCAACAACTGATAGATTCATCGTGGCACCTGCCGCAGAGTCTTCTTTATCGGTTGCGTGAAGCTAATCTGTTCTTTCAGTTACTTGGTAAGTTACTGCAGTCCTGGGCTGCCGCAGCTGCTCTGAACTTGCACACTTCTGAACTTGGCACAGAAGTATCACACACAGGCACTACTTGCACTGCATGGCCCGATTACAATATTTGCGTGAACAGATCTGCTAAGAATTAAGTCGCAGCACAAATCGGTTAAGTTTTCAAGTTGCTAGAAGACTCTGCTTTGTATAGCCAATAGAGAGTTGCATTACCGGTAAACACACAAGCAGAGCTTAACTACAACCAACTCCCAATGGATTGCATTTAGGGTACTCTACCCCTCGCCTATTCCCCAAAAGAGACCCCCGTGTTGAACTTTCGGCGACATCTAGATTTATTTGCTGAAATTAATTTGAAGACAGAAATGATAAGCTCCATAGGCTGACATCTCCCGATCTCTTTGCCTAGGAGAGTCAAATGCGGATGACTTTCAGAAAGGTGTTGAATAAAGCCCCATTTTTTAAAAACCCAAGTGCAATTTTTTTTTTACTCATCCGTCCAAACCGACCCTCTTCGAATAATCCCAATCCCTTCCCATCACTCTGTCGCTCATTTTCTGGGGCCGGCGTTGCAATCATGCCTTATAGCAATTTAACCCGAAGCTCGTTGTCAGATGTGTTACTTGACTCGATGAAAGAAGCGGCTGCCGCGAAGTTCCCGGCCGAAAAGCCTTCCTTTCTTCACCGCCCGGGTGCAGACCCCCCAGGCTATCTTATGCCGGACCTCCCGCGCCCGCTTCTTAAAAGCAGCATTTGCTATTTTCGTCGAAAAGCAAAAGTTTGCAAATTTTCAGGCCGGGAGAGCGAGCCGAGGCTGAGTTCCCCGCTCTTTTCCGGAGGAACCCTGCCACCCCGGAGCGTGAAAACCAGGTCCACGAAAGCCCGCATCCTCCCCTTCGATCCAGCCTGGAACGGGAGGGATCCGCGGACGGGACTCGGAGTAATCGACTCTTTTGTGCGGGTTAAGAAACACAAAAGTTGCCCGGACCAGGAGCCCAGGTCTGGCTGTCAAAGCGCCGTGCTCGGAACGCACCAATCAGCGCGCAGCTCCTCCCCTATAAATACGAGGCAGCGCCGCCGCCGCGTCCATTCAGCTTCTGCTTTGGTGACTCGACGGTGTGCTCAGGGGGCGGTATAGTTTCGGATCAGGATGACTGAAGAGGTTCCCGCCGCGCCCGTCGCCGCGCTGCCGGCTGTCAAGGCTCCGGCCAAGAAGGCCAAGAAGGCGGCGGCCGCCGCCCCGAAGTCCCGCAAGGCTTCGGGCCCCAGCGTGACGGAGCTGCTGACCCAGGCGGTGACCGCGTCCAAGGAGCGCGGCGGCATCTCCCTGGCCGCGCTGAAGAAGTCGCTGGCGGCCGCCGGCTACGACGTGGAGCGGAACAACAGCCGTATCAAGCTGGGCCTGAAGAGCCTGGTGACCCGGGGGATCCTGCTGCAGACCAAGGGCACGGGCGCCTCGGGGTCCTTCAAGCTCAATAAGAAGCAGGCGGACAACAAGGACAAGGCGCCCAAGAAGAAGCCGGCGGCGGCGGCCGCGAAAAGCAAAAAGCCCGCGGCCAAGAAGCCCGCCAGCGCCGCCAAGAAGGTGAAGAAGGCAGCCGCCACCAAGAAGGGCGTCAAGAAGCCGGCCAAGAAGCCCGCGGCAGGCGCCAGGAAGGCCGCCAAGAGCCCCAAGAAGCCCAAGGCGGCGGCGGCCAAAAGCAAGAAGGCCGCCAAGAGCCCCGCCAAGGCGAAGGCAGCCAAGCCCAAAGCGAAGCCCAAGACCCCCAAGGCGAAAGTCGCCAAGCCCAAGAAGGCGGCGCCGAAAAAGAAGTAGGAAGGACCCGCTCGGCTTCCGCGAGAGGCAGCAGCGCTCCTCGTTAACCCCAAAGGCTCTTTTAAGAGCCACCCACAAATTCAAAGAAAGTGCTGAATTTCCTTTGCCATGTGAGGTGTTTCGGTCATGTGATGCGAGTGCCGCAGTTGTAGAATCTTAGTTGGTCCTATCCCTTGCACAGCCCCCCCTCCAATTCGAAACCACACCGCACCCGGCTGAGCAAATGTGTGGTAGTAGTAACGTTATTGCTGCATTTCTAGGCTTTCCTTTTCGGGTATCCCGTTGCTCATTTCCCCCCGCCGGCTTTTTTATCCGTGCTAAGTCACTTGACATTAATGTTTCTGCAACTTTGTTTTACGGGGGGGAGGGGAAGACACGTGGCAATGTGGGTGGGGAGAAAGCAAGTGGTTGCTGCCATGATGCTTTTAGGCGGAAGGGGGAGGGTAAAAATGGATTTGCTTTCCCTTAGAATGCGACCCCAGGGCCTCCTAAAAAGGGGGCAAAGTCGCTGAAGGAGGGTACAAGTCGAAGGGGCAAGATGCATGTGAGACGCCTGTAAATTGCACAGAAGTACCACGCCGCCGTGTCCTTTAACATTCCCAGCAACTGGTGCTTAATGCACAATACCGAACTAGCAATTGAACATAAGATTGCAGTAATTAACAGCTTTTTAAGGTTATGTGGTGGCTCTTAAAAGAGCCTTTGGGTTTTTGAACGTAGGAGGCCCCTACTTTGACAACGAGTATCTTAAGCCCTTTCTCCGCGGATGCGGCGAGCCAGCTGGATGTCTTTGGGCATGATGGTGACCCGCTTGGCGTGGATGGCGCACAGGTTGGTATCTTCGAAAAGACCCACCAGGTAAGCCTCGCTCGCCTCCTGAAGGGCCATCACGGCAGAGCTCTGGAAGCGCAGGTCTGTCTTGAAATCCTGCGCGATCTCCCGCACCAGACGCTGGAAGGGCAGCTTGCGAATCAGCAGCTCAGTGGACTTCTGGTAGCGACGGATCTCTCGCAGGGCGACAGTCCCAGGGCGGTAGCGGTGAGGCTTCTTCACGCCCCCGGTGGCCGGGGCGCTCTTCCGGGCGGCTTTGGTCGCCAGCTGCTTCCGAGGCGCCTTCCCGCCGGTGGACTTGCGAGCGGTCTGCTTGGTACGAGCCATGGCAAACGAAGCAAAGGACTCCCTTCAGCAAATGAGACAAAGAGCCCGGTTGCTGGTTATTTATAGACCGCTCTCGCAGTCTTGATTGGCTGAAGACTGAGCATTGTCAGTTGGAAAGTTTGAATTTCCTGGGCTGAACAGCAATTGGCTAGACAAGATCACGCAAGAGGGCTAAGTGGGGCGGGGCCACAGCCTGGGTTTTTCCCCCCCGCCAGGAATCTCATTGAGCAGCTGCAAAAGAAGTGCATTTGATTGGACGAAATTGAGACAGAGTTCTGCAACGCGCAAAAGCATGCCTAGGTTTTCCTTCTGGTCGGACATTTCTGTATATAAGGAGAGGGAGCCCTCCCTTACGCTGCATTTTGTTTCTTGTGTCGTTGTTTGAAGGTTGTTTGGCAAGTATGTCTGGTCGTGGGAAAGGCGGGAAAGGTTTGGGAAAGGGAGGCGCCAAGAGGCATCGCAAGGTGCTTCGTGACAACATCCAGGGCATCACGAAGCCTGCAATCCGCCGTCTGGCTCGCCGTGGCGGAGTCAAGCGCATTTCGGGCTTGATCTACGAGGAGACCCGCGGCGTCTTGAAGGTCTTTCTGGAAAATGTCATCCGCGACGCTGTGACTTACACCGAGCATGCCAAGAGGAAGACTGTGACCGCCATGGATGTCGTGTACGCTCTGAAGCGCCAGGGTCGTACTCTGTACGGCTTTGGTGGCTAATTCTAAATATCAAGGCTACATCTTCAAGCCAAAGGCCCTTTTAAGGGCCGCCCACCTTTTCATGAAAAGAGATTACTTTCGCTTTTTTTTAATGGGTATACTTAATTCAAAACTTTGTAGACAGTGGTTTTTGTTACCAGTAATCTGGGCCGCACTTGCAGAATATTTACTATTTGTATAACAATAAATATTTTGGTAGGAAGTCTATATACTCCGTGGTGTACTATACTACGCTGAAATGTTTAAAGGTTCGTTTCTCCGATCTTCCCGCTACATTCCCATTTTCTAGCCATACTACTAACACCTTTTGAGAACCACTGCCTTACAATAGCGCCTGTATTTAAACATAGGCACGTACATGTGTTATTTGGGCGAGGGGTGGAGACGCCAACCTTGAGATCCTTAGTAGAATGAATTATGGGAACAGGAAGAAAGGCATACAGAGCGCATGGGCTTAGCCAGAATTTTGTTTGGGGGACGTGCAGGCTTTAAAGATGGCAGCAGCGAGTGCAGTGCTCATAAATTCACAATATAGCGTTCTCAGAAATCCAGTTTGAAACTTTCCGCAATATAAACTCAGCTCTCTTATGACAGGGTGGACGGCTCTGAAAAGAGCCTTTGTGAAGTCCAGACGCCTCGGTCTGATTTTTACTGGGCCTTCACTTCGTGATCTTGGGCAGGACGCCGCCCTGGGGGACGGTGCCTTTGGCCAGCAGCTTGCTCAGCTCCTGGTCGTTGCGGATGGCCAGCTGCAGGTGCCGAGGGATGATGCGCGCCTTCATGTTGTCCCGCGCCGCGTTGCCGGCCAGCTCCAGGATCTCGGCGGTCAGGTACTCCAGCACCGCCGCCGTGTAGACAGGGGCTCCGGCTCCCACGCGCTTCGCGTAGTGCCCTTTGCGAAGCAGGCGGTGCACTCGACCCACAGGGAACTGCAAGCCCGCCCTGGACGAGCGAGACTTCGCCTTGCCCTTGGCTTTGCCGCCCTGCTTTCCACGGTCAGACATCGTACAGCTAAATCCACCAGGAACTACAACAACGAAGAGCAGAATGAGAAACACAATTTTGCAAGCCGCCTATTTATTTACTCCTGATGGATTCTTTCTGTCAAATCTGATTGGGTGAAAGAGAGATAGGACGTGCTTAGCACCCAATGAGAATGTGTCTTCTTGCAACCAACCAGAAAGTTACATTTAAATTACGTATATGCTTGCGCGAGCCAATAGAAATGTCACATGGGGCGAGTTTATATTTGCATGTTCTGCTTTAAAAAAAAGGGGGTGTTACGTCATTGCTCTTTCGTCTGAGAAATAAACGATGGTGACCATATTGTTGTTGTTGTTTAGTCGTTACCATATTAGATCGTGTTAAAAAACGAAAAGGAATACCTTTGATTGGTGTTTTTTCTTAACGTGACAAACTATGACCAGTACTTACATTCAGAGCACAATATAAAATTAAAGTCAAACAAGCAAACTACATTCTCTTTTGTCTCTGCACGCGTGTAAATAAGGTATTGCGAAAGGCATGTGTTCCTGTACTTCTGCCACGGAAGCGAAAGCTGGTAGCGTAAAAGGAGACCAGAACGTCCTTCATCGAGGCAGCACCAAATGCCATATTGTTATTTTTTTTTTAATGTATAGATTCAGGCTGATCGTTATCCTCATTTAATTGCAATGAAAGACGCCAGATGGATCAGATAACTATTGGGATCCCTTACAACTCTACAATTTTATAATTCTAATGCGACATAAACCTCTGAATTTTACAGTATGCTTTTCTAATTCCTGCTCTTCACAAATTTGCAAATGTTACGATAAGAGTTTTCAGGTTCTGTTTTACTCTTTTCCCCGCCTGTACGCTACTATTTTGTTTTTCCATTCTGTTCTGCACCATTTCCAGATTACAGTACTGTACAGTACTTAGTATCACCGGACAGAATCATAATTTTGTAAATTATGAAACGTGTCTATAACTCTCCCGGCTGCACTATCCTCCCCAAATCAAAGGCACATATCCGTTTGAGGAGAAAGATCTGTTTTGATTGGAGAGTTTAAAATGCCCAGAAGCTGATTGGTGGAAAGTATAGCCTATAGCGTTATGGAGTTTGGAAAGAGGGCGTGGCTCAGTCAAAGGCTAGCATTTGCCCTTTCAGTCTTCCCTCTGGTCGGACTTTGCTTTATAAAAGAAGCTGCAGCGCTACTCTTCGCTTACTTCATTCTTCAATCGCACCGAGTGTTATCTTGTTACCATGTCTGGTCGTGGAAAAGGCGGGAAAGGTTTGGGCAAGGGAGGCGCCAAGAGGCATCGCAAGGTGCTTCGTGACAATATCCAAGGCATCACGAAGCCTGCAATTCGCCGCCTGGCTCGCCGTGGCGGAGTCAAGCGCATTTCGGGCTTGATCTACGAGGAGACCCGCGGTGTCCTGAAGGTCTTTCTGGAAAATGTCATCCGGGATGCCGTGACTTACACTGAGCATGCCAAGAGGAAGACTGTGACCGCCATGGATGTCGTGTACGCTCTGAAGCGCCAGGGCCGCACTCTGTACGGCTTCGGTGGCTAATCAGAATATCAAGATTATATTACAAACGAGCTCAAAGGCCCTTTTAAGGGCCGCCCACCTTTTCATGAAAAGAGCTGACGCAGTTTGGGTTGCTAAAAGGTTTTTTTTGCTTAGGTAACCTTGGTTATCTGAAATATATGAGCCACTTTGGAAAGCGCAATATCGCATCTAAACGGGTGGGATTGTACCAGACGTGCTCAGTAATGAAGTGAGGCGATTTAAATAAATGCTGGGAAGTCGTGTAAAAAGCACATTTTGGTATACGCAGTGGAAGCAACGAAGGATAATTGATTAATAGCAGCAGCAATACTGATAGGTACACTGGAAATGTAGAAAAATGGTGTTCTGGGAGAGAGCACTAACCTAAAAACGGGCTAGGAGGGCAGCAAAAATACCGAGACTACAAGACTGACTGCGTTGCCTTCATATTGATATTAACTTTGAGTCTCTTTCCCCAAACTTTAGAAGCCAATATGCGTGTCTAAAAGATACACAGTGTTGCTAGGGATGAAGGATGGGGAAACAGGTGACTTCTACACTTTCCGACCTACGTAGCTGCTGGCTCCACTATTCCGGGATCAGCTTTTTGGGGTGAGCAATCTCCATGCAATTTATTGCCCGGGGTTTAGCTTCCTCCGCTATTAACATCCCACCCCGCTCCAAAGCTGCATTGCGGCAGGCAGCTCCTGTTTCCAGAGCTTTACTTCGCAACGTTGCTGGTGAAAAGAAACCCCTTGCTTTTACTACACGTGTCGGGTGCAAGAACGTGCATTTCTTAAGGGCAGCCTTGGAAGCGCAGCAAACTCCTTCGGGAAATTGGTGATTCATAGAAGAGCCTGCGGAGGGGCAGGGGGGTTTCGCTGCTCAAAGGAAAAAGGAAAAACGTGAGATGATTGCAGCCAAATCTTGCTTTCTATATACTGTACTCACCTTTAGCTTCCGAGAGCCGGCGCTGATTGGATGAGAATGGAACTCGCTCACCAATGAAGACGTGGCTTTATCGCCCTAGCCAATCAGAATGCTGATTCCGGAAATAACCAATAAGGTCCCCCCTAAAAAAACCTCTATGGAGGTTTTTAAGCAGAGGTTGAATGACCATATGTCATGAATGATCTAGCTGAGATTCCAGCATTGCAGGGGGTCAGACTAGATGACTCTCGGGGGTTCCAGATGTCAAAGAGAAAAAGAACTACCAGACTGTTAGAAGACATCTGAAGGCAGCCCTGTTTAGGGAAGTTTTAATGTTTAATAGATTATTGAATTTTAATATTCTGTTGGAAGCTGCCCAGAGCAGCCGGGGAAACCCAGCCAGATTGGCGGGGTATAAATAATAAATTATTATTATTATTATTATTATTATTATTATTATTATTCCTTCCAAATCTACAATTCTGTGATTCTGTGAAATGGCTAGCTTAGCTCCTGGAAACGGAATAATGAAGGCTGCCATTCCAGCACTGGGGAAATGGAGGAGCAGAGCTCACTTGAATGGCTCTGCTGCATCAGGCCTCCTCTCCCTCAAATGTCATTAAGGGTTAAACCACAGAGCCTAGGACTTGCCGATCAGAAGGTCGGCGGTTCGAATCCCCGTGACGGGGTGAGCTCCCATTGCTTGGTCCCTGCTCCTGCCCACCTAGCAGTTCGAAAGCACGTCAAAGTACAAGTAGATAAATAGGTACCGCTCCGGCGGGAAGGTAAACAGCGTTTCCATGTGCTGTTCTGGTTCGCCAGAAGCGGCTTATTCATGCTGGCCACATGACCCGGAAACTGTACGCTGGCTCCCTCGGCAAATAAAGCGAGATGAGCGCCGCACCCCAGAGTCGGCCACGACTGGACCTAATGGTCAGGGGTCCCCTTTACCCCCTTTACCTCAGTGGCAGAGATAGGAAGCAGAGATCATTACATCCACTTAGCCTAAGGCCCCAGCTACTGCCTCTGAACTATGCCTGCTGGTCAGGAGGAGTCTCAAATATATGGTCTCCCAAGCCCACAATCCCAGCATGTTCGCACTCCTGTCTCAGCGACTTTTATTTATTTTATTATCAGTTTAATGTCTGTTGCTGGAGGAGACTCTTGAGAGTCCCATGGACTGCAAGAAGATCACACCTCTCCATTCTGAAGGAAATCAGCCCTGAGTGCTCACTGGAAGGACAGATCCTGAAGCTGAGGCTCCAAGACTTTGGCCACCGCATGAGAAGAGAAGACTCCCTGGAAAAGACCCTGATGTTGGGAAAGATGGAGGGCACAAGGAGAAGGGGACGACAGAGGACGAGATGGTGGGACAGTGTACTCGAAGCTACCAGCATGAGTTTGACCAAACTGCGGGAGGCAGTGGAAGACAGGAGTGCCTGGCGTGCGCTGGTCCAGGGGGTCACGAAGAGTCAGACACGACTAAACGACTAAACAACAACAACGTCTCAGTGACTTCTATGCTGGCTTGGTGGTGTCCACAGAACTGAAGAGGGCAGGATCCTCAAGAATGTGCTCTGTGGGGAGCTGGCTTCAGGCACCAAGTCCATTGGCAGACCAACTCTGCATTACAAAGATGTCTGCAAGGTTGACATGAAGTTTGGCGATATCAACCCCACCGTGTGGGAATCCGTTGCAGACAACCACTGGGTCTGGAGATAGTCTTGTTGTGCATCCATAGCAGTGACCACAGAAGGAATGTTTAGGGAAGCCTTTAATGTTTAATAGGTTATTGTATTTTAGTGTTTTGTTGGAAGCCGCCCAGAGTGGCAGAAGAAACCCAGCCAGATGGGCGGGGTATAAATAATAAATTATTTATTATTATTATTAGGAATGACTGCAGTGAGACGAAACGCCATTGCACATCAGCAGCAGCAAAACTGGATGCCTTCATCTGCCCCAGCAGCAACCTTCAAACAGTTCGATTTCATCAGCAACAGTGCTCTCCTCCATCGTCTCCCAAGACAGACAGATGCCAGCAACAGGCCAATATGGGAACAACTATCTAGAAATTGGTGCCTGAGTTTATTCTCCTCTTCCCTCCTTGTTCCTTTTTCCTTGTGTGTTGTGTGATTTTTTTAAAAAAATGGGTCTGTTTGCTTATTTATTAGAATGTAAGCATGCAGGTAGCAAATGTCTTGTTTTGATTCATATAAGCCAGTCTGGGAGCCTTTTTTGGCTGAAGAGCAGGGGACAAATGCTCTAAATAAGTAAACAAATAGAGATGACCCATTTCAAATCCTTGCGTTTATTTTTAATTCCATCTTTGCCAACCCCTCCACCCCCAAGCTACCCCCGCCCCAGGGTCGTACGCAACAGCTGCCCATAGCCTACAGGGGATGGTGTTGAAACCTGTATTTTTTAAATAGTTTTATTTATTTATTAACGTTCTTATGTTACATTGGTAAACATTGTCATATTACATCACAAGGCTTATTATAATATAATTTTCAGCATGTATACAAAGTTTATATACAAAGTTTATATACCCGTTGTTTGGTCCCAGCTCCTGCCAACCTAGCAGTTCGAAAGCACCGCAAAGTGCAAGTAGATAAATAGGGACCGCTCCCCGGCGGGAAGGTAAACGGCGTTTCCGTGCGCTGCTCTGGTTCGCCAGAAGCGGCTTAGTCCTGCTGGCCACATGACCCGGAAGCTGTCTGCGGACAAGCGCCGGTTCCCGGCCTATAAAGCGAGATGAGCGCGCAACCCCAGAGTCGGTCACGACTGGACCTGATGGTCAGGGGTACCTTTACCTTTACCTTTATATACCTAAAGAAAAGAAACAAGGACAAAAATCAAAGGAGCTTGTGGTGGACTTCAGGAGACAGAAGAGCAATGTCCAGCCACTTTTGACTGATGGGGTCTGTGTGGAGAGGGTAACAACGTTCAGATTTTTGGGCATTGAATTACAAGAGGATCTGTCCTGGAGTGTCAACACAAGGGGGCTTGTGAAGAAGGCGCAGCAGAGACTGTACTTTTTGAGAATTCTAAGGAAAAACCATCTTCCGCAGAAACTGCTGCTTGCCTTCTATCACTGTGCCATTGAGAGCGTGCTCACCTATGGCTTATGTGTGTGGCACGGAAGCTGTACTACCCAGGACAGGATGGGGTTGTGCAGAGTTGTTAAGGCAGCAGAGAGCATTGTTGGCTGCCCATTCTCCACCTTAGAGCAGATTTATGCCACAAGGTGCCATAGGAAGGCACTGGACATAGTAAAAGATCCATCGCATCCTGGTCACTGTCTCTTCGAGCTCCTGCCGTCGGGACGGAGATACAGGACGATGAAGACAAGAATGAGCCGTCTTAAGAACAGCTTCATCTCCAGAGCGATCTTGGCCCTGAATGGGAAGCCTGGACTTTGAAAGTCATCTAATCTTTTTTGCTGTACTATATTGTATTGTTTTAATTAGTGTTTTTATGGAGCAATCAAGTAATTTCGTTGTCCCCGAGAGGGGGTAATGACAATAAAGATATTATTATTATTATTATTATTATTATTATTATTTCAAAATCATATACAGTGGTACCTCAGGTTAAGTACTTAATTCGTTCCGGAGGTCCGTACTTAACCTGAAACTGTTCTTAACCAGAAGCACCACTTTAGCTAATGGGGCCTCCTGCTGCCGCTGCGTCACCGGGGCACGATTTCTGTTCTCATCCTGAAGCAAAGTTCTTAACCTGAAGCACTATTTCTGGGTTAGTGGAGTCTGTAACCTGAAGCGTATGTAACCCGAGGTACCACTGTATGTACCAACACTTTGGACTTCCTGTCTATCCTATTGTATATTCCTTTTTTAACAAATGAATGTACTCTTATTATTGTATATTTCTTTCCATTTTATCCAATACATTCCTATACCAATATGTACTCTTGGTCTTATTTCTCAATTCAGTCTCTCTCCAATGTCAATCGAATGCTAGCATAGATAGCGAACCTTTACTGTATTTTTGAACATATCTCTTATATCTATCCCACTTTTCCATAATTTTTTGTTTTGAATTGCTTCTCAGGCTATTTGTCAACTGCGCCATTTCAGCAAATTCTTGTAGCTTGTTATGCCAATCTGTTATTGTTGGGACTTCTTCTTCCTTCCACCCCTGTCTGAGCTGCAGGCGTTGCATGAATCCTGTATTTGAATTAGGTGTAATTCGAAGGAAGTCTGTCCCTTGTTCAGAAAAAGTAGCAGCCGTTGTAGACTCCCTGTGTTTTAGCCACAACACCTCCACTCCCACCGCAAAATATTGTGGAAGGTTTGGCTGAAACAGAAGCGACTGCAACAGCCCTACAATGTCATCTACCTTAAGTGTCCAGAGGAGGGCAACCAAAATGGTCAAAGGCCTGGAAACGATGCCTTATGAGGAACGGCTAAGGGAGCTGGGCATGTTTAGCCTGGAGAAGAGGAGGTTAAGGGGTGATATGATAGCCATGTTCAAATATATAAAAGGATGTCCTATAGAGGAGGGAGTAAGGTTGTTTTCTGCTGCTCCAGAGAAGCGGACACGGAGCAATGGATCCAAACTACAAGAAAGAAGATTCCACCTAAACATGAGGAAGAACTTCCTGACAGTAAGAGCTGTTGGACAGTGGAATTTGCTGCTGCCAAGGAGTGTGGTGGAGTCTCCTTCTTTGGAGGTCTTTAAGCAGAGGCTTGACAACCATATGTCAGGAGTGCTCTGATGGTGTTTCCTGCTTGGCAGGGGGTTGGACTCGATGGCCCTTGTGGTCTATCCCAACTCTATGATTCTATGATTAAAACAGATATACACAGTTAAGAGACACAAGAAAATCCAGCTTTTGCTACGTTAGCTGAGAAGGTAGGTTTGCTTTTGGCCTCTAGAGGCCGCTAGAGACTGCAGTGAAGCCAGGAGAATATTTTTCCAAGGGAGCTGTTCCAACAGCACCAGGAAAATTTACTGTCTGCCTCCCACTGTAAACGTTTGACATTCCTTCTTTGTGAATTTAAAGCAAAGGAAAAAAGCACCCGACTCCTTCGATAAGTGCTCAGCCAAATATATTATGATTACCTACATGTCTCAAACTAAAAGAGGGGGAAATGATCCCCGACTAATTAAGCAACAATGTAAAATTTAAAATGACAAGAGCAAGAAGATTCAATTACGGTAGCTTTGTAATAAGTCTATTTACACAAAGTGTTATGGCTGAGGTGGCCCAAAACATTGAGAATACTCTCAGGATGGCCAGATTTTAGTCATTTCCTCACTAGGATGGGCAAAAGTTAGAAATGCTCTTGAGACTTGCTTGTTTCAAAGTCCCTCCTTTCCCTATTAGGAGGCATTAGCTAAATATTTATTTAGAAAACCCAGATTCCCAGCAGGCAGGTGCCTCAGCAGAACTTCTCTAACTCTCTCAAGGAAAGGTATATTCTTCCTTTTCCATTCCCGCCTTGCTGTTTAGTGTGGGTTTTTGTGGCAAAATGGCCAAGTTCCCCGTTTGAAAATGGTCAGGTATTTATTTTACTTCTTAGAACAGGAGTCAGCAAACTTTTTCATCAGGGGGCCGGTCCACTGTCCCTCAGACCTTGTGGGGGGCCAGACTATATTTTGGAGGGGGGGAAAAGGACGAATTCCTATGCCCCACAAATAACCCAGAGATGCATTTTCAATAAAAGGACACATTCTACTCATGTAAAAAGACACTGATTCCTGGACCGTCTGCGGGCCAGATTGAGAAGGCAATTGGGCCGGATCCAGCCCCTGGGCCTTAGTTTGCCTACCCATGCCTTAGATCAAGATGTGTACATATTGAGTGGGTTGCTGCCTGCTTGCTTTGTATGCTTTTGCTGTCTGATAATTGGGATTTTGCTTCTGTGATTTTTTCCCCTGTTACTTTTGTTTCATACAAGAAGCCTAGCTTTCTTTATTCCTTTGGTGTGGGCCTAAGGTTAAGGCTAAACACACATATTCATAAAAAGCGCATGTCTTAACTCCAGTAAAATATCAAAAACTTCTCGGTGGCGTGTGTATGAATGCACATGAGTGCTTGCACACACTAGTGGGTTGGTGACACAGACTGTAACACCATTTCTGAGTGTTTGTTTGCATGTATAGTTTCTTCTTAAATACCCAGCATGATAACTGTCATATTGTACCAAAACAACAACAACAACACATCAGCAAGTTTTCTGTAGGGAGCGGCCTTCAGATTCCTTTCAAAAAAAATTAAGTTCTATACACAGAACTCTTGAGAGTCCCATGGACTGCAAGAAGATCCAATGCATCCATTCTGAAGGAAATCAGCCCTGAGTGCTCACTGGAAGGACAGATCCTGAAGCTGAGGCTCCAAGACTTTGGCCACCTCATGAGAAGAGAAGACTCCCTGGAAAAGACCCTGATGTTGGGAAAGATGGAGGGCACAAGGAGAAGGGGACGACGGAGGATGAGATGGTTGGACAGTGTTCTCGAAGCTACCAGCATGAGTTTGATCAAACTGCGGGAGGCAGTGGAAGACAGGAGTGCCTGGCGTGCTCTGGTCCAGGGGGTCACGACGAGGCGGACACGACTAAACGACTCAACAACAACATACACAGAACATGAACCTGTTGTTTGTGATACATCAGAACAAATTTATTACTGGGATGTACATTGTTAACAAATCTTCCTAATTCTTGGGAGTCTGTCCTCAGTCCCCAGGCATATAATAAATAGATAGTCCAGACATTTATTCTGTAGCGATATACCACCCCATGCAATTTCTTTTCCATTCAATAGGAATGTTCATTCAAATTTACCTATATAAAGATAGTCTAAGTCAAATGCAAATCTGCAGCCTGTGACTTTATCAGAAATTTGCAATAACAATCTTTCCTGAAACTGAGTTTGCTCGTTTCTTTAGTGCTAGTTCAGCTAAAGCACAAATGAAGCTGGTGTGTGTAATGCTTTCATTTTGGTTAAAATATCCTCCGTCATCGCACAGAATGTTGGCTTTTAAAGCCCCAAGTTAAAAGCCGGATATTAGTTGACTCTTTCATAGATCACTGTCTTTTTGTGGCGAAGGGGCTTGATTAACTCAGAGAAGCTATGAGCCATGCCGTGCAGGGCCACCCAAGATGGACAGGTCATAGTGGAGAGTTTTGACCAAACGTGATCCACCTGGAGGAGGAACCGGCAAGCCACTCCAGTATCCCTGCCAAGAAAACTCCATGGACAAAGACAACAGGCATATAAAAGTTATGACGTTGGAATATGAGCCCCTCAGGTCGGAAGGTGTCCAACATGCTACTGGGGAAGAGCGGAGGACAAGTACAAGTAGATTCAGAGCTGATGAAGCGGCTGGGCCAAAGCCAAAAGGACGCTCAGTTGTGGATATGCCTGGAAGCGAAAGGAAAGTCCAATGCTGTAAAGAAAAATATTGCATAGGAACCTGGAATGTAAGAACCATGAACCTGGGTAAGTTGGATGTGGTGAAAAATGAGATGGCAAGAATAAATATTGACATCCTGGGCATCAGTGAACTAAAATGGACGGGAATGGGCGAATTCAGTTCGGATGACTATCATATCTACTACTGTGGGCAAGAAACCCGTAAAAGAAATGGAGTGGCCCTCATAGTCAACAAAAGAGTGGCGAAAGCTGTCCTGGGATGTAATCTCAAAAATGATAGAATGTTCTCCATACGAATACAAGCCTTTTAACATCACAGTGATCAAAGTTGTGGCGCTGTGGGTTAAACCACAGAGTTTAGGACTTACCGATCTGAAGGTTGGCGGTTCGAATCCTGCGACGGGGCGAGCTCCTGTTGCTCGGTCCCTGCTCCTGCCAACCTAGCAGTTCGAAAGCACGTCAAAGTGCAAGTAGATAAATAGGTACCACTCTGGCGGGAAGGTAAATAGCGTTTCCATGCGCTGCTTTGGTTCGCCAGAAGCGGCTCAGTCATGCTGGCCACATAACCCGGAAGCTGTACGCTGGCTCCCTCGGCCAATTAAGCCAGATGAGGATAAATAATAAATAAAGCGACTGGACCTAATGGTCAGGGGTCCCTTTACCTTTCACCTAACATGAGTTTCACCAAATTGCGGGAGGCAGTGGAAGACCGGAGTGCCTGGCGTGCTCTGGTCCAGGGGGTCACGAAGAGTCGGACACAACTAAACAACAACAACAAAATGAAGCTTATTGCTGCTGGCCATCTTTTGCCGAGATTCCTGCATTGCAGAAGGTGGGATTGGATGATCTTGGGGGGTCCCTTCCAAGTTGACTCCAAGTAACTAAAATCAGAGAATTCTCTCTTCCGTGTCAGTTTTTACGAAAAAGAGCCCTTCACATTTGGGTTTTGAGATACGCCCCGGACAAATGCTTCGCCCATTAAACACGCTACCTCTTTATAAACTGTACAGCTGGGGATATTTTCGCAAGGAATACACTACAGGCCACCTGGCCTTGTTGTCTAGATGCTTCCTGAACCCATCTCTTCCTCTCCCTGAGAACGAAGCAGTTCCCCTTTATCTGATGGCTTGCTGAGAACATCCTCCCTATTTTTCAGCTTCTGCAAGGTCAAATTTCCCTCAGAGGTTCAAGTTAAGGCAAACAGGCGTGGCTTATCATTGTACAGTTGCTGCCTCTCCTTGGGTGACTTGATCCTGTAAGCCCCCTCATTGATGGGTCGCTGGAAGAGGGATTAAGAGCGGATTTTCATCCGAGACCTGCCTTTTCAGGTAAATCAAATTTTTAATCTAATTTTCCTGATTTTGCTATTCGGGTTGCTATGGTGCGAAAGGAGCGATGTTTCGGAGCCGGAATGAAACTCCCTTTGCATGGTATTAAATCTAAGTCAGAAAATTGAAAAGTTGCTGAGGTTGAATATTGCTTGGGTCTCGAAAGTTTGGGTCTGTAGCCTGTCTTGGGTCTCTTCCCATAGTGTCCTCTGACAAAAAAAGAGGAATGTTTGCTGTCAGACGCAGCTACGGTCTTATTTTATTCCGATATGTGTTGTTGATTCTGTGTCTCTTCCTTTGGCGATCAAGTGGGCTACTGGGACTTGATATATTGATGCGTAAATCTTGGTGACTCCTCTCCCGGGAGAAATCAGAAGGAGCTGATCCAAAGGGAACCAACCGTCTCTCCTGTTCACAATGACTCACCACATTCCGGTGGTTTGGAGTCTCCCCAAAATATAAGGCTAGTTCAAATAAGATGGATTTCTTAGAAGCTCTTCCGTAGACATAAACTATTCCTGGCTGGCACTAAAAACTTTCAGCGCTCATTCGCAGCCAGGGAAGGCAGGTTTTGCAAGTCTTTGTTCTTTGGCGGTGAATTTTCAAGCTCTACCTTAGCTTAGCTTACTTTAGATGCCCAAGAAATTCCCTTCTCTGCCCAGGGACTTGCATGCTGATTTCGCCCCCCGTATCTTGGACTCCCTATCCCCTTTGTTGCTGAAAAGGCCCCCACGTCTCCAGCCCAGCAAACCCCCAAGCAGGGAAAGGTATTAAACCATGGGTTGGCAAACTAAGGCCGGATCCGGCCCAATCACCTTCTCAATCCAGCCTGCGGACGGTCCAGGAATCAGCGTGTTTTTACATGAGTAGAATGTGCCCTTTTATTTAAAATGCATCTCTGGGTTATTTGTGGGGCATCGGAATTCATTCATATATTTTTTTCAAAATACAGTCCGGCCCCCCACAAGGTCTGAGGGACAGTGGACCGGCCCCCTGCTGAAAAAGGTTGCTGTATTAAACTCTTTCTCAATGCAAGCTGCTGGCAAAAAGCTTCTTCCCCTGTTGTCGTTTTTCTGCCCAGCCTGGTCCTTCTTTCTTGGGGAGGGGATGCTCTCTTCCTCCTCAGTTATCATGCCCCCCCCCCCGAATCTCTGTGTCGTCAAAATCCATAGCATCCCGCTGTCAATATGGGCATTTTGCTCTCCGCCATTGCCTCCCATCTCCTTTCCCCTGAGTTTTACCCAATGCTGGATTTACGTATAAACTAAACGTATAAACTATAGCTCAGGGCCCCTCTCTTGGGGACCCCCCAAAAATTAAAGGGGAAAAAAACCCTGGATGTACATTTCCAAAATATAAGATAAAAAAATAAATAAAATAAAACTGACATTCAGCAACAGTGTTTTGTGTTGTGTAGGCTCCTGTGACGTAAGTCATGGGCCCCGTCTGCTAGCCTGCTCCCTAAAACATCACTGGTTTGCTATTATTATTTCATGTTATAGCAAGTTTCTACAGACTAGATTATAAATCTTTGTAAAATGTGTTTCTAAAGGAACTTGTGTTATTGCCAAATGCCAATGTGTTTGCATGATTAAGTTTGTTATGAATAAAAAAATCATTTTAAGTTAGAGCTTAATATTTATTTCACTATTAATATACTTCTTCTTAATTGTGTTTCAGTTTGACAATTACTTTGATAAAATAAGTATTTTGTTATGTGCAAATGGCTTTAGATACTTGTTAGGTCCCTAAACTACCACATAGCATATATTCAACACAAAAAGCAGCGACAATTTGTTGTTGACAAAGGACAGCTGGAAATATAAAAGGCCCCATTACCTTCAGTAGCTGAGGACCTCATCAAACCTACATCTGGCCTTGCTGAAGCCCCACAGATTCTCTCCCCAAATTCCCTCCCTCCCTGAAAATACTTTCTGTTTCTAAAGCAAGATGATACCTCGGCCGCGATGCACCCATTTCCCTGACCATATTCTAGTTCCCTCCTCCATGGAACCCAGACTTGCTTTGAAGGAAAACTCTTGCATGGGTTTTTTAACTCGTTTTGAGTCCCGTCACCTCCAGCTGATTCCGTTTGAGTTCCTGTTAGACTCTTTGTAGCTGTTTTCATTTTGGTTTCTGCTGGCCATCTCCGAAGTTAGCCAAAGCAGCTAGAGTTTTGTCCAGTGACTCAAATTTCTTACAGCAAACTTTTTCAGCGGGGGGCCGGTCCACTGTCCCTCAGACCTTGTGGGGGGCCGGACTGTATTTTGAAAAAATTATAATGAACAAATTCGTATGCCCCACAAAAAAACAACAGAGATGCATTTTAAACACAAGGACACATTCTACTCATGTAAAAACACGCTGATTCCTGGACCACCATAATTCAAAAGCATCCGTTCTTCGGCGATCAGCCTTCTTTATGGTCCAGCTCTCACTTCCATACATCACTACTGGGGAAACCACAGCTTTGACTAAACGGACCTTTGTCGGCAAGGTGACGTCTCTGCTTTTTAAGATGCTGTCTAGGTTTGTCATTGCTTTCCTTCCAAGAAGCAGGCGTCTTTTAATTTCGTGACTGCTGTCACCATCTGCAGTGATCATGGAGCCCAAGAAAGTAAAACTATACAAAAACTATACCATTCTGTATTCCATTACTGCTTCCGTCAAAAGTTATTTACACTGCTGAATTTGTCTTAATGCTGTCCGCGTTTTCGTTTGCCAACACCTTTTTGTGCTTGGGCATAAGGGCGCTGGCGCTTCCAAGCCATGATTATGCTAAAATCCTGGCCCCCTCCTTCCTTTTCTATGGGCAGGCCCCACTTTTGCGGCCCCCGTCCCCAGTTGATAGGTGCGGGTGGGGAGCAGGGGAGGAAAAAAAATACCGTATTTTTTGCTCTATAAGACTCACTTTTTCCCTCCTAAAAAGTAAGGGGAAATGTGTGTGCGTCTTATGGAGCGAGTGCAGGCTGCGCAGCTATCCCAGAAGCCAGAACAGCAAGAGGGATTGCTGCTTTCACTGCGCAGCAATCTCTCTTGCTGTTCTGGCTTCTGAGATTCAGAATATTTTTTTCCTTGTTTTCCTCCTCCAAAAACTAGGTGCGTCTTGTGGTCTGGTGCGTCTTATAGAGAGAAAAATACGGTGCCTACTGGAACCAGGACTTGCCGTTTAGTGCGGAAAAGCTTTCTATGCCCTGAGGCAGCCTGCTGCCCCAACATCCTGCCCTCACCAAATGTTTCTGACTGCAGCCCAGGTCCAAAAATCTCTGGAGAGCAGCAGGTCCAGGGAGGCTGCACCTCTAAGGTTATATATCTATTTACAGTGGTACCTCGCAAGACGAATGCCTCGCAAGACGAAAGAGTTTTTCGTTTTTTGAGTTGCTTCGCAAGATGAATTTCCCTATGGGCTTGCTTTGCAAGACGAAAACGTCTTGCAAGTTTGTTTCCTTTTTCTTAAAACCGTTAATACATGCATTCCTATGGGAAACCGTGCTTCGCAAGATGAAAAATTCGCAAGACGAAAAAACTCGCAGAACGAAGTAATTTCGTCTTGCGAGGCACCACTGTAATTGCATTTCTAGGCCACCTTCTCTGCCAAGGAAATCAAAGCTCTTGAGGAATAGCAAAGTCGGTAGAGCATGAGACTCTTAATCTCAGGGTTGTGGATTCCAACCCCACATTGGGCAAAAGATTCCTGCATTGCATGGGGTGGGCTGGATGACCCTCGGGGTCCCTAGGATTCGATCTTCAAGGTGGTTTCCGGGGGTTTTCCTGTTGTTATTCTGTCTCTCAAGGCTACAGTAAACCTACTATGAAAATTATGGACTGGTCATTTCTTTGTCAGAGGGCAAACGGGCAAATTTAGCAGGGGATCAAATACTTTCCCCCCTCAGTGTACATACTTCCCCTCCCTTCGCTCCATTCCTGTGAGGTATGTTAGGCTGGGAGCCTCTGAGGCCACTCTGTGGGGATCTTTCTGGCTTTTTATAATAATAATGATGATAATAATAATAATTTATCATTTATACCCCGCCCATCTGGCTGGGCTTCCCCAGCCACTCTGGGCGGCTTCCAAAAGAATATTAAAATACTATAATACATCAAACATTAAAAGCTTCCCTGAACAGGGCTGCCTTCAGATGTCTTCTAAAAGCCTGGTAGTTGTTGTTCTCTTTGACATCTGGTGGGAGGGTGTTCCACAGGGAAGGCGCCACTACCGAGAAGGCCCTCTGCCTGGTTCCCTGTAACTTGGCTTCTCGCAGTGAGGGAACCGTCAGAAGGCCCTCGGCGCTGGACCTCACCTCAGTGTCCGGGTAGAATGATGGGGGTGGAGACGCTCCTTCAGATATACTGGACCAAGGCCGTTTAGGGCTTTAAAGGTCAGCACCAACACTTTGAATTGTGCTCGGAAACGTACTGGGAGCCAATGTAGGTCTTTCAAGACCTTTCAAGACCAGTGTAATGTGGTCTCTGCGGCCGCTCCCAGTCACCAGTCTAGTTGCCGCGTTCTGGATTAGTTGTAGTTTCCGGGTCACCTTCAAAGGTAGCCCCACGTAGAGCGCATTGCAGTAATCCAAGCGGGAGATAACCAGAGCATGCACCACTCTGGCGAGACAGTCTGCGGGCAGGAAGGGTCTCATCCTGCGTACCAGATGGAACTGGTAAACAGCTGCCCTGGACACAGATTTGACCTGTGCCTCCATGGACAGCTGTGAGTCCAAAATGACTCCCAGGCTGCACACCTGGTCCTTCAGGGGCACAGTTCCCCATTCAGAACCAGGGAGTCCTCCACACCGGCCCACCTCCTGTCCCCCCAAAACAGTACTTCTGTCTTGTCAGGATTCAACCTCAATCTGTTAGCCGCCATCCAACCTCCAACTGCCTCCAGGCACTCACACAGGACCTTCACTGCCTTCACTGGTAGGTTTGGTATGCTTTAACGTATTATAACCCCCCCCCCCCCAATTTTATTATTTTTATTATTTTGTAAGCCTCTTAGGTTTGTTTGTTTTTTCACAATCATACAACCAAGCAGTGTATAACTGTTACAGAATAAATAAAACAAACAAATAAAAAATGACTGACTTGGGGAGGGGATTTGAACCTTGGTCTCTCCCAGGCTTTGCCCCAAACTTTCTTTTTTGTGGTTGAATAATTCTTATTAATTTTCAGTTACAAAAATCCAATAGGCGCCATATTCCATTAACACCAAACGGCAATACCAATTCAAATACAAATCAATTGCGTAGGCAATTATAAATTTTGTTTGGCTTCCCACGTGCTGTACTTCCAAGGCCCGATTCCCTTCAGTTCTGCCTCCAGACTTTTGCTCAAACCAAATACAATCCACTCTTGATAAAATCCCTTATACCGCAGCTACAGTAATTAACTTCACTTCGCGTTCACACATATAATAATTTGCAAATTCGCAAGCCAAGTTCTCCTTTCTTCTTCCTGTGTGAGGTTTTAATTTGTTCCTTTAATCCTTTATCAATTATTATGCCCATATTAGTTATTCCTGATCCCTGTGTGGCTTACGGCTTGAAGTCTCTCTCTTTCTTCTCAACTCTTCTGATTGCAACTGTAAAATTCCACTTTCGATTTCAGGCAAGGGAGTATTGCCCAGTCTTAAACCAGCAGTTTCCAAACCTTTTCAGCCTAGCGCACCCCTTTTACCAGCTCCATAAACTCACCCCCCTGACCCGACCCCATTAGAAGCACGATTCAGATTTGCACAACCCACTAAGGAAGATAATAGCACAGTAAAATTAAAAAAAGAGTAGCAACTGACTGCACATTTTATTCAAAATTCAGTTGAAACCATTAAGTTGAACCAATTCGACAAACTGGTGAACTTGATTTTAAAAAATACCAGCTTTCCAAAGTCTAAAAACCAGGTGCCCCTCTAGCACACACACACACCACCACCCTAGGAAACCCCCACCCAATTTGGGAAACCAGTGCTCTAACCACTGCTCCTTGCTGCCTTTCCACCCAGCGGGGTTCTGCCCCTCCGATTCTTTGGAACATCCTCCCATTGTGAAGGTTCATCCCTCTGTCTCCTTTTCTTTTTAATAATATTTTTTATTAGTTTTCAATTAAAATCCAATAATAGCCTCATGATAACAACGCCAATTTATAATGCAATTATTGATACCAATCGTTCAAATCGGCCTCGGTCCAGTATACCTGAAGGAGCGTCTCCACCTCCATCGTTCTGCCCGGACACTGAGGTCCAGCACCGAGGGCCTTCTGGCGGTTCCCTCACTGCGAGAAGTGAAATTACAGGGAACCAGGCAGAGGGCCTTCTCGGTGGTGACACCCACCCTGTGGAACTCCCTCCCACCAGATGTCAAAGAGAAAAATAACTACCAAACTTTTAGAAGACATCTAAAGGCAGCCCTGTTTAGGGAAGCTTCTAATGTTTAATAGGTTATTGTATTTTAGTGTTTTGTTGGAAGCCGCCCAGAGTGGCTGGGGGGACCCAGGCAGATGGGCGGGGTATAAATAATAAATTATTATTATTATTATTATTATTATTATTATTATTATTATTATTATTATTATTCAAATCCCTCTGTCTCCTGGAGGCTGGTCTCGGCTGCAACTGTGTTCAGCTGAACTTTTCCTTTCTTTCTATGGAAACTTTTGTTTAATTCTCGTTACGATTTTGTGTGAGGGCTCTGCGGAACTCCCAGCTGCTTTGGTTAGAAGGTTTAACGGCCTGCCTGCTTTTCTGACCTTCTGCAGGAGACGAGGATTCTTGGAAGAGAGAAGAAAACCCACTTCCTCAGAAACCAAGGGGGCCGGGCCAGACGGGGCTGCCTGCCTTTGTGGCCTGCCTCCACTTCCGCCCAGGCTGAGATCGCGGCACAGAGTGAGGGCTGCGTGTGGGGATTTCTACTGCCGAAGAGCTTTCTGCACAAGAAAGAGAGAGACCAGGAGGCCAAGCACCCCTGCAGGACTCATTTCAAGAGGTGGCCTTGACCCAGAAGCCCTCCTCCTCACCCCACATCAGACTGACTTGAAGACCGGCCAACGTCGCCTTCAAGGAAGCCCAGGACCAAGAAGGGAGAGAGAGAGAGAAAGGAACACATTGACATCAACCTTGGCACCTGAGATCTCAGCTGGAGATGGTATCATACCCGAGGCTGGCCACCCAGTGGCAAGAAAAATGGCTTGCTGAGCTCCAGCGAGCCCCTGATTTTGAGGAAGCCATCCAGGAGCTCACAAAGGACCTCTCCGCAAGAGGGAGGAGGGCAGCCCAGGGCAGATGGAGAGGCCCTGTGCAGTACCACAGCGCCACGGCCACAAAGAACATCCAGTACTTGTACGACGTCAACAAGGCCGAAGCTCTGAGGAAGATCCTTGAGCCTCCCCCTCCTCCTTGCGAGATCCCCGCCACGGAGATCTACAAACACTTCTCCGAAGCGTTCGCTAGCGAGGGCTGGGGCCTTTCCCCGCGTCTGCATGGCTGGCCTCGCCTTCCCGCCATGAGAGGCTCCGCCGGCCTGGAGAGAGACTTCGCCCCCAGAGAGGTTAAGGAGATGCTCCACCACATCAAGAAGAAGAACGTGGGGAAGGATAAGCTGACGCCCGCCTTTCTGAGCCAGCAAGACCCCGGGTGCCTGGTGCTGACCGCCGTTTTCAACCAGTGCAAGCGGCTGCGTCGCATCCCCTCCGAGTGGAAGAGATCGGAGACCATCCTCATCTTCAAAGGCGGCGACGCCAAGGAGCTGAAGAGCTGGAGGCCCATCGCCATGTGCGACACCCTGTACAAGATGTACGCCCGGTGTCTGAACCGCCGCATCCACACCTGGGTCATCGAGGGTGGCGCCATCTGCCCGCAACAGAAATACGACACGGGGTGCGTCTTCATCTTGCAGGCTTTGCTGGACGAGTGCCGGCGTTCGGGGCAGGAGTTTGCCCTCGCCAAGTTAGACCTCTCCAGTGCCTTCAGCTCCATCCCTCACCAGCACGTCTTCAACGTGCTGTCGGAGCTGGGCATGCCCGAAGGCTTCCTCAGCGTGGTCCGCGATCTGTATAATGGGTGCACCACCACTCTGTCCAGGCTGGGTTGCCCGGATATCCCAATCCAGAAGGGGCTGAAGCAAGGGTGCCCTCTGAGCTACACCATGTTCAAGCTGGCAATGGAGCCGGTTGTCCGATACATCGCCGCTCGATCCACTGGATTCGTTCTGCACGGCCGGAAGATCGACATCCTGGCTTACGTCGATGATCTGGTGCTTGTGGCCAGCAGCAGGAAAGGGTTGCAGGACGCGTTGGACGCCGCCAGTGAGGCCACCCGCCGGGTGGGCTTGCGCTTCAACACCGCCAAGTGTGCGTCTCTCCACGTCCGACAATGCCAGGTCCTGCCAACCGAGTTCACCATCCAGGGAGAAGCGATGACCGGCCTTCAGAGAGGAGAAACGTTCAAGTACTTGGGGGTTCTCCTGAGCTTCCCCGAACAGCCGTCCTCCAAAACCTTCTACAAAGAGTGGCTTGAAGAACTGGGAGAGATCGACGGTTCGCTGTTGACCCCCGGGCAAAAGATGGACGCTCTCAAGACTGTCCTGCTGCCCAAAATCTCATCCTTCCTGAAAGGGCCACCGGCCGCGAGGAAATGCCTTGAGGAAGCTGACGCCGTCATCGTCAACATGGCGAACAGGTGGCTCGGGGTGGCCCGTAACACCCTCCGGGCCCCCAGGCATTGTGGAGGACATGGGATTCTGGAAATGGGACACCTGGCTGATGTTGCAGCGATCACCCACGTCTTCCTTCTGCTGACCAGCCCGGACCCCACCATGAGATCGGTGGCGCAAGGCTCCTTTGCCAACACTGTTGCGGAGGAGCAGAACCTCCGTGCAAATCCCTCTGGCAAAGCGCTGGCCCGCTTTCTCAACAGGTCCTCCAGAGGCCATTTGAGGCTTGGCGGAGGCGTCAGCCCCTGGCACCAGGCTGCCAATGCCACTTGGCACCTCAACAGATCCATTCAACTCCAGTGGTTCTGCAATGAAAGGCATGTGATTGGCGTGCAGATCCAGATAGATGGCATGAGGCAGCAGTTCTCAGCTGAGAATAGGAGCAGCCTAGAAGGTATTCTGAAGGACCTCATCTGCAAGAGCTACCCAAGCTACCCTGGGTGGAATTAGGCCTCGTGTGGCTCAGGCACAAGGCACAAGCCCCTGCTGTTCTCTTGCAAGCTGATCCCGGACTCTTAACCTCAGACACTGTGCAGACGAATTCTCTCGACCTCACCAAAGCTCAGACCTGGAGAACAATTGTCTTTCAGCCAGTTTCCACCCAATGTCCATGCAGGTGTCCGTGTGCTTCTCCTGGTCTGTAACTGTGGGTGGGTGGGTGGGAACTGGACAATTGCGGTCCCAGGAGTGAATTGGTGGAAAGGGTTCGGGGGGGGGGGAGTAAAAGGGCTGCATTCCATTCATTTTGACTCGGACCCATTGAAATCAATGGCCACGTCTAGCTTCTGTCCATTGGTTTTGTTGGGTCTCCTTGCAGAAAAAGCTAAATTGAATAAAGCCCACAGGGATTAAGCATATACAAGAACAAGTCTTGCTGAGGAAGGATTCTGTAAAGGGGAATCTTGCCTCGCCAAACTTCTGGATTTTTTTTTTAATGGGAGTGCTAATAGGCATGCTGATAAAGATGGACCTGGTGGATACTGTGTATATACTTCATGTTCCAAAATGTTTCTGACAAAGTCCCTTGTGGCCAACTAAATTTAGCCACCGTGGAATAATAATAATGATAATGATAATAATTTTTTATTTATATCCTGACCTCCCCGGCCAAAGCTGGGCTCAGAGCGGCTAACAACAAGTAAAAATAGCACAGTGTACATAAAATCACACAGTCAGTTAATTAAAATACATTCTAAAATCAATTCAGAATCAAATTAATGGCAACCATTGGGCTACAGTTCTATGAGGATTACAGGAGACAGGGGGTCAGACTGTGCCTTGGCCAAAGGCCTGGTGGAACAGCTCTGTCTTGCAGGCCCTGCGGAAAGATGTCAAGTCCCACAGGGCCCTAGTCTCTTGTGGCAGAGTGTTCCACCAGATTGGGGCCACGACCGAAAAAGCCCTGGCTCTGGTCAGCCTAACCTCCCTGTGGCCCGGGATCTCCAAGATGTTTTTATTTGAAGACTGTAAGGTCCTCCGTGGGACATATCAGGAGAGGTGGTCCCGTAGGTACGGGGGTCCTAGGCCATATAGGGCTTTAAAGGTTAAAACCAGCACCTTAAACCTGATCCTGTACTCCACCCGGAGCCAGTGCAGCTGGCATAGCACTGGGTGAATGTGAGGACCCCGTAAGTAGTCTCGCCGCAGCATTCTGCACCCGCTGGAGTTTCTGGGTCAGTCTCAAGGGCAGCCCCACGTAGAGCGAGTTACAATAATCCAGTCTGGAGGTGACCGTCGTGTGGATCACAGTGGCGAGGTCAGGGCGAGAGAGGTAAGGAGCCAACTGCTTAGCTTGGTGGATGTGAAAAAATGCCGCCTTTGTTCAGGGCCGTCTTAAGCCTATCCGGCGCCGTGGTGCAAAGAATCCCCCTTTCCCAGCGTTGTCGACCTTTCCCCAAACCTCTGCGGGGATCGCTGTCCTGCAGCGAAGGCTTGGGAAGGAAGCTGCAATCCCGCCAGCCATATGTTTGACGGGGCGCAGCTGGTGGACGTGCAGGGAAAGGGGAGGCCGCCGGCAAAGCCGCACAGCTCCCCCACTTGCTGGGGGCGGCCCTGAGAGGCCGGCGCCCTGGCGCAACGCTCCCATAAGCCCAATGGAAAAGACGGCCCTGCCTCTGTTACGGCTGCAACCTGCGCCTCCATAGAAAGGGAGGTGTCGGAGATTATACCCAAACTCTTAACGGACGGCGCTGGCACTAATTGCGCCCCCGAAAGAGATGGGAGTTGCCCCCCCAATCCCATATCGTCCAGACCCAGCCAAAGGACCTCTGTCTTCGAAGGATTTCAGGAGAGCTGTCCTTTGGGTTAGTAGCTCCAAGTGTCATTAAGACTCCCAGTTCCCATCAGCCTGAGCCAGCACAGTCAATGATCAGGCATGATGGGAGTCGTAGTTCAACCATTTTTGGAGACCACAGCAGTTGGCTATGGCTGTCCTCTAAGAAACCTGCAGGCAGGATGCAAGCACCGGGATCCAAGCGCCTGTGTTTTTCAGCAACTGAGCATAGATATTACGGCTAGGAGCCATCAATAGTTTCTATAATTTGTCCAGTCCTATTTTAAAGCCATTAGGTTAGCAGGAAGGGGACGCGGGTGGCACTGTGGGTAAAAGCCTCAGCACCTAGGGCTTGCCGATCGAAAGGTTGGCGGTTCGAATCCCCGCGGCGGGGTGCGCTCCCGTTGTTCGGTCCCAGCGCCTGCCAACCTAGCAGTTCGAAAGCACCCCCGGGTGGAAGTAGATAAATAGGGACCGCTTACTAGTGGGAAGGTAAACGGCGTTTCCGTGTGCTGTGCTGGCTCACCAGAGCAGCGATGTCACGCTGGCCACGTGACCCGGAAATGTCTCCGGACAGCGCTGGCCCCCGGCCTCTTAAGTGAGATGGGCGCACAACCCCAGAGTCTGTCAAGACTAGCCTGTACGGGCAGGGGTACCTTTACCTTTACCTTTTAGGTTAGCAGGAAAGGAGGGCAATAAGTATAAGAGGCTACCATATGTGGTGGCAATGTAAAATGGTTAAAAAGGGCCTGGGAAAAGACATATAAAGATTTGAAGAAAATGTGGGAAATGACTGTTGTTAAAAAAACCCCTGAAGTTGTGATACTGAGATGTACAGGATTTGATGGACTTATCAATAGAAAGACTTGATTCCAGTATTTGAGAATGAATCCCAGGCCAGGATCAGCCCATCTCTATAGAAGCAAGAAGCCATCGCCAAAGAAGACTGGCAAAACAAATCTATGAACTATGCAGGACATATTAGATAATCTGAATGCATTTTTTTGAAGCTTTGCGTATAGGTTTCTACATTGGTATAACCTTTAAAAGTCACCTGTAATAAGACGGAAAGGTTTCAAAATTGGATTGTTAAGAATAGAAGGTTTTATGGATGTGCATGAATACGTGCTAAACGATGAAACCAAGAGGGGGAGTCAACTAAAATTGTGGTTTAAAAATGTGTTCATGGTTTTTTAATATATATACATTGTTGTTGTTTTTATGCATTGTTGTTATTTTATTTTATTTTATTTTATATTTTATTTTATTTTATTTTATTATTATATGTTATTTTTGGGAGATGAGTAAAATCTCCTAAAAAAACACACATAAAAATCAAAAGTCATCTAGGCATGGAGTTCCACAGTTTAACTAGAATGACATGTATATATTGACGGGGCTCAACGACCAATCCGGAAAGAGAGTCATGTCATGACATGGAATGAAGTCTTTGGCGCAACAATTCTTTATTTCCTTAGGATTTTTTAGATTGGCAGGAATTTCGCCCCCTCTCAGCCAGCCTGCCGCTTGCTACAGCTGCTTCAGGCTGTGTTGCCGTTTCGTCCATCTTCTCTGAATGCTAACTTTTTGCCGCCTCACAAAAACCCTTT
This sequence comes from Podarcis muralis, assembly GCF_964188315.1. NCBI lineage: Eukaryota > Metazoa > Chordata > Lepidosauria > Squamata > Lacertidae > Podarcis > Podarcis muralis. The sequence continues at coordinate 5,745,474 of NC_135667.1, forward strand.
CGGGTTAAAAAGCAGGATGTTCGCTGCTGAAAAATCATGGCACCCATGGCAAAGATGACTTAATTCAGCCACTGCTAACATATATATATCTCACAAAAGCGCTGGCTTGTTTCGCACTCTGCACGTCCTATATTCTCTACCTGACATTGCTGTCATCTGAATGTGTGTTTCGTGGCTGTTTGTGTTAGTGCAGGCAGTGGTGGTGCAGTGGTTAGAGCACTGGACCAGAGATCAGGGTTCGAATCTCCCACTCAGTCATGAAGCTCCCTGGATTTGACCTTTGACATCGGTCCCTGCCTCTCTCAGCCTAGCCCTACCTCACAAGGTTGTTGTGGCGATTAAAAAACCACGCACACCACACCTGCAACACTTAGGAGAAAAAGGTGAGGTAGAAATGAAACAAACAAACAAACAAACCACAATCTTAAGCATTTCTAATAATTTCTAATGTCTGATCAACATTTTCTGGCCTTTGAAATGTGTTTGTGGGAGGGGGGGTTAAGGGTTTGGGTTTTTTTACCTTGTTTTTATTATGTATTGTGTGTTTTTATTTTGTATTTTTATACTGTGAACCACCCTCGCATCTTTGGGTGAAGGGCGGTGTACAAATTTAAAGAAAAATAAATTTAAATAAAGATCTTGTTGGCCCTTTGAGGATGTCTGAACCAGGTAACTGTGGCCCTGACCAAGGAAGGGGTTGGAAGTTTGATTCCTCTACAAAATACTGAAGAATATCTGTCCTGAAGCCATGAACACCATACATAGATTTGTGAAAGATAATAATAATAATAATAATAATAATAATAATAATAATAATAATAATTTATTTATACCCCACCCATCTGGGTGGCTTCCAACAAAATATTAAAATACAATAGTCCTTCATATATTAAAGGCTTCCCTAAACATGCCTTGAGGTCTGGCTCATGTTGTTGTTTAGTCGTTTAGTCGTGTCCGACTTCGTGACCCCCTGGACCAGAGCACGCCAGGCACTCCTGTCTTCCACTGCCTCCCGCAGTTTGGTCGAAATCATGCTGGTCTCTTCGAGAACACTGTCCCACCATCTCGTCCTCTGTCGTCCCCTTCTCCTTGTGCCCTCCATCTTTCCCAACATCAGGGTCTTTTCCAGGGAGTCTTCTCTTCTCATGAGGTGGCCAAAGTCTTGGAGCCTCAGCTTCAGGATCTGTCCTTGCAGTGAGCACTCAGGGCTGATTTCCTTCAGAATGGAGAGGTTTGATCTTCTTGCAGTCCATGGGACTCTCAAGAGTCTCCTCCAGCACCAGAATTCAAAAGCATCCATTCTTCGGCGATCAGCCTTCTTTATGGTCCAGCTCTCACTTCCATACATCACTACTGGGAAAACCAGAGCTTTAACTATACGGACCTTTGTTGGCAAGGTGACGTCTCTACTTCTCAAGATGCTGTCTAGGCCTGTCATTGCCCTTCTCCCAAGAAGCAGGCGTCTTTTAATTTCGTGGCTGCTGTCACCATCTGCAGTGATCATGGAGCCCAAGAAAGTAAAATCTCTCACTGCCTCCATTTCTTCCCCTTCTATTTGCCAGGAGGTGATGGGACCAGTGGCTATGATCTTCGTTTTTTTGATGTTGAGACCATATTTTGCGCTCTCCTCTTTCACCCTCATTAAAAGGTTCTTTAATTCCTCCACACTTTCTGCCATCAAGGTTGTGTCATCTGCATATCTGAGGTGGTTGATATTTCTTCTGGCTCATAGGAACATACCTTGATTTGGGAATCCCAAGTAGCCACACATAACAAACTACGCTTGCTGATTTCCTCCCTCTTCTACACAATTCTCAAAAGTGAAGGAGCCCTGGCTTCTTTCTCACCCGACCACCATACCTGTGTCATACTAAAGCCGGCCGTTACTAATCTAGAAATCCAACCTGCAGATACACCTTCTGAAACCTGGGAGACTTGGGCCAAGGATTCTGTGCTCGGGGGCACCAAAACGATATTGGTTTGTTGAAAACAACGACGGCAAAGGCGCAGCACAAAAGGAAAATGGGTTGGGAGGGAGGAGGAAATGAGCAGACGCCGCTTGGAACCCAAAGGCTTCTAAAGGACCACTTTGGCCTCAGCCAAAGAGCAAAACTAACTCTTTTCCAAATCTGTGTACTCTCTGGGTTGCTAAAAGCATTTGCTCCTGGTTGCTACTGAGAGATGAACCGCCTCTCGTGGGCTAATTCATAGAGCAATCATATTTGCACAGTAGTAAATCCCAGTGAGTTCAATCTGCAATGCTGTTCACACTTATCCGGGAGTAAGTTTCATTTAACACAATGGGGCTTGGTGATTATATAAAGAAAATACAGTTATAAAGGGGAAACCAATGAAATTTATAAACTATTAGTAGAAATGGAGGATCAAGAAGATCAATTAAAAGAGGTGTGTGAAAAGGAGACGATAATAATAATAATAATAATAATAATAATAATAATAATAAAAATTTTATTTATATCCCGCCCTCCCCAGCCGAAGCCGGGCTCAGGGCGGCTAACAACAATAAAACAGTACAAAAGTACAGCATAAACAGCACTCTAAAACCATTCATTATAAAATTAATTAATTCAAGCCACTGGCAACCATTGGGCCAGAGCTCCGCGAAGATTGCCGAGGGAGGGAGTCAGGCTGTGCCCTGGCCAAAGGCCTGGTGGAACAGCTCTGTCTTGCAGGCCCTGCGGAAGGATGTCAACTCAAACCTTTATTGCATTAGCAAACTGCCATAGCAAAATAAGACAATACAAAAAAGAAAAAAGACAAACTAGAGACAAGCAACCCAGCAAAATTCAGGTGTTTTGGCTGGCGTAGTGACATTTAAGTTACCCGAAGACAATAATGCAAAGATATAGTAGCCAGCGCCCAAAAACTAGTATGCGGGTATATATAAAGCACAAAATGGCCCCAGAACAGACTCAGCATATTGAGTTAAAAGTAATAAAAGAATTAAAACAGGTCCAGGTCTAGGGCACGCTACCCTGTCAGAGTAGCCCTGAGTTTCAGAGCCTGCACTATGAAGATTGCCACCCCACGTGAGATTTGGGGATTTGCGTCCACAAGAAGCGATTTCAAACAGTCTTCCTTAGATGTAATGGTGGACGGGATCAAAAGGAGGAGCTTAGATCTTATTGGCTCATAAATAGGGCAGTAGAAAAAGAAATGTATGAAGTCCTCTACTTCATTCATTGTGCATGGACATAGACGCTGGGTAATAGGGGTCTTAGAGTAAATCCCCTGCAGGAAGGCCGTGGGTATAGAATGGAAGCGGGCCATTGTAAACGCTCTTCTCAAATTGGGCTCCGTCAGGTCTATCAAGTAGTTGGCAAGTGATCTTACCACTTTCACTTTAGGGAGCCACATGGAAAGGCGAGCTGAGGTGGACTGTGCCCGGTCCATGGCCTCGTCTCTTGTAAGAATCCAGGCCCGGATTTTATGTTTGTCCCAAGAGGACAGCGAGTCAAGATTTGGGAGAGAGTAGCGTGCAGTAATAGTCACCATGGCCTTGGACCATTTATTGCTTTGAGAACACGTTAAAAAGGCTTGCCTGGCTAGTAGGGAACCTGGGGCATTGATTAATTTACAATAAAAGCTAATAATTCTAATGTGGGCTCTCGCAACAATGGAGGGGAGGCCCAGTTCTGTTCTTAACTGTGCTGCAACCGAGCCCTTGGGGAGACCCAGTATCTTCCGTGCAAAAGAGTTTTGTAGAATCTCCAGCCGTTGTAGTGTTTTTAAATTCCACCCCCAGATTTCAACCCCATACAGTAACATCGGGAGGACTTTGCTGATAAATGCTTTTCTGATTGGTGGAACCAGCTGGCCGCCTTTTGCATAGTAGAATTTCTCCAAGGCTTTGATGGTTCTGCGGGCAGCCAGGATGGTTGTATTTAGGTGAGCTGACCAGCTAAGCCCATGCTGAAAAAAGATACCCAAATACTTGAATGCTGAACAATGTTCAATAGAATGGCCCTCAAAATTCCAGAGTGACTTCCGAGTTTTCGTGCCAAAAGTAAGAATTTTGGTTTTGGCGAAATTAATTTTAAGGGAGTTGGTATCACAATATGTCATGAGCCCTCTGAGCGTGTTGTTTAAGCCCAGCTTGGTTAATGACAGTATCACCATGTCGTCCGCATAGAGTAATATGGGGATCTTGAGCTGTTGTAAGGAGGGGGCAGATTGATTTAGGGCCTTCATAGTTGTGACGATGTCATTGATATAGAAATTGAATAGAAAAGGGGCCAAGAGGCAACCCTGTTTGACCCCTTTATTCAGAGGGAAAGAATCAGAAAGAGCTCCCAGAGGGCCGAATTTTACTCTGGCCGATATGTCATTATGAATTTCCATAAGAAGGAGGAGGAGTCTCTTATCTATGCTGGTATGACTAAGCTTCTGCCATAGCCTATCTCTGGGAATGGAGTCAAAGGCGGAGGTCAGGTCCACAAAAGCCGCGTGTAGTTTGCAGTTGAACCTGTTTAGGTATTTATCAATCAGGGTAAGTAGAACAAGACATTGGCCAGATGTGCTGTGACCTTTGCGGAAGCCAGCCTGTTCCGGATGGAATAGCTTTGTTTCTTCTGCCCACTCAATTAATTTCTCTAGCAAGAATCTAGAGTAAACCTTGTATGATATGTCCAACAGGCTGATAGGTCGGTAGTTACGCGGATCTTGTGGGTCCCCCTTTTTATGTATTGGGATAACTATGCTCTGTTTCCAGTTAGGTGGGATCTTAAGAGTAGCATTAATGGTGGTAAAGAGAGATGCTAAGATAGGGGCCCACCACGACTGGTTCGATAAGAATACCTCAGGTGGTATCATATCCTCCCCCGGGGATTTATCCCCTGATAGCATGCTAATTAGTTGAGTACATCTCTCTGGGGAGACTGGCTCCCAGGTGGGCAAGGCAGATGCTGGAAGGGTGGTGACTACATTTACGTCAGAATCTGAGGTGGAATACAGCTGAGCAAAGTGAGAGTGCCAGCTGGCTGCTGTGATGTTATTAACAATGAATGAGGGGGGTCTTAGACCTGCATTAATTAAATTCCAAAATTTCTTGTCGTCACGGGTTTTAATGGCCACTGACAGAGCCGACCAGCGTTCTTTCGCAAAGAGCAATTTCTTATGTTGGAGCAGCTTCTTATAGTATGAACGAAATTGGGCTAACTCCCTGATTTTGCTCTGAGTGCTGTCTGATTTCATGTCAGACTGAAGAAATCTAAGCCTACTTCTGCACTGTTTGCATTCTTGGTCGAACCAGGTTTGATTCTTCCAGGTTAGAATCGCACGGGAAGGTTTCGTAAGCGAAGGGAGCAAGTAGGCTAGAATTTGCTGGAAAATTGAGAAATGATTCACATTCGTTGTTAACAGCTGAGCTTTCAGGGCTAGGATCTCAGGGGAATTTAGGAGGACTTTTATGTCTTGCTCCAGGTAGATGTCCCACTTCTTGCGTCCGGGGGCCAAGGTCAGTGAATCCTGGGGGTGTGGTGAGCTGGGAGGCCCCAGCTGTGTGTGGTGAAAGGAGATGGCAATTGGAAGGTGGTCACTTTCGGTTCTGTTGAACACGTTGAAACAGTATGCCTCATCATTAAATGCTGAGGAGGACCAGATGTAATCTATAACACTTGCCCCTCTAGATCCTAGAAAAGTATAGTATCCCCCGGACCAGTCTTTGGGTGTGCCGTGCAAGCTGTGCAGCCCGCAGTTTATAGTGAACTCCAGCAGTATGATGCCAGCCCTATTAATGGTCTTGTCCTGTGAATTCCACGTAGGAAACCACTCCTCTTCTATGAATAATTGCGACTTATCGGTGAATAAGCTTATATCTGCTCCGATTCTGGCATTGAAGTCCCCCATTATAAGGATCTCTGACTTTGGAAATTCAGCCCCAGATTTATCTAGAATAAATCTTAAATCCTCCCAAAGCTGATTTGAATGAGAAGAGGAGTAGGTAGATGGATTGTACAAGTTTACACATATGAATTCCCCAAGCGAGCTGTTAGTGATGTGCAAAGTTTGAATGTAATTACTCTCTAACCAAAAGATAGGAGAGATATTAAGCTGAAGCTCCTGCGAAACAAATGTTACCAGGCCTCCACTAGGGCGCCCATACAAATGTGATTTGGTCGCAGGAATCACAAAGGCGTCATAGCCCGGTAGGGATGGGGGGGGTGAAGATTCTAAGCACCAGGTCTCTTGTATACCCATAATCTGGAATTTCGCTAAAAACTCTTTCATATCCCCGTCATCCTGTTTGGACGTCCATCCTGCCACATTCCAGGATAGCACATTAAAGCAATTTGAGGAGGGACTATGTGCTAGTCAATTGCTCTGGTTGCTGGTGGGAAGGACATTGCCAGGGGTCTGAGACAGCGCCAGGCGAGGTACTACCGAAGGTATCGAAGGGGTGGTGAGTTGATTGATGTGACCAGCAGGGTCTTCAGTAAAACCTGAGTTGTCTCTTTGCACAGACGCCGCTTGGAACCCAAAGGCTTCTAAAGGACCACTTTGGCCTCAGCCAAAGAGCAAAACTAACTCTTTTCCAAATCTGTGTACTCTCTGGGTTGCTAAAAGCATTTGCTCCTGGTTGCTACTGAGAGATGAACCGCCTCTCGTGGGCTAATTCATAGAGCAATCATATTTGCACAGTAGTAAATCCCAGTGAGTTCAATCTGCAATGCTGTTCACACTTATCCGGGAGTAAGTTTCATTTAACACAATGGGGCTTGGTGATTATATAAAGAAAATACAGTTATAAAGGGGAAACCAATGAAATTTATAAACTATTAGTAGAAATGGAGGATCAAGAAGATCAATTAAAAGAGGTGTGTGAAAAGGAGACGATAATAATAATAATAATAATAATAATAATAATAATAATAATAAAAATTTTATTTATATCCCGCCCTCCCCAGCCGAAGCCGGGCTCAGGGCGGCTAACAACAATAAAACAGTACAAAAGTACAGCATAAACAGCACTCTAAAACCATTCATTATAAAATTAATTAATTCAAGCCACTGGCAACCATTGGGCCAGAGCTCCGCGAAGATTGCCGAGGGAGGGAGTCAGGCTGTGCCCTGGCCAAAGGCCTGGTGGAACAGCTCTGTCTTGCAGGCCCTGCGGAAGGATGTCAAGTCCCGCAGGGCCCTAGTCTCTTGTGACAGAGCGTTCCACCAGATCAGAGCCACAGCCGGAAAAGCCCTGGCTCTGGTTGAGGCCAGCCTAACTTCTCTGTGTCCTGGGACCTTCAAGATGTTTTTATTTGAAGACCATAAGTTTCTCTGTGGGGCATACCAGGAGAGGCGGTCCTGTAGGTACGAGGGTCCTAGGCCGTATAGGGCTTTAAAGGTTAAAACCAGCACCTTAAACCTGATCCTGTACTCCACCGGGAGCCAGTGCAGCTGGTATAGCACCGGATGAATGTGATCTCGCAGCGAGGACCCCGTAAGGAGTCTCGCTGCAGCATTCTGCACCCGCTGGAGTTTCTGGGTCAGTCTCAAGGGCAGCCCCACGTAGAGCGAGTTACAATAATCCAGTCTGGAGGTGACCGTCGCATGGATCACAGTGGCTAGGTCAGGGCGAGAGAGATAAGGGGCCAACTGCTTAGCTTGGCGGAGATGGAAAAATGCCGCCAACAGGGTAGATAGTTAGTCAAAGCGGGGTGGGGGGGGGAATATGGGAGAATCGTACATTCAAAATGTTGTCTATAAGAATCAAATTATTATAAATTAGTTTGGAGACAGAATTTAACACATCATCATCATCATTTATTTATTTATTTATACCCTGCCCATCTGGCTGGCTTTCCCCAGCCACTCTGGGCGGCTTCCAGCAAAAGATTAAAAATACAATAAAACATCAGTCATTAAAAACTTCCCTAAACAGGGCTGCCTTCGGATTAAATCAAATAAACAAGGAATATTTGGTGTTATACTGGCGGGGGTGCCAGGAAACCGGGAATTATGTTCACATGAGGTGGAGGTGTAAATATGTACAGTGGTACCTCAGGTTAAGTACTTAATTCGTTCCGGAGGTCTGTACTTAACCTGAAACTGTTCTTAACCTGAAGCACCACTTTAGCTAATGGGGCCTCCTGCTGCTGCCGCTCCACCGGAGCACAATTTCTGTTCTCATCCTGAAGCAAAGTTCTTAACCTGAAGCACTATTTCTGGGTTAGCGGAGTCTGTAACCTGAAGCGTATGTAACCTGAAGCATCTGTAACCTGAGGTACCACTGTACAATTTTTCTGGCAAGTTACTTTGTAAGACGAGGGTCTTACCTGGCCACTGAAGTGTCCTCAGGTTGCAAGAACCCAACTAAGTGATGGGGCCCTGGCAAATCAGTGGGCCTTTCCTGCATCCTCTCACCTAGTTGCCAGGTGATGCACATGAATGAGATGGAATAATAATAATAATAATTTATTATTTATACCCCGCCCATCTGGCTGGGCCTCCCCAGCCACTCTGGGCGGCTTCCATAAAAACCACAAATACAGTAAAATATCACACGTTAAAAACTTCCCTGAACAGGGCTGCCTTAAGATGTCTTCTGAATGTCAGGTAGTTGTTTATCGCTTTGACATCTGCTGGAAGGGCGTTCCACAGGGCGGGCGCCACTACCGAGAAGGCCCTCTGCCTGGTTCCCTGTAGCTTTGCTTCTCGCAATGAGGGAACCGCCAGAAGGCCCTCGGCGCTGGACCTCAGCGTCCGGGCAGAATGATGGGGGTGGAGACGCTCCTTCAGGTATACTGGACCGAGGCCGTTTAGGGCTTTAAAGGTCAGCACCAACAAGATGGAGGCACAGAGCCCTGCTTGCTATGTGATGGATTCAAAGCTAAAAGAAAAGGAATCTTTTTATTTTAGGGGATGTCAGTGTTATGAGCCCCTCCATTTTACGCTCAGGTTGTATGCATGTGTAAATAAAGCCTTAATTTTTACCTTTACCTATGTCCTAAATGCTAGGGACGCGGGTGGCGCTGTGGGTTAAACCACAGAGCCTAGGACTTGCCGATCAGAAGGTCGGCGGTTCGAATCCCCGCAATGGGGTGAGCTCTCGTTGCTCGGTCCCTGCTCCTGCCAACCTAGCAGTTCGAAAGCACGTCAAAGTGCATGTAGATAAGTAGGTACCACTCCGGCGGGAAGGTGAACTGCTCTGTTCCGTGCGCTGCTCTGGTTCGCCAGAAGCGGCTTAGTCATGCTGGCCACTTGATCCGGAAGCTGTACGCCGGCTCCCTCGGCCAGTAAAGCGAGATGAGCGCCGCAACCCCAGAATCGGCCACGACTGGACCTAATGGTCAGGAGTCCCTTTACCTTTATGTCCTAAATGACACCACCGTCTCCACTGACAGAGATGGGAAACAGGAACCCCTGGATTTTCTCCTTGCTCGGATATTGGGGTGGCGAGCATTGATAATAAGAATAAATGGAATACAAAGCCCCCTCTCTTCGGGTTTTTCTCTCCAAATTGTGTACCGTTTGCCAGTGTTCAAAGGGTGCCTGAGCAAACTTCCCCCACCTCCGCAGCATGCAAAAGATGTGTGGCCTGACTCTGACAAAAGTGGCAATTTTATTGATGGAGCGTATGAGTCATTCTCCTCCTCACCCTTTTGCACAGAAAATCCCCTGAACAGTCTCCCTTGGCTCCATCACCCCCTCGCCGCACATAGGATGCCGAAGCTCTTATTTTAAATGTTTATTTTTAAAAAAGGAAACCAGACAGGGTGCGACAGACGTCACTGAGGCCGCTTTGCCGTAATCCGAACGAAAGAGGCGGCAGCCGGGGTGTTTGGGCAAGATGTGAAATTGCAGGAGGAGGCAACTGAGATGGTACTGCGGGGGGTAGGTGGGTGGGTGGGAAAAGCCAGCAACCGAGAAACTAAACAAAATTAGACCAAGAGCAGCTAAGAGGGTCTCTTTATTTTGGCTGCCACATTAATTTATTTATTTATTTAACATGATTGTTACAAAATATAAGCAAAATATTGCAAATACATACATATATATTTCAAATAAGCACATATATATGAAAAAAGGAAAAAAAGAAAAAAAGAAAAAAGAAGAAGAAATAGAGAGAAAAGTTGGAAGAATTTCTTTCAAGTTTATTCTACAAATATCTCAATTTGAAAATAATAATGAAATTTCATTCATAGACTTCCATCGCTTACACCGCACTTCCTATATACATTTTAAGCAAGATTGTTTCTGTTATTCCGTATTTTCCCTATACAACCTTACACAAAGATTCTAATCAATAAGCTTTCTAAATCTTTCATAAATCTATTCTGAACACAACCAATACCTTACATTTAATCCTTGTCTGCATAAATAATCATTTAAACATTTCCATTTTTTCTGGATTATATTTTTTGGTTTTTGTCTTATCAAATCAGTCAACTTTGCTCATTCCAAGTATTATTTATTCAACCATTCTCCTTTGGTTGGAACATAATTTCCTTCCCAATTATTGGCTATCAACATTCTCGCTGCTGTTGTCACGTACAAGAAAATATTAATTTTGTCATTTGGGATGTCTCCATTCAAAATTCCTAATAAATATGATTCTGCTCTTTTATTATGCTGCCACATGCTTAAAGCCCAGTGTTTTCCTGCTGAAGGATCCTGGGAATGGCGATATGCCAATGGCGCTGGGAATTGTAGTTTTGGGGAAGGGGTAAAGGAGAGTTCCCAGAATCCTTTGGGGGGAAGTCATGTACAGTGGTACCTTGGGTTACATACGCTTCAGGTTACATACGCTTCAGGTTACAGACTCCGCTAACCCAGAAATAGTGCTTCAGGTTAAGAACTTTGCTTCAGGATGAGAACAGAAATCATGCTCTAGTGGCGCGCCAGCAGCAGGAGGCCCCATTCGCTAATGTGGTGCTTCAGGTTAAGAACAGTTTCAGGTTAAGAATGGACCTCCAGAACGAATTAAGTTCTTAACCCGAGGTACCACTATACCTTAAAGGTTTGGTCCAGGGCAGGATCCCACCAAAGGATATGACTCTACGGGGAGCTGGCCCACGGGCCGACCAACTCTGCGTCACAACGGCACCTGCAAATACTGTATTGTATATTGTTTTTTGCGGGTTTGGGGTTTTTTTTGCATATTTTCGCTTTTATATGTATCTTTGTTGTTATTGTTTTGCTTCCTCTCACTTTTCCTTCTTTTTTTTCTGTATCACTTTATTTCTTTTAACTGAAATCAGCTTTTGTTGTTGTTGTTGTTTAATCATTTAGTCGTGTCCGACTCTTCGTGACCCCCTGGACCAGAGCACGCCAGGCACTCCTGTCTTCCACTGCCTCCCGCAGTTTGGTCAAATTCATGCTGGTAGTTTCGAGAACACTGTCCCACCATCTCGTCCTCCGTCGTCCCCTTCTCCTTGTGCCCTCCATCTTTCCCAACATCAGGGTCTTTTCCAGGGAGTCTTCTCTTCTCATGAGGTGGCCAAAGTCTTGGAGCCTCAGCTTCAGGATCTGTCCTTCCAGTGAGCACTCAGGGCTGATTTCCTTCAGAATGGAGAGGTTTGATCTTCTTGCAGTCCATGGGACTCTCAAGAGTCTCCTCCAGCACCATAACTCAAAAGCATCCATTCTTCGGCGATCAGCCTTCTTTATGGTCCAGCTCTCACTTCCATACATCACTACTGGGAAAACCATGGCTTTAACTATACGGACCTTTGTTGGCAAGGTGATGTCTCTGCTTTTTAAGATGCTGTCTAGGTTTGTCATTGCTTTTCTCCCAAGAAGCAGGCATCTTTTAATTTCGTGGCTGCTGTCACCATCTGCAGTGATCATGGAGCCCAAGAAATCACCTTAATAAAATATAAATATCAGGGGGAGAAACAAAAAAAACCCCAAGGGCATCTGCAAATGTGGCATGAATGTTGGCGATATCAACCCCGCCACTGTGTGGTAATCGCAGTGCCTGGGGCAGCCAGCTGAGCTTTTTATCCACCGCAGTAACCAGAGGAGGAATGACCGCCGGAAGGAGCATAGAGAGAAGAAACGGGACGGGTATACCGTCCAATATTTTTCCGCTGAAAATAGGGACGTCCTATTTTGTGGGACACGGGTGGCGCTGTGGTCTAAACCACTGAGCCTAGGGCTTGCCACATGACCCGGGAAAACGGTCTTTGGACAAACATCAGCTCCCTCGGCCAGTAAAGCAAGATTATTATTATTATTATTATTATTATTATTATTATTATTATTAGTACCCCGCCCATCTGGCTGGGCTTCCCCAGCCACTCTGGGCGGCTTCCAACAAAGATTAAAAATACATTAAATGTCACACATTAAATACTTCCCTGAACAGGGCTGCCTTCAGATGTCTTCTAAATATCAGGTAGTTGTTTATCTCTTTGACATCTGCTGGGAGGGCGTTCCACAGGGCGGGTGCCACCACTGAGAAGGCCCTCAGCCTGGTTCCCTGTAACTTCACTCCTCACAGGGAGGGAACTGCCAGAAGGCCCTCAGACCTGGACCTCTGTGTCTGGGCTGAACGATGGAGGTGGAGACGCTCCTTCAGATATACTGGACCGAGACTGTTTAGGGCTTTAAAGGTCAGCACCAACACTTTCAATTGTGCGCGGAAACGTACTGGGAGCCAATGTAGGTCTTTCAAGACCAGTGTTATATGGTTTTGGTGGCCGCTCCCAGTCCCCAGTCTAGCTGCCGCATTCTGGATTAGTTGTAGTTTCCAGGTCCCCTTCAAAGGTAGCCCCACGTAGAGCGCGTTGCAGTAGTCCAAGTGGGAGATAACCAGAGCATGCACCACCAAGATGAGTGCCACAACCCCAGAGTCAGGGGTCCCTTTACCTATTTCATTATTATAATTCAAATTATAGTTTTAATTTACTATTTATTTTGCCTACTTTGTTGGTAAATGGGTTGCCATGTGCCCGGAATTTCTATGAGTTCCCCCAAAAAAGCTCAACAACAACTTTTGAGTTTCGTTTCCCCAAAATATGGCAGCTCTATCGGGAGTCCAACAAAATCTGGAGGGCACCAGGTTGAAGAAGGCTTGCATAGATGAATCCTTCCTGTAGCCTTAGGTTTCTGGACTATACATAGAACCCAACAGACAAAAACCCTGTGAATTCTAAGGCAGCCCTTTTCACAGCAGCAACAGAATTCATGTCCATTGCTTGGGATTTATTATTATCAGCAGGAAGCCTGAAAGGCGGAACTGAGATAAGATGATGTGAAGGCCGAGGCCCGAGACCATCCCTCACTCCCAGCTCCATTTTCCAAATTATTCCGAAGTCTTTGCTTTTAACTCTGCCATCGCAAGGGAGTCTCCAGGCCCAGGTTTCAAGGAAATACCTCGCCCACGGTGTTAGAGGGGGGGAAACTGCTCCCTTTCCCTTATGGGGTACTGTATTCCCTTATGGGGGGACGCGGGTGGTGCTGTGGGTTAAACCACAGAGCCTAGGACTTGCCGATCAGAAGGTCGGCGGTTCGAATCCCCGCCATGGGGTGAGCTCCTGCTGCTCGGTCCCTGCTCCTGCCAACCTAGCAGTTTGAAAGCACACCAGTGCAAGTAGATAAATAGGTACCGCTCCAGTGGGAAGGTAAACGGTGACTGGACCTAATGGTCAGGGGTCCCTTTACCTTTACCTTTATTCCCTTATAGGGTATATATTTGGGACCTTAGAATTCTTTTTTTCTGGGGTGGGTGGGGGCAAAGTGAAACACAGAAAGCAATGGGAGCAGTCTAATTTTTCACAAACATAAATGAGACAGACAGGACCTGTATATTTACCAGGCGCTGGAATCTACAGGGGAATTATAGTATCATAGAACTGTAAAGTTGGAAGGGACTCTGAGGGTCATCTAGTCCAACCCATCTGCAATGCAGAAATTCTTCTCACAGCTGTCCCTGGTTGGGCTTGAACCACCAGCCTTCTGGAGGTCAGAAGGTTTTTGTGCCTGAATCCTGCTTGTTCCAACAGGGCAATTTTTGCCTCATATTCTACAAATTCTGGAAAGTGACTGGTTATATATTCACTTATTTGTTAAAAAACACACCATGAAATCTGGGGGTTATCGTTCATAGGGTGCACACCACACAAAAGCAGACACCATGTAAAAAAAATGGCAATCCATTTACAGGGCCTGCGAGTTGTGGCAGAGAGAGAAGAGGGCTTATCAGAGACTGGGTTAGAAGAACCTTCTCCAAAATAGAGGGCACAATGTTGTGGAAAGCTGGGCTGGATTCCCCTCCCTCCTTCAAAACTTCCCAGAAGGGTGGCAGTATTTAATCTCTTGCAGAAAAAACCACAAAGATTGTTGTGACGCCTTAATGGCTTAATAAATTTCTTTCGCAGACTACAGTCCAATCCATCAGATACATGTTATGTATCTGTTATGAACATCCCTGTATGTACATGTTATAAAAGGTTGTTATGAATGGTGCGGGGGAAACTGGAAAGTTAGGTCAGAGGGAAGGGAAAGGCAGGAAAGTACAGAAAGAGAAAGCTTCCTTAATATTGGTGGTAATTTGCAAAACAGTTGTTGAGAGCACACAAATTCCGGCACTGGTAAGTCAATTAAGACATCTAAAGTGGGACAAGAAGCTACAGTTAGAACTTGATATGGAACAACTGATTGGTTCAAAATTGGGAAAGGAGTACGGCAAGGCTGTATATTGTCCCCCTGCTTATTTAATTTATATGCAGAATACATCATGCGAAAGGCTGGGCTGGATGAATCCCAAGCTGGAATTAAGATTGCCGGAAGAAATATCAACAACCTCAGATATGCAGATGACACAACCTTGATGGCAGAAAGTGAGGAGGAATTAAAGAATCTTTTAATGAGGGTGAAAGAGGAGAGCGCAAAATATGGTCTGAAGCTCAACATCAAAAAAACGAAGATCATGGCCACTGGTCCCATCACCTCCTGGCAAATAGAAGGGGAAGAAATGGAGGCAGTGAGAGATTTTACTTTCTTGGGCTCCATGATCACTGCAGATGGTGACAGCAGCCATGAAATTAAAAGACGCCTGCTTCTTGGGAGAAGGGTAATGACAGGCCTAGACAGCATCTTGAGAAGTAGAGACATCACCTTGCCAACAAAGGTCTGTATAGTTAAAGCCATGGTTTTCCCAGTAGTGATGTATGGAAGTGAGAGCTGGACCATCAAGAAGGCTGATCGCCGAAGAATTGATGCTTTTGAATTATGGTGCTGGAGAAGACTCTTGAGAGTCCCATGGACTGCAAGAAGATCAAACGCATCCATTCTGAAGGAAATCAGCCCTGAGTGCTCACTGGAAGGACAGATCCTGAAGCTGAGGCTCCAGTACACCTCATGAGAAGAGAAGACTCCCTGGAAAAGACCCTGATGTTGGGAAAGATGGAGGGCACTAGGAGAAGGGGACGACAGAGGACGAGATGGTTGGATAGTGTTTTCGAGGTTACCAGCATGAGTTTGACCAAACTGCGGGAGGCAGTGGAAGACAGAGGTGCCTGGCGTGCTCTGGTCCATGGGGTCACGAAGAGTCGGAGACGACTAAACGACTAAACAACAACAACAACAAATTATGTCCAATGGTGTATAAAGTTGAAGACACTATGAGTACTTACAAAACAAAGGATGCATGACATATACATTGAAAATTCTTTCCCCAGACTTAAAGCAATGTCAGCAGATGTTGGGTTTGCTTGCACTGATGATTCAGTGGTAGAATTTTCACCCGCCACATGGGAGACCGTGGGTTCGATTCCCCGCCAATGCAAATTCCTTCTCCCCCACCCCATGCAAGAAAATCCAGTTGTTGCAAAAGCAACTAACACTTGTTGCAGCAAAACCATTTGTGCACCACAGCGCAAGCCAGCAGTCTGCACGCACCTGATGAAACTGATGGTGGTGCACAGAAAGCTTATGCCAGGAGAGTAGTATTTGCTTTTGCAACTGCGGAACATTGGATACCTTTCCTAGGTGGGGGGGGGGGGTTGGGGTGCAGCAAAAAGGAAGCTTCTTGCATTGGCCGGGAATCGAACCCGGGCCTCCCGCGTGGCAGGCGAGAATTCTACCACTGAACCACCAATGCATTTGCACGCACCACTTTTATGCAGCAACTCTTTTTAATTACTGCAATTAGCAAGGATGCTCTTGCGCAGTCACAACCAGAAGCGTCCGGCATGATGTGCACATGCATCCCTGCAAAAAACGACAGCTCGTGCCTGCATTGGTGGTTCAGTGGTAGAATTCTCGCCTGCCACGCGGGAGGCCCGGGTTCGATTCCCGGCCAATGCAACAGTTGCTTTTTTTGGTTTCTATTTTAAATTCTGGATTGATTGACCCCGATTTCATCTAAGTGCTGCGTTCCCTTGGGCTGCTCGGAACGAGACTGTCTTTGCTGGCCGAAGCCCTGACATAAACCCTTGAATTCCCAAATAAAATGAACTGATCCATATTTCTTCAAAACCTTCACAAGAAGTCGACTGTTTCTTTAGTTAGGCTAACTTTTTAAACATTCCACAAAAGGAAGTGCCTGCAGGTTCCTTTTTTAGAAGCTTTGTGGACTTGATTTTTTTTGGTACATTTTTAATTGCAGTTTTAAAGTGAACCTCAGCATTGTGCAGGATAAGAGAATGTGTCAGAATTTCAGGGTTCTGCATTTTATCTGTAAAATGTGACCTTTTTTTTTTACCACCACAAAAGTAAAATGTTGCTTTGTAAAAAAATAATAATAAAAAGAAATAAACCCACGCCCGCAATTTGGAGTTCCAACAGTTAACAGGATCCCACCCCCACCCCTTCTCCCTCTCCTTTCGAGGAATTGCAACCGCGATCGCGCGTGTTTTTTTTACACTCGGAAGCCCCACTGCGTTCGACTGGAGTTCACATCCCCACGTTAACGTGTCGCGATGCAGAGAGAGCGGCAACTGCAGCCCGGCTCCCTTTTGCTTCTCGGCGATCCGCCTGCTGCAACAGCGAGCCGGGCTTTGCAACGCTTCTCTCCTTCCTTCCCCTCCGCCTGCAAGACCCCGGGGGTCAGCTCTCGCCCTGTTCGAAGCTCTCCCAGTCCTCCGGTTGCTGCAAACCCCGCTCCTGCGCGCTGGTTTCCAAAGAGCCAAGTTTTTGCTACAGATAGGTAGCCGTGTTGGTCTGCCATAGTCAAAACAAAACAAAATTCCTTCCAGTAGCACCTTAAAGACCAACTAAGTTAGTTCTTGGTATGAGCTTTCGTGTGCATGCACACTGTGTATCTGAAGAAGTGTGCATGCACACGAAAGCTCATACCAAGAACTAACTTAGCACGTTTTTGCTGTTTGGCATCCACCACTTTTGTATTATTATTATTATTATTATTATTATTATTATTAAATGCTACGCTGCGAATCACACTGATAGATTTCAGGCCGCGTTCAGACGACGCATCATCCGACTCTTTGCAGAAGATATTATTATTATTATTATTATTATTATTAAATGCTGCACTGGGAATCACACGGATAGGATTCAGGCCGCGTTCAGACGACACATCATCCAACTCTTTGCAGAATATAATAATATTAATAATATTATTATTATTATTAAATGCTGCACTGGGAATCACACCGATAGGATTCAGGCCCCGTTCAGACGACGCATCATCTGACTCTTTGCAGAATATATTATTATTAATATGATTATTATTGTTATTGTTATTATTAAATGCTGCACTGGGAATCAAACTGATAGGTTTCAGGCCGCGTTCAGACGACGCACAATCCGACTCTTTGCAGAAATTATTATTATTATTATTATTATTATTATTATTATTATCTTCTGCAGAGTCGGATGCTGCAATTCCCAGCGCAGCATTTTCAAAAGGCTGACCTGCAGGGTTTTTCTTGGCAGGCGAACCCTGCTACCTCCAGGCCGCTGGCCGTTCAACCAGCTGGGACTGGTGGGAGCTGGGAGTCTAAGCCCTGCAGGCTCCCCAGCCCTGGTCCAAGCAGGGGGGACAGGGACGGGACACGTGGACTGCACTGCAGGGTTGTAACCACACCTCTCTGCTCTCGCCTACGACAGGCACCGCCAAACTCGGCCCTCCAGATGTTTTGGGACTACAACTCCCATCATCCCTAGCTAACAGGACCAGTGGTCAGGGATGATGGGAATTGTAGTCCCAAAACATCTGTCTATGATATGAGAATAATGAGCTACATTGCAGGGTTTGTCTTCCGAGGGGCACAGGATGGTGGTGTACACGGTTCTCCTCCTCCTCCCCACGTCGTGCTCACAATAACCCTGTGAGGTGGGCTAGGCTGAGAGGCAGGGACTGGTCCCCAGGGGAACACAGTGAGCTCCACAGCCGAATGAGGGATCCGAACCCTCTTCTACCCAAGGTCCTAGTCTGAGACTCTAACCATCACCTAGCTGTTGTTGTTTAGTCATTTAGTTGTGTCTGACTCTTCGTGACCCCCTGGACCAGAGCACGCCAGGCACTCCTGTCTTCCACTGCCTCCCGCAGTTTGGTCAGACTCATGCTGGTAGCTTCGAGAACACTGTCCCACCATCTCGTCCTCCGTCGTCCCCTTCTCCTTGCGCCCTCCATCTTTCCCAACATCAGGGTCTTTTCCAGGGAGTCTTCTCTCCTTATGAGGTGGCCAAAGTCTTGGAGCCTCAGCTTCAGGATCTGTCCTTCCAGTGAGCACTCAGGGCTGATTTCCTTCAGAATGGAGAGGTTTGATCTTCTTGCAGTCCATGGGACTCTCAAGAGTCTCCTCCAGCACCATAATTCAAAAGCATCCATTCTTCGGCGATCAGCCTTCTTGATGGTCCAGCTCTCACCTCCATACATCACTACTGGGAAAACCATGGCTTTGACAATACGGACCTAGCTAGGGGTTACATTTACCTGGGCAGGGCGACATCTGAATGCTGAGAAGCACACGTGAACACACACAAACCCAAAAGAGCCACGCGACATTTCCCGCAAGAAATAAAACCCGAGGCAGAAAATAAACGTGGACTCCTGAGCTTACTTTCACCGCTTTTTTTCAGAATTGCAGGGATGGAAGGGAACCCTAAGGGTCATCTAGTCCAACCCCCTGCAGGAATGTCAGCTAAAACAGAGAAATCTCCAAGGAAGGAAGGGAGGAAGCAGAGTGTTGTTGCTACCACTTAAGTGAAATCGCAGCCGCAATCTTGAATTTCTTCAATTGCTCCTTAATCAACGCGAGTGATTCTTTCCCGGCTACAGGTAAAATGACTTTGTCAAAGGAAACCCGCAAGTGCCGCCTCCGGACTGAGGAGGCGCTAGTCTTTAAAAAAAACCCAGCAACCCCTCTATAGTCAACGAGCCAATCGGGCAATCGTAAGAGGGCGAAACTGCCAGGCCCTCGCTTCGTTTCCTCTACTGCGCATGCGCCCATTGGGACGCGCATGCGCAGTGAGCTGCAGCTGCTCTCTCCCCCCCCCCCCACCGCCTGGGAGCGATGGCGGCGATGGAGGCGGTGAAGATGGCGTCGCCCAAGAGCGCGCCCAAAGACGCTCAGGTGTGGGGCTGGGAGGGGAGGCGGGGAGAGCGGAGAGGGGCTGCCGGGGACCCCCAGCCACTGGGCTTGCAGGGGCTGCAGCTGCAAGGGAAGCGGTTGCGCTTCCTGCTTGCAGCCCAGTTTGCAACCCGTAATGGGGATCCCGCCTCTCACGCGCCCTTCTGCTCTCTTGGTTTGCACAGGTGATGGCCCAGATCCTGAAAGACATGGGGATCACGGAATATGAGCCACGGGTTATAAATCAGATGCTGGAGTTTGCATATAGTAAGTTGTCTCCATGCTGTGTGGTTTTTGTTTTTTGAATTAAACAAAATGTTGCCTCCATGTCAAAAGGTTTGGGTGAATTTGCCCCCGCCAGGTGGGAGTTATATATTGTTACAGGAATTATAAGGTCTCAGATCTACAGTCATATCTCGGGTTACAGACGCTTCAGGTTACGCATTTTTGGGTTACGGACGCGCCGAAACCCAGAAGTACTGGAATGGATTACTTCCGGGTTTCGGCGCTCGTGCATGCATGCACAGAAGTGCTAAATTGCGCTTTGTGCATGTGCAGAAGCGCCGAATCTCAACCTACACATGCGCAGACGCAGCGCTGCGGGTTGTGGACGGTGCGGGTTGCAGACGTGCCTCCCGCACGGATCACGTTCACAACCCGAGCTTCCACTGTATGTTGGCAATTGCACAAGGCAAACACACCTTGGGCCTTGAAGACCTGGTACAAAGCAGCACAGGAGAAATTGCTGAGAGTGCCAGCAGCTAGCAGAGAGAAATTGCTTTCTTCTGAACTTCCCTCTTTACCCAGAAGTCTGAGGTCCTGGCAGAACCAACTTTCTGTTGTTAATAGGAATTCTAAGGTCCCAAATATAGAATACATGTTGATAAGTGCACAAGGTAAACACACGTACATAAGTATATAAACCACATGTTTAAAACGGTACAGGAGAGCAATCCGAAAGCCATCTTGGCTCTCCCTAAAGGCTCTCAATATTTCCTCTGCCTTCTTAATCCCCTTTGCCTGAACAGGTAGGCAGATAGCAATCAGGGGAAGTTCCTGAAGGGATTCCTCTCCTATATTGATGAACCTCCTTTGTATTAATTGGGATTGTTTGCTCAGATGCTCTGCACTGAAGGATGTCTGACAGGCATCGTCATATCAAATGCCAATGTTTTGTGTAAACCGTGTCTGGAACTATGTGAAACTTGCCAAATCCTCAGGAACATCACACCTTGGCCTGCCTGAGCCACAGCAACCCCACTTTAGGTGCGATATACAGTGGTGCCCCGCAAGACGAACGCCTCGCAAGACGGAAAACCCGCTAGACGAAAGGGTTTTCCGTTTTGGAGGTGCTTCGCAAAACGAATTTCCCTATGAGCTTCCTTCGCAAGACGAAAGCCCATAGAGAAATCTCAGGGACAGCGGGGAAGCGCAGCGCGTCTTCCCCACTGTCCTCGGACCTGCTCCGAAGGCTGGCGGCGGGGCGGAGAGACCTCCTCCCGCCGCCAGCCTTCGTTTCTCCGCTATCCCGGACGGCTTTTGAAGGCAGGCGGGGGGGGGGAGCAAAGACTTTCGCCCCCCGCCGGCCTTCAGAAGAGGTCCAGGACCTCTTCTGAAGGCCGGCGGGGGGCAAAAGTCTTTGCTCCCCCCTGCCTGCCTTCCCGGGGGCTTTTAAATCGCCCCGGGACAGCAGAGAAGTCCTCCGCTGTCCCGGGGTTTTTTAAAATGCTGGGGGTGGGAAGAAAAGCCCTTGTCCCCTGTCCCCCCCAGCCTTCAGAAGAGGTCGGGGGACAGACTGTCCCCGGACCTGGTCTGAAGTCGGTTTCCATAGGAACGCATTGATTGATTTTCAATGCATTCCTATGGGAAACCGTGCTTCGCAAGACGAAAAACTCGCAAGAAGAAAAAAATTGCGGAACGAATTAATTTCGTCTTGCGAGGCACCACTGTAATTTCTGACTGTTTGTACAGGGGATGTGCTTCCTTCTCTGTGCCAAAATGCAAACCTTAAAAAGAGAGGTTTCTTCTTGGTTCGGGGTCTTTCTTGCCTCCTTGCGAGGAGGGGAGGGAACTCTGTTGCAACAGAAAAATAAAGATCTACCTTGCTTTCACTGCCTCCCGCCCCCATCCATTCATCTCTGACCGATCAGGGACTTAGAGGACTTAGTCCCTTGGGGGAGTTGGGTAGCAAAAGCCAATCCACGCCTATTTTTTCTATATCACCCCCAACTTGGATGGCTTTAAGAGAGGATCAGAGGATAATAAGGCTTCCAGTGGCTGCTGTGGGCTGCCTCCACTTTCAGAGGCACTTTCTGAACCAGTGTTCGTGTCAGGGTGCCGTCAGCGGCTCCCGGCTGGTTGCCCAGGAAAGTATAGAGACAAGGAAAAGTTTCTTACAGTCCTTTTTCATTTCAGTCTTTACAGAGAGAGGCTATAGAACCCAGCCTTTTGGACAATAATAAGAATAGAATTTATTATTTATACCCCGCTCATCTGGCTGGGTTTCCCCAGCCACTCTGGGTGGCTTCCAACACAATACAGTGGTACCTCTGGTTACATACTCTTCAGGTTACAGACTCCACTAACCCAGAAATAGTGCTTCAGGTTAAGAACTTTGCTTCGGGATGAGAACAGAAATCGTGCTCCGATGGCGCAGCAGCAGCAGGAGGCCCCGTTAGCTAAAGTGGTGCTCCAGGTTAAGAACAGTTTCGGGTTAAGAACGGACCTCCAGAACGAATCAAGTACTTAACCCGAGGTACCACTGTATTAAAATACAGTAATGCATAATGGATAATGGTGGTGTCGCTTGTGAATCTCCACCCCCGTCTCTCTCACTTCCTCATTTGTCATCATGCCCTCTGCCTTCAAGCTCTTTGCTCTCCTACTTTTAAGGCTTGCCAGGTTCTGGGAGATGGAGGGTCTGGGATGCTTTCTGATGACAATGCGTCAGCCAGGTGTTGTTCTGGCTCTCCCATGATCCCCCAACGTTCCCCCTCATCTGTCTCTGAGCTGTGACCTCCCTCAAACCCCTGTTGTAAATCTATACTGTCTTCTTCCTCCTCCTCCCTGGAAGGGTCAGGATGGGGAGGCAATTTCCACCATTCCTCCTCTGTCCAGTCACTGACAGTTAGGAATGGGCCAGGTGCCAGGCACATTTTGCACCTGGCTATCTGCCAACCTAGCAGTTCGAAAGCACCCCCGGGTGCAAGTAGATAAATAGGGACCGCTTACTGGCGGGAAGGTAAACGGCGTTTCCGTGTGCTGCGCTGGCTCGCCAGATGCAGCTTGTCACGCTGGCCATGTGACCCGGAAGTGTCTGCGGACAGCGCTGGCCCCCGGCCTCTAGAGTGAGATGGGCGCACAACCCTAGAGTATGTCAAGACTGGCCCGTACGGGCAGGGGTACCTTTATCTTTACCTATCTGCCACTTGCGACCAAGTGACGATGCCTGGGTGCCAGAATGGTGCCTGATGTCTCCACCATCTGGAGGTGCATGCCTGGGGATCCTTGGATAGCAACTGTTTTCGCACACTAATCCCCTATCCTGTAATAATAATAATAATAATAATAATAATAATAATTTGTCATTTGTACCCCACCCGTCTGGCTGGGTTTCCCCAGCCACTCTGGGCAGCTTCCAACAAAGATTAAAAATACATTAAAATGTCACACATTAAAAACTTCCCTGAACAGGGCTGCCTTCAGATGTCTTCTAAAAGTCAGATAGTTGTTTTTTCCTTTGACATCTGGTGGGAGGGCGTTCCACAGGGCGGGCGCCACCAGCGAGAAGGCCCTCTGCCTGGTTTCTTGTAGCTTTGCTTCTCGCAGCGAGCGAACCACCAGAAGGCCCTCGGCGCTGGGGATGGAGACGCTCCTTCAGGTATACAGGACCGAGGCGGTTTAGGGCTTTAAAGGTCAGCACCAACACTTTGAATTGTGCTTGGAAACATACTGGGAGCCAATGCAGATCTGTCAGGACCGGTGTTATGTGGTCTCGGCGGCCGCTCCCAGTCACCAGTCTAGCTGCCGCATTCTGGATTAGTTGTAGTTTCCGGGTCACCTTCAAAGGTCGCTCCACGTAGAGCGCATTGCAGTAGAATTCTACCCATTATATATTATCTGGACAATCAGAAGTGAGTTTCAGGAACCAAAAAGTCGTATTGAAAAATACGTTTTTTGAGCCATCGGGCCCCAAAAATGGCAACTAGACATTCTGCTTTGGCAACTGTAACCCTTGTTTAAGGAGCCATTTGGCGCGCAGCTTATATATCTGAGTTTCTATTACTGTTCTGAACACAGATTTGCGGGGAATCGCAAGTGTTGTCCTCAGGTGCTGCGTGTGGGTTTCCCAGAAGTGGCGCCTTGTTGGCCGCTGTGTGAACAGGATACTGGGCTAAATGAGCCTTTGGCTTGATCCTGCAGGCCGCTCTTACGTTCTTGCATTCTGGCTTTTACTTCCTGACAGGATATGTGACAACCATCTTGGAAGATGCCAAAATTTATTCCAGTCACGCAAAGAAGTCGAGTGTCGACGCAGACGATGTGAGGCTGGCTATCCAGTGCAGGACAGACCAGTCATTCACCTCGCCACCACCCAGAGATGTATGTTTTAACTCTTTTTAATTATCCTTTAACTGTTGTTGTTCTTCTTCTTATTATTACCTTATGTGTAAAGCGCCTTGAGATGGCAGTTTGAAAGGCGATTAATACATCAGTGATGTATTAATACATCAATGGCTCTAGAACTTTCTAAAGCATCATGTGATATTGGGGAAAGGGAGGAATTCTTATTATTCATTTAAAGCCATACACAAACATAAAAGGTAAAGGGACCCCTGACCATTAGGTCCAGTCGTGACCGACTCTGGCTCATCTCGCTATATTGGCCGAGGGAGCCAGCCTACAGCTTCCGGGTCATGTGGCCAGCATGACTAAGCCGCTTCTGGCAAACCAGAGCAGCGCACGGACACGCTGTTTACCTTCCCGCCGGAGCGGTACCTATTTATCTACTTGCACTTTGACATGCTTTTGAGCTGCTAGGTTGGCAGGAGCAGGGACCGAGCAACGGGAGCTCACCCCGTCGTGGGGATTCGAACCGCCGACCTTCTGATCGACAAGTCCTAGGCTCTGTGGTTTAACCCACAGCGCCACCCGTGTCCCCTATACACGATCATAGCTCTGTGCAAAATTAACGTGAGCAGGGTAGACAGGGCGCTGGGGTGTGTTTGGAAGGCAAGCGAGGCCATCGCCTTGCTCAGGCTAAGCTGGTTGGAAGCGCCTGAGTAGA
The DNA here is from genome assembly GCF_964188315.1 of Podarcis muralis. Classification (NCBI taxonomy): domain Eukaryota; kingdom Metazoa; phylum Chordata; class Lepidosauria; order Squamata; family Lacertidae; genus Podarcis; species Podarcis muralis. Next base: position 5,770,260 of record NC_135667.1, read on the forward strand.
TCACCTGGGAGCCACATATATACCATCCTGGGCCCTATTATGGAAGGAAGGTGGCAGGTAAACAATATCTAACTAAACAAATAAAAGTCAGCAGGGAGGAAGAATAAGAGAGGCTAAGGCCCCATCCACACTTTGCATTTAATGTGCTGTGATAGCACTTTAAACAGTGTTACCCCCCCCCCCAAAGAATTCTGGGAGGTGAAGTTTGTTAAGAACGCTGAGTTGTTTGCAGAGCTCTTTTTCCCCTCCCAGAGATACAGTTTTCAACAGATAAAGTTTTCAATTAATAGCTCAGTGAGGGGGATTGGGGCAACTTAACAACTCCCAGCACCCTGAAGGCCAAGAATTAGCTCAGTTGGTTAGAACGTGGTGCTGATAATGCCAAGGTCATGGGTTCGATTCCCGTTTGGGCCACCTTCCTATTCCTGCATTGCAGGGGGGTTGGACTGGATGATCTTTGGGTTCCTGGATCCAACTCTGAAGTTCTGTGATTCTTACGCACTTAACAAACTTCGGCTCCCAGAATTCTTTGGGGGAAATCATGGCTGTTTGATGTGCTTTAAATGTACAGTGGTACCTCAGGTTACATACGCTTCAGGTTACAGACTCCGCTAACCCAGAAATAGTGCTTCAGGTCAAGAACTTTGCTTCAGGATGAGAACAGAAATCGGGCTCCAGCGGTACGGCAGCAGCAGGAGGCCCCATTAACTAAAGTGGTGCTTCAGGTTAAGAACAGTTTCTGGTTAAGTACGGACCCCTAGAACGAATTAAGTACTTAACCTGAGGTATCACTGTACGCTGTCAATGTGGCCTAGATGTGGACCAGCACTTTGCGATTTCCCCCTTCACCAGTGTGGTCGGTGCTGAGGAGGAATTTGAGAGGAGCTTAGCTGCAGAGCTCCTGTTTTGCATGCAGAAGGTCTTAAACTTAATCTTTGGCATCTCTTCCAGGTCTGGCTGGTTGAGACCCTGGCCTGAAACCCTAGAGCAAGCATAGGCAAACTGGGCCCTCCAGATGTTTTGGGACTACAACTCCCATCATCCCTAGCTAACAGGACCAGTGTTCAGGTATGATGGGAATTGTAGTCCCAAAAACATCTGGAGGGCCGAGTTTGCCTATGCCTGCCCTAGAGAGCTGCAGCTTCCAATCAGAGAGCCCAATACTGAGCTTGCTGGACCAATGGGCTGACTTGGTATTCAAGGTACCTTCCTGTGTTCTTTTTTTTTCCCTTGGAAAAAGTTTTTGCTAGATATTGCAAGACAGAAGAATCAAACGCCGTTGCCTCTGATAAAGCCGTACTCGGGCCCGAGGTTGCCGCCGGATAGATACTGCCTCACAGCGCCAAATTACAGGCTGAAGTCTTTTCAGAAGAAGGTAAGGAGCCTACCCAAAATGAAGAGTCTGTCTGCCACACACTCTCCCCACTCACTGAACCCTGTAGCCTCTCCAGCTTCCGACATCTCCTCCACCTAGTCTTCTTCCTCTGTCTTTTTAATTTTCTTTTAATTAACGTTCTAATGTCCCATATGTATACATTATTATATTACATTACAGGGCATATTATAATATAATTTCCAACATGTATACAAAATTTATATATCAAATTTATGTACCTAAAGAAAAAAAAAACCTAAGGCTATTCCAAAATATAGTGGTACCTCGGGTTACAGATGCTTCAGGTTACAGACTCAGCTAACCCAGAAATATTACCTTGGGTTAAGAACTTTGCTTCAGGATGAGAACAGAAATCGTGCAGCGGCAGCGGGAGGCCCCATTAGCTAAAGTGGTGCTTCAGGTTAAGAACAGTTTCAGGTTAAGAACGGACCTCCGGAATGAATTAAGTCCATAACCAGAGGTACCACTGTAATATTTGTACCAACACTACAGACTTCCTGTCAATCTCGTTGTATATTCTTTTTCTACAAATGAATGTACTCTTATTATTATATATTTCTTTACATTTTATCTAATGCATTCCTATATCAATATGTACCCTCCAACGTCACTCGAATGCTAGCATAGGTAGCAAACCTCTACTATATTTTTGAACATATGTCTTATATCTATCCCATTTTCCCGTAAATTTTTGTTTTGAGTTGCCTCTCGGGCTGTTTGTCAACTGCGCCATTTCAGCAAATTCTTGTACAGTGGTGCCCCGCAAGACGAATGCCTCGCAAGACGGAAAGCCCGCTAGACGAAAGGGTTTTCCGTTTTGGAGGTGCTTCGCAAAACGAATTTCCTATGGGCTTGCTTCGCAAGAAGAAAATGTCTTGTGAGTTCCTGCAGGGTTTTTTTCCTCCCCCCCCCTTTTCCCCAAGCTGCTAAGCTGCTTATCAGCTGATCCGCTAAGCCGCTTATCAGCTGATCCGCTAAGCCGCTTAACAGCTGATCCGCTAAGCCGCTTATCAGCTGATCCGCTAAGCCGATTAACAGCTGACCCGCTAAACCGCTAATAGCGCTAATCCGCTAATAGGGTTTCTTCGCAAGACGAAAAAACCGCAAGACGAAGAGACTCGTGGAACGGATTCTTTTCGTCTTGCGAGGCACCACTGTAGTTTGTTATGCCAGTCCGTTAACGTCTTCTTCCTCTGTCTGCTCATCGTCATCTCACCACGGTTCCCGGTCTCTGAGCCATTTCCCCCTGGGGTTTCCTTCCACCATCCCTCCGCATCCAACCAGCCCATGGCACAGTATTACTGAATGCACGGCCCACCCTTTTAAAACAGGCCGTTTTCTGAGCCAGTGACCCTGAATGACCTATTTATTGGGTACTGCTTCGTTCCAGCTGACTTCCTCTGCGGCACGGATCACGGTTCCACGACTGAGTGTCGGCGCGGTCACCAGTAGGCCCAGCACGCCAACGTTAGGCAAGTGTCAGCTTCTGATTCTATCGAAGGCTACCTGACTTTTAGAAGACGTCTGAAGGCAGCCCTATTTAGGGAAGTGTTTAATGTTTGATGTTTTGTCGTGTTTTTAATATTCTGTTGGGAGCCGCCCAGAGTGGCTGGCTGGGGGAAACCCAGCCAGGTGGGTGGGGTTGTTGTTGTTTAGTCATGTCCGACTCTTCGTGACCCTCTGGACCAGAGCACGCCAGGCACTCCTGTCTTCCACTGCCTCCCGCAGTTTGGTCAAACTCATGCTGGTCGCTTCGAGAACACTGTCCCACCATCTCGTCCTCTGTCGTCCCCTTCTCCTTTCCCAACATCAGGGTCTTTTCCAGGGAGTCTTTTCTTCTCATGAGGTGGCCAAGGTCTTGGAGCCTCAGCTTCAGGATCTGTCCTTCCAGTGAGCACTCAGGGCTGATTTCCTTCAGAATGGAGAGGTTTGATCTTCTTGCAGTCCATGGGACTCTCAAGAGTCTCCTCCAGCACCAGAATTCAAAAGGGTGGGGTATAAATAATAAATTATTATACATTTAAAGCGCTCTTATTCCATTTTAAACAGCCATGGCTTCCCCCAGAGAATCCTGGGAAGCGTAGTTTGTTGCTGAGAGTTGTTTGGATGCCCTTATTTCCTTCACGGCAATCTACTGTATTTTTTGCTCTATAAGACTCACTTTTCCCTCCTAAAAAGTAAGGGGAAATGTGTGTGCGTCTTATGGAGTGAATGCAGGCTGCGCAGCTATCCCAGAAGCCAGAACAGCAAGAGGGATTGCTGCTTTCACTGCGCAGCGATCCCTCTTGCTGTTCTGGCTTCTGGGATTCAGAATATTTTTTTTCTTGTTTTCCTCCTCCAAAAACTAGGTGCGTCTTGTGGTCTGGTGCGTCTTATAGAGCGAAAAATATGGTAATTCCCAGAGCTTCCTAAGAAGAGGTTAAACCACTCTGGGAATTGTAGTTCTGTGAGGGGATTAGGAGTCGGACACGACTAAACAACAACAAACAATTCCCAGCACTCTTAACAAACCACAGCTCCCAGAATCCTTTGGGGAAGAAGCCATTAATTTAATGTGGCACCATCGTGCTTTAAATGTATAGTTCCAATGTGTCCTATGGCTGTTTGATGATAGTCGAAATAAGAAGACGACTGATAAAACACAGATAGCAAGAGAAGAGGGGGGAGAGGTAAACAGCAGCTCCTGGGGGAAGCCATGACTGTTAAGCGATAAACTGCTTTAAAGGCATAGTGCAGATGGAGCCTTATCCTTCATGTTTTTGCCTGGCACCCTCCGTATGTCACCTTGGACAATGGCTTTCTGCTTCGAAACTGAATCCTGGTTGTGTGAATTTCAGGAACTCCTTCAGCGCAGACGGTATCCGTTTCAACGAAAGTTGGCACTCCCATGCCTCTGACCGGTCAAAGATTCACGGTGCAGATCCCAACCTCCCAGACCTCTGTAAAATCAGGTGAGAGCAAGCCACGCCGCCAGGTGTTACAGCTGCAAAGCTTTTCCTCGAATGGGGGAACCGGGACTCTGCGGTACAAAAGCTGAACCTTTTGGCGGGTGGGAAAAGTGTGAGCTCAAGTGTAAGGTAAAGGGACCCCTGACCGCTAGGTCCAGTCGCGGACGACTCTGGGGTTGCGGCGCTCATCTCGCTTTATTGGCCGAGGGAGCCGGCGTACAGCTTCCGGGTCATGTGCCCAGCATGACTAAGCCGCTTCTGGCGAACCAGAGCAGTGCACGGAAACGCCGTTTACCTTCCCGCCGGAGCGGTGCCTATTTATCTACTTGCACTTTAACGTCCTTTCGAACTGCTGGGTTGGCAGGAGCAGGGACCAAGCAACGGGAGCTCACCCCGTGGCGGGGATTCGAACCACTGACCTTCTGATCGGCAAGTCCTAGGCTCTGTGGTTTAACCCACAGCGCCACCCACGTCCCTTAAGCTCAAGTGTGCCTTCTCTTTATTTGCAAGATTTGGAGCGTGGCTGTTTGTTCGTGTTCCACTCGCACCCTTATGTGGCAAACTCCTGGAGAAGAATGAGGGGTAGGGGCTGTTCTGTTAGGATCTGATTTCTTTCCGCAGGGCCTGCAAGACAGAGCTGTTCCGCCTGGCCTTTGGTTTGGACTCAGTCTGACCCTTATGTTTCCCTCCCTTTATGTGATATATGGGTTACTTTTAAAATGAGGCTGCATTTTAAACTGCATTTTAACCTGCATTTTAAATTGTTTTATTTTTCCTTTTCCCCTATTATGTTTTTACTGTAATTTATTGTATTAGCCGCCCTGAGCCTCTGGCTGGGGAGGGCGGGGTACAAATAAAATTTATTATTATTATTATTATTAGGCAAGTACTCACTGACCAGGGGACGCGGGTGGCGCAGTGGGTAAAACCTCAGCACCTAGGGCTTGCCGATCGCATGGTCGGCAGTTCGAATCCCCACGGCGGGGTGAGCTCCTGTCATTCGGTCCCAGCTCCTGCCCACCTAGCAGTTTGAAAGCACCCTTAAGTGCAAGTAGATAAATAGGTACCGTTTTATAGCGGGAAGGTAAACGGCATTTCCGTGTGCTGCGCTGGTGCCAGCTCGCCAGAACAGCTTTGTCACGCTGGCCACGTGACCCGGAAGTGTTTCCGGACAGCGCTGGCCCCCGGCCTCTTAAGTGAGATGGGCGCACAACCCTAGAGTCGGACACGACTGGCCCGTACGGGCAGGGGTACCTTTACCTTACTCGCTGACCAGGCAACCTGCCAGCTTTCAGCTAGCCCCACCTACCCGTCTTCCTTCCTGCAACTGGTCAAAGCAGGCATAAGCAAACTCGGCCCTCCAGATGTTTTGGGACTACAACTCCCATCATCCCTAGCTAACAGACCTGTGGTCAGGGCTGATGGGAGTTGTAGTCCCAAAACATCTGGAGGGCCGAGTTTGCCTATGCCTGGATCAAATGGTGGCTCTCCCTGTCATTGGCTCTGATTCATCCTACAGCTGATCTCTGTGCTTCTTGCCTTGCCAGCCCCAGTGGGCACTAGCCGCTGCTGAGAATAAGGATGTGCAGGTCATTTTCTTCCCTTGAACCCAAGGCAGAGGAGCTGTTGCGAAGGCTGACATCCCTTTCTAGCTAGAGGACGAAACCCAATACTTGTGCCACCTTCATGGGGGGGGGGGGCTATTGGCTTGTTGTTTGAATTTTTATTAGGTATTTTGTGGTTTTATACAGTCATACCTCGGGTTACAGCTGCTTCAGGTTGCGTTTTTTCGGGTTGTGGACCGCCGAAACCCAGAAGTACCGGAACGGGTTACTTGCGGGTTTTGGCGCTCACGCATGCGCAGAAGTGCTGAATTGCGCTTTGCGCATGCGCAGACGCGGGTTGCAAACGCTGCAGGTTGCAAACATGCATCCCGCACGGATCACGTTTGCAACCCGAGTGTCCACTGTATCTTGATTTTATTCTGTGGGCCGCCCTAAGTCCCCCGGGTATAGGCAGGTATATAAATTCAATAAATAATACAGTCAAACCTCGGTTGTCGAACGTAATCTGTTCCGGAAGGCAGTTGGACTTCCGAAACGTCCGAAGACCGAAAACTGAAAGCGGAAGCCTCAGTACAATAGGGCAGGGGTGGCCAGCTTCCAAGAGACTGTGATCTACTCACGGAGTTAAAGACTGGCAGTGGTCTACCCCCTTTTTTGGGGTTCAGATCAAAGTTGTCAAGCTTTTTTGAGGAAGGAGAAAGGCCTGTTTCTTTGGGGTTCAGGTCAAAGTTGCTGAGTTTTTTTTTAGGGAGGAGGAAAGCCCCGTTTTGAGGGGGGGTGCAGGGCAAAAGTTTTGAGCTTTTTTTAGGGGGAGCCAAACTTGTTGCACTTCTTAGGGGGGAGCCAGTGATCTACCACAGACGTCCAGTGATCTACCAGTAGATCACGATCTACCTGTTGGACGTGCCTGCAATAGGGAAATGCAAAACGGAAGCTGCGAGGCACGTTTGGCTTCCAAAAATCGTTTGAAAACCGGAGCGGTTACTTCCTGGTTTTCGGCGTTTGGGAGCCAAAATGTTCGAAAATGGAGCTGTTCGAGAACCGAGGTTTGACTGTAATAATAATAAAAAGTGCAGCTCTGCGTGTCCTGAAAAACGCTCGATGAAAAAGGTTGATGCAAGTTTATTGGCTGAGAATAAGGGCTGTTGGGGAAGCCACTGTCATGGGTTCCGCAGGCCTGCAAAGTACACAGGTTTTCTATACAGGCATGCTCTCGCCTTAACTTCACATATGCTTAGATATTTAGTCACCTTCACAGAGCAAAAGCATGCCTATCTTATCAGAGCTGCATTCCTCTTTGCGAAAAACAGGGTGTTTACTCTTCACCCAGCTGCCTCAAGGCTGTTTCTCCTGCAAAAAATATTTCCGGCGCATCCTTAACTCCGTCTGGATAGAGGGAGCCAGCTGGTCTCCTTACGCTGAAGCTGAACGTTGGAAGATTGAGGACAGATTAGGAACAAAGTACTTCTTCGCGAAGCACGCAGCTGTAACTGTGGCACTTTCTGCCATTAATTCTACTCAATATCGATCCAGAGCAGAACTCCGACGTACAGTTAGCAGAGCAAAAACTTAAAACACGTTGCAGGATTCCCCCCAAAATGTTGTTGTTGAGACGTTTAGTCGTGTCCGACTCTGTGACCCCCTGGACCAGAGCACGCCAGGCCCTCCTGTCTTCCACTGCCTCCCACAGTTTGGTCAAACTCATGTTCGTAGCTTCGAGAACACCGTCCAACCATCTCGTCCTCTGTCGCCCCCTTCTCCTTGTGCCCTCCACCTTTCCCAACATCAGGGTCTTTTCCAGGGAGTCTTCTCTTCTCATGAGGTGGCCAAAGTACTGGAGCCTCAGCTTCAGGATCTGTCCTTCCAGTGAGCACTCAGGGCTGATTTCCTTAAGAATGGAGAGGTTTGATCTTGCAGTCCATGGGACTCACAAGAGTCTCCTCCAGCACCAGAATTCAAAAGCATCCATTCTTCGGCGATCAGCCTTCTTCATGGTCCAGCTCTCACTTCCATACATCACTACTGGGAAAACCATAGCTTTAACTATACGGACCTTTGTTGGCAAGGTGATGTCTCTGCTTTTTAAGATGCTGCCTAGGTTTGTCATTGCTCCCCCCAAAATAGACCAAAGGCAATTAATATTTCATCCAGCAGAGCTTTATTGCTACTGAAGGCAAATGAGCATAACAGTCACAAATCTAATACATTCAGGATTGGCACCGTCCATAAGAAATCCAGTCGCAGCAGACTTAACTTAAACATACAATAACTTGTAATAAGACTAAACCTTAACACCGTATACAGAATTGGCAGAGCTGATTGGGAGAATAAAAAAACAGCGTGATGGAGCTTTCCAAAAAGACTGGAGTAAATTTGTACAATATTTGAAGGATAATTGAAGAACAATTAACAACGCTACCAGGGTTGTTATGAAAAGACCTGTAACAATGATTACTGCCTTTTTATATTTACTGAGAATTTGTGATAATTGGAATAAGTGAAATGCAAATTGGAAGAGGTACCAATGCTAGGATATAGAAATGAATTATGAACAAACCATGAGGCGGGAGGGAGGGAAGTCGATGAGCTCATATGAGCAAAGAGTTAAGGGAACAATAAGGATGTATTTAAATATTATAAAATGGAAATTTAATTAAAAAAAATTTTTTTAAACCCCACTGTATACAAAACACCACACCAGGAGGAAGAGAGATAGAAAGAGAAAGTGTGAAACCCAATCTCCTTCTGGCCTTGTTATTATAGTCAGCAAGACCTTGGCAGAAAGAGATAACAGAACCAGTTTAAGCCAGTTGTACTCTGCTTCTCTGAAGGAATAACTGAAAACATAACAAACCTTCAGCTTGTCTCTTTCACACAGAGAAAAGCTCTCAGAACCCCCTTGAATTAATTAGAACAGGAAAGATCTCTACACATCAGATCAGTATTTTATTTTACTTTATTTTCAGTGCGAAATTACAACAAAAATGACAAACATAAAATCCAAAAAGGAAAAACAAAACAAAAAGAACAAAAAACAAACCTACAAAGAAAACGATACCATCATAACAAACTTTACGTACACATACACATTGACTTCCTTCCTCTGTTTTGAGACTTCAGAATTTTTAATCTTTCTGAATTGTTGTGTCTAATGTAAATTACCTCTATCATTATACCTTTCGCACCTTTTTTTTCAATTTCTTTAACCTTAGAAAGCTTCATTCATTACATACCGATATATTACTCCAGAACAATGTTTTTTCGTGTATTCTTTGACACAATCCCATTCTTCTGCTGATTTTTGGTCCCATTGTCCCCTTAAGAATGCTGTAAATCTTGCCAAGTTTATATATTCACAAAGTTTAATTTGCCATTCTTTCATTGATGAGATTCCCCCCCCCCCCCAGCTTTTTGCTATGAGCATCCTGGCAGCTGCTGTTGCATAGAGGAATACCGTATTTTTCACCCTATAGGACGCACCAGCCCATAGGACGCACCTAGCTTTTTGGGGGGGGGGGGAATCAAGGAAACAATTTTTATCCCCCCCCCCCCCAGGTTTGCGCAGCCATCCCCAAGCTAGAAGAGTGAGATGGAGCGCTCCCTCTTCTGCCTTCAGGGACAGCCTCTCTAGCCTCCGTGGGGCAGCGGCTTGCCCCGCTGTCCCCCGAGCTTATGGGGCTGGCGATGGGGAGAAGCAAGCTTGCTTCTCCCCCCCCGCCAGCCTTCAGATCAGGTCAGGGAATAGCGGGGTGACGGCGCTCCGCCTCCCCACTATCCCCCGAGCTTGTGGGGCTGGCGGGGGGGGGGGAGAAGTAAGCTTGCTCCCTCCCCCCGGCCAGCCTTCAGATCAGGTCGGGGAATAGCGGGGTGGTGCGCACCGACCCCTCTCGCTCTCCAGGCTTCAGCGAAAGCCTGCATTCGCCCCATAGGACGCACACACATTTCCCCTTCATTTTTGGAGGGGGAAAAGTGCGTCCTATAGGGTGAAAAATACGGTACTTTCCTTTGATTGCCTGGAATACCAATATTTTCCGTGCCAAGAAATGCAAACTGACACAGGTGGCGGTGATGACCAACAACCTAGATGGCTTTAAAAGAGGCTTAGGCAAATTCAGGGAGGAGAGAGGTGTGCTTGTGTCTCCTCTTCAATGCTAGCTGCTTGGAGGCACAAGAGCAGAGGGTGCAGTTGTGTCCAGGTCCTGCTAGCTAGTTTGCCATAGGAAACCAGTTGGGCACTGTGAGAACAGGATACTCGATTAGATGCACCAGTGGTCTGATCCAGAAGTCAGACTCTTAACGTACTTATGAGGCCTGGAAACAGATAAAAAGCGAAGCAGCAAAGTACCGTATTTTTCGCTCTATAAGATGCACCAGACCACAAGACGCACCTAGTTTTTGGAGGAGGAAAAAATATTCTGAATCCCAGAAGCCAGAACAGCGAAAGCAGCGATCCCTCTTGCTGTTCTGGCTTCTGGGATAGCTGCGCAGCCTGCATTCGCTCCATAAGACGCCCACACATTTCCCCTTGCTTTTTAGGAGGGAAAAAGTGAGTCTTATAGAGCCAAAAATACGGTTAGTCTGCTGCAACTGGATTTCTTATGGACAGTGCCAATCCTGATTGTATTGGATTTGTGACTATTATGCTCATTTGCTTTCAGTAGCTGTAAAGCTCTGCTGGATGAAATGCTAATTGCCTTTAGCCTATTTTTTGGGGAATCATGCTTGCTCCTTCCACTTCCTAGCTATAATAATTCGTGCAGCGGCCAATAAATTTGCGAGCGACTCCTTGGTAGCCTGCGAACCGTCCGCCCCCATCGTAAATCGGTAATAATGCTACCTCTGGACTTTTGATCAGCTTTAACCCAGGGGTTTCTGTCATCTCCTTAAACACCCTTTGCCAAAAAAATGTACATATTTACACCCCCACCACATGAGAACGTAATTCCCTGTTTCCTGGCATCCCCTCCAACAGAGCACCGAATATTCCTTGTTTATTTGATTTAATCTGACAGGTTTTAAATACCATCTCCAGACTAATTTACAATAATTTTCTTTTATTCTTATACACAACATTATCAATGTACATTTCTCCCATATTTCCCCCCAGCTTTGACTGTCTGTCTGTCTATCTATCTATCCCTCCCTCCCTCCCTCCCTCCTTCCCTCCCTCCCTCCCTGTATCCATCTATCGATCATTCTTGATTTTTGGCATGCAGACAGGCAGTATAAATATCTAACAAATATCCTCCCCTTTCTCCTCCTCAGCGACTCCAACTACCCCCACGGTCCAGAATGTGCTGATCAACCCCTCCCTGATCGGGTCCAAAAACATCCTCATCACCACCAACATGGTGTCGTCGCAGGGCAGCTCTGGCGAGGCGAACACTCTGAAGAGGAAGCACGAGGAAGACGACGACTACGATAACTTGTGAAAGGGAATGCTCACCGTTTTGTTGCCTTAGTTGTGGCGCTCCCACTTCTCCCTCTCCAGAAGCCTTCAAGAATGGAGGGGACGGAGGGGCAGAAGACAAGCAGGTGGCTCTACTCTCCCAGTTGGCTACAGTCTAGCTGCAATGGACCCAAACTGGGACTGATGGGAGCTTAGATGGAAAACATGTGGAAGCCCCTAGATGGTGGAAGGCTTAGCACAGGAGCTTTGGGAAAAGTTGATTCTCCTCCTGGCATAGCCCATTCCTCCGATCTCTCTTGGAATTAAAAGAAGCAGCACCTCTGCATCTGTTCTGGTGGTACTCTGTTTCCTACATGTCTTTCTTGAATGGGGGTTGGGGGGGGAAGAGTGCTGTTTTTCCTTCTCCTTTCAAATAATTTTTATGGTTTTTTCATATATTTTCTTTGCGCAACATCATAACAGCGTTTCCCCAAAAAATAAAACATTTGTCCCCATGAGCCTGTGACTTCCCTCCTCCCCGACAAGTGGTTTTCAAACTTAAAAACTCTATACCTTGCATTTTCCTCTATTTCTTATTCCTGATAAATCTTACCCTTACATAATTCCTTAACTACAATAAGTAATAAATTTATCCTTACAAAGCTTCCTGTAACCCTACTAGCGATGTTAATTGTTTACAGTTGTCCTTCAAATATAACATAAATTTGTTCCAGTCTTTCTGGAAGGCCTGATCCTGTTGGTTCCAGATTTTTTCCCGTCAGTTTCACCAATTCTGCACAGTCCATTAATTTCATCTGCCACTCTTCTTTCATTGGTAAATCTTCTTGCTTCCATCTTTGGGTTAATAACATTCTTGCCGCTGTTGTCACATATAAAAACAATGTTTTATCCTGCTTAGATATCTCTCTACTTACTATACCTAATAGGAAAGCTTCTGGGTTGTTGTTTTTTTAAAGTATATTTCAGCATTTTTAAAAGTTCATTATAATACATTTCCCCGAAAACTTCCACCTCCTTACAAGACCACCACATATGGTAAAAGGTACCTTCTTTTTCTTTACATTTCCAACATAAAGTGTGTGTTCTATACATTTTTGCTAATTTCACTGGTGTTGGGTACCATCTATACATCATTTTCATAACATTTTCTTTAAGCGAACTGCAAGCAGTAAGGGACGGTGTTGTTTTGACAAAGCTGGTTCTGGAAGCAATCTGGTTTCACGTTGCCAGGGAGTGTGTGATAGAAAAACACCTGCGTCTCAAGCTGCCCCCCCCCCCTTTTAGAAATACTGAGGGGAAGAATAACAACATCATTATACCCTTTGCTTTGGAGAGCTGTGTGTGTGTGAGATGAGTTCAATATAATATATATTTAATATACATGTGGGAAATGGGGGGGAAAACAGATTTCCCTCTCCATTTTTGTGTGTGATTGTTACTTTCCCAGCCTCGTTATTCTTGAAAACCTCCTCGCCATGTAATACCTGTTCTACTAAACAAAGCTTTTTTTCAGAATGGATTAATCAGTTCTGTTTTTACGCAGCTGGATTAAAAAGGACTCTGTCGATTCAAGGCCATAGCCCTGTTTTGCAATTGGGCTAATAGGATCTAATGTAGCAGTTAACAATAACAAATTAATTTAATGCTTGCTCTTCTTTGGCAAACACTCATAGCCAAGTAATATTGTCTTCCATAAACACGGTCTTAACAGCGAGTCCGCAAGTGACTGTGGAGGCCAATTCTGGACCCACACGTCCTTCTACAGTGGTGACAGGTTTCCCGACGGGAGTTGATTATGGTGAGGGTTTGCCAAGCGTGCCTTCCTCTTAGCACGTTTCTCCCTTGCGTCCTGAGTTCGAGTGTCTTCAAAGCCCATGACACCTTTGGTAAAGGCTGTTCTCCAGTTGGAGCGCTCACAGGCCAGTGTTTCCCAGTTGTCGGTGTTTATACTACATTTTTAAAGATCTGCCTTAAGTGAGTCTTTAAACCTTTTGTTGACCACGAGCATTTTTAAGTTCGGAATAGAGTAGTTGCTTTGGAAGACGATAATCAGGCATCCAAACAATATAACCAGTCCAACAAAGTTGATGTTGAAGAATCACTGCTTTGACACTGATGATCTTTGCTTGCTAGATAAATGTGGACACTAACCTTGCCTGATACAGTACACTCTCAATACTGAGAAGGTGTCATCCTTCAGGGGCATATCCAGGCTGTAATTTAAAGCACCTTCAACACATGACTTCCTGCATTCTTTGAGGGAAGTCATGTGCTTTAAATCTATGGTCTGGATCTGCTCTGGGGCTTGTGGAAAGCTTCCAGGAGGCCCAAGCCTTAGCCTTTGCTTCTAATGTTTTTCACAATCCGGCTTCTTAAGAAGTGGTTAGCTCTGACCTCTTCTTTACGAAACTCAAGAGCGCTGCATTCTGTTCTTCCCAACTCTCTTTCAGTAAAAAAGATTTGTTTGTGTGTCGCTGTGGGTTAAACCAGAGCCTAGGGCTTGCCAATCGGAAGGCTGGCGGTTCGAATTCCCGCGACGGAGTGAGCTCCCGTTGCTTGGACCCTGCTCCTGCCAACCTAGCATTTCCAAAACACGTCAAAGTGCAAGTAGATAAATAGGTACCGCTCTGGTGGGAAGGTAAAGGGTGTTTCCGTGCGCTGCTCTGGTTCTCCAGAAGCGACTTAGTCATGCTGGCCACATGACCTGGAAGCTGTACGCCGGCTCCCTCGGCCAATAAAGCGAGATGAGCGCCGCAACCCCAGAGTCGGTCACGACTGGACCTAATGGTCAGGGGTCCCTTTACCTTTACCTTATGTTCACATAAAGGCCACTTTCCCGCTAGACCTAAGCCTGTTTAGACTGAGACTTTTGTCAAGCCATGCCCCCTCACACCTGTCCTGCTCTGCACTCAGGTGTTTCTGCATGGAAGGAGACTTGAGGTATGGGGACCAGTGCGGGGGGCAGAAGACTCGTGACATTTCCATAGCCGCAGTTGCACCCATTGAACCTCCTGCTCTTGGTTCTGGGCTCACCAGTCACTGGTATACCGAACAAGGGAATAGACGACCCTCAAGTCTGAAAATGTTCCCCCACCCCTTGCTGAAGGAGCTAATAAGTGAGAACAAGACACTCTGGTATACTTGAATTTCCTTTATTCAAAAAACGTAGAAGCTCTAAAAACAACACTATACACTATAAAGACATCCGTTGCCTGCAGGCCCAAGCTTTCCTTTCCAAGCCTGCTCCGGCCCTCAACCATCTTCCTTAATTGGTGTGCAGCCTAAGAAGTAGTTGCTTCTGGTGCTGTGAAGCCTCTTCCTCCCCTTCTTCATGGCTGCCGGTGGTGAGATCTTGCTAGATTCGTCTCCCAGTGCAAATAAGGAAGTGGCAGGCAGAATCTCATTTTTCTCCTCCAGGACCTGGGAGCAGGGAGACAGAGAGAAAGGAGACTGCAGTTACAGCCTGAGCTGCAATTTCATTTCACAAGGACGGGGGGGGGGGGGGATTTCCAAACAGGCATGTTTGGGTTCAGTGAAGCAGACGGAATTATATGCACGGATGAAAGGGACATCAGGAAGGGCAGCTTCCTGGAAAAGAAAATTAAATTGTGCTTGCCTCAGGATGGTTGCCCACAGAAAAAAGGGAAACACTCCTGCCCTTCCAAGAATTCAAGGTTGGAGAGATACACCCAGTGCCCACACAACAGGCAAGATTAAGGAGTTCAGCAGTGAAGGCTACATCAGACAAGATGTTTGTGGCGTGAACAGGGAAGTACAGATGAGGGGGGCATTTTATTCCCATGTTATTTTCAGGCACTGGGCAGATGCAGACAAGTGTTTACTGAGTGGCAGCTTACCAGGGTAGGCACATAACTGGTTGCTAAGCCGACAGATGAGGAAAAGAGACCTTTTGCCCAGGCATCGATGAACCCAATTTCAATACTATACATTTTTCATGGGAGTAGCTCAAAACCATTTACAACACAAACCACACACACACACACACACACACGTTAAAACCAAGTACAAAAACAATAAAACAAGAACCTAAAATGCCCATCCATAATAAAATATAATACAAAGAAAATGGCAGACAAATGCAACCCATTCCACTAAAAAGACAAGCAGAGAAAGAGGCCACAAACATATCTAAGTACCCTCTAAATTAAGGGCTGAAAGCCTGGGGGAACAGAAATATTTTTGCCAGGCACCTAAAGGTAGCCGGGGAGAGCATTCCACTGGAGGAGAGGTGGATAAGGACCTCAGATGACTAAAGCAGGGTCCAGATTGGTTCATATGGGGAGAGGCAGTCCCTGAAGTGTTGGGATCCTGACTCATAAGGCTTTACAGATCAAAACCAGCTCTTTGAATTGAGCCTGGAAAGTAGTCAGCAGCCAGAACAGTCGGGCCAAGATTGGTGTTCTCTGCTTGGACTGCCTTGCCCTGGTCAGCAATCTGGCCATTGAATTCTTCAACAGCTGCAGTTTCCAAATAGCCTTCGTAGGCAGCCCCACATGCAACACGGTCATCAAACCTGGCGGTGACCAGGGACGGACAACAGAAGTTGGGCTATCCCCTCCTCTCCCCGTTAATATTATTTCAAGTATATAATCTGTTTTAAAAAGACATAACCAGTTGGACAAGCCTTACCAAGTGCACTTACAGACACACACACCATGGCCAGTCAGTGACCACGGGGTAAATGGATGTCACTATGCAGTCATTTCGTTACCCCTTCAAGTGTGCCAGACTATGGGGAACTCACAGCTCTGCAACCACCCCACAAGTGCCCTTTCCTAGCCCCAAAGCGAAAGCAGAGCCGTGCTCAAGGCCACCTGCATCTCTGCAATCCTCATACCTTTCTGGTAGGTGCAACAGCTGGCGGCTCAAAGAAGGTGTCTCCTCCGGTTGCCAGAGTAGGATCTTCCGGGTCGAAGCTGTCCTTTGAATCTCCCGCTTGCTCATCAGCAAGCACCCCTTCCTAAGGGGGGAAAAGGCAGGACGCACGCTAGCCTGGACTGCACTTGATACAGTCCAACGCTTGGCATCTGCTCCAACCCATAAAGCTACAGGGACCCAATCCCCACGGAGGGAAGAGCTCAGCATGCTCAGGGGCTACCCCAAGCAGTGCCAAAACACCCTTCCATCAGTGCCTTGCTAACCATCACACAAACTCTCTAGGCTGGTCTTAGCATTGAGGGGACGGGAGTCAGGGATTAAGCATGTCAGTTTTTGAATGGGATTAAATCTTAAAGTAGAATCAGACAAAAAAACCCCACCAGTATACCTGAAGGAGCGTCTCCACCCCCATCGTTCTGCCCGGACGCTGAGGTCCAGGCTGAGGGCCTTCTGGCGGTTCCCTCATTGCGAGAAGCAAAGCTACACGGAACCAGGCAGAGGGCCTTCTCAGTAGTGGCACCCGCCCTGTGGAACACCCTCCCACCAGATGTCAAAGAGATAAACAACTACCTGACATTCAGAAGACATCTGAAGGCAGCCCTGTTCAGGGAAGTTTTTAATGTGTGACATTTTACTGTATTTTTAGTTTTTTGTTATTATTATTAACCTGTCTCTCTACCAGGGCAATTGCAGCCTAAACAGGAGGAGTGGGGAGGGAACCCCCGCACCTCCAGATGTTGCTGGACTACAACTCCCATCATCCCTGACTATTGGCCATGTTGCAAGAGCTGGTGTGAGTTGGAGTCCAACAACCTGTTTCCCCACTTATGAATTACAGGATGGGAGAATGGAAAGCTGGCCTCAGTGCAAAGTGTCCTTATGCTTAGCAGGCAGCAGAGCATGCATGAAGGGGTTAACTCCCTCTCAGGAGGCAGGCTTATAAAGGTGACCCATAAGCACTGATTGGGCTTACCAAAATATGTTCATTTTCTGCAGGGAGTGGAGGGGATCAGAGGATGGCTGTGTTGCTCCCCCTCTGCTTGTGACAATTTGCCACCCATGAATCCCCTCGTCCACTGCTAAGGGGGCGGGGGACAGACTCCTCCCCAACTGCAGGATATAACACCTCTTAGAGGTTACCTTCTGGGCTTTTTATGTGTGGCATCTTAAAAAAAGGCATATAAAACCCTTTGGGCCCTATGCAAAAAAAGAGCCACCAGCTCAGATTTGAACAACTCCTTCCTGCCAAGAGACAGAAGTTTTCCCTTTGGTCCTGCAGCCTGGAGTTCCAGCTCGATCAATTCCCACCGGCTTTCTCATCTCACTTCCCAGCCTGCTGCAGCAATCTGGGAAGTCAGGACAAGAGCTGCGCCTGATCTGCCCTCAACTTTAACACGCCCTGCCTGCTGGGAGCTGGAGCAGGCAACTCCAGGGCTGTCCTGCTCCCTCAAAGAGAAAAGGAGGTCTTGCCAAGAGTTGCTCACCAAATCATAGTGCTCGCGGTTCCGACACCTCCCGTACTCGCAGCGACAGTCCTCGGAGCAGGCCATCTTTTGCTTACGGCAGCCGCACTTCTTGTTTCCACAGCGGCCTCGGCAGGTGCACTGCAAAGGGAGAGCTCAGTGAGAGAACAGAAAATGCAGGTGGAATAGCACACAAGTGGCATGTGCCACCATTGCCAAGGGTGGCCCCGAAAGGCCTCTGCTGCTGTATCTGTTTCTGGGACTCAACTCCTTTCAGGTTTGGGGCTCTGAAATAAGAATGGGGCATGTTTAATAATAATAATAATAATAATTTATTATTTATACCCCGTCCATCTGGCTGAGTTTCCCCAGCCACTCTGGGCGGCTCCCAATCAGTGTTAAAAACAGTACAGCGTTACATAATAAAAACTTCCCTGAACAGGGCTGCCTTAAGATGTCTTCTGAATGTCAGGTAATTATTTATCTCTTTGACATCTGATGTTTGACTCGCATAGGTTCTTCCTAGCTGTCAGAGCCAGCGTGCATGATGCAGGTTGCCAAGGCGGTGCCCGTGGGCACAGATATGCCCATAGAGGCTTTCCCCCAGTATCGCCAACCGCCACTGAAATTAAGCTTGAAATTGATTGCATCCATTGCAATCAATAAGCTAGGTCACAGTGTGAGCTTAGGGTGTGTGTGTGTTTTGGGGGGAACAGGACAACAGGACAACTTCTCCAGTTTGCAAACGCATCCACAGGTCCTGAAAAGGTTTGCTGGAGCATCTTGACACACCTTTGCCCCAAGACTGCAAGGCCACCCAAGGCACACTCAGCTCAGCTGTCACAGAATTTTAATTTTTCAATTTAAAGCCATCAACTGTTCCACAAAAGGTGGAGGATTTGCACCAGAAACTCCTTAGGATATTTAGACACATTTGGCTGAACAGTATTCAATGTGCACATTGTGGGAATCCATCAACGTAGAACCTAGCAATGATCACTGAGGTGGCTTTAATGAATAAATAAGATTAGACAAATTTGTGGAGGACAAGGAGATTTGTCATCGGTTAGACATTAAGCTGGATGAATGGAGCCTCCATGCTCAGTGACAGTATATCTCTGAGTATTTTCATTACTGGGATGGATATCAGAAGAGGGACGATGCCTTTGTGTCCCCACAGGGCAGTGTTGGAAGCTAGACAGCTGAACCTGATGTGCACTTGGGGCTGGTCTACCAGAGCCAATTCTTGCATTGCTCCTCCTGGCCAGATTTCAGGAGGCAGCTTCCTAAACGTCAGCCGTCCTGCTCGATGATCCTACCCCCAGAATGCTCTGCCTGGCTCCTCTGGAAAGCTTGTACGGCACCCACTCTGCATCTTCCATTTCTTTGGCCTCATCCGAGTCAGAAGATGAGTCTTCCTCATCCATGTCGGCTGGAGGCAGGGAGGTCATTCGCCTGCGAGACTTTGGCTGAAGGGGGGGAACCAAATAATAATAATAATAAATTTATATTTATATCGCGCCCTCCCCAGCCGAAGCTGGGCTCAGGGTGGCTAACAGCAATAAAATACAACATTCTAAAATCATTTCATTATAAAATTAATTCAAATCAAATTGATGGCAACTGTTGGGCTAGAGTTCTGTGAAAATTGCCGAGGGAGGGAGTCAGGCTGTGCCCTGGCCAAAAGCCTGGTGGAACAGCTCTGTCTTGCAGGCCCTGTGGAAAGATGTCAAGTCGCGTAGGGCCCTAGTCTTTTGTGACAGAGGGTTCCACCAGATCGGGGCCACAGCCGAAAAAGCCCTGGCTCTGGTTGAGGCCAGCCTAACCTCTCTGTGGCCTGGGACCTCCAAGATGTTTTTGTTTGAAGACCGTAAGTTCCTCCGTGGGACATACCAGGAGAGGCGGTCCTGTAGGTACGAGGGTCCTAGGCTGAATAGGGCTTTGAAGGTTAAAACCAGCACCTTAAACCTGATCCTGTACTCCACCGGGAGCCAGTGCAGCTGGTATAGCACCGGGTGAATGTGATCTCGCAGCGAGGACCCCATAAGGAGGTCCTCCTTACTGGAATTTCTGGGTCAGTCAGAAGAAGACAAGCTTACCATTTCTGCCTCACTCAAGTTATGGAACAAAGCCAGCCGCACAAAAAATTATCAGGCCGGGTTGGCTGCAGCTGATGCAAGTTGGAACCCAAAGCCCACCTAGTCGAGGTTAGTGATTTTCTCAAGCAATGTAATTTGAGGCGCCATTTGGGGGATCAGAGACGGGCCTTTTTATTTATTTGCTGAATTCCTATCCCAATCTTTCCTCCAAGGGGCTGTATGCGGTCCTGTCCCCTCCTCTTAATCCCCACAACAACCCTGCAAGGTAGTTCAGGCTGAGAGCCAGGGACTGATATTCAAGGACACCCGTGAGCTTCATGGCTGAGTGGGAATTTGAACCCTGGTCTCCCAGGTCCTGGTCTGACACCCTAACCATTACACCACACTGCCACGAACATTAAGGCAGCCACTAAGTGCTGTAATGTATTTTGACTTGTGCTTCTAATCCATACAGTGGTACCTCGGGTTACAGACGCTTCAGGTTACAGACTCCGCTAACCCAGAAACAGTGCTTCAGGTTAACAACCTTGCTTCCAGATGAGAACGGAAATCGTGCTCCGGCGGTGCGGCAGCAGCGGGAGGCCCCATTAGCTAAAGTGGTGCTTCAGGTTAAGAACAGTTTCAGGTTAAGTACGAACCTCCGGAACGAATTAAGTGCCATGTTTTTTGCTCTATAAGACTCACTTTTTCCCTCCTAAAAAGTAAGGGGAAATGTGTGTGCGTCTTATGGAGCGAATGCAGGCTGCGCAGCTATCCCAGAAGACAGAACAGCAAGAGGGATTGCTGCTTTCACTGCACAGCGATCCCTCTTGCTGTTCTGGCTTCTGAGATTCAGAATATTTTTTCCCTTGTTTTCCTCCTCCAAAAACTAGGTGCGTCTTGAGGTCTGGTGCGTCTTATAGAGCGAAAAATACGGTACTTAACCCGAGGTACCACTGTACCCAGCTTTATCTTTCAGGTGACGGGATGGACCAGCCATACAAACAAGCTCTGTCGCACGCAGACACCCTGCCTTGCTTCTCCGCCCCACCCCACCGGAAGGACACACACCTTGGGTGGAATGTATTCGAAGGGGGACTCCGGGGTGCCTGCTGCAGGGCCCGGCTGGCCATTGCAGATCCTCTGGCCACTGACAGCTTGAAAAACTCTCAGTTTCTGTTGGGAAGAAAGGGAGGAGTGTGAGGTTCACTGAGTGGCAGGAGCAAAGTCAGCTCCTCTAATAGCAGCTGCTGCTGTCACTCCCAGACCTACCTGTCTAAGAGTTTCAATCTCTTCTTGGTGTTCCTGGTTCTTTTCAAAAACCTCCCTCATCTTGGCCAGCTCTTCTTCCTGTCCACAGTAAAGAAGGCAAAAGGCTCTTAAGGTCTCATCTTCAGCTGCAAAGGAACCCACGCGTTGGGGTGTTTGCACACCTAGGATTTGTGCAATCCCCGCCTTCTAAAGATTTGAAGAGGGCTACTAAGAATGAAAGAATGCTCGATATTTCCCCCAGCTCTGATTTTTTAAAATTATTATTTTTAAAAAATTATTATATCATAAAGAAGGCTGATCGCCGAAGAATGGATGCTTTTGAATTATGGTGTTGGAGGAGACTCTTGAGAGTCCCATGGACTGCAAGAAGATCAAACCTATCCATCCTTAAGGAAATCAGGCCTGAGTGCTCACTGGAAGGACAGATCCTGAAGCTGAGGCTCCAATATTTTGGTCCCCTCATGAGAAGAGAAGACTCCCTGGAAAAGACCCTGATGTTGGGAAGGATGGAGGGCACAAGGAGAAGGGGCTGACGGAGGACGAGTTGGTTGGACAGTGTTCTCGAAGCTAACAGCATGAGTCTGACCAAACTGCGGGAGGCAGTGGAAGACAGGAGTGCCTGGCGTGCTTTGGTCCAGGGGGTCACAAAGAGTCGGACACGACTAAACAACAACGATAGAGCCTTGAGTGCCATCACTTGAAGCTCCAACTTCTGGCCTACAGGATACACTGGTTGATTTAGACTCCCCACACACATTTTCTCCCTCCCTCTCAGCAACACCACAATCCACCCAGTCACACACACAGCCCCTTCAAAACTTACTTAAATGACCAGAGCTAGCATTGCTTTGCGTGTTTTGAGAAACAGAAAAATGTGGAAGAACAACTACCGTATTAGCATAGCCTTCAAAAATGAGGGAGAGCAGAGAAGACACTTTGGTTACAAAGCCAGTGGATGATAAAGCAGAGATCGACAAGAAGAGCCTCAAGAGTAGCGGTCTGAGCCAAAATCAAGCAGCCTCATTCAGTGACACAATGCCAGCACCACAAGCCTTGTTGCTTGGATATGGGATTCCTTCCCACCAGCAAAGGAACAGCTGGAATGGTTGGATGGCAAACATGGCTGCATTGGAGGGGGCAGGAGCAACCGCGCCTAAGAGACACAGCAGCTTTTACCTGGAACTTGATGCGCTCGAGTTGCTGCTGCTCCCGTTCTGAAATGGAAGTCTCCAGCTTCTTCTCTGCTTCTTCTTTGTGCTGTATCTGGCTGAGTAGATAGAGTACCTGGGGATGGGTGGAAGAGAGATGTGGGTGGGTAGAGACCTTGGGTCAGAGGCGGCACAGTCTGAAGGGAGGCTATACTTTCTGTATAGCTCACATTAAGGTAAAGGTAAAGGTACCCCTGCCCGTACGGGCCAGTCTTGACAGACTCTGGGGTTGTGCGCCCATCTCACTCAAGAGGCCGGGGGCCAGCGCTGTCCGGAGACACTTCCGGGTCACGTGGCCAGTGTGACATCGCTGCTCTGGCGAGCCAGAGCAGCACACACGGAAACGCCGTTTACCTTCCCACCAGTAAGCGGTCCCTATTTATCTACTTGCACCCGGGGGTGCTTTCGAACTGCTAGGTTGGCAGGCGCTGGGACCGAGCAACGGGAGCTCACCCCGCCGCGGGGATTCGAACCGCCAACCTTTGGATCGGCAAGCCCTAGGCGCTGAGGCTTTTACCCACAGCGCCACCCGCGTCCCTAATAATGTGTAATAGCTCACATTACGTCAGCCAAAGTCTTGAGTTGGCTAAACCACAAACATGTGGGATAACCAGCCTCATATAAGCAACATGCTTAAGTCTAACTAACGCATGAAGGGGTTAAGACCATAGAGTAAGCTGTCCTGCCAGGCTTAGCTCACCTTGGGAGGGATTGGGTACTTAAGCCTTTGCTCTCTCTCCCAGTCTACCAGAGAAGCTCAATGTAGGACGCCTGAGCTGGTGACTGCAGCTCAGACCTCATGGCTCTTACAAGCCACTCTCGAGTTCCTATACTAGTAATTTAGGAACTTTCACCACTGTAACTAAGCCAAGTTATACTGCCTGTGTTTTCTGATGTATGGAAAACCACATGAACCTGACCTTTGAAGAGTTTGTAAGTAAACTAATTTTTAACTTACCAAAGGTGTGGTCTTTCTCTATGCTAGGGGAAGAGGGGAGCTTTAGAAGAAACCCACAAGGCCATATTTTAAAGGTCTAGCCTCCTCTATTTCCACGCTTTCTTTTGCTGCATGTTTTGTGATTTTAAATCTCTGCTGGGGGTTCTCTCATCAAAGAATACTTGACCCAAACCTGGATCTTGGGGGCATTCTAGTAGGTGGCACTAAGCTAATTAGTTCTAATTCTCTTCCCATCCATCTCCATACTAAGTTCTACAAGGGGCAACACTGCGAATGAAGAGGAAGCTGGCAGGCAGACAGGGCCACCCTCTGGACTGGTTGTAAGTTAAGGTGGGCAGGATGGAGTTGTCCGATGGTAGTTCATGGACCAGCGTTCAATCTCAGCATTTTACCACCAGATCGCCCACGTTTTCTAGCCACTGCACAACACAGAGTTCTAAACACTGAAAGAACTTGGAGCACCCCAAGCCTGCAAACTTTACTGAGAAGGCAGCAACCGAATTGCCCTTTCTCTGCTGCTATTGACCGCTGGCACTGCAGTTCTCCCTAAGGGCACTTCCAGGGATCCCATTCACAGCCACCTCTCAGCTAACAGGAGGCTGTCCCGAGCCAAATTCATAGGTGTGGGCAAAGGGTCCTTAACCTGGAAATCAGGTTAAATGTACCAGCAGCAAAGTCTGGTTAGGACTACTCTAGAAAACCTGGAGTAGGTAGAGATAGACTGGGTGGTCAACTGCTCAGAACGGGATTTTGGGGTGGGCACAGTTTTTGTAGCTGCTGCAGACGTAAGTGGGGTTTGGGGGGGGTGGCAGGCGATACCTTTTCTTGATGCTGCTGCTCCTTCTGGACCAGCTGACTCTCGTGCTCCGCTTCCATTTCCGCCACAACCTTCCGCTCTTCGAGAAGCATTTTATGCATGTCGGCACATGTGGTTTTAGTCTGCTGCAAGCGGTTCTCCAGTTTCCCATTCTCCACTTTTGAGGAGACCAGCTTTGAAATACACACACACAGGGAGCAGGGTGGAGAGAGAGAGAGAGAGAGAGAGAGAGAGAGAGAGAGAGAGCGCACAATATTAAAAGGCGTCATGCTGAAGAATTTGCATCTAGGACCATGGGCCTTCTGGCAGTTCCCTCACTGCAAAAAGTCAAGTTGCAGAGAGACTTCTCGGTGGAATACCCTCCCGTCACATTTCAAGGAGATAAGTAACTATACAACTATACATAGGGAAGTTTTTAATGTTTGATTGTGCTTCTATATTTGTTGGGAGCTGCTCAGAGTGGCTGGGGCAACCCAGTCAGGTGGGCAGGGTACAAATAAAAATATTATCTTGCCAACTGGCATCAGGGAAGTGGGTGGCGCTGTAGGTTAAACCACAGAGCCTAGGACTTGCTGATCAGAAGGTCGGCGGTTTGAATCCCCGCGACGGGGTGAGCTCCCGTTGCTCGGTCCCTGCTCCTGCCAACCTAGCAGTTCGAAAGCACGTCAAAGTGCAAGTAGATAAATAGGTACCACTCCGGCGGGAAGGTAAACGGCGTTTCTGTGCGCTGCTCTGGTTCGCCAGAAGCGGCTTAGTTCTGCTGGCCACATGACCCGGAAGCTGTATGCCGGCTCCCTCGGCCAGTAAAGCGAGATGAGCGCCGCAACCCCAGAGTCGGCCACGACTGGACCTAATGGTCAGGGGTCCCTTTACCTTTAGCACAGGAAAGGTACAGAACCATCTTTGAGAAAGAGCTGAGATGTCAAGCAGCTAGGAGGGCTGCCCCCAGGAGGCCACTTTGCCACACGCTGAGTGCAGTCAGCCACTGTGTCACTGTCCCTTCCACCCCCCAGGCCTCTTATTTCTTATAGAGGCTCGAATCCCTGGTTCCATTCCAGAGCCGCCTCTTGGTTCCCACCCGCCTCCTCTGCTGCCACTCAAGCTTACTTCGCCAATCAGGTATTTGATGGCACACTTGGCTTCCGCAAGGTTGGTGATGCTCTCCCAGCGCTGCTTGGTGCGGTCGCCGGCGTCTGCGTCCAGCAGCTTCTGCTGCAGGTCAGCAATCTGGGCACTCCTTTGGAAGAAGAAGCGACCACATGAGTTCGCATGGGATTTGGCAAGAGAGCAGGTCATTTGGGGAACTTGGGCAATTTGGCCCCTGCTTGTGTTGGATGAACTGTGAGTTGAGCATCAGCAGCAGCCCTGGGTGAATATGCAGTCGCTTAGGCTGCCAGGCTAGGGTTAATTTCCTAAGAGACCTGCTGTGGTCCAGAGATGGTGCAGCAGAGCGGCAGATATAGATGACTGGAGGACTGAGAGGGAAACTTCAGCATCTCCTGAATCTGCCACCTCTTACCCCCTTTCCACAGGAAACAGCCACAATAAGCTTTCCCAGATGTTTTCAGAACAAGAAGATGAATATTACACAGCAACAGCAGATAGAAGAATCGTAGAACTGTAGAGCTGGAAGGGACCCCAAGCGTCATCTAGTCCACCCCCCTGCAATGCATAGTTAGAACTATAGAATTTGCAACCACGAAATGAACACTAGAGCTCAGACAGCCTTAAAAGGGGGTTAGAAAATCAATGGAGCCAATAGGTACTAGTCAATCAAGGTTATATACTGGAGGCGGTATGCCTCTAAATTCCTACACCAGGCTAGATTAGCCTCCAGCTTGAGCTAGAGGAGTTTTTCTTACACTCTTTGTTGTGGCTTTGCTTCTTCTGAGACTTGAAAACACCCCATACCTGAGCTCCATCTCTGTTTCAAGGCTCTCTATTTGCTTGGCGATGGAATGCTCCATTTCCGCAGCTTTATGGGAAAACGTGCGCCTCTGGAAAAGGAGGATGGGAACGGAATCAGAAAATAAGCAGAGCACAGGGAGAGGAGGTGGGACTCAGTTCAGAAGATGCGGCAGTTTAACTCTAAGAGAAGCAGCAGTAGCTATTTCCAGCAGGGCTAGACTTTGATTTTCCCCTCTGGAAGGGGATCTGCCATGGTGGGGAAGCAGAACCAGCTTCTGGAAGATCTCCTGTCTCCAGTGCAGAACAAGAGAACTCACCCTTTACAGCAGGGGTGGGGAATCTGGGGGCCTAATGCAACCCCCAAACCTTTCTATCCCCCCACCCCCTTTGCACCTCCTAGGTAGAGTGTTCTACCTAGGTAAAATGTCTGTGTGAGCACTGAAAATGCCCGGAGGCAGAATTCACACTCGTTGCTCCACTCATTTTTGCTTGAGGCCCTGCCCACTACAGGCACTTGGCCTTTGGAAAGAAGCCTATTTCCTGCATCAGAAGACCCCATCACCAAAGAGAAAGTGGATTAGATAGAACACACGGTCCCTTCCTTCCCCCTCTCCGCTGCAGCCTGCATCACTGCCCACCTTGTACTTTGACGGGAGGTTCTCCCCAGCATCTCGCTTCTCTTTAAGCGAGGCAATCTCCTTTGCCAAGGTTTTCCGGTCCTCCAGGAGGTCGTTGAGGTGACGCTGAGCCTCTTCGATGCTAACAAGGACCTCCACTTCGTTCGCGAGCCAGCTCTGCGCAAGATGGAAGCTGGTTATGACAGAGGGTCGGCGGAAAGGTGGCCAGAACCCACCCCAAGTCGCCTGCAAGCCAACTTTGCCTCTCCCCTGGAATAAGCCACCTGAGCCACTGTGAATCTGCCCTGAGAAGAAACAAGGACACGGCCCCTACCTTCACCCGAGCAGCAACTCCCTCAATCCCGCGGTTGACGTTCTCTTTTCGCTTATTGGTAGCCTCTTGCTGTTTCTGGAGAGCATCCTTTAAGCGCTTGTTGGCAGCAGCGGCCTGTGAGAGAGGGGTGGAGGCTGGTGTGTTGAAACAGGACCCAAGGCACAAACTTTCAAAATCCCTTGCTTGGCAATGAAACTCACTGGGTGACCTTAAGATAGCCACTCTCCAAAGCTAGCCTCCCCCTGTGATTTTAGGAGGATGAAGAGCTGGAGGTGGGGGCTGCTATAGTCCAAGGGTCAGATCAAGAGCTGGCCAACCCTCCACGGGCCACTTTCAACAGGGATGGAACAAATTCAAAAGGGCTCCCTATAGGCACTTATCAGTTGACCGGTGCTGACAGAGAGTCCATTTGAACTTGTCCATTTGCAGATCCAAAGCTGACTGCAAAAGCAGGGAGGATGTCCTTCTGTAAGGGCAGCTTGCATCCAAACCATGCCTGTAGCGTCTTCGAAAAGGGCTCGCTGTCAGCAAACCCAGCTAGCCGAGGAGCAACTGGGAGCACAATTTAAGCTCCCGATTGTTCCTTCACAGCCGTGTCTTTGCCTGCCTCGCACTTATGAGGCAGGTGGGTGCGGTTTGGGGGAATCGGCCCTGCGACCCACAGCCAGAGGTTTCCTACCTCTGCCTCAGAAGGGTGGGATAAAAATGTAACCATCAATGCGCTCCGAGAAGAGATTTGATGTTCTCCTACCCACAAATGAGGATTTTCACAGGCTTTGAAGTCGGTATTCTAAAAACTCTTTGCTTTAAAATAAAGAGCCTCAGCCAGCATCGCTGACGAGGACAAACGGAGAATTAAAAATGTGTAAGCAAGTACTTAGAATCATAGAATTGTAGAGTTGGAAGGGATCCCAAGGGCCAACTAGTCCAAGCCCCTGCAATGTAGGACTGAGGTTAACTCATTGAAGATTACAAGAAAGCTGTTACCTTTACTCTAGTTACTATGCCATTGACCTCCGATCTATGCTAGGCTTTCCAGCAAAGTTAGTGTCTTAAACCCGGACAGGAGAACCACCTGTGGCTCTCCAGTTCTTGTTGAATACAACTCTCATTACCCCCTGACCATTGGCCAGGCTGGCTGTTGGGAGTCAGAGGCTGACCATGTTTGGAAGGCCACCGGTTCTCCAGCCCTGGTTTAAACCATGAATCCTAGAGGCAAAATTAAGTCAAGCACACTCCATTTAACACCACATATTCTAGACTCTCTACACAATCAGAGGGAGGGAAGAGCTTTGTACACTATTCCCCCACTTCTGATTTACTGAATCGGGGAATTCTAACCCTGGGACCTGTCCCTTGTCTCTCTACCCAAAGCATTCAAAGTCTCACCCTGTCTACTCTCTGTAGATTATTTTAAAAACAGTGGCGCTTCACCAGGCGGAAGGGAATGCTGTCCAAGGCCACTCACCTCCTCTGCTTTTCGCCGGAGGACAGTGGCTTGCTTTTGGAAGTCTTGCTCTAGTTTGACAAGTTCATACTGCCTCTTGCGATCCTGAAAGACAAAGAGTCAAAATGGCTGACCTTTCAACAACCAAGCAAGAACAGTGATTTGTGGCTTCTATAAGTTGCTATGGTCTGGACTCAAACTTAGCAAGTCTTGTGACCCACTTTTATAGAGGCATTAAACCCACCTGTATTCTAGAGACCTCATCAAGTAATTTGAAATGCTTGGAAAACAGAACCCGGGACAATCCAAATTCCTGGTGTCTCAAGGAAGACTAGAGAGCCACAGCCAAACAGTTTAGATTACACTGAACTAGGCCAATGGTATTACTTATTATAAGGAACACAGAAAGCAGCAGCTTAAGCGATAATACTCGAAGTTATTTAGGTCATTTTTTGGGGGGGGGGGGAGAGATTTGCATGTATGGAGTGGAGTGGATGTGCATGTATGGAAACTGGAGTGGAATGGTAGCAAACTTGTCCAAGAGAACTGGCTAATGATTTAGGGCAAGATCAAAGGTCTGCTTTAATGGCAGAAATGTTTGGCTGGCTGGACCCTGCTGAATCATGAGAAACAGAAGGCTTGGCAAGACTTTAGTCAAGTTGAGATTATGCAGCAGGATGAAGGCCGCTCGTTAGTGACTCCAACTGACCTTCATGAGGCTGCTGGTACAGATAAGGTTCACGAATATGTCCTTCCTCCAAAGCAATTAACGAAAAATAAAACAACTCTTTTACAGGAGTTTGCTCCTGAAAGTCAATTAAACAACTAAATCTTAGGGAGAAAGGAGTGAATCAGAAGACAGGAGAATTTGGAGGGATCAAAGAGAGACAGTATCTTGGTGCCAGCGCCTACCAGGTCTTTGCTTATTCTTATTTAGCCACAAGTTTTGCTAATAGAGTTCTGTCTGTTCTGTGGCTTTTGGAGTCCAGTTTGCCTTCCCTTTGAGAGCAGAAGGGATTTCTTGCTTGCCTGTCCTTCAATTTTGGAAGCTGCTTTTGGCTATTTTATCCAAGTCAGACTTTTATCCGAGTCAGTCCCATGGTGGTTAGATTCCAGCTCCAGGGTCAGAGGCTGTCTGCCTACAATCACAATCTGGGAGAGTACCATTGCATTCAGATTCTCCTTGTGGGCTTTCCCATGGAACATCTGGCTGGCCACTGGGTGAGAACACCCAGCAGCTGCAGGGCTTTTCTGGTACAGTTCAGTGCTGACGCTCGACTCACCCGTGCCTTCAGCTGGATGACTTCCTTGTCCTTCTGCTGCCTCCACTGCTTAAACTTCTCAGAGTCCTCTTTCATTTGACGTATCAGCTGAACACGTTGACTCTTCATCGCCTGGAGGGGGAACAAAGGAGGAGGAGAAGGAGGAAAGGCCTTTGGTGAGAATCTGCCTAGCAGGTGTAGCCAGGGCTCCCAACTCCCATTGCACAGTCAAAGGTCAGGGATGACGGGAGGGGAAGTTTGACGTCTTGAGGGAACCGCATTGCCTATCGCTGAAACAAACACTGAGATGCCCAGATTCTTAGAAGCCTTGAACATTTTTGCAGCATGCAGCTCGGAGGACTTCAGGAAATCAGCTCGATTGATAAAAGCTTTTGGCACGGACTGGGGAGTTTAAAATCTCCAAATCCTTAGTTTCTTTCGCACAGCCTTGATAACTTCCCAAGAATCCCATTCAAAATTTCTTGGGTTTTTTAGCTCTCATGACTGAAAAAGCAAGCATTCAAACTTAAACAAGTTGCTGTTGCTTTTAAACAGTAGCTGAGAAACATAATGGCAGTCAGGGTAAGAATGAACTGCTTTCCCAAGATTATAAAAAATACACACATCTAAAGTGCCAGTTATACAGTTACAGTGTCCATCAAACATGAACCAATAAAATGCCAACCTTGTCGGCTATCCACACCACAAACCCCATTACAGTGGTGCCTCGCAAGACGAAATTAATTCGTTCCGCGAGTTTTGTCGTCTTGCGATTTTTTTTGTCTTGCGAAGCACGGTGTCGGAAAAGTTTTGGAAAAGCTTCAAAAACCTCAAAAAAGGCTACCACACCGCGTGCTATGAGTTGCTCCTCGAAGTCAAGTCGCAACTGTATTAACGGTGTTAAGAAAAAGGAAACAAACTTGCAAGACGTTTCCATCTTACGAAGCAAGCCCATAGGGAAAATCGTCTTGCGAAGCAGCTCAAAAAACAAAAAACCCTTTCGTCTTGCGAGTTTTCCGTCTTGCGAGGTACCACTGTATCTTTCTTATTGTACCCTCTGGGTGTTACGTTTCCCAGCACAATTCAAAATGTTGGTGCTGACCTTTAAAGCCCTAAATGGCTTCGGCCCAGTATACCTGAAGGAGCATCTCCACCCCCATCATTCAGCCCGGACACTGAGGTCCAGCTCCGAGGGTCTTCTGGCGGTTTCCTCCCTGCGAGAAGTGAGGTTTACAGGGAACCAGGCAAAGGGCCTTCTCAGTAGCGGCACCCGCCCTGTGGAACGCCCTCCCATCAGATGTCAAGGAAATAAGCAACTCTGGCTTTTAGAAGACACCTGAAGGCAGCCCTGTTTAGGGAAGTTTTTAATGTTTGATGTTTTGTCACTTTTTTATTAGTAATAATATTCTGTTGGGAGCCATCCAGGGTGGCTGGGGAAACCCAGCCAGATGAGCAGGGTATAAATAACAATTTATTTATTTATTTTTATTACTACTACTACTACTACTACTACTACTACATACCCGGATCTCCTGGTTCAGTTTGCACACTGTCTGCTCATTGGATTCTTTCATCTTCAGGAGCTTCGACTGCTCCTTCAGCTTCTTCTTCAGATCTGCCATTTCCCCTTCCAGCTCCTGAAGCCGCTTCCTGCGCCGTTCGCTGAGTCTGAAACGAACACCGCAGCCCTGTAGTCATGAAGTCAACAACCTTCCCCTCTCAAACCTCCCGATTAGGTGCCTCTTACTTTGCTTGGCTGACATCCTTCTTCGTCATATGAATGCCAAGGACCAGGTCTTCTTTTTCCTTCTGCAGCTTGGCCACCTCCATTTCCAGGTCCTTGATGCTGGTCTTGATTCAAACACACATACATACATTTTTTCAGCACCCCACCAAAAGCAGCTCCTCCGGCTACAGCCGTTTCTTTCCAACAGGCCACATCTCCACTTAAGAAAAGGAGAGGCTGCCCTCCTGTGGCTTGCTAGGCACCCAGTCAAGCAGCCCACTGTGTGTATAGATGCTCACTCCTTCCTGGTCAGCTGCTGTTACCTGGTATTGGCATTGTATGGGCTCCAGCTGGCTGTCGTTCTGAGACATCTTCCTTGCCAAGGCCTCCTTCAGAGCCAGGGCTTTGTTGAGCTCGAGCAACTCTTTGGACATCTGAGCTTGGTGGAGAGCGTGCCGAGTGGCGTACTCATCAGAGGACCCTTGAGCATCCAGGTCACCTTCTGACACCTAGGGGGGAGAGAGGCAAAGGTTTAACTAACATCTGGATTTTTAAAAAAAATGTTTTATGTGCTTTGCTTTTCTACAATCTTATGTGCATACCAATTAGAGAGCTATTTGATTAAGTGGTCCCTAAAATCTTCTAAATATGGAACAACTGATTGGTTCAAAATTGGGAAAGGAGTACGAGAAAGCTGTATATTGTCTCCCTGCTTATTTAACTTATATGCAGAATTCATCATGCGAAAGGCTGGGCTGGATGAATCCCAAGCCGGAATTAAGATTGCCGGAAGAAATATCAACAACCTCAGATATGCAGATGACACAACATTGATGACAGAAAGTGAGGAGGAATTAAAGAACCTTTTAATGAGGGTGAAAGAGGAGAGCGCAAAATATGGTCTGAAGCTCAACATCAAAAAAACCAAGATCATGGCCACTGGGCCCATCACCTCCTGGCAAATAGAAGGGGAAGAAATGATCACTGCAGATGGTGACAGCAGTCACGAAATTAAAAGACACCTGCTTCTTGGGAGGAAAGCAATGACAAACCTAGACAGCATCTTAAAAAGCAGAGACATCACTTTGCCGACAAAGGTCCGTATAGTTAAAGCTATGGTTTTCCCAGTAGTGATATATGGAAGTGAGAGCTGGACCATAAAGAAGACTGATCGCCAAAGAATTGATGCTTTTGAATTATGGTGTTGGAGGAGACTCTTGAGAGTCCCATGGACTGCAAGAAGATCAAACCTCTCCATTCTGAAGGAAATCAGCCCTGAGTGCTCACTGGAAGGACAGGTCCTGAAGCTGAGGCTCCAATACTTTGGCCACCTTATGAGAAGACAAGACTCCCTGGAAAAGACCCTGATGTTGGGAAAGATTGAGGGCACAAGGAGAAGGGGACAACAGAGGACGAGATGGTTGGATAGTGTCTTTGAAGCTACCAGCATGAGTTTGACCAAACTGCGGGAGGCAGTGGAAGACAGAAGTGCCTGGCGTGCTCTGGTCCAGGTGGTCATGAAGAGTCGGACACGACTAAACGACTAAACAACAACAACAAAATAATCTTCTAAATAAAGGTGTTGCTTCCATCAGTCCCTTATTGTGGCTGGGGTCCTGTTGCCAAGAAACCTCTAGCTATGCATTGTAAAGTAAACACAGGATTCGCATCAAGTCAGGAGGCCTCTTACTTACAGCGCTGGAGTCTTGTTCAGATGTGTCCATGTCCGTAACGCCAGCAGGGGTTTCACTCTGCAGAGAACACACAAGGTTTGCCTGGCGCCACAAGACAGTCCTATGGTCTGCCAAATGCTCTGTGCAGTTTGAAATGTTACATGCTGCAAACACCAGCAAGATCTCACCCCAAACAAAAAGGTGCTGCTTGGTCTACTTTTGAATTTCTCCCGAAGCCACCAATACAGAATGTCTTGAATGCTTCTTGCTTATTCCCCAAATTTGGGAAAGGCAGCAGAAGCAGCGGGTTCCATCAACCATGAACCGTCCTCGTGTCCCCAAGGTGATCCTTACCAGAAACTGGGCGATTACTTGCTGCAGGTGGCGAATTAGTTCCACGTGCTCTTTCAGTTCTTGATCCTCCAGAGCCTCAAGCAGCTTCTGCAGATCGAGTTTCAACCTGAAATCCAGTCACACAAGAACTTACTCACAAGTCGGTGTTAGTTTTATGCCATGCAGATGCTTGATTGAATAGATACATCCTGCTCTAACTGACCTACACGTGGATTATTTATTTATTCCTCCTCATAATACAACACCTGTTTTTACTTTTGCTGCCCATCCTCATGCCCAAAAGTGCGCTTTCAAAGCAGCCCACCAATCTCCCTGTATTTTAGACGTATTTTAGCCAGCCACATGAGCAATCGGTCTGCATTTTGAACAGCTAAGAGTGTGCACAGAGAACAACAACTTACGCATCATGTTTCTGGAGCTCTTCCACCTTTGTGCTGATCTTTTCGTTCTGCTGCTCCGTCTGCAGAAAGTGGAAAGCAGGTTGTGCATCATGGGATAAAGGTAAAGGTAAAGGACCCCTGACCATTCAGTCCAGTCGTGGCCGACTCTGGGGTTGCGGCGCTCATCTCGCTTTCCTGGCCGAGGGAGCCGGCTTACAGCGTCTGGGTCATGTGACCAGCATGACTAAGCTACTTCAGGCGAACCAGAGCAGCACACGGAAACGCCGTTTACCTTCCCGCCGGAGCGGTACCTATTTATCTACTTGCACCCGGGAGTGCTTTCGAACTGCTAGGTTGGCAGAAGCAGGGACCGAGCAACGGGAGCTCACCCCGTCGCGGGGATTCGAACTGCCGACCTTCGGATCGGCAAGTCCTAGGCTCTGTGGTTTAACCCACAGCGCCACCCGCGTCCCTGCATCATGGGATAGTTTTGAATTAAACCAAAGAATGTGACTACAACTCCATCGTCCTCAACCACTAGCAATGCTGGCAGGGCATGATGGGAGTTGGGAGTCGAGAAACTTCTGGAGGGCACCAGGTTGAAAACGGCTGGCTTAGGAGGTGGTGGCCAGGTGGCGTATTTGGCCCCAGTCAGTTGAAGTTCAGAGTTGGGCTAAGTCAACTAAATCTATTCTTGTTTAGTTTGTTGCATTTGTATCCCATTTTTTCCTCCAAGGAGCTCAAGGTGGCATACATGGTTCTGCCCTCATTTAATCTCCCAAAACAGGCCTGTGAGGTAGATTTGGCTGAGAGGCAGTGGCTGGCCCCCAAGGTCACCCATTGAACTTCATGGCAGAGTGAGGATTTGAACCTTGGTCTCCCAGGTCCTAGTCTGACACTCTAACCCAGGCTTCCTCAAACTTGGCCTCCAGCTGTTTTTTGGCCTACAACTCCCATGATCCCTAGCTAACAGGACCAGTGGTCAGGGATGATGGGAATTGTAGTCTCAAAACATCTGGAGGGCCGAGTTTGAGGAAGCCTGCTCCAACCACTAGACCACACTGACTTAATAAGTATGGGTCTAACTCTGAGTAGATCTCACGTTACAATATGTCCCAATGCGACATATTTTGCGTACAGACAGCGACCATTTTAGGCATGTGCAAATGGACCCGGAGAGGGAAGAACGGAGGCCAGGAACGGGACCCCCCACACAAAATGGTCGTCACCTGTACAGTGGTCCTTCGGGTTAAGTACTTAATTCGTTCCGGAGGTCAGTTCTTAACCTGAAACTGTTCTTAACCTGAAGCACCACTTTAGCTAATGGGGCCTCCTGCTGCCACCGTAGCACGATTTCTGTTCTCATCCTGAAGCAACGTTCTTAACCCAAGGTACTACTTCTGGGTTAGCGGAGTCTGTAACCTGAAGCGTACGTAACCCGAGGTACCACTGTACATAAAAACCAGCCAGGAATTTCAATAATCACTCCCACCACTGCATTTAAAAAAATAATTCCTAAACTCTTAAATGAAGTCAGAAGACTGCATTTTTGCCAACAGAATAGCCCTCTTTCTGAACTCACTGATGGGAAGTCATGCCTATGCCACAAAAAGGTGTCACCGCCACCAGCCACCCCACCCCCCAAATATCTGAGGCCTTACCACAATGATTCTTTCCAGCATCTGGGCAAGCTGGCCTGCTGCTTCACTGAGGCCGCGGCTTAGTTTTTCATTTTCCTCCGCGAGGGAGTGGTTTTTCTCCATCAGAGATTGCAGGTTTTCCGAGGGCTCACCACTGGAAGTTTAAGCAGGAAGCATTTATTTATTTAACGAAATTCATATACCGCTCAGTTGTAATAAAGCCTCTAAGTGGTTTATTGGCTAGTCATCTGCCTGCATCCAGCACACTAAGGAAGATTTATCTCGTTCAAGAAGGAAAAAGAGCCCAGATTCCTGGAAGGGTGAGTTAAAAGTAAATCCAAGGAAGGACAAGGCTACACTGCTAGAAAAAGTATCTTAAATATGAGTTAAAGATTATTTCATGTCACAGAAGAACACACTAGAAGTTTTCTCCTCCATTATTCTCAAAACTGCAGAATAACCCCCTTCCGGGCAGTGCATAAACAGGATTGCCGTGGGGGTTCAGAAATTGCCACCTTGCCACTTGGCAGAATATCTTCAGAGAGTGGGCTCTGCCCAGGCTTTAGACACACTTGGAAAGAATCATCTCTCTGCTTTCCATGCATTTCCAAATCAAAGCAGCGCAGCTGCAGGCATTTTCTGTATTAACTGTTTGCTTAAAACTTTTCTATGCCTTCAGGCTTACGCAGAACATTAAGAAAAACACTTTCTGTAACCGTTAGCTTGTGGTGTTCATTTTTAAATCTTTGTGTCGCTTTTATTGCACAAACACACACACACAAGCTGTAAGCTGCTTTGAATTTTTTTTTAATGAAATGGCAGTATAGATGTATTTTTTAATAGAAAACAAACAAAAGGCTTGCTCCCAGCCCCAAACTGGAAGGGAGTTGAGATTCTTGTCCCCAGATTTGCACTGGGACTTGAAAGCATTTCTGGTGCCTCTAAATGGCACAATGACGTCAGAGGAACGAAACACACACACCC
Organism: Podarcis muralis; assembly: GCF_964188315.1. NCBI lineage: Eukaryota > Metazoa > Chordata > Lepidosauria > Squamata > Lacertidae > Podarcis > Podarcis muralis. Next base: position 5,806,599 of record NC_135667.1, read on the forward strand.
TGCCTAATCCTACCTGCTCAGACGGGCAGGATGTTAGACAAGCGTGCAAATTTGTGTTGGCTAACTAAGACAGTCCTTTTCATGTAGTTCTGTGGGTACAGCATTGTGTGTTTTCTATGAAAGAGAGGGAGCCTTGCATGGAAGATGGACCACTCAAATCACCCCAATAGGACAGCATTAAGTGCAGGCAAATAAAACAAAGAAGAAAAAGAAAAAAGTATGGGCCAACTTACAAGGAGCCACAGAAGAGGGAAGGCTTGCAGTGGCTCAGGAAGAGCAGGTTTTCAGGCATGTTTTTAGAGAATGGGGTTTTGACAGAAAGCAAGATGCTAAGCAGGCTTGAAGCAAGAGGAAGAATAAGAGGAGCTTGAGAAAGATAAGAAAAAGCAGCAGCACCAGACCTGGATTTGTATCCAGAATTCTGTTAATTAGATTTGTATGCTTAAGAAGGAGTGACACATCCTGCAGTCAAAAAATTCAAAGTCAGGCAGCGTTTGGATGTTTAGTCTTGGCAACGTATTAACTTTCAACGCTCTCTTAAATAGGGCAGCAGTTTTCCAAGTGCATCTCATCAATTCATGCCTTGAGGCCAGACAAAGCTTTGCCAATTATGTTTGCGGAGATCTCTGCACCAGTGCCTTCATTGGTCAGGTCTGCAGTAATGAACATTTATGAAAAAGTACAGAATGCCTTTAGCACTGAAGAGTGAGTGTCACATGTGTTGTTGGCCAGCAGTCCTCACCCAATAGACACAGGAAGCGTCCCTCCGTGAGCCTGCAGCAGTAAGACCTGCAGCTGTTGAACCTGAAGGAGAGAAAATTGCTATATTTAACTGTTTCTTACCCATCAGAAAATTCAGCCTGTGGTTCTGTGGCAGCTCTTTCAAGTAAGCATCAACACTGGCCTGCATCTTCGGCTCACAACCCCACCACCACCCACATCTCTGGAGCCAACTCCTCTGCTGCCCCTCCAAATCTAGTAGCCCACAGACACACCTGCATCTTTAGCCGGCCGATCTCTGCTGCCTGAGGGTCAATATTCACTACCGGCTTGTTCTTTATTTTTCTGGCCCTGTCAGCATATCGAAGGGTATTCAAAGTCTCCTCGAGGTTCGAATCTGCTGGGCTCACACAGGCCACCATCAAGGTGTGGCTATTGCCTCCCAAGGAATCTGAAGGGAGAAAAATAGGGCAACTGTTTAGGTAAAAAAACCCCGCCACTTTGGGGAGATGAAAGGAGGTTTCCAGAGGCACAAGATGCTTCCCTGGTGAACTTTTTGGCTCCCACTCTTACCTTGCAAAAGGCGTGTTAACTTAGAGTCCCTATAAGGGACAAAATTGCCCTTCTTGTTTTCCTCTCCAAGAGCACTGATAACATTCCCCAGGCAGAGGAGTCCTTTGTTGATGTTGATCCCTAAACATGCAAACACGCAAAAGGGGGAAGAGATGGAAAGCTGAGATCAACACTTTTAGAATTGCAGAGTTCGAAGGAACCCTTCCGGAACCATATTGTCAAGTTTATTTACTGTCAAATACTAGACACTGTAGGATGCGGGTGGCGCTGTGGGTAAATCCTCAGCGCCTAGGGCTTGCCGATCACATGGTCGGCGGTTCGAATCCCCGCAGCAGGGTGAGCTCCCGTCTGCGGTCCCAGCTCCTGCCCACCTAGCAGTTCGAAAGCACCCCTAAAAGTGCAAGTAGATAAATAGGTACCGCTTTACAGCGGGAAGGTAAACGGCGTTTCCGTGTGCTGCGCTGGTGCTGGCTCGCCAGAGCAGCTTCGCCACGCTGGCCACGTGACCCGGAAGTGTCTCCGGACAGCGCTGGCCCCCGGCCTCTTAAGTGAGATGGGTGCACAACCCTAGAGTCGGACACGACTGGCCCGTACGGGCAGGGGTACCTTTACCTTTACTAGACACTGAAAACCCAAAATTAGGAATAATTTTCCGAATTGAGCAATCCTAGACTATACATGTATAGCTCCTTTATCTGAATGGTCAGCATTAGGATCAAAATATATTAAAACCCAGGATTCTCTTGAATCAATCTTGTCAGTTAGAAAGTTATGGAACATAATGGCTAAAAAAAATTATTTGACCAATTCTTTCACGTTAAACTGACTCTGTGTGGAAATCCTACTCTAACAATCGTGGAGAAATGGTTGCACGGGACAATTGTATGGATGTGGGTATACTGACTCTGAACCAAAAGAGGATGACAAATTTTATGCATATGCTATATTTTTGTTCACAGATTTACCCAGCTGGATAAATGTGTATTTACCATTATTGACCACTGATTAGGGTTTTCATCTTGCTTTAAATGTATTGTTTTTGTGTTCTTAGCTGTTTTTAATTATCTTATGTGTGAATTGCCTTGAGATGGTAGTTTAGAGAGTGAAAAAGAAGAAGGAGGCCATATAAACCATTGATCTTAAATTAGGCAGGCCTGAACAGCTATTTCTAAAAACAAGGTCCCTTTGAAGCGAGGATTTCTAACACAGAACAGATCACAATCCTTAAAAACTCTACCACCATGGGGACAAACTTAACATGCCATCAGAAATTTTTACCACTCACCTTCCCGAAGTCGATCACCTTCTGCTTTGGTCTTCTTTTGCCTTTCTGAACCAGCAAGGTCTACGAGGTGCAGCTTGGAACAAAAACTGGTGTTCCTAAGTCAGAGGTAGGAGCATTTTACTCACACAGCAATGAACAAAAACCCCTGAGGCTGTAACAAGAATCCAGCTTTCCCCAACCTGCTGCCCTCCAGATGTTTGGGGCTAAAGCTCCCATCAGCCCCAGCCAGCACAGCTGCTGCAGTCCAAAGCATCTGGTAGGCACTAGGCTGGGGAATCAGAGAATCATAGAACTGTAGAGTCGGAAGGGACCCCCACGAGTAATCTAGTCCAACCCCCTTGCAATGCGGGAATCTCAGCTAGCTCACACATGACAGATCACCATGCAACCTCTGCTTAAAAACCTCCAAGGAAGGAGAGTCCATCACCTCTAGCAAGAGCCTGTTCCACTGTCAGACAGCTCTTACTGTCAGAAAGTTCTTCCTGATTTTTAGCCTGAATCTCCTTTCTTGTAATCGGAAGCCATTCCTGGAGGTTTTATCCTCCAGGAAGAGAAAACAAGTTTGCTTCATCCTCCTGTGACATAGTCGTTCGATAGGCACCATTTCGAATATGCCAAGAGCTCTCCTTAATCAGTTATTGACTTCCACTTTCACTTTTTCTGCCCTCATCGTCTTGAAGCAAGGCACCCTCCCTTAAGCACAGTCTCAAGGTGCTAAAACACACACTCACGGGCAGCAAAACCCAAACCTTCCTACAATGGACCTTGCTTTTAAGAGAACAGGTTGTCTGAATGCCTTTGCTTACGTGTCACTCTTGCTTTTCTGTTCAATGGTCATGGTGAAGATGGCGTGAGAGCGTGATGACTGGGTGTTCATGGCCGTGGCAGCCACCGTTCGGGAGTTGTTCCCCTGCTCCAGGCACAGGGTGGTCTCTTGAGCAGAATGCACCACGTGCTCAGTGAGCCCCACAATCTGTATCAAGAGAGAAAATGGGGAGGAAATGTTTTTTCCGCCTCCCTTCGCTTCATCAACAGCATCTTTCTAAAAAAAATCCTACCAAGCTTTTGTTACGGGTGTTTTCTGTGTCCAGACGTAATCGGGACCATCTGGGGCAATCAGAGCACTGCTAGTCTGTGTTCAATCTCCCAGAAGTGATGCTTCACCCTAGCCATCCTCTGGATAAAGGAGTCTGTTATGGGAATTCATAGGCTAAATTAGCTGTTTGGCATGCCCGGCAGTGTATGGAGTAGGAGGACAGATCCCTTCTCTTTGGGAAAAAGAGCAAGGCAGGTCATTGGCCTGACTTGAAAAGGAAGGTTCGGTCTCCTGCATCTCCAGATAGGACTGGAAAGGCCCTGTTTGAGGCCCTGACTAGTAAGTGTACAGGTGACTCCCCACTGCGTGCAAACATGAAATCACATAAAATGGGGAGCACCCTGGAGAGTTCTCCTTGCTTAGGAGAAGACCCACCACAGAGCAAGAAGACGACCTCTTCAGGCTCTGGAGAGGGTCTCCTCATGAGCCAGAGGGTTGTTGAGACTGCTTAGCTGACACACAGTAAAGCTAAAAGTTAAATTGAATGGTTATTTCTATCAGATTCCCCCCCCCCCAACAAAAAAGCTTTTACAGTGGTGCCCCGCAAGACGAATGCCTCGCAAGACTGAAAACCCGCTAGACGAAAGGGTTTTCCGTTTTGGAGGTGCTTCGCAAAACAAATTTCCTATGGGCTTGCTTCGCAAGACGAAAATGTCTTGCGAGTTCCTGCAGGGTTTTCCCCCCTCCCCTTTTCCCAAGCCGCTAAGCCGCTTATCAGCTGCTCCGCTAAGCCGCTAAACAGCTGATCCGCTAAGCCGCTTATGAGCTGATCCGCTAAGCCGCTTATCTGCTGCTCCGCTAAGCCGCTAATAGTGCTAATCCGCTAATGGGCTTGCTTCGCAAGACGAAAAAACCGCAAGACGAAGAGACTTGCGGAACGGATTCTTTTCGTCTTGCGAGGCACCACTGTACGTGTCTGCCACAGAACAAGGCAGGATCTATTTGACACTACCAGCCTTGCCTCTATGACATGCTGTACCCTGTTCTATAAAAATAACAAATCCTGGCAGGGACTCCACCTTTATGCCTTCCTTGGGGTCTTCACGGATGCTGATTTGAGCTGTCCGCTCTTTGGCTGGTGCCAAGAGGTCTAGGATGTCTTCATTATAGATCTGAGGAAGAAAAGATAGCAGATTGGAAGAGAGGTTTGACACATCTCAAAAGACAAACAGAAGAGAATTGCCACAGCTTTTGTGTTCCTGCCCTAAACCCCTTGGAAGTCACAGCTTTGCAAGGGAACCAGGAAGGGCCTCGGTCCAGTATACCTGAAGGAGCATCTCCACCTCCATCGTTCTGCCCGGACACTGAGGTTCAGCGCTGAGTGCCTTCTGGCGGTTCCCTCACTGCGAGAAGCCAAGTTACAGGGAACCAGGCAGAGGGCCTTCTCGGTAGTGGCACCCGCCCTGTGGAACGCCCTCCCACCAGATGTCAAAGGGAAAAATAACTACCAAACTTTTAGAAGACATCTGAAGGCAGCCCTGTTTAGGGAAGCTTTTAATGTTTAATAGGTTATTGTATTTTAGTGTTTTGTTGCAAGCCGCCCAGAGTGGCTGGGGAAACCCAGCCAGATGGGCGGGGTATAAAGAATAATTTATTATTATTATTATTATTATTATTATTATTATTATTATTATTATTATTATTATTGGGAGTGTTAAGCTCAACTACTATCTACAGCAAGGAGAAACTTTAATGGTTTAGCACAGCAACCCAAGCCAGTTTATGGAGACACAAGCACATTTTCAGCAACACAGTATGCTGAAACAGAAAGAATTAAACTTTCTTTAAAAAGGCCATCCAAAGGTAGGGTTGGCACACGAATCAACTGACCACTTAAACATCTGATACTACTTTAAGTCAAAGAAGATAATGGCTACTAGTATGCGACAGCTGCATATTCCTGCATTGCAGGGGGGTGGAATAGATGACCACCAGGCTCCCTTCCAACTCAACCATTCTATGATTCTGTCTACGTGCTGCTTCAGCATATCAAAGGCACTGAGTCTCAGAATACCAGACACTGGGGGGAAACAGCAGAAAAAGGCCACTGCCCTCTACTCCAGCTTATGGACTTCCCAAAGGCGTCTGGTCAGGGATGTTGAACTGGACAGGCCTTTGGCCTTATTATCACAATCAGCCTGTTTCTACCTCTAAAAACAGTTGTACTATAACAGAACAACAACAAATAATAATATAAATTCTAAGTCAGTTTTGAAGTGCAGGCTGACCCGGGCATTAGAAGATAAAAGCCAAACAGAAAAGATGTTCGTGGAACCACTTAGGTAACAAATCTTACGTAACATTGATAATATTTCATTTTTTTAATTAAAAAAAGCTGTTCACTTCATTGGGCATGACTTAGTCGGCCATCACGCAGAGTAGACCCACTGAAATCAATGGATTTGCTTTAGTAATTCACAGATATCAAGCCTGTTGATGATTAAAGGATTGTCTTTTGTTGTTGTTTTCAATAAAGCTAATGCTTTAGAAAATGCCTGTCCAATCAAATCTTTTTTGACTGGCCAAAAAATGCCCATCCCTGCCCAGAGGCATCTGATCCCAACCTCAACAAAATTCTTAAGTAATTTTGGCCCTGAGGCTTGGATTTCAAGGTGAGGGAAAAGCAGATTTTTGGCCCTATGCTGCAACTGCTCTTAAAACTACAAAAATATTGACAGCGTAGATGGCTTTTACCTCCAAATAAGAGACTTTCAGGAAGAACTGCCATCCCGTCCTCTCTTTCATTTCTTGGAAGAGAAGCTTTATTGCCCGAGGGATGATTCCGACAGTGGGATCATTCTCTTTGTCGGCTGTGTAGGCACCTCCCATGGAGTAGGTTTTTCCGGATCCCGTCTGTCCATAGGCTAAAACCGTGGCATTATATCCTGTGGAATTAAGAACACAAAAAGAAGTGAGGGTCATTTCCAGGACGACAACTGCCCCTTAATAGTATTTCATGTGTTGACAACACCAAGGACAAGAATCAGACTGGAGCAAGTTGAATATATCTCAATCCCTAAGCAGCCTAATCAGCCTGCATCAGGGTAGATAAAAATCAATGATTAAAATAAATAAATCAGATTGTTTTATTTAAATTGGATTTTTAAAATAAAATGCTTTTGGAGGAAAAAAAATTCTAAAGAGAGTTTTCTATTTATGTTACATTATAGTCCAAAGGCTATTCATCAGGAAATAAGGATTTGTTTTAAGTTTTTCATGTTTGCTAAAACTCAGTCTGTTTACAAACAACAACAAAACGTTTAACCACATCAGTTAAACATGGATACATATGCTATAATGTTATTACTTCAGTTAAATAAATTGTTTAAATTGTTATTAAGGAAATGATTTCCCCCCCCCTTCCAATAAAGTACAGCAGAAAAGTTGTCCAAATATAAAGTTAACTTATTAAACCTCAGAATAATTTCTTAATTATTTCTAATAGTATAACCAAATCAGTAATTTCTGATATAACTATAAAAACTACTTTGAAAATTCATTATTCCAGAAACAAAACCCTTCCTCTGGTTGTAAATATTAAGATGATACTAGCAAGAATGAGTCTTTCTGTAAAAAAATGATTTAAATCAAGTCTTACTGACCAGTGATTTAAATCGATTTGATTTAAATAAAATCCACCCTGACCTGCATATTACTGAAACTCCAGTACCAGCTCATTTTTCAGCTGCTGCTCAGCTAATTTACGATTTTATGATCTTTCTTACAACTTGTAGGGAAGAAAGTCTCTTTATTTTTAATACTCTGTTACACACACACACACACAAATAAAACTAAATTGTGATCTTCACGGGTCCCAGGGGCTGAAGGCAGTTTGAGCAGCCTCACTGCAGATACTAAGTAGGTTTGAATGGGATCCTGACCAAGAGGACCCTATGGGTGCTACCTCAAGTTGGGCAGGTCAGTGAGGCTTCGCTGATGTGGGCAAATTAGGCTTGTGGGACAGAAGCCCCCCCCCCCATTTGAGCTTGGAGTGCTGGCAGTCTCACATGCTCCACGCAATACATTCCAGTAAAGCGAGATGCCACTTCCAAGTATCAAGTTACTGTCCAGCCAGCATGGCATGCAGGACCTTTTAAAACCGAGCAAGCTTTTTGTGGCCAAAGAACTTAATCACCACCTTTCCTCCAGGTCACCAGGCCACTTCCTACTGAAGATGTCCCCAACATGTTCCACCTCAACAGCTCTCACCTTTGAAGATGCCCATTAAAAGGGGAGAAATACAGGCGTTGAACACCTCCTCTTGCTCAGTGGACGGGTCGAAGACATAATCATACGTGAATGCTTTGTCATTACCTAGAACCACCTGTGAGGAAGGAAGAGAAGTAGTGAGGGCTATGGTTTCGCCTCTCAGCAAAATCAGCTCTTGAGGATTTGAGATCTGGTCCCATTTATAGTGGGGTGAATCTCCACCTGCCTCTCCTAGGCTAGTTATAAGAGGGGCGTTCATTAAATATTTTCCCTGACATACTTCCCATGGACTGAGACAAACGAAACTGGGCAGTTATTAGTCCTTCTCTACATAGCTACCAGGGACGCGGGTGGCACTGTGGCACTCGTCTGTAGAAGTCGGCAGGTTGCATCAGAAGCTACAACCTGACCTCAGAAATCAGTATTTCACCGTCTGGAAAAAGCTTGCCCTTCAAAAATAACTTCATGGTTGGAAAGAGGTGGTGAGGCAGAGTGCTTCCATTGTTTGGACTGGGATTTAGTCTCTGGGTCATAATGATGGACCCGTGTTTCGTCCTGAGTAATTAGTCTGGTTTTTGTGACACCTTGCCAAAAGAGCCAGTGAGCATGTGACTCGTTCCTGTTTCTGGAAAGGCATCAGCAGCCGGGGAACCCACCGTGCAGACTCCTTTCCCATGTGCAAATGATCATGGATTCTTTTTTTCTACAGAGCCCACACTGATCTTGACATCTGAAGCTAGTTGGCAAACGGTTATGCGGCTATCCTCCAAAATGGCGGCCTCCACTTGTTGGATGGTCTCTTCATTAATGGCAGACTGTGGCTGCCCAGGAATGGGAGCCATTCCACCGAAGTCCGACCACACTTGAACTGACAATGCCAGTGCTTGACTACGTCATACAATGGGGCATCCTCCCCATAAGTCCCTTTCATCTCATCAAACATCTCTCGTGGTGCGCGCCCTTTCAAGTAAAGGAACCCGATGACTGCTCTGCATTCAATTGGTTCCATTATCAGACATTACTCCACGTTAGCACCAGTAACAGAGAAACTGTTAGGAGTTCAGAGCGACAAAGTACCATGTTACCAATGGAGAGATATGTCATTATAAACGTGCAATTTCATCCTCCTACAGTAACCGGAATGGGACGCGGGTGGCGCTGTGGGTTAAACCACAGAGCCTAGGGCTTGCCGATCAGAAGGTCGGCAGTTCGAATCCCCGTGACGGGGTGAGCTCCCGTTGCTCGGTCCCTGCTCCTGCCAACCTAGCAGTTCAAAAGCACGTCAAAGTGCAAGTAGATAAATAGGTACCACTCCGGTGGGAAGATAAACAGCGTTTCCGTGCGCTGTTCTGGTTCACCAAAGTGGCTTAGTCATGCTGGCCACATGACCCGGAAGCTGTACACCGGCTCCCTTGGCCGATAAAGTGAGATGAGTGCCGCAACCCCAGAGTCGGTCACGACTGGACCTAATGGTCAGAGGTCCCTTTACCTTTACCTTACAATAAATGGGTCAGGGGAAATCTTTAATGAACGACCCTCGCATCATTTTAGAGCAGATGAAACACAAACACACACAGAAACTCTCCAAATCTTTCCTCACCTGCTGTTCTCCAGGGACAAAAGACAAACACATCTGACAGCCCTCAGAAAGTTCCTTAGGAACAAGGGGGCGGCACCTTAGTGCCACCCGCACAGGGATGACCCGGGCATCTTCCCTTGACATTTTATGTTATCTTCCTAAAAGAAATTGGAAAGTTAAAAAGCATTAGCTCACTGGGAAATACCACCAGTTTTGATTTGCGGCAAACTGCTTCCGAACCTAATGTAATATATTATTTTAACTTAGGGTTAATCATTTAAAGTCCACTTATATATCAAACTTCTCAAAATGGTTTACAATAAGGGTGAAATCTCTAACACGTACATTTAAACACAATGTGCACACATAGAGACAATAAATAGAAATGAACAAAGCGGGGGGGACGGGACACCAAAATACTCAAAAATATTGAGTAGTACAACCAATACAACCCTGGTTCAAGAAGTCTCCACTCATGCATGAAAAGTTTTTGGGAACCGTGGCAGCTGGTTGCCACCTCCCAGCCTGAGCTCCCTCGCAGGGCTGTTATAGAATTATTAAATGGTAGTACAGCAGTACCTCGGTTTAAAAAATGATTTGGTTTACAAACTCTGCAAAACTGGAAATAGCATCTTGATTTGAGAACTTTACGTCGGTCCAAGAATGGAATCCGAATGGTGGAAGGGCACCAGCGGCGGGAGGCCTCATTAGAGAAAGCGTGCCTTGGTTTAAGAATGGTTTCGGTTCGATAATGGACTTCCGGAACAGATTAAGTTCGTAAACCAAGGTATCACTGTAGTATAACAACAATAATTTATTATTTATACCCTGCCCATCTGGCTCGGTTTCCGCAGCCACTCTGGGCGGCTTCCAACAAAATATTAAACTACACTAATTCATCAAATATTAAAAGCTTCCCTAAACAGGGCTGCCTTCAGATGCCTTCTAAAAGTCAGATAATTCTTTGACATCTGATGGGAGGGCGTTCCACAGAGCAGGCGCCACCACCGAGAAGGCCCTCTGCCTGGTTCCCTGTAACTTTCCTCCTCGCAGTGAGGGAACCGCCAGAAGGCCCTTGGAGCTGGACCTCAGTCCAGGCTGAACAATGGCAGGTTTGGAAGGGACCCTGAGGGTCATCTAGCCCAACCCCCTGCAGTGCTGGAATCTCAACTAAAGCATCCACAGTAGGTGGCCATCCAACCTCTGCTTAAAAGAAGGAGTCAGTAGAAGTGCTCAACTCCAACCGCCCCCCCCCCCACCATACACAATCCAGCCCTGAAGCACACTTTGAGGACATCACAGGGGGAGGAGAGCAGGACAGCCCCCAAAGCCTCCCTCACAGGGTTGTTGTGCCACAGAAGTGCCCAACCCCCACTCGCTTAGTGCGAAGGTGGGGGGCGAGGAGGAGAAGCGGGGAGGGGTCTTTTCTCTCTTTGGCGATTAGCCAAGTAAGATTGTCTTCCATAAACACGGTTTTAACAATGAATCCGTAAGTGACTGTGGAGGCCAATTCTGGATCCACACGTCCTTCCACAGTGGGGAACATTGGTTTCCGGATGGGAGTCGATCACGGTGAGAGTTTGCCACACATGCCTTCCTCTTGGTACATTTCTCCCTTGCGTCCTGAGTTCGAGCGTCTTCAAAGCCCAGGACACCTTTGGTAAAGGCTGTTCTCCCATTGGAGCGCTTGCAGTCAAGTGTTTCTCAATTGTCGGTGTTTATACTACAGTGGTACCTCTGGTTGTATACTTAATTCGTTCCGGAGGTCCGTTCTTAACCTGAAACTGTTCTTAACCTGAAGCACCACTTTAGCTAACGAGCCCTCCAGCCGCCGCGCGATTTCTGTTCTCACCCTAAAGCAAAGTTCTTAACCTGAAGCACTCTTTCTGTCTAAGCAGAGTCTGTAACCTGAAGTGTATGTAACCCAAGGTACCACTATACAGGCCTCCGGTCCTGTATACCTGAAGGAGCGTCTCCACCCCCATCTTTCACTGAGATCCAGCGCCGAGGGCCTTCTGGCGGTTCCCTCATTGTGAGAAGTAAGATTACAGGGAACCAGGCAGAGGGCCTTCTCGGTAGTGGCGCCTGCCTTGTGGAACACCCTCCCAGCAGATGTCAAGGCAATAAACAGCTATTTTACTTTTAAAAGACAACTGAAGGCAGCCCTCTTTAGGGAGGTTTTTAATGTCTGATGCTGTATTGTTTTTAATATTCAGTTGGAGGCCGCCCAGAGTGGCTGGGGAAACCCAACCAGATGGGCGGGGTATAAATAATAAATTATTAATTAATTAATTAATTATTATTATTATTATTATTATTATTATTATAATATATTTTTTAGATTTACCTTGAGACAGTCTTTCCAGCCTCTTGGCCTGAGCCTCCCTCGCAGGGTTGCTGTGACAGCAGAAGTGCCCAACCCCCGTGCACCTTGCGAAGATGGGGGGTGGGGAGGAGAAGCGGGGAGGGGTGGCCCCCCCCTCGGCCTGAGCCTCCCTCACAGGGTTGTTGTTGAGAGGATGCAAACAGGGCCGGCGGGGGGAGGGGGAGAGGAAGGAGAACCTCGCCCCAGGGGAAGAATAAGAATAAAGAGGCGTCCCACGCGAACAGCCCCCCCCCTCCAGGGGAAAACTGGGAAATTTAAAAGCAACCGTCACCCGAAGACGCGCTTCGGGGAAGGAAAAAGGCGGGGAAGGGGACCGAAAGGGTTAAAAGCGGGGCGGGGGGGCTTTGAACTGTCCTGAAACCTACCGCCCCCCCCCCCGCAAGCGACCGTTACCCTCTTCTCCTCTCTCTCGCGCGCGGCCTTCTCCTTCCCCGTCCACTGGCCGGCCCGCCAACGGCCTCGTCTCGCGGAGACACCGCCTCCGCCGCTCCTTCCCCTCAGCTTACAACGTTCAAATCCGCCGCGCCAATCCGGGCACCTCAAGGGAGGGGGGGGGGGAAATAATGCAGACGGACGCGCCGAGGCACCGTGCGCGGTGACGTCAGCAGCAGCACCGTCGGCGCCATAGACGTATGCCAGAGTGAAGAGGTGTACCTGTTGCGAAGAGTTTTCGGGTTCTCTTAGATCTCAGGTGTGGGGAGTCTGTTAGAGAATGGTAGAACTGAATGGGTTTGGTGTTTATGGAAGACAATCTTACTCGGCTACAAGTGATCGCCGAAGAAGAAGATTTTAACAGTTGAAAAATATCTTTCCTACTGTAATGCTTAAAGCCATGGTTTTCCCAGTAGTGATGTATGGAAGTGAGAGCTGGACCATAAAGAAGGCTGATCGCCGAAGAATGGATGCTTTTGAATTATGGTGCTGGAGGAGACTCTTGAGAGTCCCATGGACTGCAAGAAGATCCAACCTCTCCATTCTGAAGGAAATCAGCCCTGAGTGCTCACTGGAAGGGCAGATCCTGAAGCCGAGGCTCCAAGACTTTGGCCACCTCATGAGAAGAGAAGACTCCCTGGAAAAGACGCTGATGCTGGGAAAGATGGAGGGCACAAGGAGAAGGGGACGACAGAGGACGAGATGGTTGGACAGTGTTCTCGAAGCTACCAGCATGAGTTTGACCAAACTGTGGGAGGCAGTGGAAGACAGGAGTGCCTGGAGTGCTCTGGTCCAGGGGGTCACGAAGAGGCCTAAACGACTAAACAACAACAACAACTGTAATGCTTGTACCCGGTCAGGGAATAAAATCTCTTGGCCGAGACTTCACAGAGTTTGTGAGTCATCTTGAAAACAATTTCTGTCATTGTCCACTTCTTCCGGGAGAGAAAGGAAGAAAACTCTTGCTAAATCATTTGAATGCAGTTGACCGAGGTCTCATCCCCCAAGTATCTGCGCAGCTCGAAAGCACGATCACAGTTTAGTTTGTTTTCTGAAACCCAAATATAGATTCATTCTTGGTTTAATGGAGCAATGTGGCCATAGATCTGTGATCCTGGGAAGCGGGTGAGACTGGGAAAGACAAATCCCGCCTACTGCTAAACTTCAAGTGAAATCGGAAAGCCTCCATTGGCCTTGACTCTGAGGAATGGCAACCCCCACCCCCGTCATCGTTGCAGGGGCTGATGGGAATTGTAGTTCTTCCACAAGCTCCGGGATCAAAATGGCGTCTCTTTCGTGAGGCAAGAGCTGGGAAATGAGGACTACATATTGTCAGCCCTTCTTTCCTTAAAAGATGCGTGTGAGAGAACTCTCTCGTTCATTTATGGGTTAATGTTGTACACTGCCCTTCCTTGTTAACCCTCCAGGATGGTTTACATCAATTTTTTAATTTATTTTTTAAATGGCGAGAGCCAGCCTGAGGGAACGAAGCGGAGAGAAGCCCTCTCTCCTCCTTTTACCTCACAGAAGTGACCGTTGGGTCACGTGCCGCGCCTTAGTGACTGCGCGCCTAGCAACCGTTGCCATGGTAACCACTGGAGCAGTTTCACGCCCAAACCCTTTCTGTGGGGGGGGGGCGAGAAGTTGGTCGCCATTAAGAGAAGGCTTGAAAAACAAATACCGTTTCCTCACATTTTAAAACACCCCCCCCCCAATTTGAAATGTGTATGCCCTGGCCTTCCAGCGTCGCAGCCATTAAAATGTTGGGTTTTAAAACAGGCCCCATAATTCCCTCAGAGGCTGGAGTGCCTTATTTTTCCCCGCCTCCCGAGGAACCCAACCAACCGTCAGGCTTCCTTCGCTAACTGACAGTGAGCCTAGCTAGTAGGAGTAGAGTAGTGATACCCTTCTGTTTTGATTGGGTGGCTGGCGGGGGAGGAGCCTCCTTTGATTGGAGGAGGAGGAGGCTGGTGTTTGTTCCTGCGGGCTCAGCTGATCAGCAGCAGGAGGAAGGCCGCTTCTTCCAGGGAGGGAGCGGATTGGGCGCCTCTGTGCCCCTTTACTCTCGAGTAGGCCCATTGAGCTCTGTGGGAGTGGATCCAAAGGGAGCTCGGGCCTTGGGAGGCGCTCCTGCTTTCGCAGCCCTCTGGGTGTCTACTCGGAAGTAAGTCCCATGGATTTCCCTGGGGGTTACTCCCAGGTAAGTGGGCATGGGGTGGGGAGAATCCTCTGGGAGCAGGCCCTATGGAAACCTCGTAGGGCTCACCTCTTGAGTAGACCTCCCTAGCTTTGCACTGTAAGGCCCCATCCGCACCATGCATTGAAAGCGCTGTGATGATAATACAGTGGCACCTCGGGTTACATACGCTTCAGGTTACATACGCTTCAGATTATTATTTTGTTGTTGTTGTTTAGTTGTGTCCGACTCTTCGTGACCCCCTGGACCAGAGCACGCCAGGCCCTCCTGTCTTCCACTGCCTCCCGCAGTTTGGTCAAACTCATGTTCGTAGCTTCGAGAACACTGTCCCACCATCTCGTCCTCCGTCGTCCCCTTCTCCTTGTGCCCTCCATCTTTCCCAACATCAGGGTCTTTTCCAGGGAGTCTTCTCTTCTCATGAGGTGGCCAAAGTCTTGGAGCCTCAGCTTCAGGATCTGTCCTTCCAGTGAGCACTCAGGGCTGATTTCCTTCAGAATGGAGAGGTTTGATCTTCTTGCAGTCCATGGGACTCTCAAGAGTCTCCTCAAGCACCATAATTCAAAAGCATCCATTCTTCGGCGAGTCTGTAACCTGAAGCGTATGTAACCCGAGGTACCACTGTAATTGTTAACCACCTGCCTGAGGGGCCCCACGCAGCGATACTTGCTCACAGAATCACTACTTCATGACAGTAGTTAAGCAGTGAGGAATGAAGGCTGGTATAGGCTATATGATTCTTTGGCATATGCATTCATTGTACTGTGTACGTGTACAAATGGGAGCCGATATATATTTTATTTATTTTTGTTTGGCATTCTTTATCTCCCGCTTAATCCAAGATCTGTATATGCATAAAAGAAAGCTAAAAAAACCAGTAGACGTAAAACGTATTCGCCATTTATATATCTGTTTTCAAATAGCATGAAAATATCTCCCCCCTCCAGCTCTCCTCCTTCTAGGCGTGGAGGAATGAAATGAAAACCTGTTTCATTTAAACAGCAAAACATTATTAAACCCAGCCCTGGACAAATGAACGTCATTATCCTGCGTGACAATTTAAACTCCAAAGGATGTTCTAAAAAGAGATGTGTTCAAAGCTAGTTTAAAAGAGACCAGATTTTAATAGTGTTCTGACAGATATAGGATTCAACAAGCATAGCTATTGCCACTGTCACATCTCTGAACTTGGAGAAAACTGTACTTGATTTTTAAAAGCACTCATGCAAAAGTTTAAAGCACGAAAGCTTTTTGGAGAGGAGGAAGAGACGACGACCTTAGAACAAAATTACAGTTAACAAAAAAGACTGTTATTTATACCACAGCTGGTGGGAAATAGATGACATCAAATCTCTTGTGCAATCACTAGCTTTTTGGGTGTGTGGGTGTTTTCCATTAATTTCTCCCTGCCTTGAAGCATACCGTATTTTTTGCTCTATAAGACTCACTTTTTCGCTCCTAAAAAGTAAGGGGAAATGTGTCTCCATCTTATGGAGTGAATGCAGGCTGCGCAGCTATCCCAGAAGCCAGAACAGCAAGAGGGATTGCTGCTTTCACTGCGCAGCGATCCCTCTTGCTGTTCTGGCTTCTGAGATTCAGAATAATTTTTTCCTTGTTTTCTTCCTCCAAAAACCAGGTGCGTCTTGTGGTCTGTTGAGCAAAAAATACGGTATTTGGCTTTAAGAAGGATAGTTGACAGACCACGTATACTGTTTTCTCCCCAGAATTGACATCCCATCTTTGGAAAGATCGCCTGGGGCTTTCGCAGCTCTGTGCTGACTCCAAAATGGATATCGGAGGTGGTGGCTGTGGCCGGATCTCATACGATGACTATCCCGTGGTGTTTCTGCCTCCCTACGAGAGCCCTCCCACCTGGATCCCTCCTCATGAGGTGTGTATCTAAAAGATCCCTGGGTCATTAAGAAAGCCTGGTCGCTGTTGTCCATGCGCTGGTACCCCCCAGGATAGACTACTGCAGTGCCCTTCTTGTGGGACCTGCTTCGGGCATTGTCCTGGAAGCTAGTGCAAACTCCAGCAGCTTAACTGCTCACCTGGTCAGACTATCTTCATGAAAAGGATCTAGGAGTCTTGGTTGACCACAAACTTGACATGAGCCAACAGTGTGACACGGCAGCTAAAAAAGCCAATGCAATTCTGGGCTGCATCAATAGGAGTATAGCATCTAGATCAAGGGAAGTAATAGTGCCACTGTATTCTGCTCTGGTCAGACCTCACCTGGAGTACTGTGTCCAGTTCTGGGCACCACAGTTCAAGAAGGACACTGACAAACTGGAATGTGTCCAGAGGAGGGCAACCAAATGGTCAAAGGCCTGGAAACGATGCCTTATGAGGAACGGCTAAGGGAGCTGGGCATGTTTAGCCTGGAGAAGAGGAGGTTAAGGGGTGATATGATAGCCATGTTTAAATATATAAAAGGATGTCATATAGAGGAGGGAGAAAGGTTGTTTTCTGCTGCTCCAGAGAAGCAGACACGGAGCAATGGATCCAAACTACAAGAAAGAAGATTCCACCTAAACATTAGGAAGAACTTCCTGACAGTAAGAGCTGTTCGACAGTGGAATTTGCTGCCAAGGAGTGTGGTGGAGTCTCCTTCTTTGGAGGTCTTTAAGCAGAGGCTTGACAACCATATGTCAGGAGTGCTCTGATGGTGTTTCCTGCTTGGCAGGGAGTTGGACTCGATGGCCCTTGTGGTCTATTCCAACTCTATGATTCTATGATTCTATGTTACACTGCTTTTGAATTAATTCCCCTAGCTGCCAATTAGCTACCAGGCTATTTTAAAGATGTTGGAACTGGTGTACAAAGCGCTATACATCTTGGGACGAGAATACAGTGGTACCTCGGGTTACATACGCTTCAGGTTACATACGCTTCAGGTTACAGACTCCGCTAACCCAGAAATAGTACCTCGGGTTAAGAACTTTGCTTCAGGATGAGAACAGAAATTGTGCTCTGGTGGCGCAGCGGCAGCAGGAGGCCCCATTAGCTAAAGTGGTGCTTCAGGTTAAGAACAGTTTCAGGTTAAGAACAGATCTCTGGAATGAATTAAGTACTTAACCCGAGGTACCACTGAAGTTTAAAATATCATTTCACCCCATATACCCCCAAACTGATCACTGCTCTCTGCAGCAGAGGGACTCTTGCAGATAATCTCATCAGGAAACCTGGAGAAACCCAGCCAGATTGGTGGGGATATGACAACAACAACAACAAATAATTATTACTACCACCTTCCTCTTTCAACAAGATGGCTCAATGGAGATTCCCCCCCCCCCCCCCCCCGCCGACTGTATCTACTGGATTCCAAAGCATTTTTATATATGAAATCATTTATTTATGTTTTTTATTGTTGCTGTTTGTATTGTTAAATCACTTTGGTATATTATATAATCCATACTGGTAGGAGCTGATTCGAGTTGGGAGTTGGCTAACCCTCTTCTACAGCGCTGATGTCTGGTTGTAAGGTTTTAAAAGAGATCCAAATGTTTTTCTTCAGCCATTTTTCTTACTCTTCTTGGAGCAGAACTAGGCCATGGAATGCCGTGATGAACCCCAAGAAGTTTCTGATTTCCACAATGAAATTCACCTTGCCATTTTTTAATTTTGTATCTTGCTCTTTTTCCCCTAGAGAATTTACCATTCGGATTATAACAATGAGCTGACCCAATTCCTGCCTCGTACCATTGTGTTGAAAAAACCTCCAGGGGCACAGGTGAGTCTTGGCCCACTCTCAGGGGACTTGCGGAAATGGGGATTACAAGGGTGTGTGAGGTTTTCTCAGCTGGGATTGTAGGCTTGTCAACTGAGGCCCTCCACACCAGGCTTGGAAGAAGAGTTTGGATTTGATATCCTGCCTTTCACTCCCCTTCAGGAGTCTCAAAGCGGCTAACAATCTCCTTTCCCTTCCTCCCCCACAACAAACACTCTGTGAGGTGAGTGGGGCTGAGAGACTTCAGAGAAGTGTGACTGGCCCAAGGTCACCCAGCAGCTGCACGTGGAGGAGCGGGGATGTGAACCCGGTTCCCCAGATTACATGACTACCGCTCTTAACCACTACGCCACACTGGCTCTCATGGAAAACATGAGGTCCTCCGGACTTTTTTTTTGGACTCCATCTCCCATCGGCCCCAGTCAGCATGGGCAATGGTCAGGAATGATGGGAGTTGTAGTCTGAAACGTCTAGAGGATACCAGGTTCCTCACCCATGCTCTGCTGAAAAGTTAGCTATCCTTGGAGGGGATTCTCTGCATTTGTAACCTGCCCTGTGCTTTACAAATTTTATGTTATCTATCTGGCCATTGACAGCAGTTCCTCTCTTTCATGGGGTCATTGTGGGTTGCAGTAAAAATGCAATGATGACGTAGACCTCTGTCACCCAAAGGTCAGTAGCAGAAATAACAGTCTGGAAGAAGACAGTACAGTGGTACATCAGGTTAAGTACTTAATTCATTCCGGAGGTCTGTTCTTAACCTGAAACTGTTCTTAATCTGAAGGACCACTTTAGCTAATGGGGCCTCCTGCTGCTGCCGCGCCGCCAAAGCACGATTTCTGTTCTCATTCTGAAGCAAAGTTCTTAACCTGAAGCACTATTTCTGGGTTAGCCAAGTGTGTAACCTGAAGCGTATGTAACCTGAAGTGTATGTAACCCAAGGTACCACTGTATTCAGGAACAATCTATATGTTGAACTGCCAAATCTCCAACTCAATTCTGTTTCCTTTCTAGCTGGGCTTTAATATTCGAGGAGGAAAAGCATCACAGCTGGGGATCTTCATCTCTAAGGTGTGTTGATCTTTAGTCCTGACCTCATGGCTGCCTAGTTCTGTTACTTCATTGACATGCAAATTAATTGTGTTTATTGGTCATTTTTAAAAAAAGCATTTTTACTATGATCTTCAGCCGAGAAGGCTCCCACATCAGTTTATGTAAGATCACAAAACAAGGTAGTCCCTGCCTACAGATCTGCAATATAAAAGGCATGGCGCAAAAGGGAAAGGGGTTGAAGAGGGCAGAGGAAAAAGTAAAATTTGTTCACCAGTTCTTATTATATGTTGCACTTGTCGAATGACCTGCAGTTTCATCCTATGAGTATTTTTGTTTAAGTTAGCATATAAAATTACAGAAAAACACCCCTTCTAATCTGACACGTTAATTTCAATAAAGCATAAAATATGTCTGTTCATTTGCCAAATTACTTGATGAGATTCACTTTCTCTAGGAAGAATATCCATCCGTTATTATGCATGTTTCCTTGGAAGCTTATGCCACATACTTCAGTCATGCTTATTACCAAACAAACAGGCCAAGGATTGCAACTTTAAATGCTTATTTTTGGTAAATGACTTAGACGTTTCGTACGTTAAAAAATAAACAAATCTAAAATAACCCTACCTTTTCACATGACTAAGATAAAAGAGGAATGGTTGGATTTTAAAAAAGAACCATTTATTTCAGTCTAGCTGCTATGAGCATGATTTGCAGGTTTTCAAAATAAAAATGAAGGGAAGAATCCTGCCTGCCCCTCCCAGCAGCCTCAGGGTTCATTTTTGTCCGTTTGACCTAAACCTTTTCCTTCTGCTGTTTCATGACAACTGGCAAGGAGACCAGCAGCTCAGTCCTCCCTGTGTTGTAAGCAAGTCCTGCTCATTTCAACGGAGCTTAGCCTTGAGTTTCTATCCATCGGATTCATAGAGGTGGAAGGGACCCCGAGGGCCATGTAGTCTGACCCCCTGCAATACATGAATCTCAACATGCAGTTCCTCATCCAGTTTGAAACCACACCAGACCCTGCTGAGCTTCACAAATATGCCAGCAGTTTGATCGCCGCACCATTTGGGGACTGAAAGGTTTGGAAGTGGCAGAGCGCAGGGCAGTTGAGTTGTGTGAAAGGATGGGGCCAGCTTCCCAGAGCTCCTGGCCTCTGTCTGAAGGGTGGTCTTGCCTCTCCTGATCCCAGGTGATCCCGGATTCAGATGCCCATCGAGCCGGATTGCAGGAAGGAGACCAAGTGCTGGCAGTTAATGACGTTGACTTCCAGGATATCGAGCACAGCAAGGTGAGAGGGGAGAAACGATGAACCAGAGGCCTGCATGGAGCAGCCACAGGATGTGGTCTGAAGGCTCATGGTGTATCAGCCTTGCTGAAGCGAAGCTGGTTTAGGGAGGTGCCTGGAAGGGAGACGGCCTTGAAATCCTTTATGTGGGATGCTTTCCGCACTGGGAAGGAAAGGCAGCTCCTGAATGGGGTAACTGTGCCCCTGAAGGACCAGGTGCACAGCCTGGGAGTCATTTTGGACTCACAGCTGTCCATGGAGGCTCAGGTCAATTCTGTGTCCAGGGCAGCTGTCTGTCAGCTCCATCTGGTACACCGGCTGAGACCCTCCCTGCCCGCAGACTGTCTCGCCAGAGTGGTGCATGCTCTGGTTATCTCCTGCTTGGACTACTGCCATGCGCTCTACGTGGGGCTACCTTTGAAGGTGCCTCGGAAACTGCAATTAATCCAGAATGCGGCAGCTAGACTGGTGACTGGGAGTGGCCGCCGAGACCATATAACACCGGTCTTGAAGGACCTACATTGGCTCCCAGTACGTTTCTGAGCACAATTCAAAGTGTTGGTGCTGACCTTTAAAGCACTAAACGGCCTCGGCCCAGTATACCTGAAGGAGCATCTCCACCCCCATCATCCCACTGAGGTCCAGCTCTGAGGGCCTTCTTCGCTGTGAGAAGTGAGGTTACAGGGAACCAGGCAGAGGGCCTTGTCGGTAGTGGTGCATGGCCTGTGGAATGCCTTCCCACCAGATGTCAAGGCAATGAACAACTATTTTACTTTTAAAAGACATCTGAAGGTGGCCCTGTTTAGGGAAGTTTTTAATGTCTGATGCTGTATTGTTTTTAGTATTCAGTTGGAAGCTGCCCAGAGTGGCTGGGGAAACCCAGCCAGATGGGTGGGGTATAAATAATAAATTGCTGTTGTTGTTAAGTCAATGATTCAACCTGGTGTGATGCCCTTCTTTGTTCAGTTGTTCATCTGTTGTTTTCCCCCTGCCCCTACAGGCTGTGGAGATCTTGAAAACTGCTCGGGAGATCATTATGAGAGTCCGATTCTTCCCATATAGTAAGTGCTGTTGTTGCCGCCACTGTTACTGCTCTTTACAAAATATTTGACCTGCTTGGAAGAGAATGTTTGTCAGGTGAACTGGGACCCACTACATCCATGATAGAGGAGAGGGAAAATAATGTGCTCCCCCGTTATACAAATCCAAAATATGAAACACACACACACATATGTATTTTAAAATAGTGTAGAGTTCCGTAACATTTCCATGTAGGAAGAGAAGACACCTCTCTTTCATTATAGATGGCTTAAAAGCGGTATTTATTAGACAAATTCCTGGAGGAGAGGTCTGTCCGTGGCAGTGATGGCTAAAGGAAACCTCCAGCTTCAGGGCTAGTCTACCTTTTGAACACCAGTTCCTGGGGGACAACGGTGAGAGGAGAGCTGTTGCCTTCATGCCAACATTGTGGGCATGAGAACAGGATCAGAACTTGAAGGGCTAACGTCATGATCTAGGAGTGCAGTCTTTATGTTCTGCCCCTCATTCTTTCTCTCCCGTTTCCCTTCCAGACTACCAGAGGCAGAAGGAGCGAACGGTTCACTAGAAATCCCTTCCCAGCTGGCAGCCTTCTCTTTGCAGAGAGTTCACCACCCTCCAGCCAGATTCTTCTTTCCGTGTTTACTCCCACTCCAAAGCCTTTTCCTTCGGCAAATGCCTGCTTGGGGGTGTTGAGGGGGCGTCATTTGTGGCGCAGAAACTCCCCCTCTTGGCTGGATTCCATAGATCCAAGTACCTCATGAGAAGGATGTCTTTAAAGTTTTCTTCCGCTTTGTGCTGTGAAGCAACAAGCAGTAGGAGCCGGATGCAGGGCTTCAGCCGGTTTCCTGGTCCCAGGAAAAAATGGATGTCGGTTTGCAGATAAAGCTGTTACCTGGTTTCATTCATCCCCAGGCCCTGAAAGACATTCTGTTCCAATAATTTGCTACCTTCATAGCTCTCTGAAAGAGGAGGAACAGAAAGCATCGGGTCCCAGAGGAGCAAACTGAATGCTGGTCTCCTTTTTGAATAAGAGACGGGGCTGCGGTGGTGATTTGGGGCGTAATCCACTGTAAATATCTGCACGAAAGCATGCTGAAATGAAGGGGATTTATTTCGTCATTGTACTAAAGCTGGTGCAAGGGGTGGGGCTTTGATATATGTCTGCCTCTTCTATATGAAGGCTCAGGGGCTTAAGAACCTATGTTGGTTTGCATGCCATGGGATATGGCTTTAGTAGGATCATTAATACTTCTCATTAAAATGCTGGAAGGAGTTTGCTTTATACACAAAGCAAGCTCCTGGTTTTCATGCACAAGTAGTGGATTCTTCTTTTCTGAAAACAGTAATACCAGGGGGATCTTGCATGTGATGGTGGGGTATCTTCAAAGCATAGATGCCTTGCCTTGCCCCAAATCTCTCTTGTTACCTGTGTTTCATCAGTTCTGCTTTTTATTTAGAATACCCTTAATGAACACTCAGGCTGTCTTAGGCCACATTTAAAGCACTATAATATAGTGGTACCTCGGGCTAAGTACTTAATTCATTCCGAAGGTCCGTACTTAACCTGAAACTGTTCTTAACCTGAAGCACCACTTTAGCTAATGGGGCCTGCTGCTGCTGCCGGAGCACGATTTCTGTTCTCATCCTGAAGCAAAGTTCTTAACCCGAGGTAATATTTCTGGGTTAGCGGAGTCTGTAACCTGAAGCGTCTGTAACCTGAAGTGTATGTAACCCGAGGTACCACTATACTGCTTTAAACAGCCATGGCTTCCCCAAAGAATCCTGGGAGTTGTATTTTGTTAAGGCTGCCAAGAGTTGTTAGGAGACCTCCTAGAGCAGGCATGGCCAAAGTTGGCCCTCCAGCTGTTTTGGGACTACAACTCCCATCACCCCTAGTTCACAGGACCAGTGGTCAGGGATGATGTGAATTGTAGTCCCAAAACATCTGGAGGGCCAACTTTGGCCATACCTGTCCTAGAGCTACAATATCTCAGTGTGGTTTAACCACCAATCCCTCTTCACGTGGAACTCTGGGAATGGTAGCTCAGGGAGAGGAATAGGGGCCTCCTGGCAACTTTCAACACGCTTAAGAAACTACAACTCCCAGAATTACTGTGGCATCAGAGTGCTTCGCAATTGTGCTGTGAATGTGACCAGACACAGGCAATGATAAATCAGTAAATTATGTACTGTGCACACACCTAATTCATGAGTCAGAAGCTTTTTTAAAAAGCAACAAAGCTGAACTTTTTCAGATTTCTGGGCAAATGGATGCTACCCTTTTCTTCTCGGTGTGATCACACCCATTCCAAGCTGTGGGTATATTTGCAGTCCTTATCTGTCCTGGCAGCCACAGATTTGCTTTTTCCTTATTTGATGTAAAGGTAAAGGGACCCCTGACCATTGGGTCCAGTTGCGGTACTCATCTCGTTTTATTGGTTGAGGGAGCCGGCGTACAGCTTCTGGGTCATGTGGCCAGCATGACCAAGCCGCTTCTGGCGAACCAGAGCAGCGCACGGAAACGCTGTTTACCTTCCCGCTGGAGCGGTACCTATTTATCTACTTGCACTTTGACGTGCTTTCGAACCGCTAGGTTGGCAGGAGCAGGGACCGAGCAACAGGAGCTCACCCTGATCAGCAAGCCCTAGGCTCTGTAGTTTAACCCACAGTGCCACCCGCGCCACCCTTTTTTTTATTTATTTACGTGGGTAAAGGTAAAGGGACCCCTGACCGTTAGGTCCAGTCGCGGCCGACTCTGGGGTTGCGGTGCTCATCTTGCTTTATTGGCCATGGGACCCGGCGTACAGCTTCCGGGTCGTGTGGCCAGCAGGACTAATCTGCTTCTGGCGAACCAGAGCAGCGCACGGAAACCCTGGTCGATGTGGGTAGAAGTCTTCAAATCCTCTCCCCAAACCACGGCCTGCTTGGTTCCGTGTGGGGCAAGGTTGTCACAGCAGTGAAACCTGCTTAGATTTTGTTAGGTGAGCCCTTACCACATGAACCTCACCTAAGAAACATTTTCAGGTTTCTGATGGCAGGATGTCTTCCCTGCCTCTAGCTGTTTCTGCTTGGCTGTGCTGCACAAGGGGATCATTAAAAAAAAAAGGCAAGAGAATTTGATTAACTTGAGCTTCAGCCCCGTAGAGGAAGCAAGGCTAGGGAGTTAAAACACACACATTCCTCACCTCCATGGAATGCTGGCTCATCAAAACTCTTCCTCCTGATTCATTAAGTTTGGGTGTGGCTCTGTATGAAGGAAGGGAAGCTTGCTAATTGTCCCACTCACAACTCTGTCAAAATATTTATATAACTCTCTTGATGTTCTGTAATGTGTTCTCTTTGAGACTTATTTTTTCACAACAGAGACAGCAACCTTTTCTTGTCATTTCTGGATTCTATCAGAGGGGTTTTGGGGCAGGGGAAGCTTCAGTAAAATGTTACTATCTGAGACTGGTGTATTATTCACCTTGCTTGGGGTTGCTGTGGACTCCATACTGAGAGCCTAGATTTCACAAGATTTCCCATTTTGCTTCTTCTGTCTAAACCACAGAGCCTAGGACTTGCTGATCGGAAGGTCGGTGGTTCGAATCCCCGTGACGGGGTGATCTCCCGTTGCTGGGTCCCTGCTCCTGCCAACCTAGCAGTTCAAAAGCACGTCAAAGTGCAAGTAGATAAATAGGTACCACTCTGGCGGGAAGGTAAACGGCGTTTCCATGCACTGCTCTGGTTCGCCAGAAGCGGCTTAGTCCTGCTGGCCACATGACCCGGAAGCTGTACGCCGGCTCCCTCGGCCAGTAAAGCGAGATGAGCGCCGCAACCCCAGAGTCGGCCGCGACTGGACCTAATGGTCAGGGGTCCCTTTACCTTAACTTTACCCCTCACTACCAAAGGCTGGATTGTCTCAGTTACAGGTTGTTGGAGGCCTTGAGTCAGGTTGTAAATTTCCTGACAAAACTAGTACCATGCCTCTTTTATTCCTTATAAATACTTGCCTGTGTAGCTGCTATCTTCACCATGTCAGAAAGAAAAGACTGTCCTGCCCAGAAATTGATGGCACCCTGTTGCTATGTCCCCCAAAGAAAAGCTTTCTAGGTGTCTGTAATAGCAGTGGGTGCTTGACCCAAACAAGAGGGATACCATAACCTTTACTTGCCTGTAAACTTTCCAGAAGCAGCTGCCAAGCTGCAGTTTGACTACTGGACAGGAGAAGAGTAATTGTTGTTGTTGTTTAGTCATGTCCGACTCTTTGTGACCCCCTGGACCAGAGCACGCCAGGCCCTCCTGTCTTCCACTGCCTCCCACAGTTTAGTCAAACTCATGCTGGTAGCTTCGAGAACACTGTCCAACCATCTCGTCCTCTGTCGTCTCCTTCTCCTTGTGCCCTCCATCTTTCCCAACATCAGGGTCTTTTCCAGGGAGTCTTCTCTTCTCATGAGGTGGCCAAAGTCTTGGAGCCTCAGCTTCAGGATCTGTCCTTCCAGTGAGCACTCAGGGCTGATTTCCTTCAGAATGGAGAGGTCTGATCTCCTTGCAGTCCATGGGACTCTCAAGAGTCTCCTCCAGCACCAGAATTCAAAAGCATCAATTCTTCGGCGATCAGCCTTCTTGATGGTCCAGCTCTCACTTCCATACATCACTACAGGGAAAACCAGAGCTTTAACTATATGGACCTTTGTTGGCAAGGTGATGTCTGAAGAGTAATTGGTCTGATCCCAAAAAGCAAAACTACTTTGTGTCTACTTTGAGGGTTTTGCTTTCAATCCAGCAGTGAATAAATTTTACGAACCAAGCAAGTAATGCCAGTGAAGTCTATGCAAGTGTGTTTGGGGGAAGGCTCTGCAAACTAGGAGAATGATTTCTCTGTCCCATTCAGGTCTCCCCTCCCCATTTGAATATTAAGTTTAAAGCATGCAGGTTTTGAGAGCAGACGGTTTTCCAGAGCAGCTGACGTTGATATCAAAATAAAACGCAGGACAGAAACGAAAGAAACCGCATCAAAATGCAATGCCACATTTCAAAGTGATTTGAGAATTAGTTTCGAAGTGACATCAAATTCAAATGGGGCATAGAATCAGCGCCTCCTTTTGCCAACCTCTTACATTGCAAATATCCTACTTGTTTTGAACCCGCTTTCAAAGTGCTGAGATGAATTTATGCTGCTATAATTTCGTGAGCATAGCCAGGATTTTTCGTGGGGGCAGACTTTTTGTTAGGGGGGCAGGCCTAACAGCTTGCAAGGAATTTACCGTATTTTTTGCTCTATAAGACTCACTTTTTCCCTCCTAAAAAATAAGGGGAAATGTGTGTGCGTCTTATGGAGCGAATGCAGGCTGCGCAGCTATCCCAGAGGCCAGAACAGCAAGAGGGATCGCTGCTTTCACTGCGCAGCGATCCGTCTTGCTTTTCTGGCTCCTGAGATTCAGAATATTTTTTTTCTTGTTTTCCTCCTCCAAAAACTAGGTGCGTCTTGTGGTCTGGTGCGTCTTATAGAGCGAAAAATGTGGTAATTTATTCCCTGCCCCCCCACCAGCTACGCCCATGAACAACTCCCTAGACTAAAATTCCTATTGTAACTAAGCCATAGTATGGGTAATTGTATGTTCCTTCCGTTTAGCATCCTTTGAGTCTATTTTTAGATTGCAAGCCTCTGTGGTCTGGGTCCTGCCAAACCTGTTTTTTGTGTCCATGTACACAGATGGCAACATGGGAATGGGTGCCGATGAGAGGCCTACCTGAAAAGTCAAGAATATTTATATTTTTTGCTGTTCCATGATACTAGTCCCTTTTGCCTGCCTTCTTCACACTTCCAGTGAAATGGCTGGTGCAACAGTTTCCAGTACTGTATTTCTTTTTTAAAAAGACAATGCTTCAAGACTCAAATAGTATCTGATTATACCCTTTCTTCTACATTCCTGCATAATGTAAACATAGAAAGAAGGGGGGGCGTTTGGCACCTGTTATTATCTTAGTGTGCAATTAAATGGGAAGAAAGTCACGGGACAGGAGGCAGCTGGTACGCTTGGTTCCATGGTGTAATGGTTAGCACTCTGGACTTTGAATCCAGCGATCCGAGTTCAAATCTCGGTGGAACCTCATTTTGTTTGTGAGTGGGGGTTCTCCCATCCCCTATCCCCCCTCGATTTTCAAAATGCGCGTTAGCCACCAAACCCTGGAGAGAATTTAGAGGGTTGCGTCTCCAGTGGCGAGAGTTGGTCGCAGCCTGTCTCGTTCACTCTCAAGAGTAATTTAAAAGCAGAAAGTGCGTGCATGTATTTCTAGTGGAGTTTACAGAAGTGCTAAAAATTAGTGTTCGTGTCTCCAAAGTAGGGAAAGCTTTAATCCAGAAACGAAAACTTCAGTCTGAGTTCCTTAAACTTAAGCAGTAAAAGCTTTAGAGGGGGGAAAATAAAGGGGGCGGGGTAATCAGGTGGAAGGCGTTAAGCAATCTTAAAGAAACCAGCCCATTTAAACATGTGCAGAGTGCCTTCCGGACGGGCGGGGTGATTTCCTTCCCTCTCGTGTGCCTAAGACAGGAGATCGCAGCTCACTCAACAAAGCGCAGACTGAAGAAAAAGTTGAAATCTCAGGAGGAGGCATCGCCCAAGTGGCGGAGAAGAGGCTGCCTTTTGATTGCTGGGGCCCGAGATTTATTTTCGGAAAGCAGGACGGCTAAGCTGCAAAATGAAACCATGCCAGCAATAGGCTAACACGTCCAAAGTTTTCAAAATGCCGCTCACACCTTGTAAAGCGTCTACATATACATTGACGGGGAAAAGGCAAAAGCGGATGCATTGGTGGTTCAGTGGTAGAATTCTCGCCTGCCACGCGGGAGGCCCGGGTTCGATTCCCGGCCAATGCAACGTACATTTTAGTCTACTTTTAAGATTTCTCCATATGTTTCTTCAGTTAATTATATTATCGCACAATAACATTTCCTCTCTCTTCGGGAATATCAAAAGGCAAACTTTTATAGCCTTTTGAATAAAGCAGTATCAAGAACTGCTGAGATTGCACATTACATCAAGGTAGTTATTATCACTGGCCGAAATAGCTCAGTTGGGAGAGCGTTAGACTGAAGATCTAAAGGTCCCTGGTTCGATCCCGGGTTTCGGCATTGGCAGTCTACGTTTTTGTTCTTCGGCCTCTAAGTAATAAGAGTCAGTAGTGAAAATGCAGTCCTTAACAGTAAGTTTCTCCGCTGTGAACATTCAAACACTCTTCGTTTTGTGTGGACACTTTATTTCATTTTTTAAAAGAGCTGCTATGCCACTTCAAGAAAAAACAAGGACATGAAGATAAAAAGAAATGAATTGTTGCCATGCCATTACAAGTAGTATTTAAGTTGTTTACTGAGCACTTGCTGAAAGAAGACGGAAGAGCACTTTTCATTTGCAAATAAAGAGAAAAGAAATGGGCTGGGGGACGACAAGGAGGGAAAAGAAAGAGACCAGCTTTTTTTTTAAAGAAATAGCAATTCGTTGCACGTCTGAATACCCATTTTTTAACAAGCATCTGTGGACCAGCACTGCGAAAGAGAGTTAAGTATCAGGAGCAAATGAACCAGTGTTAACACAGTGGATATGAAGTCTTCCAAGTCACCCCCGTTTCCCCTTAAACCTAATGAA
The DNA here is from genome assembly GCF_964188315.1 of Podarcis muralis. Taxonomy (NCBI): domain Eukaryota; kingdom Metazoa; phylum Chordata; class Lepidosauria; order Squamata; family Lacertidae; genus Podarcis; species Podarcis muralis. The sequence goes on from NC_135667.1 coordinate 5,835,810, forward strand.
AATGATATAGGTAAAACTGAGAGGTGAATAAGAACAGGTGAGTCTGGCCAGGATAACAGCCCGATCACGAGCAACAGCCGCGACGAGGTGGCCGAGTGGTTAAGGCGATGGACTGCTAATCCATTGTGCTCTGCACGCGTGGGTTCGAATCCCATCCTCGTCGGTGCATGTTGGCAGTTAGGGTGTTTTTTTTTTAAAATAGCAGTACGCAGCCTAAGCATCAAACCTGCAGTACGAACAGACCATGAATCAGAAATGTAAAAATATGTGCCAGGTATGACCAAAGCAGTGTTCTAAATGCGCTGTTGATCCCTCGCACCGCACCTGCCGTTTTCTCCTAAAACTGTATTCTTCCATTAAATTGCGATTAGCCATTAAATTGAATTAGCAGTAGACCCTATGGCAAGAAAAAAATAAACCGCATCCCCTTTGTTGTGAGCACAAATGTAAGGAAGCAAATATAAATAACTGGCAGCGGGATCCGAACCCACCCCCCTTCAAGACTGGAGTCTTAATGCAGCGTTTTACGGCCGCTCGCTCACGCTGCCAGTATTTAATGTATCTCATTTAGTAATACGTAACCATAAAAGCAATCAATTTCGACAACTTGGGAGAGAAGCCGATCAGGGCAGTGATTTCAGTCTTTCGCAGAAATTGTGGGTGGCTCTTAAAAGAGCCGTTTGTGTTAAATGACGCCCCCCAGTAGAAACGTTAATTCACTTTTTCTTAGGGGCGAGTTTGGGCTTGGATGCCTTCGGCTTGGCTTTAGGCTTCGGCTTCAGAGCTTTGGCGGGGCTCTTCGTTGTCTTCTTGGGCTTGGTGACTTTGGACTTCTTGGGGCTCTTGGCTGCCTTCTTGGCGCCTCCTGCCGCCGGCTTCTTGGCCACTTTCTTGACGCTTTTCTTGGCCCCAGCACCTCCTACAGCCTTCTTCACCTTGGCCGCGGCGGGCTTCTTACTCTTCGCCGCTACCGCCGGCTTCTTGGGCGCCTTGTCCTTGTTGTCCGCCTGCTTCTTATTGAGCTTGAAGGAGCCGGAGGCGCCCGTGCCCTTGGTCTGCAGCAGGATCCCCCGGGTCACCAGGCTCTTCAGGCCCAGCTTGATGCGGCTGTTGTTCTTCTCCACGTCGTAGCCGGCGGCCGCCAGCGACTTCTTCAGCGCGGCCAGAGAGATGCCGCCGCGCTCCTTGGACGCAGTCACCGCCTGGGTCAGCAGCTCCGTCACGCTGGGGCCCGAGACCTTACGGGGCTTCGAGGCCGCCTTCTTCGTGGTGCTTTTGGGGGCCGCAGCAGCGGCGGCGACAGGAGCAACTTCAGCCATTATCGCAGTGAACCTTCTTCTTCCTCCACTCCGAAATCTGAGCGCGAGCAGCGGCTCGGAGCTCCGTATTTATAGGGGAAGAGCCGCGCTCTGATTGGTGCGTTTCGGGGACGGCGCGTGCACGCCAATTCCTGGCTGGGGGCATTTGCCGCGGTGTGCTTCTTTATCCGCTTATAATGTCAATTAATCGAAATTAGCTGCACGGATAATTTCGGTTCCGGGAGGGATCGATGGGGAGGATATGTCCGATTTTAAGGATCTGGTTTTCGCGTTCGGGGGATGCAAGGCAAGCCTGGAAAACAGAGGGGAGCTCAACCCTTGGCTAGCTCTTAAGCCTTCAAATATGTAAACATTAGCTTTTAAGTCAAAATAACAAATGTTTCTTCGGACGGACACTTGTGGAAAGTATTTAATAGGATAATTTGGAGGGTTTCCTTTTCAGTAACCAAGAAAGGAACGTGTTTCGGCGGATTATTTCAAGACAATTGCTTATTTAATTGAGCCAAGTAGCACATCCGTTTTGTCTTATGAGGTGCTGTTTTCTGGAGTTCAGTGAAAGGAAAGTGGTATTGTATAGTTGTTTTTGAACCAAGCTTCCAAGATATTCCGCGGGAATTTATTGAAAGTCTAAACCACTGCTGGACAGAAACTGATCGGCTTTCCCCTGAAATAATTGTTAAGAAGGTTTGTCCGCTGTGTCGCCTGAGGATAGATATATCACCGATATAAAGGGAGTCTGCAACAACAATAACAACAACAGATGCAGACTTTGTGCCTTAGGAAACTGACAGTTTCTCCTACTCCACTCCAAACTGAAGTTTACAAAGAATAGATCCTTGTGGATGTCCCACAGCAGACAGGGTCTGGGTGCCTTTGGTTATTGCAAGTGTCTGGAGGTATCTGGAGGCGGTTGGAGGATGGATGGCGGCTAATAGACTGAGGTTGAATCCTGACAAGACAGAAGTGCTATTTTGGGGGGACAGGAGGTGGGTGGGTGTGGGGGACTCCCTGGTCCTGAATGGGGTAACTGTGCCCCTGAAGGACCAGGTGCACAGCCTGGGAGTCATTTTGGACTCACAGCTGTCCATGGAGGCGCAGGTCAATTCTGCCGCATTCTGGATTAGTTGTCGTTTCTGAGTCACCTTCAAAGGTAGCCCCACATAGAGCGCATTGCAGTAGTCCAAGCGGGAGATAACTAGAGCATGCACCACTCTGGCGAGACAGTCCGTGGGCAGGTAGGGTCTCAGCCTGCGTACCAGGTGGAGTTGGTAGACAGCTGCCCTGGATACAGAATTGACCTGCGCCTCCATGGACAGCTGTGAGTCCAAAATGACTCCCAGGCTGCGCACCTGTTCCTTCAGGGGCACAGTTACCCTATTCAGGACCAGGGAGTCCTCCACACGAGCCCACCTCCTGTCCCCCAAAAACAGTACTTCTGTCTTGTCAGGATTCAACCTCAATCTGTTAGCCGCCATCCATCCTCCAACCGCCTCCAGACACTCACACAGGACCTTCACCGCCTTCACTGGTTCTGATTTGAAAGAGAGGTAGAGCTGGGTATCATCTGCATATTGATGGACACCCAGTCCAAACCCCCTGATGATCTCTCCCAGCGGCTTCATATAGATGTTAAAAAGCATGGGGGAGAGGACAGAACCCTGAGGCACTCCACAAGTGAGAGCCCAGGGGTCTGAACACTCATCCCCCACCACCACTTTCTGAACACGGCCCAGGAGGAAGGAGCGGAACCACTGTATGACAGTGCCTCCAGCTCCCAGCCCCTGAAGACGGTCCAGAAGGATGTTATGGTCGATGGTATCAAACGCCGCTGAGAGATCCAGCAGAACTAGGAAACAACTCTCACCTTTGTCCCTAGCCCGCCGGAGATCATCAACCAGTGCGACCAAGGCAGTTTCAGTCCCATGGTGAGGCCTGAATCCCGATTGGAAGGGATCCAAATGGTCCGTTTCCTCCAGGCGTGCTTGGAGTTGTTCAGCAACCACCCGCTCAATCACCTTGCCCAAGAATGGTAGATTTGAGACTGGGCGATAGTTGGCCATACTGGCCGGGTCTAAAGATGTTTTTTTAAGAAGCGGTTTAACGACCGCCTCTTTGAGTGGATCTGGGAATGTTCCCTCACAGAGGGACCTACATTGGCCCCCAGTATGTTTCCAAGCTCAATTCAAAGTGTTGGTCCTGACCTTGAAAGCCCTAAACAGCTCAGTTTACCTGAAGGAGCGTCCCCACCCCCATCGTTCTGCCTGGACACTGAGGTCCAGCTCCGAGGGCCTTCTGGCGGTTCCCTCACTGCAAGAAGCAAAGTTACAGGGAACCAGGCAGAGGGCCTTCTTGGTGGTGGCACCCGCCCTGTGGAACACCCTCCCACCAGATGTCAAGGAAATAAGCAACTATCTGAGTTTCTGAAGGCAGCTGTGTTTAGGGAAGTTTTTTATGTTTAATAGATTTTTGTATTTTAATATTCTGTTGGAAGCCGCCCAGAGTGGCTGGGGAAACCCAGCCAGATGGGCAGAGTATAAATAATAAATTATTGTTGTTATTATTATTATTATTATTATTATTATTAAGACTTCACTGTCAGTAAGGAGTCATCTAACTATATTGTAACACCCTGATATTTTATCCTTTTATCGCTGGCTATGGTGGCAATTGGCTCTGGGATCCATTGGCTGACATCTATGACTGGTGAGTGCTACATCAGACCCGGGAAGACTTGCAGGTAAATTGTCTACTCGTGATAAAATGACCTAAAAGTCACTCATTAGGTGATCTGAAGCCAGTAACTCCCTCTCAGTCTTGTCAACTTCACAAGCTTGTTGTGAGGTTGAAAATCAGGCGAAGATAAATTGTTCCTGCTTCTCTGAAAAAGGTGAAATGTACCAGTATAAAACTGAAATTGATACAACACTGCTTCTGGACCCCTTGAACTGAATATACAAAATGTTTGATAGATATTTAAAGAAATTAATAGAAACAGATAATGCCACACAGCAGTGGCTACAACAATTCAATGGAATGTCATAGTAACAGACAATATCGTGGAAACAGCACACACAAAGACCCATCAACCCAGTGGCATACAGTTGCACAATGGCACAATATCTTTTCTTCTTCATCAGTGAAAACTCTTAGGAAAATGAATCACTTCAAAAAATCAAGGAAAGGTCAGAAATCACTTTCTAAGCTGTTTAACAGTGCAAACCTATGTGTGTTTATCCGAAAGGAAGCCTCACTATATGCAATGGGCCTTCGTCCCAGGTACATGTGAGAAACATTGCATTAAAAAAGAAAACCAGGGCTGCAACATCCTCGTAGATAATTAGTCACACCTGCTTTTTGGGAGGTCTCAGCCCTTAGGCAGACTCGAATACTATTAGGATAACAACAAATCAGGAAAACTGCAGATCAGCGAAGTCCTCGTTAGTATAGTGGTAAGTATCCCCGCCTGTCACGCGGGAGACCGGGGTTCGATTCCCCGACGGGGAGAAGCGCACATTTTGCCGGGGAGGCGCGGTGATCGCAAAAACAATAGCTGTATATGTATTATTACTATTATTCTATATTATTAATACCCATTAACAGTTTAAAGTGTTAGATCAAGAATGCTATACTCCACTGATCAGCACTTAACACAAGACTAATATTTAACATAAGATACAATCTCAGTCGTATGAAAGGGAACATAAAATCGCTTGCGGGTTCCAAAACTCAGGCAGTAGCAGAAAAAAAAACAATCTTCCATGTGGTCAGCATTCAGTTAACAGGAAAATAGATACTGGCAGCGGTGGGATTCGAACCCACGCCCCCGAAGAGACTGGAGCCTTAATCCAGCGCCTTAGACCGCTCGGCCACGCTACCTTACGAAAGGAGTTCTTTTTCTCTCTCATTTTAAAACAAAAATTTTAGTTTGCAAGACTAAATTTTCTTTTGTTCTTTTGTGTTCTATCTACTCCTCTAATCAGGTTCAAGCATGTAAACCGGCACTTTCTGTAATTCTCTGTACAATTCCCGCAGAATTTAAGTCTCGCGCTGTGCTACCATTTGCTCCGTTCTGATTGGTCAATTGCTCACTTCCACTTTTGTCTAATCGTGTCGCCGCGCGGGATATTTAAATAAAAGTATTTACCGTAGTTTTCCCTCGCTTAGTTTTACTTTAGTTTTCCCTCCCTTAGGTAATCCCTAAGAAATTGAAACTCAAATTGAGGGAGCACAGCCCAGAAATGTATGTTCTTCATGAAATTAAGTCCACCTATGTTGTGTCCTCGCCTTTCATTTTATTAGAAGAATCCTGGAAACAAGAAATATATTGTGAGCGAGGCAAACTAGGGAAGATAAAAAAGAGAAAAGGATTGAGACGTGGTGGCTTCAAATCACGTCCAATCCCTGCAAAGCGCGGGAGATTCAAATCCGTCAAGTGATTGGTCAATGATCTTAGCCAATCCAAGCAGAGGAATTACAGTATAAATAGCCCGCCAGAGGCCGCTTTCGACAAGTCGTTGGTGTCAGCCTGAGAGAAGGTGCTTGTTTTCTATTCTTTTCGCCTCCTTGTAGCTCTGTAATGGCTCGTACCAAGCAGACCGCTCGCAAGTCCACCGGCGGGAAGGCGCCTCGGAAGCAGCTAGCGACCAAAGCCGCCCGGAAGAGCGCCCCGGCCACCGGGGGCGTGAAGAAGCCTCACCGCTACCGCCCTGGGACTGTCGCCCTGCGAGAGATCCGTCGCTACCAGAAGTCCACTGAGCTGCTGATTCGCAAGCTGCCCTTCCAGCGTCTGGTGCGTGAGATCGCGCAGGATTTCAAGACTGACCTGCGCTTCCAGAGCTCTGCGGTGATGGCCCTTCAGGAGGCGAGCGAGGCTTACCTGGTGGGTCTTTTCGAAGATACCAACCTGTGCGCCATCCACGCCAAGCGGGTCACCATCATGCCCAAAGACATCCAGCTGGCTCGCCGCATCCGCGGAGAAAGGGCTTAAACCGGGACCTCTCGCTCAAAGAACAAAAGGCTCTTTTAAGAGCCACTACATACTCTCAAAATTGCTGGAAATTGCTCTTGTTCTTGCCTTCGGTAGGGTAAAATGCCCATCGTATACATAAGCGAAAATTTGCGCCCCAAAACGATACAACATTTTCTGCATATAACTTCTACAGATATAAATAGTAAGCACTCTTAGGTCGGGGTGGTGGTAGATCCCTTTTACAGGATGTATATGTCCATGATAGTTTAGAAAAATGCAACTATTTTTAGCCACTTTGCTAATGCTTTAGGAGTCTTCAACCTGAGACGCTGCTTAAAATAACTACCTTTGGCGTGTCCTGCCACCTAAGTTATACCTGCAACAGACCCATATTTGATCTTCATATACTTTCAGTGCGTCTATGCATAGGACCAACGGGGTAGATAGCTTGGACTTCTATAACATTATGGGAAATTTTACAGATATTTCCGTAAAAGAACAGTGCCTCCTTATAGATCTAACCTGCAGTTTTAACATCCAGCTTTGCTGTTTCATGCTCAAGGCAGCTGGTATACAGTTCACAACTTTGGATACTGGAAAGAATGCTGCGTGTTTGTGACTGTAATATCAGCTACAACTAGGTGGGAAACTGCAATAGCTTGGTTTATTTCTTGATTTAATAGCAAATTGAGCATATGAGGTGGTTATCCAATAAGCCAACCTTAAGCATGCTTGGGTTAATTTTACAACACTGGAATCTGCTGCATGCATCTAGGACTTTTTTAAAGTGTAAAGCAAGTACAGCTCTTCTAAAGAAAAAGTGGAGGGCTCTTAAAAGAGCCTTTGGGTTTAAGTGGAGGAGTTTTCCCCCCAAGTTTACTTGGAGCTGGTGTACTTGGTGACGGCCTTGGTGCCCTCAGACACGGCGTGCTTGGCCAACTCCCCAGGCAGCAGCAAGCGCACAGCGGTCTGGATCTCCCGGGAAGTGATAGTGGATCGCTTGTTGTAATGGGCCAGGCGGGAAGACTCAGCAGCGATGCGCTCGAAGATGTCGTTGACGAAGGAGTTCATGATGCTCATGGCCTTGGACGAGATGCCCGTGTCCGGGTGGACTTGTTTGAGGACCTTGTAGACATAGATGGAGTAGCTCTCCTTCCTGCTCTTTTTGCGCTTCTTGTCGCCCTTCTTCTGGGTCTTGGTGATGGCCTTCTTCGACCCTTTCTTAGGCACGGGAACCGACTTCGCGGGCTCAGGCATTTTCAAAATTAGCCGCTACTTCTGTAGCGCAGAGAAAGACAAACACCTTTTATACCAGCTTTATGCAAATGAAGGCTTGAAGCACTCGTTTTCTGATTGGCTGGTCAGGAGACTGTTTCAAATACTGCGTTTCTATAGGCAGAAAATATTTCCCATTGGTTCAAGAACTACGCTCCCTACAGTTTGAATTACAAGCTCGATATGCTATTGGTCGCTGACTGGAAAGCTTGCATTGCTATCCAATCAAAAAAGCGATTCGAAGCCAGAGGCCAAATTGAGCAAAACGTTTCAGGGAAATCCTTTTTAAAAAGATAATACAATCATTAGATCAAAATGGGTTAATTTTAGATTCAGACTATCTGTTCCCATTGAAAATCAGACAAACACCAAATTTCCTTTTGAGAAACGGAATATAGTACTGTAATTTCGCAATAAAATTGCTGAGCACTCACATGATCGCCAACTTCTTCGCCGAATTATTTTTGAAAGAAAGCCCTGTTGCTTTGTCTTTTACTCTTTTGCATTCAAAACGGGGGCTTGCAAGTTCCTGTAGGAAACCGTTTGATTACTGCACTATTTTGATTTCCCCCGTAGTTTCTCTCCCAACCCCCAAACCCCCGATAATCTCCCCAAACCTTCCCTTCCGTTCTGTTTCTCAAGGTTCAAGGACGGAAGTGTCGACCAAGTTTTCAAGCACGGTTGCGCTTCTAAAAAAACGCCACCTCCCTTTTTGATATGAAGCTTTCCTAAATCAGATTCCAACGTGTTCTCATGATAATCGATTCTCTTAAATCCCCGGGGGGGCGGGGCGCCATTGATAATCGGATTAAACGGCTTCGAGCAATCACGTCCATTGCGTAGTTTTGGCAATTGCCCTATGGGGACTCGTTATGCCCCTTTTTCAACAAGTATCGAAGGCATTAATAAAATCTTCAGGTGTGGGTATCTTCTGTAGGCTAGGACGATATCTAATCAGGAAATCAATCCTATTTTTAAAAATCAAAACGTAAAATTTCGTGTGCAAAACTTTTAATGGAGATGCCGGGGATCGAACCCGGGGCCTCATACATGCAAAGCATGCGCTCTACCACTGAGCTACATCCCCGCCCGCCATGAACTCTCTGGAAATATATATTGAAAAGGCATAGTTATTGTGCAACCAAAGAAAACCAAGTATCTACTGCCCAAGCTAGTTCTAGGCTACGTTAGGTGCTTGTGACCTTGAAAAAAAAACCCCAACAGGAACGATAAAGCTTTTTACTTCAAGCCTTCCGTCCCTTCAGTCAGCTCGACTATGAAGTCAAGCCAAACTCTCGAGAATTCCCAATTCACTAGTGCAGATGCAGAAAGCCTTTTAAAAAAATACAACATTTTAGCGCATTTTAACAGCTCTTTTACGGGCAAGTGGTGGCCCTTAAAAGGGCCGTTTGTGCTGCGAATACGAAATCAAGAATTTAGCCGCCAAATCCATACAGAGTACGGCCTTGGCGCTTCAAGGCGTACACCACATCCATAGCGGTCACGGTCTTCCTTTTCGCGTGCTCCGTGTAGGTTACGGCATCGCGGATCACGTTCTCCAGAAACACCTTTAGGACACCGCGAGTCTCCTCGTAGATCAGCCCAGAAATACGCTTCACTCCTCCGCGGCGAGCCAGCCGGCGAATAGCGGGCTTAGTGATTCCCTGGATGTTATCACGAAGGACCTTCCTATGCCTTTTGGCACCTCCTTTGCCCAAGCCCTTGCCACCTTTGCCACGGCCAGACATTTTGCAAAATCACAATCGGCTGCAGTCTCACGAGAAACCAATGTAGCGTAAGCCTCTGCAGTTGTCCTTTTATATCATCTGATCCGACCAGAGGGAAAACTTCAACGTTTGCTCCACCCACGCCTCTCAACCAGTAAAAATACGCCGCGGGTCTTCCTACAATTCAACCTGCCGAACAACGTTTTCCTAGTGAAGATAAACTGTTCTGTCAGCGTACATGAATTACAACTTCGGTGCTTTTGATAACACCCGTCCTAGCTTCTTGGAAATCGAATTGCGGTGATTTGTATTTATTTTTTGACAAATAAATGGCTGGAAAAAGCACGACACGAGACAGAAATTCCACTTCACTTAAATCTATCCGCTAATTTTAACTGTGAGCTAAGGGAATGGAGAAGAGACCAGAGTTAATTTAGCTTTAGCGCCCCTTGGTAAAAGCTGAATATTATATTATTAAGTTTCTATACTACTGTACCTTTCATCAGGATTACAGGGCGGTTTACAATACAAAAATACGTAGTGAAAATAACAATAACCCCCCAGTTTAAAAGGCCACAACACAGATTGCTTAATTAGCCAAAGGTTTAGATTCTAAAACTGGTAAGTGTTCTAGAACTAATTTTTTAAAACTCAATCTGTAAAGTCTACAAGTTGAAGCAGGAAGAACCTTGCTTTGAAGGCCAAACTAATGGCAGTGTACTGGAAGAAGCAAAGATCACCAGTGTCAAAGCAATGATTCTACAACAACTTCATTGGACGGGTCATGTCTGGATGCCTGATTATCGTATTCCAAAGCAACAACTCTATTCCGTACTTTAAAATAGAAAGCGTAATGCTGGTGGTCAACAAAAGAGGTTTAAAGACTCTCTCAAAGCAAATCTTTTAAAAATGTAGTATAAACACCGACAATTGGGAAACACTGGACAGCAAGCGCTCCAATGGGAGAACAGTCTTTACCAAAAGTGTCATGGGATTTGAAGACACTTGAACTCAGGACGCAAGGGAGAAACGCGCTAAGAGGAAGGCACGCTTGGCAAACCCTCACCGTGATCAATTCCCGCCTGGAAACCAATGTCCCCACTGTGGAAGGACGTGTGGATCCGGAATTGGTCTCCACAGTCACTTACGGACTCACTGTTAAGACCATGTTCGTGGAAGACAATCTAACTCGGCCACGAGTGATTGCCAGACACGAAGACAATGACTCCTAGGTAATAGGAATCATAACTGCAGCTGTCACCTATCTTCATGTTACTAGAACACATTGACCGATAATATATTTGGAGCCTGTAGCGGGAGAGAATTGGGGGAATCTGAAGCAGAAAAGGAGTTTGAACCCCAGATAGGGAGAAAATAAGTTTGGGGAGGCTCGAATTCCTTCAAAACATGAGTTTTCGGATTTCAGGTATTCTTGCCTTGATTAGACACTAAATATTTTTTTTTTAATTTAATTTTTATTAGTTTCAAATTCATTATGCAACACCAAACATTAAAGCAACAAAAAAAACAAACAAAACACAAGAAAACAACAAAAAAGAAGAAAAACATTACATAACATAAAACACCAACAAGTTAAACTTACAATAACTAAATAACTAAATCACACAACAATAGTTGACTTCCCTTCAACTCGGTTTTGGAATATGTTACAAAAGGTTTCCTATCTGCAGTTTCGTTTTCTTAAAACTCTTTGCGTCGCGAGCGTTATATCGAGCCTACTGTGATTTTTAGATTTTTTACATCTGTTTCAATATATGTCATAAATTTATTCCATTCATTATTAAACTTTGTACCTTTTTGGTTTCTTATTTTCTGTGTCATTTTTGCCAATTCTATATAGTCAAATAATTTTGATTGCTACTCATTTATAGTTGGGATTTTTGATGTCTTCCAGTTTTGTGCTATTTGTGTTCTAGCAGCCACTGTTGCATATTGGAAAAATGTTTGGTCTTCCTTTTTAATTTCTTCTCCAATTATCCCCAGAAGGAAGGCCTCGGGTTTTTTTGTGAAGGTATATTTAAATATTTTTTTTAATTCATTGTAAATAGATTCCCAAAACTTTCTAATTACTTGACAGGACCACCACATGTGGTAAAAATTGCCTTCTTTAATCTTGCATTTCCAGCATAATTTGTCTCCGGTTTTATACATTTTTTCTAATTTTACCGGCGTGATGTACATCATTTTATTCATGTTCTCTCTAAGTGTTGTACATGCCGAAAAATTCATACCTTTATTCCAAAGTTTCTTCCACTTATCAAACTCTATGTTGTATCCAAAGTCTATCGCCCATTTCACCATTACTTCTTTTATTTCTTCATCTTTTCTTCATCTTGAAAGATGAAGATTAGACACTAAATAAGTCACTAAATAGTCCCCTGGGAAAAGACTGGATGAAACTCAAAACTGCTTTTCCTGCGTCCAATATTTATTTTATTGAAAAGGTTGTAAAGGAACACAACTACATACCAAGGTTTTACTATTCAGATTTAATACAATAAAGAAATGGATTCAGTTTCTAGTTTCACAGATATGAGATCACAATTAATATATGGTACAAAGTGCAGAGTAGGGGGAGGAAGCGACCAGGCAACATTTTTGAGAGAAGTATAAAGTTGGGGAAGTGATAAGGTAAAGGTAAAGGTACCCCTGCCCGTACGGGCCAGTCTTGACAGACTCTAGGGTTGTGCGCCCGTCTCACTCTATAGGCCAGGGGCCAGCGCTGTCGGGAGACACTTCCGGGTCACGTGGCCAGCATGACAAAGCTGCTCTGGCGAGCCAGAACCGCACACGGAAATGCCATTTACCTTCCCACTGGTAAGCGGTCCCTATTTATCTACTTGCACCCGGGAGTGCTTCCGAACTGCTTAGTCGTTTAGTCACGAAGAGTCGGACACGACTAAACGACTAAACAACATTTATCTACTTGCACCCGGGAGTGCTTCCGAACTGCTAGGTTGGCAGGCGCTGGGACCGAACAACAGGAGCGCACCCCGCCGCGGGGATTCGAATCGCCGACTAGGCGCCGAGGCTTTTACCCACAGCACCACCTGCGTCCCTATTGGGAAGTGATAGGACTTGGTAATTCTTAACGAACGTTTATTCAATGTGACTCAAGGGGGGAAATAAGTTGTAGGTTCTATTGAGATTTGAACTCAAAACGCTGGAATCAGAGTCCAGAGTGCTAAACATTACACCATAGAACCACATAAAATGAACTATATTATCGGATCCCGAAGCTGCACAAAAGAAAATGGTTAATTACCAATTAGAAAATGTGTATATAGCTATTCAATGTGTGTGCTTATGCAAAGGACTAGTGGTAGGTTGATATGTTACCAGTTATTACAACAGAACAATGTTGTCTCACAAAAAACACTAACTTGCCTTTTCCTGTACAGTGGCACCTCGGGTTAAGTACTTAATTCATTCTGGAGGTCTGAACTTAACCTGAAATTGTTCTTAACCTGAAGCACCACTTTAGCTAATGGGGCCTCCTGCTGCCGCCAGAGCACGACTTCTGTTCTCATCCTGAAGCAGTTCTTAACCTGAAACACTATTTCTGGGTTAGTGGAGTCTGTAACCTGAAGCGTATGTAACTTGAAGCATATGTAACCCGAGGTACCACTGTACTGGATTGGTAAACAGTTCTTAATGCTTATTACACCAATGAAGCCCCCCCCCCCCATCCTTAAATTCTAGTAACTGTTGAACAAATTTCTTAATACATTTTAAACTGTTACTTTTGAATGTGGTGGCCAGATTGTAGTAGATATTTTGGGGACAAGTTGGAAGCCCTAAGAAATAAAACTCAGTAGTGATTTCATCTTTTAAAATAATTTGTGTGGCTCTTAAAAGAGCCTTTTGGTTTAAGTGGAGGAGTTTTCCCCCCAAGTTTACTTAGAGCTGGTGTACTTGGTGACAGCCTTGGTGCCCTCAGACACAGCGTGCTTGGCCAACTCCCCGGGCAGCAGCAAGCGCACAGCGGTCTGGATCTCCCGGGAAGTGATAGTGGATCGCTTGTTGTAATGGGCCAGGCGGGAAGACTCAGCAGCGATGCGCTCGAAGATGTCACTGACGAAGGAGTTCATGATGCTCATGGCCTTGGACGAGATGCCCGTGTCCGGGTGGACTTGTTTGAGGACCTTGTAGACATAGATGGAGTAGCTCTCCTTCCTGCTCTTCTTGCGCTTCTTGTCGCCCTTCTTCTGGGTCTTGGTGATGGCCTTCTTCGACCCCTTCTTAGGCACGGGAACCGACTTCGCGGGCTCAGGCATCTCGAAACGCCTCTAGCAACCGCCGAGAGAGAAATGAAGCGCTCTTCGCCGCCGCTTGTATTTATACGAGTCTCATGCAAATTAGCACCTCAAACCCTCAAATTCCTATTGGTCGGCAACTTAGTATGCAAATAGCAGTGGAAGCGTTTGTTTGTCATTGGCTAACCAAGGCTCCTTCACTTTAGCGCCAACGGGAGTCCGTTTCCTATTGGTTAAATCGAGAGTTCGCTCTCATTGGTTCAGTTTCCCCCGCCATCCAATCAGAAGTGCCCGTTACAATCCGAGAAACGAACTGGGCAAATGAGAAGCCGCGCGGGAATTTTGAAGCTTTGCTCGCGGCTTATGGGATTCGCATTGGGCGTCGCTTGACAGCGATGAGTTTTTAGGATGATCGACGGGATCTCAGAGGACCGACCAGTATCCCTGCTTTGTTTCCTTTTCGGATTAGATGCATGCAAATCTGAGCTCTTTGGAGCCTGCCGTTTGCTATCCGCTGCTGCATTTGATCATGATGAACAGGGAAATAATCAAGCCCCTCCTGCTATTTGCCTTTATAGGCTGGGAAAGGGGAAAGATAAACACATCTGGAGGCTGCCCTGCGCCTCTTTGTCTCCTGGTTCTCCCAGCCGAGGGAAATCAGGATGCGGAATGTATGTTAAGTCAGCTCTGTCTTCAGCCAAACCAGCCACAGTAATACGCGTCCAAGGGCCAGTGGCGCAATGGATAACGCGTCTGACTACGGATCAGAAGATTCTAGGTTCGACTCCTGGCTGGCTCGGGAAGGGGCAACTTTTTGGGGGAAGAGGAGGTGAGCCAATCTGTGAGCTAAATGGGCCAGTGGTCTGACTCGTTATAAGGCGATTTCCAAAGCAGGACCCGGCTTAGCTTTATGTTTTCATTGTGGCATCTGCAATGGAGGAGGATGTTCTGACAACGATCCTAACAAAGTGTCTCATCCTGCTCCTTGGGGTTTCAGTTTCTGCTCTACTGCTGCTTCCCACGAAGAGCATCTACTTGCCCACTCTAAGAAGAGGATGCTGAGCTCAGAGAGGCCACTTTGGCCCCATCAGCTTCTAAAGTGTGCATGACCCCTTTCTGAGCGGGCAGCATCCTTCCTCTTTCTCACCTCCAGCCCCACTCTGCTGCCCTGTCATTTTCTCAAGCGCTTTGGTTAACAGGCAAAAGCACAGCCAGGACGGATGCGGTGAGCTCTGATCTTTACTCCTGTGGTCAGTTTTGGGGACAGGCAGCATGTTGGTGCAGGCCACCACCTAGGTCCCTGGCAAGGAACTGTTGTTATTATATTAATTTAATAAAGGTAAAGGTACCCCTGCCCGTACAGGCCAGTCTTGACAGACTCTGGGGTTGTGCGCTCATCTCACTCTATAGGCCGGGGGCCAGCGCTGTCCGCAGACACTTCCGGGTCACGTGGCCAGCGTGACAAGCTGCATCTGGCGAGCCAGCGCAGCACACGGAACGCCGTTTACCTTCCCGCTGGTAAGCGGTCCCTATTTATCTACTTGCACCCGAAGCTGCTTTCGAACTGCTAGGTTGGCAGGCGCTGGGACCGAGCAGCGGGAGCGCACCCCGCCGCGGGGATTCGAACCGCCAACCTTTCGATCGGCAAGCCCTAGGCGCTGAGGCTTTTACCCACAGCGCCACCCGTGTCCCCATATTAATTTAATAATCCAGGTTTTTATCTGCTTTTCTGTTACAGTTTCCTGGCCTTTATGTTGCATATTTGTTTGGATGGTGTACACACCAAGAAGCCATGCAGTGTGCTCTTGAATTTGCAGGGGGCGGGGCGGATGCTTTCTCATGCTCCCCCTCCACATTGTTGCATTCTGGCTACTTTGAAAATCACATAATTGTAGAGTTGGGAGGGATCCTGAGGATCATCTAGTCCAGGGGTCTGCAACCCGCGGCTCCGGAGCCGCATGTGGCTCTTTTACACCTTTGCCGCGGCTCCGGGGCGGATACTAGCGAGGGGAGGAGGCACATTGTGCGCCCCGACACTCCCCACTGTGGCGGGCGCTGTACTGGCTGTGACGTCGCATGGGGGTGGTGCGTGCGTTAGTCACGCACCGTCCCGACATCACCTTCCCGCCCGCCCGCCCGCTACATTGTAAGGGGCATGTACGCTGGTCACTGCATTGAAAGGCGGCATGTACGCTGGTCACTGTTTTGAAGGGGAGTGAAGAACACACACACACAAAAAGGTAACTTGTTAATTTAACGTTTATTTCTATGAGGAGGAGTAATTCTAAGGGGTCAAACAGAGAAATAATAAAAAAGTGACAAAAAAGTTATTTTTATAATGACGAGTTTTGCAGCTCCCAGTTTTTTTTCCCCTTCGGAAACGGGTCCAAGTGGCTCTTTTTATCTTAAAGGTTGCAGACCCCTGATCTAATCCAACCCCCTGCAATGCGGGGATATGCAGCTGTCCCATATGTGTCCCATATGGGAATCGAACTTGCAAACTTGGCATTCTCAGTCCCACGCTCTAACCAACCCAGGCTGAACTGAACACTATCTTTTTTCTTTTTTAAAAAAATGATATTTATTAAAGTTTAACAATTACAAGAAAGAAAGACAAACAATAAAAGAGTTACAATACTTCAAAAATAAAAGAAAATGCAATAAAAAGACAGTACAACAAAGCAATAAAAGAAAGAAAAAACAAAAACATTTAAAAGCAAAAACATTTTAAAAAAAACACACATCCGGTATTTTCATATCTTTGTCTTTCATTTACTTATTTCCTCGACTTCCTCACACCTCCCTTTTTTGTATTCTGGTTCAATTAGCTGTTTCAGCAAGTCCTTTCCCTCTTTCTGAGATTTTGTTCTATAATTTATCTTAACGCAATTTAACCTTAAATTTTACACTTTGACCCATTAGCAATCCATTTTTACTTAATTCTTTGTAACCAACCCTAGAACTTAAAAACTTATTTGTACATTTGTAAAACATTTCTACTAAAGCCAAATAGTTTCATTCCAAGATTTTCCTAACAGTCATTAATTTTGCAATATTTCTCTAAACGAATTTTTAAACTTTCTGCCAATCTTCATCCACCGTCTCTTCTTCCTGGTCTCGGGTTCTGTCAGTCTTTTCTGTCTATTCCATCTAGTCCATCAACCTGGTGATCTTATGTCCGAGGCTCTTAACTCTTTTCCATGTCCCTTCTGCAGATCTTCTTCATAATTGTACCTGCACTTTACTTTGTCTTCTGCTGGTCTTGTTCTTAATTTCCTTCCTTTGTCTCTGAGGAGTAGATCTCGGGGGAACAACCAACGAATGTCTTTATCCCTTCTCGACGGGTCAGCCCGTTCTCCATGTGAACTGAACACTATCTATCTACACTATCTATTTGAACACAGATAAACACAAGTGATGGCATTGTCACAGCTAGATCAGATGTGGTTAGCAGCTCTTTGATGGGGCTGAGTAAAGCTTATGGCCTATAGACTGAGTTCTGCACCCAGCTCAGGGTTCATGTCATTGAAATTCTGCTCAGTATTGATCCAGAGGAGAACTCCGACGTATCGCTAGCAGAGCAAAAACTGAAACACGTTGCAGGATTCCCAAAAAGTAGACCAGAGGCAATTGATATTTCATCCAGCAGAGAGCTTACAGAAGGCAAATGAGCATAATGGTCACAAATCCAATGCGTTCAGGATTGGCACCGTCCATAAGAAATCCAGTTACAACAGACCTAACTTAAACTTACAATAACTTATAATAAGACTAAACCTTAACACTATATACAGAATCGGCGGAGCTGATTGGGAGAATCAGAAACCAGTGTGATAGAGCTTTCCAAAAAGACTGGAGTAAATTTGTACAATATTTGAAGGATAATTGTAAACAATTAACAACACTAGCAGGGTTGATATGGGACGCGGGTGGCGCTGTGGGTTAAAGCCTCAGCGCCTAGGACTTGCCGATCGAAAGGTCGGCAGTTCGAATCCCCGCGGCGGGGTGCGCTCCTGTCGTTCGGTCCCAGCGCCTGCCAACCTAGCAGTTTGAAAGCACCCCCGGGTGCAAGTAGATAAATAGGGACCGCTTACCAGCGGGAAGGTAAACGGCGTTTCCGTGTGCTGTGCTGGCTCGCCAGATGCAGCTTGTCACGCTGGCCACGTGACCTGGAAGTGTCTGCGGACAGCGCTGGCTCCCGGCCTATAGAGTGAGATGAGTGCACAACCCTAGAGTCTGTCAAGACTGGCCCGTATGGGCAGGGGTACCTTTACCTTTACCTTTAGCAGGGTTGATATGAAAAGACCTGTAACAATGATTACTGCCTTTTTATATTTACTCAAAATTTGTGATAATTGGAATAAGTGAAATGTAAATTGGAAGAGGTACCAATGCTAGGATATAGAAGTGAATTATGAAAATCATGAGGCGGGAAGGAGGGAAGTCGATTAGCTCATATGAGCAAAGAGTTAAGGTAACAATAAGGATGTATTTAAATATTATAAAGGCAAATTGATATTTCATCCAGCAGAGAGCTTTACTGAAGGCAAATGAGCATAATGGTCACAAATCCAATGCGTTCAGGATTGGCACCGTCCATAAGAAATCCAGTTACAAGAGACTTTAACTTAAACTTACAATAACTTATAATAAGACTAAAACGCTATATATAGAACACCACACCAGAAGGAAGAGAGACAGAAAGATAAAGTGAAACCCAAGCTCCTCTCAGCCGTATTATTATCCGTAGTCAGCATGACTTTGACAGAAGAAATAAGGCAGGCATGTTGAACAGGTAGATTGTGATCTGCCGGCAGATCACTGGACGTTTGTGATAGATCACCAGGGGGTAGATCACTGCCAGTTTTTAACTGTGTGAGTAGATCGCAGTCTCTTGGGAGTTGGCCACCCCTGAAATAAGGGAACCAGTTTAAGTCAGCTGTACTCAGCTTCTCTGAAGGAACAACTCAAACATCATGAACCTTCTGCTTGTTTCTTTCACACAGAGAAAAGCTCCCAGTAACCCTCTCAAATTAAGCAGAATAGGAAAGATCTCTGCACATCAGATCAAGAAATGCCAGCTGACAATGTGCTGGAGGGAAAGGTGTGGTGCTGCGGTTCCTGTCTTTGGGGTTTGTTTCAGCAGCACCAGATTGTTGTCTGTCGAGAGAGAGAGAGCAGGGCAAGGAGGGAGTTGGGTCCCCCAGCCGTGGGTGATCTTTGAAGGATACGGACAGAGCATGAAGTCTGCCGCTTTTGTGACAGGTTGGTGACCTCTCTGCCCTCCTCAGATGGGGGAAACTCGCTTTCTATCTCACATTCACACCATTTCTCACTGCATCTCCACTTTGCTCTGTACTTCCAGCCTGTCTCCAGATCCTTCTTGTGAGATCAACCCACCCAGGTAAAGTTGACTTCCATTCTTGTTTGTTGTTGTTGTTGTTTAGTCGTTTAGTCGTGTCCGACTCTTCGTGACCCCCTGGACCAGAGCAGGCCAGGCACTCCTGTCTTCCACTGCCTCCCGCAGTTTGGTCAAACTCATGCTGGTAGCTTCGAGAACACTGTCCCACCATCTCGTCCTCTGTCGTCCCCTTCTCCTTGGGCCCTCCATCCTTCCCAACATCAGGGTCTTTTCCAGGGAGTCTTCTCTTCTCATGAGGTGGCCAAAGTCTTGGAGCCTCAGCTTCAGGATCTGTCCTTCCAGTGAGCACTCAGGGCTGATTTCCTTCAGAATGGAGAGGTTTGATCTTCTTGCCGTCCATGGGACTCTCAAGAGTCTCCTCCAGCACCATAATTCAAAAGCATCCATTCTTCGGCGATCAGCCTTCTTTATGGTCCAGCTCTCACTTCCATACATCACTACTGGGAAAACCATGGCTTTAACTATACGGACCTTTGTTGGCAAGGTGATGTCTCTGCTTTTTAAGATGCTGTCTAGGTTTGTTATTGCTTTTCTCCCAAGAAGCAGGCATCTTTTAATTTCGTGACTGCTGTCACCATCTGCAGTGATCATGGAGCCCAAGAAAGTAAAATCTCTCACTGCCTCCATTTCTTCCCCTTCTATTTGCCAGGAGGTGATGGGACCAGTGGCCATGATCTTGGTTTTTTTGATGTTGAGCTTCAGACCATATTTTGTGCTCTCCTCTTTCACCCTCATTAAAAGGTTCTTTAATTCCTCCTCACTTTCTGCCATCAAGTTTGTGTCATCTGCATATCTGAGGTTGTTGATATTTCTTCCGGCAATCTTAATTCCGGCTTGGGATTCATCCAGCCCAGCCTTTCACATGATGAATTCTGCATATAAGTTAAATAAGCAGGGAGACAATATACAGCCTTGCTGTACTCCTTTCCCAATTTTGAACCAATCAGTTGTTCCATATCCAGTTCTAACTGTAGCTTCTTGTCCCACATAGAGATTTCTCAGGAGACAGATGAGGTGATCAGGCACCCCCATTTCTTTAAGAACTTGCCACAGTTCCAAGGGATGTAAGGGTGTCACTTTTTTATTTTAAAAATGTCACACACACCCCTTGTTACAAAATTAAATAATTAGACGTACATGGCTAACAAAGAATGGGTCACTAGGAGGGGTATAATACTAAACACATTATTTTTCAGTACACAATAATCTGGTGGTTACAGTAAACTAGTATAATGAATTCGTCAGCAAATCAACTTGAGTAAGAGCGAGGTAATGAGTTGTGCTTGCTTACCTGCACTATACTGCAATATATGTTGTATTTCTCATCCATGTGTTGTCTCATATGTATATTTAGTAAAATCACACCATGCAGTGTAAAAATTATACTGTTTGTTTCCCTCCTTTTCCGTTTTTGCGACAGCTTCTCCATTACAGATGTTTGTCAGACTGTGTTATACCGGTGATCAATATTCATTAATTGCAAGTTTCTCCAAGTTCTGGCTATTACCATTCTAGCTGCCGTTAATAAATGTGTTATCAATTCCTTCTTCATTGGTCCATACCTGAAGTATATAAATTAAGTGGTCACTGGGGTTGTCTGAGCTGCTATCTGAGAGATCTCTTTAAAAACTTCCTTCCAAAGTAGTTCTATTTGTAGACATTCCTACCACATATGTTGGTATGTGCGTATAATTTGCACCCTCCTGCAACATAACGGAGGGCTATTGGGTTTTAAGGGAGGCACCTCAGTGTTAAATACCATCCATGCACAATTTTTAGAGAACTTCCTCAAGTCGCAGATTCAGGGCCGGATTTAGGTTTGACGAGGCCCTCAGCTACTAAAGGTAATGGGGCCCTTTATATGTCCAGCTGTCCTTTGTCAACAACAAATTGTCACTGTTTTTGTTGAATATATGCTATATGATAATTTATGGACCTCATAGGTATCTAATGTCTTTTACACATAACAAATAGGAGCCTACGCAACACAAAAGACTGTTGCTGTATGTAGGTTTTATTTTATTCATTTTTGTTTTTTATTTTGGAGATGTAAATCCTCTATTTTCCACCCACATTCTGATTCAATGTCTTTTTTTGTTGTTTGATTATCCATATTTTTTACCAGCATCTTGGTTTCCCCTTTCTTTACTTTAAAGCCAACCAATTTTCCAGATCTATTTATCTCTTTTGTCACGCCTAGTATGCTCACTCTTGGTCGCTCTAAGTTTAACACAATGTCATCCGCAAATGCTTTTATTTTGTAATTTTGCTGGCCCACTGTTATTCCATGAATTTTATTATTCATCCTTATATTTTTTCTCCCTTTCTATGTTCCTTTCTATTTTCCACGGCTTGCCTTTTCCCTTTTGGCCACCACATGGCGCCAGAGACACTCCTGTACTTGACTGCTACTTATGTCTCACATCCCACAAGTAAGACATAGGAAGCGCTTTTCATAGTGTGTGCCTTCAGTTTCCTTCTCAGGGTGTCTTCGTCCTCTGGGTTTCATGCGCTTGTTTCCTGACTGGCTGGCTTTCCTCTCCTCCTCTGTGATCTCCAGGGATCCCACCTGCAGCAATTCTTTCCTTGGATCCCCAGCACCACATCTACATGAAAGGTGAAAAGGTGACTCTCACTTGTTCGGCTCCTGGTGGTTTGAAGGTGGCAGGATACACCTTCTTCAAAGAACAGCAAGATCGGACCTTCAAGGAGTTGCCCAATAGTGGAATGGGGCCTTATGAGATGTTCCGTGTCAATGAAGATACTGTTGGGAATTACAGCTGTGTATACTGGATCATGCCCTCAAGTGAGGAAATCTTTTCCTCACAGAGCAACCTTGTCTTTGTAGCCATGGCAGGTGAGCATCTTTGCATTTTACTGTTTGGCGTTGTCTCTTTCATTCGCAACACAAGAGGGAGAGGAGCATTGTGTTCCGAAAGGATTTCAGACTGCCTTGAAGGTAATAAGGTACAGTGGCACCTTGGCTCTCGAACTTAATCCGTTCCGGAAGTCCGTTCGACTACCAAAACCGTTCGAAAACCAAGGCACGGCTTCCAATTGGCTGCGGGAGCTTCCTGCACTCAATCTGAATCAGCGTCAGACATTTGGCTTCCAAAAAACGTTCACAAACCAGAACACTTACTTCCGGGTTTGTGGCGTTCAGGAGCCAATTTGTTCGTCGACTAAGCCGTTCGAGAACCAAGGTACCACTGTACAGTGGTGCCTCGGGTTACAGATGCTTCAGGCTACAGACGCTTCATGTTACAAACTCTACTAACCCCGAAATAGTACCTCGGGTTAAGAACTTTGCTTCAGGATGAGAACAGAACAGAAATCGCTCAGTGGCAGTGGGAGGCCCCATTAGCTAAAGTGGTGCTTCAGGTTAAGAACAGTTTCAGGTTAAGAACGGACCTCCCGAACGAATTAAGTTCTTAACTAGAGGTAAAGGTAAAGGTAAAGGGACCCCTGACCATTAGGTCCAGTCGTGGCCGACTCTGGGGTTGTGGCGCTCATCTCACTTTATTGACCGAGGGAGCCGGCGTACAGCTTCTGGGGTCATGGGGCCAGCATGACTAAGCCGCTTTTGGTGAACCAGAGCAGCACACAGAAACGCCGTTTACCTTCCCGCCAGAGCGGTACCTATTTATCTACTTGCAATTGGACGTGCTTTCGAACTGCTAGGTTGGCAGGAGCAGGGACTGAGCAACGGGAGCTCACCCCGTCGTGGGGATTCGAACCGCCGACCTTCTGATCGGCAAGTCTTAGGCTCTGTGGTTTAACCCACAGCGCCACCCGCGTCCCATGTCAGTCTCATTCAGGCGCTGACAAATTAGACCGCTTGCTTTACTAAAACCCAAAGTGATTAGCTGTTGTGGTGATAAACCACAAGAGTGAAGTTTTTGATGGACAATTTTAATCCAGGCGCTCTTGTGACAATCTTGCAGCCACAGAGCTGGCAATCAACGAAGCAGAATGCCAGCGTCAGAGCCATGGCTTTTCATAGAGCTGTCCAGCCAAAATAAATGCATTCGCTCTAAAAGCCAAGTGGACCACAGTCTCTTAACCATTGAGCCAAGTCATTGTCCTCAATTGATTGCTTCTCCTTTGTGAACGATCACTCTAGATCCCCATCCCTCTCCGACACTGATAGTGGATCCTCCACCTGGAGTGGTGAACGAAGGAGACTCGCTAAACCTCACTTGCCTGGCCAACGAGGGGGAGACTGAGAAAAGATTCACTTTCTACAGGGATGGACTTGCGATAACCTTCAGCGATGAAGGATCTGTGTGGAGCTTCAGAGAACCTGGAACTAACTTCTCAAATGCCTCTGTTAGCATCTTGAAAGCCAAGCTCAACCATAGTGGAGAATTTGCTTGCAGCTATGAGGAAGAAGTTAGTGGCCGGTGGGTGACCTCTTCCAGGAGCCAGACGGTGAAAATCATGGTGAAAGTCCCAGGTGAGTCATCTGGAGAAGGTTAGAGCTCAGTTTAGCAGAAGGATATTCCATTTTTCTGTGTTGATTGAAGTATTAAGGGGGAGCCACTGGATGGGCCAGAAAAAGGGGGGAGATTGAGCAAAATATCTGTCATTCCCTGTAACCTGTAAATGTCATCTATTTTATTTCCTATGCCTTTTGTTGTTGTTTTGTTGTTTCGTTGTGTCCGACTCTTCATGACCCCCTGGATCAGAGCACGCCAGGCCCTCCTGTCTTCCACTGCCTCCCACAGTTTGGTCAAACTCATGCTGGTAGCTTCGAGAACACTGTCCCACCATCTCGTCCTCTGCTGTCCCCTTCTCCTTGTGCCCTCCATCTTTCCCAACATCAGGGACTTTCCAGGGAGTCTTCTCTTCTCATGAGGTGGCCAAAGTCTTGGAGCCTCAGCTTCAGGATCCGTCCTTCCAGTGAGCACTCAGGGCTGATTTCCTTCAGAATGGAGAGGTTTGATCTTCTTGCAGTCCATGGGACTCTCAAGAGTCTCCTCCAGCACCATAATTCAAAAGCATCAATTCTTCGGCGATCAGCCTTCTTTATTGGTCCAGCTCTCACTTCCATACATCACCTCAGCCTTATTGTTGGGTAAGAGTGAGCAGTTCATATCTGTGATGGATTGAAAGGAGAGAGGGGGGGGTGTTATTTGCAGGGCTCAAACATCTCTCCTCTTCAACTTGTCTAGAAAAGTCTGACCCTAGTTACTTGTCCTGAAAGTTACTCTTCAGAAGTTGAATATTTATTTTGCATGACATTTTCTGCCTGTCTCGCATCCAAGGACAAGGAAGCCTTATTAAAAACACAATAGCCTAACCATTTTTCCTTTCTTTTCTCAGATCCTTCTCCACCATCAGGTCCATCGCTGGCATTTGCGTATTTGGCAGTCCCCTTTGTGATTCTGATGATTCTCCTCATCTTCTACTGTGGACAGAAAAAGACTGGTAGTTACGTGATGGGTTTTGAGGATACTGTGATGCTTGTGTGAATAATATTGTGTGTGCCTTTTCAGCCTTTGGCTCTCTTTTTCTCCTCTGTGGAAGCAGTGAAATGCCAGCAGGATTCTGAGCCAGAAGAACAGGAGGAGGAGGAGGAGGAGGAGGAGGAGGAGGAGGAACTGCGTGATCTTGAAACAGGGGAGCCCCAAACAGCAGTTTGGCAGGAACACGACCAAGTAAGCGAGGAGATTCATGTGTAATATTAGTTACATCCATGAAAAACTGCCTAACTATTATGGAATGTGGTGCTACTGCAAGATGCAATGATAGCCTACAAATGAGCAAGCTCGTGGACAGAGATCTCTATTGTGTACTGCCTTTAGATGTCTTCTAAAAGTCAGGCAGTTGTTTATTTCCTTGACATCTGGTGGGAGGGCGTTCCACAGGGCAGGTGCCACCACCAAGAAGGCCCTCTGCTTGGTTCCCTGTAACCTCACTTCTCGCAGGGAGGGAACCACCAGAAGGCCCTCAGAGCTGGACCTCAGTTTCTGGGCAGAATGATGGGGGTGGAGATGCTCCTTCAGGCCTACTGGGCCTTTGAGGCCATTTAAGGCTTTCAAGGTCAGCAACAACACTTTGAATTGTGCTTGGAAACATACCTGGAGCCAATGATCAAGCACTAGGAAGTGGGAGAAAAATTTCCTTCTCTGAGCTCCGGCTATGTAGGGTTGTAGGCCAACAGTAGGACATATGCTCTGCATGTAGAAGGTCTGAGGATCAATCCCACCGGCCTCTTCAGGTAAGGCTGTGAAGGACTTAGAAAGCTGCTGCCAACCAGTGTCCACAATACCAGATAAGGTACCCAGGGAGGTTATTTGCCAGGCCCCTCCTGCTTTCAGTGCTGACCAACGGCACCCTCACATTCCTTCTGTTCCCACAGGACTCAACCATCACCTACGCCACCATCAAATTCTGCTTTGCTAAGTCTTGCTTAGGAAATGGGCTCCGACTGGTGGAAGAGGAGAAGGTGATGTACAGCGAGGTTCTGTTTCCACCTAAGAACAGAGGAAGAAAGTGAAGACATTGTGGAAAGGAAAGAGATTGTGGAGTTCTGAGTGGCTGCCAAAGGATTCTACATCGCCTGCCAGTTGGTTTATTGCTCTCAGCCAGGGCATGGCTGAAGGCACAGGAGGTGCCCACCTTGCGGAAGCTAAGCAGGTCCGGGTCTGGTCAGTGTCTGGGTGGGTGACTAGCTGGGAACCACAGATGTGCTGCTGTGATGATGGAAGAAAGGATGGGATGTAAATTTAAGAAAAGAAAACAAACAAACAAATACGTGTTGGTTCCACAGAAATCAACGCAGCTTCTATTCAATAAAGACAATTCAATTCTTACAAGTAGAATTCTGATGTGATTAAAGATTTGCAGTGTCATTTACAAACATGGTTGGGAAAGAGAAGAGGGCAGAACCATCTCAAAATGACAACAAATCCAAAATGCAGCTGCCAGACTGGTGATTGGGAGTGGCCAACGGGACCATATAACACGAGTCCTGCATTGGCTCCCAGGACGTTTCTGGGCAGAATTCAAAGTGTTGGTGCTGACCTTTAAAGCCCTAAACGGCCTCAAAGGCCCAGTAGACCTGAAGGAGCGTCTCCACCCCCATCGCCCAGCCCAGACACTGAGGTCCAGCTCCGAGGGCCTGCTGGCAGTTCCCTTTCTGCAAGAAGTGAGGTTACAGGGAACCAGGCAGAGGGCCTTCTCGGTGGTGGCACCTGCCCTGTGGAACGTTCTCTCATCAGATGTCAAGGAAATAAAGAACTATATTACTCTTAGACGACATCTGAAGGCAGCCCTGTATTGGGAAGTTTTTAATGTTTGATGTTTCATTGTGCTTTTATGGTTGTTGGAAGCCGTCCAGAGTGGCTGGGGCAAGCCAGTCAGATGGGCGGGGTACAAATAATAAAATTATTATTATTATTATTGTGCTTCCTGCATAGTAATACGGTTCTCATGAATATTTATTTTTTAATTTAATTTAATTTGTATGCTACCCCTCAACCGAATTTCTCAGCATGGTTCACAGATTAAAACCGTAAAGGTCATAATAAGAACAAGAACAAAGCAAAACAATAACCCCCCTCCCAAAAACACATTTAAATAATTGCCTGGCACCTAAAAATGTATAATGAAGGCGCCAGAAGGAGCCTCCGTGGGGAGAGCATCTCACAAACAGGGAGCCACTGCAGAAAATGTTGCAGATATAAAATTTTGTGCTGTTTGAAGCAAGTGGTAGCTGAAGAACTGACTCCTTTGGAAATGAAACTTTGTCCAGACCCATGAAAATATTGCTTAAACGTTTACTGGCAGAACTTTATTCAAAATAATTAAAACATCCATACAATATCTTGTGTTGACCAGCATAGGCTGAGCAACTTACAAAATACAGTGGTACCTCAGGTTAAGTACTTAATTCGTTCCGGAGGTCCCTTCTTAACCTGAAACTGTTCTTAACCTGAAGCACCACTTTAGCTAATGGGGCCTGCTGCTGCCGCCACGCCACCAGAGCACGACTTCTGCTCTCATCCTGAAGCAGTTCTTAACCTGAAGCACTATTTCTGGGTTAGCGGAGTCTGTAACCTGAAGCGTATGTAACCTGAAGCATATGTAACCCAAGGTACCACTGTACGAAATAGTCAAAATAGACCTATAAGCAGAGCGCTCTCTCTCTCTCTCTCTCTCTCTCTCTCTCTCTCTTGCTCTCTCTCTCTCCTACCAGCTTTCCAACTCTTGCCAAGCCATTATCACATGGATTGTTCTCTGTTGCGTTCAGAGAAAGACTCCATTTGCATCTTCACTCTGTTGGGTTTGGAAGGCAAAGACTCAAAGGCAGCTCTGTTCAAAATGGCAGATTTGCAACTCAATACCTTCATCACATGATCAAAGGTTCACTCTCAGTAGAGAGTAGAGAAGCAAAGAGCAGGTCATCATTAGCTAATTACAGCTCAGAAAACTAATTACAGCTTTAGAAAACAGCATTGGGGAAAACTTCAATGTTACCAATATACATTTAGCCATGTTCCATTTTAAACCTTCTTTAATACGTTTACATTTTTCATTGCTGTGTGAATTAAACCATTACGCCTAACAGAAAAGGCCCGTTCTCGTGTTGACACCCTCCAGACCTCTTGTGGAGGAGGCACACAAACAAGGTCCTCGGTTGATGATCGCAGGGTCTGGATCCCTTCATGTAGGGAGAGGCGGTCGTTGAGGATCTTATTCCTGCTTCCTGGTGCTGGAGTTCCCATTCTGCTGATCCTGGTCTCTTCTTTCCCCAAAAGGAATGCCTGGTTGGCCACTGTCAGAAGAAGATGCTGGGCTAGAAGTCACTTTGGCCAGATTAGCAGGACTCTTCTAACATGTTGTTGTTGTTGTTGTTTAGTCATTTAGTCGTGTCCGCCTCTTCGTGACCCCATGGACCAGAGCACGCCAGGCACTCCTGTCTTCCACTGCCTCCTGCAGTTGGTCAAACTCATGCTGGTAGCTTCGAGAACACTGTCCCACCATCTCGTCCTCTGTCGTCCCCTTCTCCTTGGGCCCTCCATCTTTCCCAACATCAGGGTCTTTTCCAGGGAGTCTTCTCTTCTCATGAGGTGGCCAAAGTCTTGGAGCCTCAGCTTCAGGATCTGTCCTTCCAGTGAGCGCTCAGGGCTGATTTCCTTCAGAATGGAGAGGTTTGATCTTCTTCCTGAGGCCCCTTTTTGAGTCGACCGCCTGTGATTGCTGCGTCCTTCCGCTTTCTCATTTCTAGCCTCGTGCTACCGCCTCCTCAAGTGTTTTGGTTACAAAGGAGGCTGAGCATAGGCGCTGCAAGGAGAGATGTGGTGAGATGGTTGGAACATTGGTTGTTCCACCCAGCAGCTTTTGGTGTCCTCAAGGCCTATGAGCTAAGCTGTGTGCTGCGCTGGTGGCCCAGGTGCAATGCTTTGTGGTGGCTGGGAGGAAAGGAGGTGATGACGGTTCAGTTCCTGCTCTTGTCTTTGCGTCTGACAGTCTGGCAGAGTCAGGGAGAGACAGCCCATCCTCTCTTTGAAAGCAGAGAGACAGCGGTGGAGCAGAGGACGCAGCCATTGGCCTTCGAGGGACGCCGGCCGAGCATGAAATTTGCTGCTTTGATAACAGGTTTGGGGCCTCTCTCTTGTTATAGACAAAATAGGGGGTTTGGCTTTTGCTGCCCTAGTCGCCAAGGTCGCCTAAGCCCATGATCCGTCAGAGATGAATGGATGGAGGGAAGACCTTGGTAACCAAAAACTCACTCCTTATCCTTATCCTTCTGGCGGTTCCCTCGCTGCGAGAAGCCAAGTTACAGGGAACCAGGCAGAGGGCCTTCTCAGTGGTGGTGCCCACCCTGTGGAACGCCCTCCCACCAGATGTCAAAGAGAAAAACAGCTACCAGACTTTTAGAAGACATCTGAAGGCAGCCTTGTTTAGGGAAGCTGTTAATGTTTAATAATGGGACGCGGGTGGCACTGTGGGTTAAACCACAGAGCCTAGGACTTGCCAATCAGGTCGGCGGTTCGAATCCCCGTGACGGGGTGAGCTCCCGTTGCTCGGTCCCTGCTCCTGCCCACCTAGCAGTTCGAAAGCACGTCAAAGTGCAAGTAGATAAATAGGTACCGCTCCCGCGGGAAGGTAAATAGCATTTCCGTGCGCTGCTCTGGTTCGCCAGAAGCGGCTTAGTCATGCTGGCCACATGACCTGGAAGCTGTACGCTGGCTCCCTCGGCCAATAAAGCGAGATGAGCGCCGCAACACCAGAGTCGGCCACGACTGGACCTAATGGTCAGGGGTCCCTTTACCTTTACCTAATGTTGAATAGGTTATTGTATTTTAATATTTTGTTGGAAGCCGCCCAGAGTGGCTGGGGAGACCCAGCCAGATGGGTGGGGTATAAATAAATTATCATCATCATCATCATCATCATCATCATCATCATCATCATCATCTGCATCTTATGACTGACAGGCTTGGACTCAGCCACACTGGCAAAGGCCAAGATCAAGAGAGACCAAGCCTAAGAGGGCCACGGATTCCAGCCACCCTGAAGTAAGACGTCAAAAGCCAGGGGAAATCCGACGCTGCGTGCTCATTCCTGTCAATCTGACACCGAGGAATCTGAGCTCTACCCACTTTTCTGATTTCCGGGTCAGCTGCCACAAGTCTGCCCTAACCACTAGGCAGTCTTGATATTCTTTTTCTTTGGCGATCTCTCGTAGCTGAAAACATTGGCAGCATTAAGATAAATTCAACAGTGTAAATAAGTTTTGACAGATGCAATCATGGAATACTGAATGGTACAGTTTTTTATGTAAAATATGCAGGGATTTATGATAAGCAAAATGAACCATAGGAAGTTCGCAGATGATACAACGGTGGTTGATTTAATCACGGCTGGAGAGGGGGAGGCGGTCTATAGGAAGGAAGTTGAGCAGTTGGGGGAGTGGTGCAGGAAAAACAACTTACTCCTTAACTTAAAGAAAACAAAAGAGATCTTTGTGGACTTTAGGAAATGTAAATTGAATATTCAGCCACTTATTATTGAGGGGAAGTGCGTGGAACAGGTCTCGGTGTTTCGATTTCTGGGAATGGAGTTGAGAGACGACCTAACCTGGGGAGAAAACAGCAAAGACTTGATGAAGAGAGCACAGCAGAGGTTATATTTTCTGAGAATCCTCCGGAAAAACAATCTCAGAGGACCTGTTGATGGCATTTTACCATTGTACTGTTGAGAGTGTATTAACTTATGGTCTGTGTGTGTGGTTTGGAAGCTGCACGGCCAGGGAAAAAACAACGCTGTCCAGGGTTGTAAAGACTGCGGAGAGAATAATTGGGTGCACTCTTCCCACTTTGGATCAATTCTATGCTTCCAGGTGCCATAAGAAAGCTGTAGAGATAGCACAGGATAGTGCGCACCCCAGAAATGATCTCTTTCAGCTTCTGCCTTCTGGAAGAAGGTACAGGGTTATAAAGACCAGGACTAGCCACCTGAGAAACAGTTTCTATGCAAATGCAATTCTGGTTCTAAACGCAGCATAAGGAGTCTCTATAGTATATTGTATTTTAAAATGTGGTTTCAGAGTTTTTAGGGGTTTTTGAATGTTTTTTGTAGTTTTTCAGTTTCATTGTTGTGTATGGGACAATGACAATAAAGATATTGTATATCGAAAGGGAAGAAGGGAAGTCACTGATATTTTAATGAATATTTTAAATTGTAAAACAGAACATTTAATAATGGTGTGATTGTGAGATAGAGGGTGAGTTTATATAAACTCTATCTCACAAACCACACCATTTCTCATGACATCTCTCCTTTGCTCTTCACTTTTAGCCTGTCTGTGGATCCTCCTTTGGAGTTCAGTCCATGCAGGTAAAGTTGGTTTCCATTTTTGTTTAATTGATTTTACTAAGCAGTTGCACGGGATGGCCGGGGTGTCAATTTTGTATATGGTTAAATTCACAGCTCAGGTGCATCTGACAGCAGCAAAAGGCAGAAATCCAGTAGGTCAAATTTTCCACAATGGGAGATGTGGCTATAAGCAAGGTATCACCTGTTGGCTTTTTGTTGCTGCTGAGTGTGTCGAACCAAACGTTCTGGAAGGCCGGCAAATGCCACCTTGCTAGTCAAGAAAACCCCAAAACTAAATGGTAGTCGTTGCAAGAATGAACACATACCGTATTTTTCGCTCTATAAGACACACTTTTCCCCCTTCAAAAATTAAGGGGAAATGTGTGTGCATCTTATGGAGCGAATGCAGGCTCCTTGGCTTCAGCGATAGCAACGCGAAGCCTCCGAAGCGCAGAGGGAGAGCTGCCCCTGCGAGCTCCTCCGGAGGCTTCATGCTGCTTTCGCTGAAGCCACCTGAAGCCCCCGGAGTGCAGCAGGAGTTCCCGCTGCACTCCGAAGGCTTGCGGATAGCCGCCTGAAGCCTGGAGAGCGAGAGGGGTCAGTGCACACCGATCCCTCTTGCTCTCCAGGCTTCGCTTCTCTGGAGAGGCGCTAAACAGCTGTCCCTCTCTGCACAGCGCTCCTTCAGCGAAGTGGGAGAAGAAATGGAAGGGGCTCCGTTTCTCCTGCCGCTTCGCTGAAGGGGCACTGAGCAGAGAGGGGGAGAATTATTATTTTTCCTGTTCTCTGCCTCCTATGGTCCGGTGCGTCCTATAGAGCGAAAAGTACGGTGTGTGTTTATATTCCTTTGCTTCGGTCTTTCCCCAAATAAGATACCCTCTTTATTCTGTGCTCCTTCGCTTCTCAGAGCATCTTTGCCCTCTTGGTTTCATGCGTTTGTTTCCTGACTGGCTGGCTTACCTCTCCTCCTCTGTGATCTCCAGGGATCCCACCTGCAGCAATTCTTTCCTTGGATCCCCAGCACCACATCTACATGAAAGGTGAAAAGGTGATTCTCACTTGTTCGGCTCCTGTTGGCCCGAAGGTGGCAGGATACACCTTCTTCAAAGAACAGCAAGATCGGACCTTCAAGGAGTTGCCCAATAGTGGAATGGGGCCTTATGAGATGTTCCATGTCAATGAAGATACCGTTGGGAATTACAGCTGTGTGTACTGGATCATGCCCTCAGGACAGGAAATCTGGTCCCCACAGAGCAACCTTGTCTTTGTAGCCATGGCAGGTGAGCATCTTTGCATTTTACTGTTTGGTGTTGTCTCTTTCATTCGCAACACGAGAGAGAGAGGAGCACTGTGTTCTGAAAGAAGGATTTCAATTTTTAAATATATAAATTTATTTATTTGGTTTTTCAGACTAAAATTTTACACTCACATCCAACATAGAAACAAGATTCCAAAAATCGCCTGGACTTCCCTCTCCCCTTTTGTTAATCCTATTCTTAATCATTTTTTAACAATCTTTTACCTCTCCATTGTGTCCAAAATTCGCCATTAAACTACAAGTGTTATTCCAAGTCTACTAACGATCTTAACTGTTTACAATGGTTTTTAAGATAAATTATAATTTTTCCCCATTTCTTATTAAAATGTTGGTCTTCCTGATTTCTTATTCTTCCAGTCATTTTAGCCATTTCAGAGTAATCCATCAACTTGATCTGTCATTTTTCTCTGGTAGGGACTTTATCTCCTTTCCGTCTATGGGCCAATAACATCCGTGCAGTCATGGTCGCATACATAAATAGTATTTTCTGCTCCCTTCGGATTTTGGCACCTAGAATTCCTAATAGGAAGGCTTCAGGGCGGGTTTTAAAGAAAAGGTTATTTGAAACATTTTTTTTTCAACTCACTGTATATCATTTCCCAAAATTCTTTTACTACCTTACATTTCCACCACATGTGATGAAAGGTGCCCTGAAAGAGGGATTTCAGACTGCCTAGAAGGTTTATAAGGTGAGCAGGTTCTGATAAGGAAAGGATCAGAGTTGATTTACTGAATGCAACTTCCTTCAGAGTAAACATAGTGTGGGAACTTGCATGTATGAATCTTCCTTGTTGAGTTATTAAATATCAGGCGACTCTAACTTAAGCCCATTAATTTCACTGGGTCTGGTCTGAGTAGAACTTACTGGCCAGCAACACATTCTCAGGTCTCAAGGTGCAGATCTTTTTGGGAGAGTGGCAGTGGTGTAATCTGGGTGAAGAGTCTTCCTTGCCAAATTTGCACGTGGCACAACGGGTCAGTGCTTCTTCTTTCTTCTTCTTTGGCGATCCCTCGTAGCCAAGTAAGATTGTCTTCCATAAACATGGTTTTAACAGTGAGTCCGTAAGTGACTGCGGAGGCCAATTCTGGATCCACACATCCTTCCTCAATGCGGACATAGGTTTCCGGGCAGGAGTTGATCACAGTGAGGGTTTGCCAAGCGTGCCTTCCTCTTAGCATGTTTCTCCCTTGCGTCCTGACTTCGAGCATCTTCAAAGTCCATGACACCTTTGGTAAAGGCTGTTCTCCAACTGGAGCGCTTGCAGGCAAGTGTTTCCCAATTGTCATTGTTTATACTTCAATTCTTTAGATTTGCCTTGAAAGAGTCTTCAAATCTCTTTTATTGACCACCAGCATTACGCTTTCCATTTTTAAGTTGGGAATAGAGTAGTTGCTTTGGAAGACGATCATCAGGCATCCGCACAACATGACCAGTCCAATGAGGTTGATGTTGAAGAATCATTGCTTCGACACTGGTGATCTTTGCTTCTTCCAGTACACTGGCATTAGTTCGCCTGTCTTCCCAAGTGATGTGTACAATTTTTCAGAGACACCGTTGATGGAATCTTTTGAGGAGTAGACAAAGTGGGTCAGTGCATCTAGCTATTATCCAGAAGGTTGGTGTTTCAAGCCCACCAAAGGGCAGTTGTGAGCAGGATTCCTGCATTCTATGGACTCGATGACTCTTGGGATACCTTCCAACTCAACAATTCTATGATTCTAAATTCAGAAAATAAACTTCTTCAGGCACATGCCCAGTAATCAACAAAACAATATACCAGCCTTAGACCCCTGAGTTCCCATAGAACTGTCTGACCTTTGTTGAACGGTCACAGAAACTGGATAGCGAGAAATATTTGTACAACTGGCATTGGAAACCCACAAAATGCTCACAATTGTGTACGGAGACGAAGCCGTAACTCGAAAGACAGTGTATGAGTGGTTTAAGCGTTTCCGTGAAGGGCGGCAAATGTTGACAGAATCCGTGAGTTATTGATGCGGGGTCGGCGTTTGTGCGTCCGAATGATGGCAGAAGAATTGCATATTCAGCATGAAATCGTTACTGAGGTACTGAGTTGTCCCACCCTCCATATTCTCCCAATCTGGCCCCACCAGATTTCTTTCATTTTCCAAAACTGAAATCTGCACTGAAAGGACACAGGTTTTCAAACATTTCACACATCTAAGCTGCTGTGACGAGGGAACTGAAAGCAGTACAAATAGAGAACTTCTCCAGAAGTTCCAGCAGTTCTACGAACGTTGTCAATGCTGCATTGTATCAGAGGAGGCCTACTTTGAAGGCCTGTAAGGCATGCATGTTCAAATATTTCTCGCTGTCCGATTTCTGTGACCATTCACCGAATTTTCCGGTCACACCTTGTAGTGGTGCATACTCTAGTTATCTCCCGCTTGGACTACTGCAATGTGCTCTACGTGGGGCTACCTTTGAAGGTGACCCGGAAACTACAAGTAATCCAGAAGGCGGCAGCTAGACTGGTGACTGGGGGCGGCCGCCAAGACCATATAACACCGGTCTTGAAAGACCTACACTGGCTCCCAGTACGTTTCCGAGCACAATTCAAAGTGTTGGTGTTGACCTTTAAAGCCCTAAACGGCCTCGGCCCAGTATACCTGAAGGAGCATCTCCACCCCCATCATTCTGCCCAGACACTGAGGTCCAGCGCCGAGGGCCTTCTGGCGGTTCCCTCACTGCGAGAAGCAAAGCTACAGGGAACCAGGCAGAGGGCCTTCTCGGTGGTGGCGCCCGCCCTGTGGAACGCCCTCCCATCAGATGTCAATGAGATAAACAACTACCTGACTTTCAGAAGACATCTTAAGGCAGCCCTGTTCAGGGAAGTTTTTAATGTGTATTTTTGGTTTTTGTGGAAGCCGCCCAGAGTGGCTGGGGAAACACAGCCAGATGGGCGGGGTACAAATAAATTATTATTATTATTATTATTATTATTATTATTATTATTATTATTATAGCTTCCTTTACAGGCCAAGTGGACCACAAGCTCTTAACTACTAAGCCATGTCTAGCTCACCTGCTCATAACTTCTCCTTTGTGGATGATTCCTGCAGATCCCCCTCCTTTTCCGGTGCTGAAAGTGGATCCTCCGTCTGGAGTGGTGAACGAAGGGGACTCCCTGCGCCTCACTTGCTTGGCCAATGGGACCATAACCGAGAAGAGATTCCACTTCTTCAAGGATGGTGCTGAGATGGACACCAGTCATGAAGGATCCAGAGAACCTGCAAATACCTCACCAAACGCCTCTGTGAGCATCTTACAAGCCACGGTCAACCACAGTGGAGAATTTGCTTGCAGTTATGAGGAAGCGATTGGTGGCCGATGGGTTATGTCTCCGTGGAGCAAGACAGGGAAAGTCGTGGTGAATGTCCCAGGTGAGTCATTTTGGGGAAGTGAGAGCCATCTTTAGCAGTAGCACAATCCACTTTAATGTATTGTGTGAAAATGAGGCTATCAATATGTCTGGTCTTCCACAAGGGACACAATTATTGCCATCTTCTTTATTTCATATGCTGCGTCTCAACCTTCATGCTTGGGGGGAATGGAGGGGGACGGATGGAGATGGAGAGGTCTGCTCACATTTTATCCTATGTTTAGAGAAGTTTTTAATATTTAATGCTGTACAGTGGTACCTCGGGTTACAAACGCTTCAGGTTACAGACTCCGCTAACCCAGAAAAATTACCTCGGGTTAAGAACTTTGCTTCAGGATGAGAACAGAAATCGTGCTCCGGCGGCCCGACAGCAGCAGGAGGCCCCATTAGCTAAAGTGGTGCTTCAGGTTAAGAACAGTTTCAGGTTAAGAACGGACCTCTGGAACGAATTAAGTACTTAACCCGAGGTACCACTGTATTGTTTTTAACAATTGATTGGGAGCCACCCAGAGTGGCTGGGGAAACCCAGCCAGATGGGTGGGGTATAAATAAATTATTATTATTATTATTATTATTATTATTATTATTATTATTATTATTATGTTCTGCTCATGTTGTGAATGGGTTTCCGGAACGGATCCTGGTCGCAACCAGAGGTACCACTGTGCCGTCATTAAAGAGATAAAAATCAACATTCAGAAATTATTCTTGGGACCTTTTTCAAATGACGTCACGCCTTCAGGACGAAAGACCCAAGCGAAACACAACGAACAAATAACGGATTCCTCTTTATTCCTTTCAGGTCAGGGGCCACATTCATCGGCACCACCATCACCCACACCAAATCCATCCCTGTCACTGGGATATTTGCGCTTGGCTCCTACGCTCCTGATCCTGATGGTCCCACTCGCTTTCTGTTGAAGGAGAAAGAGGAGCTAAAGATAATGTTGGGGCTTTCAGGTGTCCCCTTCCGTTCTGTGCATGACCTGGAAGGCGGTCTCCGACCTGCAGTGGGGACAGTTTCCAGGATGGGACCAAAGTCTATGTCAGCCCTGTCTATCATGGGGGGGGGGGAGTGTTCCAGAAGAAGGCCTTCTCCACTGGTGGCTGCCATGGGGGGTCAGGGCATGGGGTCACCTGCCCTCAGAAAATGATTGCTTGGTTTTCATGGAGCATTGCTTTGTATTTACAATATGACCTGTTTGAGTGTTTTCTTTGTCATTAAAGGAATCTTTCAAATAAATAAGTAAAGCAAAACTTTTTTTGATTCAGTCTTAAACAAACAAAACTCTGGAGGTTTCTGGACGGGGTAGGGCCCTACCAGTGCCGGATTTACGTACAAGATATAGCTTAGGGCCCCACTCTCTTGGGGGGCCCAAAAAAATTAAAGGGAAAAAACTGGATGTACGTTTCAAAAATATAAGATAAAAACCTAGATTATGAGTCTTTGTAAATTGTGTTTCTAAATGAACTTTTGTTATTGCCAAATGCCAATGTGATTGCGTTATTAATTTTGTTATGAATAAAAAATCATTTTAAGTTAGATCTTAATAATTATTTCACTATTAATATACTTCTTCTTAATTGTATTTCACTATTAATATACTTCTTCTTAATTGTATTTCAGTTCAACAATTATTTTGATAAAATACATATTATGTGCAAATGGCAATAATAATAATAATAATAGTAATAATAATAATAATTTATTTATATCCCACCCTCCCCAGCTGAAGCCAGGCTCAGAGTGGCTAATACCTATTAGGTTCATAAATTACCATATAGCCTATATTCAACACAAAAACAGTGACAAATTGCTGTTGACAAAGGACAGCTGGACATAGAAAGGGCCCTGTTACCTTCAGTAGCTGAGGGCCTCATCAAACCTAAATCCAGCCCTGGGCCCTACATGGCAACTCTGTTGGCGGCTTGGTTCCCACCAGGGTTTCGCCTGAAGGCAAATAAAACTACCACCTTGCTGAATCTATGTATCTTTGGATCTGGTCAATGCCTGGCTGTGTGGCTGCCAGGGAACCACAATTAATGTTTCACATTGTTCTTAACTACGTACTCGTTGTTGATAATTTTGATATTTCCTTTAAGCTACAGTCAAGCTTTTACTGCAGTCCAGCAATAGAGACATTTTCTTAACTAACCAAAGAAATATATGTTTGCCAACAGAAGAAAGGGGTGGGATCTAAATGTAAATACAGTGGTACTTCAGGTTACATACGCTTCAGGTTACATATGCTTCAGGTTACAGACTCCGCTAACCCAGAAATAGTGCTTCAGGTTAAGAACTTTGCTTCAGGATGAGAACAGAAATCGTGCTCCGGCGGCGCGGCAGCAGCAGGAGGCCCCATTAGCTAAAGTGGTGCTTCAGGTTAAGAACAGTTTCAGGTTAAGAACGGACCTCCGGAACGAATTAAGTACTTAACCTGAGGTACCACTGTAAATACAGTTTCGGCTGAGGTTCTCAGCATGTTGCACTGAAATCTGCTTCTTCAATGCGTGTGTTTTCACATTTCCAAGTTGAATTCTAACTTGACTTCTTTAAACTGTACTTGGGAAAGAGGAGGGGGCAGAAGCTTCTCAGAGGAGTTTGGCAGGCTGGAAGCAGCTAATACCAGCTTCCCAGAGCAGGAGCTTTCCTTCCAATCTCCCGATCATCTTTTGGCTATCCGTCTATGCAGGTAAAGTTGAGTTCTGCTCTTCCCTTCGCCCATCCTCCTGCACATTGTTCCATTTGGGTTTCTTCAAGAAGTTTGACCGCAGAGAAGAACAGGTGATGGCACTGCAAGATCAGATGTGGTTAGCAGTTTCTAGATGGCTAAAGCTTGTGGTTATGGCTAAAGCCTATAGGCCGAGTTCTGCACACAGCTCAGGGTGTGTGTCTATACAATGATCAGGAGTCAAGGGTGTGATGTTGTGCTTCCTGTCTTTAGTCTTTGCTTTGAGAAGACAGACTTCGGCAAGGCCGGTTCATTGTCTCTCTTGGGACAGAAACCAGAGAGAAGGTGGATTTGGGGCTCCAGCCGTGGTTGTTCTTCCAGGGATACTGGCTGAGGATGAAGTCTGCTGCTTTGGTGACAGGTTGGTGACCTCTCTGCCCAACTCAGATTGGAAATTTGCCGTCTATCTCACATTCACACTGCATCTCTCCTTTGCTCTTCACTTCCAGTCTGTCTCCAGATCCTCATCGGGAGATCAGTCCAGGCAGGTAAAGCGGATTTCCGTTCTTCTTTCAACTTTTCTGATAGGAGACAGAAGCTCTATGGGATGTAGGAGTGTCAGATTTTGCATGATTGGGTGGATGGCGGCTAACAGATTGAGGCTGAATCCTGACAAGACAGAAGTACTGTTTTGGGGGACAGAGGGCGGGCAGGTGTGGAGGACTCCCTGGTTCTGAATGGGGTAACTGTGCCCCTGAAGGACCAGGTGTCCAGCCTGGGAGTCATTTTGGACTCACAGCTGTCCATGGAGGCGCAGGTCAATTCTGTGTCCAGGGCAGCTGTCTACCAGCTCCATCTGGTATGCAGGATGAGACCCTCCCTGCCTGCGGACTGTCTCACCAGAGTGGGGCATGCTCTGGTTATCTCCCACTTGACATACATGGCAACATTTTGTTGCAGGCCACCCTGGTCTCCTGCCCTGCCACACTTGGGCGGTCTTACGTTTTGCATTTTGAAGGGAAATGGGGCATCGCCAAACAAGGCTTGCTTCTTATTCCTTATCTGTTTATTTGCTTCTCAGACCCCCTTCGTCCTCCGTTCTTCTCTGTGTCCCCAAAGCTTGACACCTATAGCAGTGGGGAGATTGTGAACTTCACATGCTCTGCTCCTGAAAACCTTCTCATGTCGAGGGTTCTCTTTCGGAAGGACCGATGGCTGTTGTATGGCTACAGGCCCCCTTCTCCTCTGGCCTCCTTAACGCACATGAAGCGCTTGTTTCCTCGACACAGCGGGGATCATTTTTGCACGTACCAAGCTGCGGAATCGAGCTGGAACATCTCATCCCCCAAAAGCAGAAGGATCAGGATTTCAGTGATGGGTGAGGCCTTAAAAAACGCATTATTCCCTTGGAAGATGAAGGGGAAGGACGCCCTAGAATGTCCCAGGTTCAATCCCCGTTGTCTCCTGGTAGGTCTGGGAAACTCTCCTTCCTGAGGACCTAGAGAGAGATGCTGCCAGTCAGTGTATACAATGCTAGCAGGACCACTGGTCTGGCGTGGTTATAAGCCAGCGGGTGACATTCTTAGATACCAGGGTTACCTCGGAAGTGGGAATCTTCTTGATATCTGCTCAGACTGCAATGTGGGTCTTTTTTTCTTGGACGATAGCGCTGTAACCCTTAGTCAAACATGAATCCAGTTACAGATAGGTAGCCGTGTTGGTCTGCCATAGTCAAAACAAGAATCGCAAGACAGAGAAACCAGTAGGAGAACACTTCAATCTCCCAGGACATTCTATACAAGATCTCAAAGTAGCTGTTTTACTACAAAGGAATTTCAGAAATAGACTGGAAAGGGAAGCTGCTGAATTGCAACTCATTACCAAACTTAAAACCATGGAGAGACCTGGTCTGAACAAAGACATTGGATTCTTATCTCATTATACATGACAAAGCCATTTTTCACCATCTCACCCCTTACTTTTTCCTGTAAGACCTATTGCAGTCGTTAAGAGTCGTCAACAGGCTCATCACAGCTATCTGCCAATCACCCATTCCCACCACCCTTCTGAGTAATACCCCTCCCCACCTTCTCACTATATAGAAGGATCTGGCAACTTCTGTTTCAGTGTATCTGAAGAAGTGTGCATGCACACGAAAGCTCATACCAAGAACTAACTTAGTTGGTCTTTAAGGTGCTACTGGAAGGAATTTTTTTTGTTTCAAACATGAATACTACTCATGAGTAAGAAACCAGGCAAGGGGCCTAGGGGCAAGCTGGAAAGCTCCGACACATCACCCTCATATCAGTTACTTCTTTTATAATAATTTTTGTTGGTTTTACAATCTGGTTTTAAATTCACAGAAAAAATCCAATAAAAAAATACAGAATTCTCGGACCCTCCCTTTTGTGGAGTCCACAAATAACCCTTTTCACTGTAAATCATATTATCCTCCAAAAAACTCTATTTTCTCCTATAGTTCTTTTCACATTGCAAGTGTTATTTCAACCTTGGTAATGTTTTTAACCGTTTACAGTGTTCTGTGAAATATATTACAATCTGCCCCCTGATATAGCCCTGAAAAATTATGGAACGCTTCACAAATTTGCGTGAAAAAAATTATAGCCCTGAAAAAATATGGAACGCTTCACAAATTTGCGTGTCATCCTTGCACAGGGGCCATGCTAATTTTTCCTGTATCATTCCAATTTTAGTACTGCTAGGTTGGCAGGAGCAGGGACCAAGCAACGGGAGCTCACCCCGTCGTGGGGATTAGAACCGCCAACCTTCTGATCGGCAAGTCCTAGGCTCTGTGGTTTAACCCACAGCGCCACCCGCGTCCCTTGACATGAGTAGTACAGATCCTCAAACAGGGATCAAGAGTTTAGCCAGCTAACATTTACCTTCCCGGACACTGCACATTTCCCCTGAATGTTGCGCAACACAGGCTCCTGATCTTCTACTCTCCCCTCCTGAAGTCCAAGTGGGGAATTCATGAACCCACAACTCTCTGTTGGCAACCCTGCCTGGATTAACCCGATTTAGTTATGGCTTGCCCCTTAAAACCTCCGTGAGCCACAGACTCCTAATCACTTAGCCATTGTACTCATTTTCCTTTACGGACGGCTCCTGTAGCTCCTCCTCCTGCCCCGGTGCTGACAGTGGCTCCTCCGTCTGGAGTGGTGAAGGAAGGGGGATTCCTGCGCCTCACTTGCTCGGCCTTTGGCAGCGACGCAGAGCAAAGGTTCCATTTCTACAAGGATGGGGTCAAGATTTCCTCCAGCAGTGAAGAGTCTCTGGCGGACTCCGGAGAACCCAGGAATGCCTTCTTGAACGCCTCTGCAGACATCCTGGTCCAAGTCACAGCCAGCATCTACACTGGGGGATTTGCTTGCAGGTATGAGCAAAAACTGAGCAGCCGATGGATCATGTCTCCCTGGAGCCAAACAGTGAATCTCACAGGTGAGCCATGCCCCAATATTTCACAAATATTAATTCATAACAATCCAAATGGGACCCCTGTCCATTAGGTCCAGTCGCGGACGACTCAGGAGTTGCAGCGCTCATCTTGCTTTATTGGCCGAGGGAGCCGGTGTACAGCTTCCGGGTCATGTGGCCAGCATGACTAAGCAGCTTCTGGCAAACCAGAGCAGCGCACGGAAACGCCGTTTACCTTCCCGCCGGAGTGGTACCTATTTATCTACTTGCACTTTGACGTGCTTTTGAACTGCTAGGTTGGCAGGAGCTGGGACCGAGCAATGGGAGCTCACCCCGTCGCGGGGATTCGAACCGCCAACCTTCTGATCGGCAAGCCCTAGGCTCTGTGGTTTAACCCACACACAGTCAAGCATTAATACTACTCATGAGTAGGAAACCATGCAAGGGGCCTGGGGGCATGCTGGAAAGTACTGACACATCACCCTCATACCAGTTGGTACTTCTTTTATAACTATTTTTATTGGTTTTACAATTTGGTTTTACATTCACAGAAAAAATCCAATAAAAATACAGAATTCTCAGACTTCCACCCTCCCTTTTGTGGGGTCCACAAATAACCCTTTTTTACTGCAAATCATATTATCCTCCATAAAACTCTATTTTCTCCTATATTTCTTTTCACATTGCAAGTGTTATTTCAATCTTGGTAATGTTTTTAACAGTTTACAGTGTTCTGTCAAAGATGTTACAATTTCCCCCCAGTCCTTATTAAAAAATATATAGCCCTGAAAAAATATGGAACGCTTCACTCATTTACGTGACATCCTTGCGCAGTGGCCATGCTAATTTTCCCTGTATCATTCCAATTTTAGTACATGTGTTGCGGAAGGGGTCACCACCCTCATACCATTGACAGATGGTGAAGGTCTGAAGTGGGGAGACCCCTCTATGGTACCAGTGGAGACTCCTAGGGCAATTTAGGGGATGTGATGGCTTACACATGACATGAGTAGTACAGATCCTCAAACAGGGATCAAGAGTTTAGGCAGCTAACATTTTCCTTCCCGGACACTGCACATTTCCCCTGAATATTGTGCAACAGATGCTCCTGATCTTCTCCTCTCCTCTCCCCTCCTGAAGTCCAAGTGGGGAATTCATGAACCCACAACTCTCTGTTGGCAACCCTGCCTGGATGAACCCGATTTAGTTATGGCTTGCCCCTTAAAACCTCCGTGAGCCACAGACTCCAAATCACTTAGCCATTTTATTCATTTTCTTTTACGGACAGCTCCTGTAGCTCCTGTAGCCAGTGTGTTGTAATGGTTAAGAGTGGTAGACTCGTAATCTGATGAACTGGGTTCGCGTCTCTGCTCCTCCACATGCAGCTGCCCCACTCACCTCACAGAGTGTTTGTGGTGGGGGAGGAAGGGAAAGGGAGAATGTTAGCTGCTTTGAGACTCCTTCGGGTATTGATAAAGTGGGATATCACATCCAAACTCTTCTTCTTCTTCTTCCTCCTGCCAGGGATTGAATCTCCCTGCCAGGGTTTGAATTTAGGACAAGCAGATAGATGGTCTGACATTGAGCAACAGCTTTTCCTCATCTTGTGGTCCCTCCTAACACCCTCTCCTTTATGGACAGCTCCTGTAGCTCCTCCTCCTGCCCCGGTGCTGACAGTGGACCCTCCGTCTGGAGTGGTGAAGGAAGGGGGATTCCTGCGCCTCACTTGCTCGGCCTTTGGCAGCGACGCAGAGCAAAGGTTCCATTTCTACAAGGATGGGGTCAAGATTTCCTCCAGCAGTGAAGAGTCTCTGGCGGACTC
The DNA here is from genome assembly GCF_964188315.1 of Podarcis muralis. Classification (NCBI taxonomy): domain Eukaryota; kingdom Metazoa; phylum Chordata; class Lepidosauria; order Squamata; family Lacertidae; genus Podarcis; species Podarcis muralis. The sequence goes on from NC_135667.1 coordinate 5,879,282, forward strand.
CGGAGAACCCAGGAATGCCTTCTCGGGCGCCTCTGCAAACATCCTGGTCCAAGTCACAGCCAGCATCCACACTGGGGGATTTGCTTGCAGGTATGAGCAGAAACTGAGCAGCCGATGGATCATGTCTCCCTGGAGCCAAACGGTGAATCTCACAGGTGAGCCATGCCCCAATATTTTACAAATATTAATTCATTTCAATCCAAATGGGACCCCTGACCATTAGGTCCAGTGGTGGCCGACTCTGGGCTTGCGGCGCTCATCTCGCTTTACTGGCCGAGGGAGCAGCTTCCGGGTCATGTGGCCAGCATGACTAAGCCGCTTCTGGTGAACCAGAGCAGCGCACGGAAACGCCGTTTACCTTCCTGCCAGAGCGGTACCTATTTATCTACTTGCACTGCCATGCTTTCGAACTGCTAGGTTGGCAGGAGCAGGGACCGAGCAACGGGAGCTCACCCCGTTACGGGGATTCAAACCGCTGACCTTCTGATTGGCATGCCCTAGGCTCTGTGGTTTAACCCACAGCGCCACCCACGTCCCTTGACATGAGTAGTGCAGATCCCCAAACGGGGATTAAGAGTTTAGCCCGCTAACCTTTACCTTCCCGGACACTGCACATTTCCCCTGAATGTTGCGCAACACAGGCTCCTGATCTTCTACTCTCCCCTCCTGAAGTCCAAGTGGGGAATTCATGAACCCACGACTCTCTGTTGACAACTGTGCCTGGATGAACCCAATTTAGTTATGGCTTGCCCCTTAAAACCTCCGTGAGCCACAGACTCCTAATCACTTAGCCATTGTATTCATTTTCCTTTATGGACGGCTCCTGTAGCTCCTCCTCCTGCCCCGGTGCTGACAGTGGATCCTCCGTCTGGAGTGGTGAACGAAGGGGGATTCCTGCGCCTCACTTGCTCGGCCTTTGGCAGCGACGCAGAGCAAAGGTTCCATTTCTACAAGGATGGGGTCAAGATTTCCTCCAGCAGTGAAGAGTCTCTGGCGGACTCCGGAGAACCCAGGAATGCCTTCTTGAACGTCTCTGCAAACATCCTGGTCCAAGTCACAGCCAGCATCTACACTGGGGGATTTGCTTGCAGGTATGAGCAGAAACTCAGCAGCCGATGGATCATGTCTCCCTGGAGCCCAACAGTGAATGTCACAGGTGAGCCATGCCCTAATATTTTACAAACATTAATTCATTTCAATCCAAATGGGACCCCTGACCATTAGGTCCAGTGGTGGCCGACTCTGGGCTTGCGGCGCTCATCTCGCTTTACTGGCCGAGGGAGCAGATTCCGGGTCGTGTGGCCAGCATAACTAAGCCGCTTCTGGTGAACCAGAGCAGTGCACGGAAACGCCGTTTACCTTCCCGCCAGAGCGGTACCTATTTATCTACTTGCACTGCCATGCTTTCGAACTGCTAGGTTGGCAGGATCAGGGACCGAGCAATGGGAGCTCACCCCATCACGGGGATTCAAACCGCTGACCTTCTGATCGGCATGCCCTAGGCTCTGTGGTTTAACCCACAGCGCCACCCGCGTCCCTTGACATGAGTAGTACAGATCCCCAAAGGGGATTAAGAGTTTAGCCCGCTAACATTTACCTTCCCGGACACTGCACATTTCCCCTGAATGTTGCGCAACACATGCTGCTGATCTTCTCCTCTCCCCTCCTGAAGTCCAAGTGGGGAATTCATGAACCCACGACTCTCTGTTGACAACTGTGCCTGTATGAACCCGATTTAGTTATGGCTTGCCCCTTAAAACCTCCGTGAGCCACAGACTCCTAATCACTTAGCCATTGTACTCATTTTCCTTTACGGACGGCTCCTGTAGCTCCTCCTCCTGCCCCGGTGCTGACAGTGGATCCTCCGTCTGGAGTGGTGAATGAAGGGGGATTCCTGCGCCTCACTTGCTCGGCCTTTGGCAGCGACGCAGAGCAAAGGTTCCATTTCTACAAGGATGGGGTCAAGATTTCCTCCAGCAGTGAAGAGTCTCTGGCGGACTCCGGAGAACCCAGGAATGCCTTCTCAAACGCCTCTGCAAACATCCTGGTCCAAGTCACAGCCAGCATCCACACTGGGGGATTTGCTTGCAGGTATGAGCAGAAACTGAGCAGCCGATGGATCATGTCTCCCTGGAGCCAAACGGTGAATGTCACAGGTGAGCCATGCCCCAATATTTTACAAATATTAATTCATAACAAACCAAATTACATACCCATAATTAGAGATTTCTCCAAATTTCTGGATTTTCCATCTTCCCCTCCGTGGGTCCTATTGTACACCCTCTTAACTGCATATTTTTCCACAATCCGTATTTTATATCTTCCCATCTTGTCCATAATATTAGTTACATTGCAAGTGTTATTAAAATCCTGCTAGGGTTTTCACCTGTTACAGTGATCACCTAGATAAATTATAAATTTCCCCCTTTCTTTATTGAAGTTTAGTTCTCCTTGGTTCCTGAGTCTTCCAGTCAGTTTTGCCATTTCGGCATAGTCCAACAGTTTTATTTGCCTTTCTTCTCTGGTAGGGACACAATTTTCTTTCCATCTCTAGGCTAGCAGCATCCATGTGGCTGTTGTCGCATACATATAATGTCTTTTCTGTTCCTTTGGTATATCGGTATACCAATATACTGATATGTTTTTAACTTCACTGAATTACTGTTACTGCGTCTTCAACAACAACGGCTGCAATGGAGTCTCTCCTCCCTTTATTCGTGTTGTTGTTGTTGTTGTTGTTGAGTCGTTTTGTCGTGTTGGACTCTTCGTGACCCCCTGGACCAGAGCACACCAGGCCCTCCTGTCTTCCACTACCTCCCGCAGTTTGGTCAAACGCATGCTGGTAGCTCCGAGAACACTGTCCAACCATCTCGTCCTCTGCCGTCCCCTTCTCCTTGTGCCCTCCATCTTTCCCAACATCAGGGTCTTTTCCAGGGAGTTTTCTCTTCCAATGAGGTGGCCAAAGTATTGGAGCCTCAGCTTCAGGATCTGTCCTTCCAGTGAGCACTCAGGGCTGATTTCCTTCAGAATGGATACATTTGATCTTCTTCCAGTCCATGGGACTCTCAAGAGTCTCCTCCAGCACCAGAATTCAAAAGCATCCATTCTTCGGCGATCAGCCTTCTTTATGGTCCAGCTCTCACTTCCATACATCACTACTGGGAAAACCATGGCTTTAACTATATGGATCTTTGTTGCCAAGGTGATGTCTCTGCTTTTTAAGATGCTGTCTACGTTTGTCACTGCTTTTCTCCCAAGGAGCAGGCGTCTTTTAATTTCGTGACTGCTGTCAGCATCTGCAGTGATCATGGAGCCCAAGAAAGTGAAATCTCTCACTGCCTCCATTTCTTCCCCTTATATTTGCCAGGACCCCTTATTCATACCAACAGCCAAATCCCCTTCTTTCCTTTCTGCAGTTTGGGCACCAAATTGCTCTTCGTCACCCCTGCTATATGCACGCTGGGCGATTCCACTGGTGATCCTGATGGTCCCTCTTGCTTTTTACTGCACGAGAAGAAAGAGAGGTAGGTGATGCTGGAGACTGTGGGCCTCTCATATCATTGGCCCAGTATACCTGAAGGAGCAACTCCACCTCCATCACTCAGCCCAGACACTGAGGTCCAGCTCCGAGGGCCTTCTGGTGGTTCACTCCCTGCGAGAAGCCAAGTTACAGGAAACCAGGCAGAGGGCCTTCTCGGTGGTGGCACCCACCCTCTGGAACGTCCTCCCATCAGATGTCAAGGAAATAAACTACTATCTGAATTTTAGAAGGCATCTGAAGGCAGCCCTGTTTAGGGAAGTTTTTGATGTTTGATCATGTTTTTAATATTCTGTTGGAAGCCACCCAGAGTGGCTGGGTAACCCAAAAGGTGGGCAGGGTATACATAAATTATTATTATCATTATTATTATTACTACTACTACTACTACTACTACCTATGTATGTAGAAGCCTGCTTAAGATCTTTAGGGGATAATGCTCCTCTCTGTGTCGTGAGAGTGGTGGCCGTGAGAGCAGTGTTGGTTAAAAGCAACAAAACCAAGCATTTGTTTTGTCTTCCTTCGTATTGGATGTGGTTAGGGTGTGGGAGGGAGCCTTGCCTGTGTCTGTCCTGTGGAACTACCAGCCTCAAGAGGTTTGTTTTCAGGTCTCACCACCTTTCTTCTCTTTTCTCTTTTCATTTCCACTTTGGAAGCGTTGAAATCTGAGCAGGAAAACAAGGAAGAAGCAAATTCTGAGTATGTTGAAATGTTCAGCGCCACTAGGAAGCCTCAGAGGTAACGGCAACTAATGCTAGTATAACACTGATGTGATGTGTGTGTGTCTTCATAATTTCTTATTTATTTAAAGCATTTCTTCCAAAAAGTGGCTGACCAAAATAACAATGGTGGTGGCACAAAAGGAGGAAGGGAGGAGCGAAATAGCCAGCTCAGGCAGCAGTTCAGTTCTTAAAGTTTTGAACATAGTTGGAGGCGAAGAGCACCCACAAACCATGCAAGGAGTTTCCAGAGGGGAGGAAAACTTGAACCCAGAGCCTGGCAACCTGGAAATGCAGGAGAGACTTATCAGTCAAGAGAGGGACAACGTCCTGTTGGCTGGGAGATAAAAGGGTGAAAGGAGACTGGAGGAACAGGCAGCGGGGGGTGTCCCAGGCTGAAAAAGGAGCCAGAGACCCCACAGGAAGAAGCATAGAATTGTAGAATTGGAAGGGACCCGGTGGATCATCTAGTCCAGCCCCCTGCAATGCAGGAATATTCAGCTGCCCCTTACGGGGATCAAACCTGCAACCTTGGCATCATCAGCACCACGCTCTAGCCAACTGAGCTATCCAGGAAGAAGGACCAAAAGGACAAGTTTGGGGGTTTCAGATAAGGAGGGGGAAATGATTGGCATGTTGGAGAGAAGGGAAGATGTCTGAAAGAGATGGGGTGGCTGGGACAGGGATAGAGCGATGGGGCAGGGAAAGGTGGAGGCAGAAGGGGAGAAGGGAGCAGATTCGTTGAGTTGCTTGACCACTCACCTTTGCCAAGAGCTGCTGTGTGTATTCTCTGTGTAAAAAAACTGGGAGAGAAATTGTGGAACCATTTAAAAACGAACCTTTGATAATACATTAACTGGCTCCCTCCCCCACAATCTCTATTTAAGGAAATAGAAACTGAGCTATGGAATTGGCTGCTACAGGATGTGGTTTAGATGCCCTTTGAAAAGAGGTACATTTGTGAAGAATATTCTGCCAAAGCATTTTAGTCATGACAGCTAAATAGGTCTTCACTGTGCAGAAGCAGTCTACCTCTGAATTGCTGTGCACTGGAGATAAGGAAAAGAGGAGGGTGGCCTGTTTGTGAGTTGCCCAGGAGTGTCCAGCTGGCTGCTGTCAAAACTTGATGATGCGAACCTTCAATTTGCTCCCAACAGCCTTGGGGGGATCATCATTCTTTGAACATGTCCCTCAATTTCCTTCTCCTTTTCAGGACTCAGATGCCTTTTACTGCCTTGCCGCCCCCTGCTCTGCCTCAGCCCCCAATATCGCAATTATGGATGGAGAGCGGAGCCAAACTGGCCGAAGACCAGGAGGAAGGTCTCTACAACTACATTCCCCTTCAGGGCAAGAAGAGAGCAGACCGATACAGAGATTCTGAAGAAGAATGAGCCATCGGGGAGATTAAAATATTCAGATGGGGATTTATGACCAGGGAGATGGGGTGGAAGGGGTCAGGGGAGAGGGCAGTGTTCTGCCTTCCCCTGCCTATTCCAGCAAACGGCTTGGCTCACTTTCTGCAGCTCTTTCCTCAAGAGTCTGTCTGTCTAAAATACTTTGCCCTGTTGCCCAAGGGTGCCTCTAAGCGGCAGGATTTGCCCAGTTAGCTGCTGTTCCTCTCCCTAGATCAGGGATGGGGAACTTGTGGCTCCCTCGATGATCTTGGGATCCAGCTCCCATCAGCCCCAGCCAACATGGTCTGTGCTCAAGGGATGGTGGGAATGGTTGATGCTGTTGTCTATGCTCTGGTATCCTCAAGGTTAGATTACTGCAATGCGTTATTTGTAGGGCTGCCTCTGAAGACGGTTTGGAAACTTCAGCTGGTGCAGAATTCAGCGGCCAGGTTGCTCACTGGAACAAGAGGGTTTGAACATATTGCATCAATCCTGGTCTGATTGCACCGGATTCCGATTACAGGGAATGACAAGACAAACTGTTAGAGTATATTGAACAGGCTAGATTAACAGAGGCAATTAGAGATCACCGTTTCGAAAAACATGGGGAAAATGCAGAGAATACTTCACAAAACAGTGCCCTAAAAGACATACCTGGACTTGTTTCAATTAATGTCTGCAGGAGACTTTGTGGATATTTAAGTTACAATTAGAAAAATCTTAATAATTATTCATAAAGGAAACAGCTTATAAGAAGTAAATAAGGAGGCCAGATACAGGATAAAGGAAGTCTTTTATTTGTATTGTTGTATGTTATGCTTATTGTATGTTATGTTCATGTTTAATGAGGGTGGATTTCTGTATTGGGGGGCAGGGGGTTTATGTTATGTTGTAAATAAAATTTCCAATAAAAATTTAAAAAAAATAGAAAAAATAAAGCATGCCCAGCGCACATCACTTCTCCCAAAGTCCGTCAACATGGACAGATTCTCCCCTCGCTGTGTGTGAGGTTTGGTTTAAACTGGAGAGAACGGCAGGCCTTGAAGCTGTGTGGCTGTGCACTAAGAAAAAAAGCAGCACTTCCTCACTTGGTAGACCACACTGGCCACGTCCCCAGATTCCTCTCTTCTCAGAAGAACAAAACAAAACCACGGCTCCCTCCACAGCTCCCCTCTAGTAATATCAGACTGCTGCGCGCCCTGCCTCTTGCATCAACTTTCAAAGGAACAATTGGGGTTTTGCCCATTGGCATTGTAAAAGAGTATTGGGAAATGATCCATAATGAATTGAAGAAGAAAAAAATTAAAAGTACTTTCCCTCCAAAACCAGAATCCTTTCTGTTGGGGATAATTCAGACTGAAATTCCCAGGTGTCAAAAAAGGTTATTTATGTATGCCACTACTGCAGCCTATGTTTTGTTAACCCAAAAATGGAAAACGAGCGAGATCCCAACTAAAGAAGAATGGCAACTTAAGTTGATAGAATATGCACAACTCACAGACTTAACATATGGAATGAGAGAACAAGAATAACATACGTTTAGAGAAGATTGGGAAACATTTATTGAATATATGGGAAATAATTGTGTATAGCTGAAAACGCTGGCAGCATTAAGATAAATTCAACAGTGTAAACAAGTTTTGATGGATGCAGTAATGGAATACTAAATGGCATAGTTTTTGCAAAATCTGCAGGGATTTATAATATGTAAAATGAACCATGGAAAGAGAAGAAGGGAAGTCATTGATATCTTAAGGATGTAAAATGAATATTTTAAATTGTAAAACAGAAAACGTAATAAAAATGATATAAAAAAAAAGAAAAGAGAAAGTGACGGCCTTCGAGATTCACGCTAATTTTGCAGTTCTCCAGCTGAGCAACATGTTCAAAAATGCACACTTAAGGTAAAGTGTGCATTTATTGGTGAAAATAGCATGCAGGGACACGTTACGATCAGGGGAAATTGCTTTGCAAGGATGTGCAGAAAATGCAAAATTGCACAGGCAAGTATGTATGCTAGGAGATATTCTTTCTAAGATGCTGCTGAGTTTTTATGAGAATTGAAAAATAAATAAATCACAAACTGATGTGTCAGTGTGGAGAACTGAGAGTGGGAAAAGGAGAGACTGAAAGGGACAAATCCACCCATTGCTTCACACAGCACCTGCCCTTTCCACTTCTGGGCCATCTCTTTCCTGCACAGCCTCGTGGTGGCTTTGTTGAGGATGGAAGAGAAGATCGCTGTAGAGGACCTCTTCGTCTTTTGCCGAGATGGGATCGTTCTTCAGCGTTGGTTCAGAGGCAGTCACAGTCGGTGGGGAGGCAATGGTGGCATAGGTGACGTCTGAGCTCTGAGGATGGAGAGGGAAACGGAGGGTGACCCACGGTTCAAGCTGGAAAGCAGAAATGGCTCAGGAACAGTCCATTGAGAAGGAGGTTTCTTTCCCAGTGTACCCCCCAGGGCTCTCTGCAAAATATACTTCAAACGGGATGACCAGCAAAATACCGTATTTTTCAATCTATAAGACGCCCCCAGGTATAAGATGCCCCCTATTTTGGGGGACTCAAATATAAGAAAATGGGGGGAGATGTATCCATGTATAAGACACCCCCTAATTTTTGACATTATTTTTAGGGGGGGACCTAGTGTTCTAACACGGAAAAATATGGTAATTTCTGGCACACACATAAGAACTTAAGAATATACACCAGGGGTCAGCAACCTTTTCCAGCCGTGGGCCAGTCCACCATCCCTCAGACCTTGTGGGGGGTCCAGACTATATATTTTTTTTCGGGGGGGGATGAACAAATTCCTATGCCCCACAAATAACCCAGAGATGCATTTAAAATAAAAGGACACATTCTACTCATGTAAAAACATGCTGATTCCCGGACTGTCCACGGGCCGGATTGAGAAGGCGATTGGGCTGGATTCAGCCCCCAGGCCTTAGGTTGCCTATCCCTGATATACACCTTTAGGCGCCAGGCAAAAACATTCCTCTTTAACCAGGTCTTTGGCCTATTGACACCCAATGCCCTTTTAAATGTGTTGTGGGAGGTGGGATTACTGGTTTCTTATTTTTATCATGCATTTTTTTGTTATTTTATACTGTACAGTGGTACCTCGGGTTAAGTACTTAATTCATTCTGGAGGTCCGTTCTTAACCTGAATCTGTTCTTAACCTGAAGCACCACTTTAGCTAATGGGGCCTCCTGCTGCTGCCGTGCCACTGCTGAGCGATTTCTGTTCTCATCCTGAAGCAAAGTTCTTAACCTGAGGTACTATTTCTGAGTTTGCGGAGTCTGTAACCTGAAGCGTCTGTAACCTGAAGCGTCTGTGACCCGAGGTACCACTGTAATTTGATGTTGTGAACCGCCCTGCGATCTGTGGATGTAGGGCAGTATACAAATAATAATAGAATAATAGATTTGCAGGGCTAGGCTAGTGGCCCATCTAGTCCAACATCCTGTTCTCGCAGTAGCCAACCTGATGCCTGTGGGAAACCCAGGAGCAGCATCCGAGCACAAGAGCAAAACTCTCCCCTCCTGTAGCTTCTAGCAACTGGTGCTCAGAAGCTTTGCTGCCTCCAGCTGTGGAGGCAGACAATAGCCACTGTGGTGAGCGGCCGCAACGGATGTGGCTGAATCAGTTCGTAAGTTCTGTTTTCTGTTTCTGACCTTGGCCTGACATATGTACCTGGGAACCTCACAGCCTATCGGGTAATCATCCCTTTTTGTTTATCACCCGGAGTAGTTTGGAAAGGACGCAGTTGGTGCTGTGGTCTAAACCACTGAGCCTCTTGGGCTTGCCGGTCGGAATCTTGGGCTTGCCGATCGAATCCCCGCGACAGAGTGAACTCCCGTTGCTCTGTCCCTTCTCCTGCCAACCTAGCAGTTCGAAAGCACGCCATTGCAAGTAGATAAATAGGTACCGCTGTGGCGGGAAGGTAAACGGCATTTCCATGCGCTCTGGCACTTGTCACAGTGTTTCCATTGCACCAGAATCGGTTTAGTCCTGCTGGCCACATGACCCGGAAAGCTGTCTGTGAACAAACACCAGCTCCCTTGGCCTGAAAGCGAGATGAGCGCCGCAACCCCAGTCGCCTTTGACTGGACATAACCATCCAGGTGTCCTTTACCTTTTTTTTTTTTTTGCCTTACCTTAGTTTGTGGGGTGGGGGATAAGGGCTGTAGCTGAGTGGCAAGGTATCTGCACTGCATGCAACAGCTCCCAGGTTTGATCCCTGATGGTATCTTCAGGTAGACTCCAGTCTGAAACCCTCAAGAGCCACTACCAGTCAATGCAGATAATACTGAGCTAGGCTGGCCAATGACTTGGTATAAAGGAGCTTCTTGTGTTCCTTTGTCCATGGATGGCCAATTTAGCAGTTATAGACACAAGAGGTTCACGAGTTCTTTTTTTGGTTTTGGTTTCCATTCAAGTGGCCATCCCCACTCCTGGCTGTAGCTAATTCTCTAAGGACAGCTACACACTTGTTTACTTTCTCACCTGGACGGAAGACCAATCATTACAATTCCTAAGCTTCTTTGAAAGCGATCCTGACCCATAAAACTGGTTTCAGTAAGAGGATGGACTCATTTCCCGAGCTCAGATGGAAGCAAAATGCAAACCTAAACCTTTCTACTTACTTTGACCTGAAAGTCTGTCTTTTGGGGTACCAACAACCCAAACATGTCTTGACTTGTTTCCTCCTTGCTTTCCTTTGTCTCAGATGCTAGCTGATATTTTGATGTGCCCAAGGCAAAAAGAACTAGAGAGAGAGAGAAAGGGAGTGAAAAGTTAAAAGTATGGTTATGCACCATCCTTATCTCTGATCTGTGAGAGACTCCACAAATTCCTGCACTGATCCAGGACTCTGTTTCCTTGGAATGAAGGTCAGCAGAGACTGTGGTGTCTCTAGGGTATATGGTTTTATTTACACACATAAACAACCAGAGCATAGGATGGAAGGTATCATAGTACTGACATCTCCATAGATCTTGCTTCCCCTTTAGCTTTCCAGGACAGCCCCCAAACCCAGAGCAAACATGTCTCTCTCTTAGAGATGGGAAAGCCTGGGGAAAACCCAGAAAAATTGGAAAGAAACCTGTCCCCAACCCCAATTTTTCTGCCCCCCCCCCCCGGGGGGGGGGGGGGCTTTCTCCAGCTTCCAGCTCTCACACAACTCTGCCTATTGTTCTCCTATGTAGGTAGGTAAGGAGCTGGAAGAAAAGCCAACCCATCTATTCTATGACACAGAGCGTCTTTTTTCGTTATGCTAAATTGTGGTACTTAACTAGCCAGCCCAAGTCATTAACTTAACAAAGTGGGCTGGTTTCCACTTACAGATTGTATTATTATGGGATTTTTAATAGCAGTGCATAGTTAATCTATGGAACTAGGCCCAAAGGGAGGCAGGCTCTTCTTCTGGGGTTTAAGTTGGATGGTCCCAAGGGCCCATCACTTACTGCCTTTCTTTCTCCAACAATAGTACGCAAACACGACTGCCGGGATCAGAAGCAGACTAGCCCACCATACATGCCCCATTGATGTAGCAGATGAATCTGGCAACTGAGCTGTGAAGATAAAAAATAAAGGAGCGGGGATGTGCTTAAAAACACACTAACAGGCTTCAAGACAAGTACATAACACAATGTTGAAAGCAAGTCTTTAAAGAAATAAATTATTTATACATACATACATACATACATACATACATACACTGTGGGCGGCTCACAATATAATATTATAAACATGATAAGACATCAAATATTAAAAAATTTCCTAAGCAGGGCGCCTTCAGGTGTCTTCTAAAAGTCAGGTAGTTGTTTATTGATGGGAGGGCATTCCACAGGGCGGGAGCCACTACCAAGAAGGCCCTCTGCCTTTTGATGATATGAACTAGCCAAACTTAACTCACCTATAATGGAAACCTCAATGCAGTTACTCCGTTCAGACAGTTGTCCTGCACTGTTTTCTTCCAAGTAGGCGTTCCACAGGGCGGGCACCACCACTGAGAAGGCCCTCTGCCTGGTTCCCTGTAACCTCACTTCTCGCAGGGAGGGAACTGCCAGAAGGCCCTCAGACCTGGACCTCTGTGTCTGGGCTGAACGATGGAGGTGGAGACGCTCCTTCAGATATACTGGACCGAGGCCGTTTAGGGCTTTCAAGGTCAACACCAACACTTTGAATTGTGCGCGGAAACATACTGGGAGCCAATGTAGGTCTTTCAAGACCAGTGTTATATGGTTTTGGTGGCTGCTCCCAGTCACCAGTCTAGCTGCCGCATTCTGGATTAGTTGTAGTTTCCAGGTCACCTTCAAAGTTAGCCCCATGTAGAGCACATTGCAGTAGTCCAATATGTAATATTTTACATATTTCCAATAATGAAATATGTTTTCAAAAATGGCAAAGGGTGTTTAAGGAGATAACAGAAATCACTGGGTTAAAGCTGACCAAAATTCCAGAGGTAGCATTGTTATCAATTTATGGTGGGGTGGAAGGTTCACAGGCTAGGAAGGACTTGCTCTCAAATTTATTGACAGAGCCATTTCCGACTTGGAGGAGAGGGGGTTGCGGGCTAACTCCTCCCACACACGCGCAGGGGCTGGCCTTTGCCCCCCGCGCGAGCAGGGAATCCCCGGGCATGTCACTGAGCCGGCCCGCCAATCAGCGGGCCGGGGAGGTGGGGCCTGGCCTACTTAAGGCCAGGCACGCCCGGAGACCGCCCTCTTTCCACCTGGGCAGCTGAGAGGTTTTTTTCCATCCCACCCACCCTTAGGCTTAGCTAGCTATGACCTTGCTATGGACTTCGGTTGGTCGCCGCAAGGGGCCTGGTAGGAATTTTTCCAACTTGGCGCACTTCGAGCCTTTTGGTTTTTTCGCCTACCTCGTAGCAAACATCACAACTTCCGCGGTATTGGCGGTTAGGCATTGGCAGGGGGAATTGTTATGCAAATGAAAGGGGGGGAAGGAAGCGCCATCACCTTCCCCCAATGAAAGGGGTAGTCCGGTAGAGGACTCCGGGGGGCGTTGCCTTGTCCGAAACCTAGGGAGGTAAGGGCCTCCGGCACGCCCCCGAGCGGTGACACCCGTGGGATCCTAGTTGGCGTACTTCAACAGGACCCCCACGGTTTGTGGACAACCCTTCCCGGTCTCCATGCCGGGTAGTCGATAGGAGCCAATGCCTAAAGCCAATACCTTTCAATTCTGTAATCAATAAAGTTGTGGCCTTTTTATGCCCATTAACCTAAAATATTGTGTCCAGTGTCTTCATTTCACATGGGGGAGGAGACTCGCCACGCAACTGCACGAATTATTATAGCTAGGAAGTGGAAGGGGCAAGAAGAATATAAAATGGAAGAATGGGATATAGCTATGAATGATAAATTAACATGTGCTATTAAGGTAAGATGGGGAATATGCAGGAGAAATGATTTTGAGGAGATATGGAGGGTGTTTGTAGAATTTGTACTGTTAAAACGGAAAGGGGTCAAACCATCACAAGTGGCACTGGAATTTTGGGAGATTTAATAGTTGCAATGGAATGGTCACAGTGGAGGGGTGCACATTTTTGTTTTTATTTATCTATGATTATTACTTTGTCAAAATCTAAGGAAGGAAGGAAGGAAGGAAGGAAGGAAGGAAGGAAGGAAGGAAGGAAGGAAGGAAGGAAGGAAGGAAGGAAGGAGGCTGGTAGTCGCAGCAAAGAACGGCATTGTTCCCACCCCTTGCTCTTTCCCCTCCATCCTTGAGTCTTGGAGTTCAAACACAAAACCCACAAGAGGACTGTCCTACTTCTAATGTGGGCTCTGTGTTCCCAGTGAGGCATGGCTCACCTGTGAGATTCACCGTTTGGCTCCAGGGAGACATGATCCATCGGCTGTTCAGTTTCTGCTCATACCTGCAAGCAAATCCCCCAGTGTGGATGCTGGCTGTGACTTGGACCAGGATGTTTGCAGAGGCGTTCAAGAAGGCATTCCTGGGTTCTCCGGAGTCCGCCAGAGACTCTTCACTGCTGGAGGAAATCTTCACCCCATCCTTGTAGAAATGGAACCTTTGCTCTGCGTCGCTGCCAAAGGCCGAGCAAGTGAGGCGCAGGAATCCCCCTTCATTCACCACTCCAGACGGAGGATCCACTGTCAGCACCGGGGCAGGAGGAGGATCTGGAGGAGCCAGCCACAAAGGAGAGGGGGTTAGGAGGGACCACAAGATGAGGAAAAGCTGTTGCTCAATGTCAGAGCATCTAGCTGCTTGTCGTAAAAGAAAATGAATACAATGGCTAAGTGATTTGGAGTCTGTGGCTCACTGAGGTTTTAAGGGGCAAGCCATAACTAAATCGGGTTCATCCAGGCAGGGTTGTCAACAGAGAGTCGTGGGTTCATGAATTCCCCACTTGGACTTCAGGAGGGGAGTGGAGAGGAGAAGATCAGGAGCATCTGTTGCACAATATTCAGGGGAAATGTGCAGTGTCCGGAAAGGTAAATGTTAGCTGGCTAAACTCTTGATCACAGTTTGGGGATCTGTACTACTCATGTCATGTGTAAGCCATCACATCCCCTAAAATGCATTAGGAGTCTCCACTGGTACAATAGAGGGATCTCCCCACTTCAGACCTTCTCCATCTGTCAATGGTATGAGGGTGGTGACCCCTTCCGCAACACATGTACTAAAATTGGGATGATACAGGAAAGATTAGCATGGCCCCAGCTCAAGGATGACATGCAAATTCGTGAAGAGTTCCATATTTTTTCCAGGAGATAATTTTTTTAATCAGGACTGGGAAACATTTGTAATATATTTGACAGAACCCTGTAAACAGTTAAAAACATTATCAAGAGTGAAATAAAACACTTGCAATGTGAAAAGAACTACAAGAGAAAATAGAGTTTTGTGGATAAATGGAGGGTAATATGATTTGCAGTGAAAAGGGTTATTTGTGGACTCCACAAAAGGGAGGGTGGAAGTCCGAGAATTCTGTATTTTTAAATTGGATTTTTTCTGTGAATTTAAAACCAGATTGTAAAACCAACAAAAATTATTATAAAAGAAGTAACTGGTATGAGGGTGATGTGTTGGAGCTTTCCAGCTTGCCCCCAGGCCCCTTGCCTGGTTTCTTACTCATGAGTAGTATTCATGTTTGACTAAGGGTTACAGCGCTATCGTCCAAGAAAAAAAGACCCACATTGCAGTCTGAGCAGATATCAACAAGGTTCCCACTTCCGAGGTAACCCTGGCATCTAAGAACGTCACCCGCTGGCTTATAACCACGCCAGACCAGTGGTCCTGCTAGCATTGTATACACTGACTGGCAGCATCTCTCTCCAGGTCCTCAGGCAGGAGAGTTTCCCAGACCTACCAGGAGACAACGGGGATTGAACCTGGGACATTCTAGGGCAGCCTTCCCCTTCATCTTCCAAGGGAATTATGCGTTTTTTAAGGCCTCACCCATCACTGAAATCCTGATCCTTCTGCTTTCTGGGGATGAGATGTTCCAGCTCGATTCCGCAGCTCGGTACGTGCAAAAATGATCCCCGCTGTCTTGAGGAAACAAGCGCCTCATGTACGTAAAGGAGGCCAGAGGAGAAGGGGGCCTGTAGACATGCAACAGCCATCGGTCCTTCCCAAAGAGAACCCTCGACATGAGAAGGTTTTCAGGAGCAGAGCATGTGAGGTTCACAATCTCCCCACTGCTGTAGGTGTGAGCAGTGGCGTAGCATGGGTTGTCAGCACCCGGGGCAAGGCAAGTAATTTGCGCCCCCTAACCCAATAGTCCCTCGCTCTCTCTCCGCACCGCACCGCACGCCTGGCACCCCCCCTCCACAGTGGGCAGCAACCCGGCAGCTTGGATCGGATTCACACAGCCAGTACTGCAGTGAGAGAGAGTGAGTGAGCCAGGTAGGGGCAGAGAGCTGCGAGTGCGTGCGTGCGCGCGCCCCCAGATGTTGCACCCGGTGTGGCCGCCCCCCCCCCTGCACCCCCCACGCTATGCCACTGGGTGTGATGCTCTGGGGACACAGAGAAGAACGGAGGACGAAGGCGGTCTGAGAAGCAAATAAACAGATAAGGAATAAGAAGCGAGGCTTATTTGGCAATGCCCCATTTCCCTTCAAAATGCAAAACATAAGACCGCAGGGGAGTTTGGCAGGGGAGGAGACCAGTGTGGCCTGCCACAAAATGTTGCAGTGTATGTCTAGCAGTTAATAGTTGTGTTCTTCTTGCAACAGGAGCCTCCTCGTCCTGTTCAGGATTTGTAGGGAAGGGGGGAGTTTCAGGGTGGGGGAAAGGATAAAACGTCCCCTTGCCCATCTCTTTCTCCTATAGTGCTAGGAGACAAGGGGCAGCCAGCCTAGTGGTGTGTTCAGGGGCCCCTCTGAAGCAGCTCCAGGTTCATTTCAAGGGGGGATTTCAAAATAAATTCACCTCCCCTGCAGGAGAAGCTTTGGAACAGTATACATGAGATTCTGCTAGCGACTGACGGAGCCATGCTTGAGGGGCTCCGTCGTAGGCAGAGGTTTGCGGACTTGGCCAAACTCTGAGGGACTAGGATTTTACGCACAAGCAGCTCATCATCCCATCACAATAGGGATTGATTTATTTTTCTCCCGAAACTGCAGCTCACCAGGGTTACTGCTGTTACAATGCCTATAGGGAGTCTCTCCAGGGACCATAATGTGAGTCTGAAATTGTCCTCTTAATCCAGCCCAAAGCATCCCCATAGTTCATACCTCCAGTGCCTCTTTCTCCCAGGGGGTACTCTTGTACACTTTGCCACAGTTAAGGGATATTATTATTATTATTATTATTATTATTATTATTTATTATTATCATCTATACCCCGCCCATCTGGCTGGGTCTCCCCAGCCACTCTGGGCGGCTCACAATATAATATTATAAACATGATAAGACATCAAATATTAAAAAAATTCTCAAGGAAGGCGCCTTTAGGTGTCTTCTAGAAGTCAAGTAGTTGTTTATTTCCTAGTGGGTGCCACTACCAAGAAGGCCCTCTGCCTTCTGATGATATGAACTAGCCAAACTTAACTCACCTATAATGGAAACCTCAATGTGGTTACTCCGTTCAGACAGTTTTCCTGCACTGTTTTCTTCCGAGTAGGCACAGACAAATGATTTCTTTATTTCCTGAAATCCTGCAGTAATTTCCAGGGTATTATCGAACTGTTCTTGGGGTCTAGTGTAATTACCATCTGCTTTAATTTCATAAAAGAAGAACTTGGCTGCCAGCTGCCCTTCCGGAGGGGAGCATTTCAACGTGATCCGTTGTCCCTGGAGAAAGGTCTGTCTTGGAGGGATGATGGACAGCTCTGGAGCTGGTGGAGGCAGAACTGCATTGGGGAAAGGGAAGAAGTGCAAGGGGGAAATGCCATTCAGCCTCTTCCTTAAGCTATTCTCCTTTGGTTCCTCATCCACAAATTCTTTAAATGAGTTGTTGGTTCAAGGTATGCCTGTTTAGCGCCAAGAATGCCTTGGTCCTTCTCAGTCCTGCATTAAACAAATGCTACACACAGATTTCCACAATCTACTTCCTTGGGGTCACTATCAAAACAACATTCTAATAATTCCATGTAATTAACTGGAGGAACATTTCAACAAAACCTTTTGATTTATGAGAAACATAATTTCATGAGATAAGCTCACCTAAAGAAGCATGTTTGAACCATGGGTTGCCAGATGTTGTTGGACTGCAATACCCATCAAGCTGCTTGGTGGATGACTGATGGGAGTTGTAGACCTATAATCTCTCTCCCCCTCAGTAAGCAAGCAGATTAATGAGAAAAGGAAATAGGACTTTGGGAGGACTACAGAATTTCTGATGATATTTGAATTTTGTACATATTCAAATTCTATTAATAAAATCCCCCTCCTCTTCCTTTGACCAGCCAAACTGCTCAGTTTCAATCCAGCTTCCCACTTCAACTTCCAAGAGATCCGTATTGCAAAGAAAGACCTCCTCACCCGGTAGTGAAATCCTGATGGAGTTGCTCTCTCTGGATGCAATCTCTCGCCCAGATTCCACAATGTGGTACCTGCAGGAGTAATCTCCACCATCTTGAATAACCAGGCGCAGGGTGTGTGTGATGTTGTTCAGAGAGGAGGGAAAGGAGGGCTTGACTGAATACAGATCCAGTTGGTCCCTGAAAAACTGGGTCCTTGATACATGACGGGTTTCGGAAGATGAGCACTTGAGTTCCACAGATTCCCCACTTGTATAGACATCCTTCTTTGGAGAAACAGAGAAAACTGGAGCACGGGGAAGGTCTGAAAGGGAAATTAAGGGAGCAGAGAGAAAGGAAGAGAAGTTTTTGTGGCTAGCTTCTTAAGCACTTCTGTCTCCCAGGAATTCAATGATACAGACTCAAATTGAAGTAACACTAGTTCCTATTGTCAGCTAACAAGATTTATGTTCTGGATAGGGTCCAGGAATCTTTGGCAGAGAATTCCCCATATATAAGATTAGGGCTACAATATGAGACTGTGCAACTTCCAGACCAATCCCCCCAGCACCTCTCCTTAACATTCAGCTATATTGAAAACATGAAGCAATGTTATAGCAATAGTGCTCTCTTGCCTTCCCTAAGGAACCAGGAGGATGTTGACTTTGTGACAATATTCAGGGACCTTGCTTTGTCTTCCTTGGACCTGGCAAAAACAACAGAATGGTTTGGGCAGAATCACCCAGATGGTTTAGACTTTGTGTGTATCATTCATTCACAAAGAGAATGTTCCTCACCTTGGTGAAGACCAGAATATTCCTCAAGCTCTGTTTCCAGCTACGTAAGCAAAGGCTTACACAGTTCTTCAACCTTGGGCCCCCAGATGTTGTTGAACTACAACTTCTGCTACGTTGGCAGGGGATGATGGGAGTTGTAGAGCAGCAACAATATCTGTGCCCCCCAAGACTGAAGAACTGCTTAAAATAAACCTGCCCCTTTGCTACATCACATTAAAGCTCATCTTCACGACAGACTTGAATCTTCAGTATTGTACTCTGTTGGCTTCCCCTAGCAACTATGATGGTGGCAGTTTTGTGACTATGCTGAGAGATCTTGGCCAGAGCTCCTTTCATCTCTCTCACAGTTACAACTACCAAAACGGCTTGGGCAGAGTAGGAGCCATGATCCCCAAGCTGGCTTAGCTTTCGTGCATGCAATTCTGTCACAAAGAGTACTTTTCTCACCAGTGATGGACAGCACAACCTCATTACTCAGTGAAGACCGGAAGAGTCCTCCTGAACTCTTTTCCCCCAGGTAAGCACAGACAAATGTTTTGTTTGTTTCCAGGTATTTTGTGGAAACCTCCAAGATATTTTCCGCCTGTTGTCCATACATGACTGGTACACCTCCTCTCTTTTCATAGAAATAGAACTCCGTTGCCCTCTGTCCTTCTGGGAGGGAGCACATCAATGAAGCCAGTTCTCCTCGAGCAAAAGTGTTGTGTGGAGGTAAGAGAGACAGCCAAGGGCCTGATGGATGTGCAGCCACAGTATCTGAGAAAAAGAGGGAGATACCTGATAATTTCCCTCTGAATTATCCTCAACTTTGATTACTGCTTGGGATTGACTGTCCCAACGCATCCCATTCCATCCTTTACTCCAATGCCTCGTAAACTCGAAATTAGATATTGAAAATCTCTCTCTCCTCCCTTCTCCCTTTCACCACCAATATGATGTCACAGCATTAAAAACTTCCCTAAACAGGGCTGTTTCAGATGTCTTCTAAAACTCAGATAGTTGTTTATTTCCTTGGTATCTGATGGGAGGGCATTCCACAGGGCGGGAGCCACTACTGAGAAGGCCCTCTGCCTGGTTCCCTGGAACCTCACTTCTCACAGTGAGGGAAGGGCCAGAAGGCCCTCAGAGCTGGACCTCAGTGTCCGGGCTGAATGATGTGAGTGGAGATGCTCCTTCAGGTATACTGGGCAGAGGCTGTTTAGAGCTTTCAATGTCGGCACCAACACTTTGAATTGTGCTCGGAAACATACTGGGAGTCAATGTTGGTCTTTCAGGACCAGTGTTACATGATATCAGTGGCCACTCCCAGTGACCAGTCTGGCTGCCACATTCTGGATTAGTTGTAGTTTCCAGGTCACCTTCAAAGGTAGCCCCACGTAAAATGCAGTGAAGTCTAAGTGGGAGATAACCAGAGCATGGATCACTCTGGCCAGACAGTCTGTGGGCAGGGAGGGTCTCATCCTGCATACCAGATGGAGCTGGTAGAAAGCTGCCCTGGACACAGAATTGACCTGCGCCTCCATGGACAGCGGTGAGTCCAAAATGACTCCCAGGCTGGACACCTGGTCCTTCAGGGGCACAGTTACCCCATTCAGAACCAGGGAGTCCTCCACACCTGCCCGCCCTCTGTCCCCCAAAACACTACTTCTGTCTTGTCAGGATTCAGCCTCAATCTGTTAGCTGCCATCCACCCAATCATGCAAAATGTGACACTCCTACATCCCATAGAGCTTCTGTCTCCTATCACAAAAGTTGAAAGAAGAACGGAAATCCACTTTACCTGCCTGGACTGATCTCCCGATGAGGATCTGGAGACAGACTGGAAGTGAAGAGCAAAGGAGAGATGCAGTGTGAATGTGAGATAGACGGCAAATTTCCAATCTGAGTTGGGCAGAGAGGTCACCAACCTGTCACCAAAGCAGCAGACTTCATCCTCAGTCAGTATCCCTGGAAGAACAACCACGGCTGGAGCCCCAAATCCACCTTCTCTCTGGTTTCTGTCCCAAGAGAGACAATGAACCGGCCTTGCCGGAGTCTGTCTTCTCAAAGCAAAGACTAAAGACAGGAAGCACAACATCACACCATCGATTCCAGCCCATTGTGTAGACACACACCCTGAGCTGTGTGCAGATCTCAGCCTGTAGGCTTTAGCCATAACCACAAACTTTATCCAGCT
Source organism: Podarcis muralis (assembly GCF_964188315.1). NCBI lineage: Eukaryota > Metazoa > Chordata > Lepidosauria > Squamata > Lacertidae > Podarcis > Podarcis muralis. The sequence continues at coordinate 5,899,861 of NC_135667.1, forward strand.
CCATCTAGGAACTGCTAATCACCTCTGATCTTGCTGTGCCATCACCTGTTTTTCTCTGCGGTCAAAGTTCTTGAAGCAACCCAAATGGAACAATGTGCAGCAGGATGCAAGAAAGGAAGAACAGAATTCAACTTTACCTGCATAGACGGATAGCCAAAGGAAGATCAGGAGATTGGAAGGAAAGAAGTGGGGAGAAAAGGATTGAGACAGACAGAAAGACAGACAGAGACAGAGAGATTGGGGTTTTCCCATTCTAGTACAGAGAAAAGGAAAATGATATATAAAGAAATGAACAGGGTGTTTAAAATAACCTTTGTGAAAAAGAAAAACAGAGGCTTTTCTTTGGGGAATTATAAAGACAGAATTACCTAACCTGACTATATTTTGAAGGAAAAAATATGAACAAATTCCTATGCCCCAATAATAACCCAGAGAGGCATTTTAAATAAAAGCACACATTCTACTCATGTAAAAATACGCTGATTACCGGACCGTCCACGGGCCGGGTTTAGAAGGTGATTGGGCCGGATCAGGCCCCCGGGCCTTAGTTAGCCTACCCATGGTTTAAAGGGTTTCTGGGACTGTGATTGAGAGTGTACTGCTTGTGATGATTTCAGTTCACAAAGCAATGATTCATTGCCTATAATTGTCAATTGGAGGGTTTGGGGGGGGGCATTCATTATCAGTTTTTCCTTTTATCATTACGCTTTCCTTTTCAGTTTGCAAGTCCTTACTGCCTTTTACTTTAGCTTTCATTTTTATCGAGTGAACAATACTGTTCACTGTGCAAAGGCTGTTCCTGAATGGAACTTAGTTCTGCATTAAGATCTTGCATGATCTTCTGAACGGATCAAGAGAAAGCTGGGTGATGCAGAGCTATTTAATGAACTGTTTGGAACCCGATCAAGTAAAACAATAGAAATTCCTAACTAACTGACCAATCACATCCATTCTGCCCCCCCCCCTTCCCGCCAACATAGTCTCTCCCCGCTCCTAACAAAAATCCTGGCTATGCCCATGTGTGCAGGCTGTCTTTCTGTCTCGCGAGGGAATACTTTCAGGGGAATAGCTTGGCTTCAGGGATGCATCAGTTTTCATCTTATCTCCAAAGGACACCATACAGGAAAGAAGAGAAAATGAGACTGAAACAAAAGAAAAAGTTTCGATTTACCGGTACTTATTTATTTGAAAGATTTCTTTAATTACAAAGAAAATACCCAAACAGGTCACATTATATAATTTTTTTATTTGATTTAAAAAAATATAAACATACAACAAAAATAATCCAAGATCAAAATATTGAGATTGGACAACGGGGCAAAGTATTTTAGACAGACTAACTCTTGAGCATGCGTAGGCAAACAAAGGCCCGGGGGCCGGATCCGGCTCAATGGCCTTCTAAACCCGGCCCGCGGACAATCCGGGAATCAGTGTGTTTTTACATGAGTAGAATGTGTCCTTTTCTTTAAAATGCATCTCTGGGTTATTTGTGGGGCATAGGAAGTCGTTCATATTTTTCCCTTCAAAATATAGTCCGGCCCCCCCACAAGGTCTGAGGGACAGTGGATCGGCCCCCTGCTGAAAAAGTTTGCTGACCCCTGCTCTTGAGGAAAGAGCTGCAGAAAGTGAGCCAAGCCGTATGCTGGAATAGGCAGGGGAAGGCGGAACACTGCCCTCTTCCCTGACCCCTTCCACCCCATCTCCCTGGTCGTAAATCCCCATCTGAACATTTTAATCTCCCCGATGGCTCATTCTTCTTCAGAATCTCTGTATCATTCCGCTCTCTTCTTGCCCTGAAGGGGAATGTTGTTGTAGAGACCTTCCTCCTGGTCTTCCGCCGGTTTGGCTCCGCTCTCCATCCATGATTGCGATATTGGGGGCTGAGGCAGAGCAGGGGGCAGCAAGGCAGTAAAAGGCGTCTGAGTCCTGAAAAGGAGAAGGAAATTGAGGGACATGTTCAAAGAATGGTGATCCCCCCAAGGCTGTTGGGAGCAAATTGAGGGTTTGCATCATCCAGTTTTGACAGCAACCAGCTGGACACTCCTGGGCAACTCACAAACAGGCCACCCTCCTCTTTTGCTTATCTCCAGTGCACGGCAATTCAGAGGTAGACTGCTTCTGCACAGTGAAGATCTACCTAGCTGTCATGACTAAAATGTTTTGGCAGAATATTCTTCACGAATGTACCTCTTTTCAAAAGGCATCTAAACCACATCCTGTAGCAGCCAATTCCATAGCTCAGTTTCTATTTCCTTAAATAGAAATTGGGGGGGGGGGGGAGTTATTGTATTGTCAAAGGTTTCATGGAGGAAGTGATGGTTTCAATATGAAAGACAGAAAGAATCTCCCAATCCCAGCCATGAATGGAGGGCGAAATAACCTCGCTAAACTATTTTATTTTATTTTTAAATGTTTCCACAGTTTCCGTCCCAGTTTCTTACACAGCGAATACACACAGTAGCTCACAGCAAAGGCGAACGGCCAAGTAACTCAAGGAATCCCCCTCTTGTGAGAAGTCCAAACTGCCATCAAACCATCTGTCTGAGGACAGAACCATGTAGCAGGAGCTGCCTGCCCTCCTGGGTCCAGAATAGAAACTAGAATAATAGAATCATAGAGTTGGAATGGATCCCCAAGGGTCATCTAGCCCTGCCTCCAGCAACCTGGAATCCTGCTCTGCTCCCTTCGCCCCTTCTGCCCCCAACTTTCCCTGTCCACTGGCTCTGTCCCTGTCCCAGCCACCCCATCCCTTACAGACATCTTCCCTTCTCTCCAACATGCCAATCATTTCCCCCTCCTGAATCAGGTAGGTAGCGGTGTTGGTCTGACGCAGTAGAAATATATTTTTAGAAATTTATAAAATTGTCCAGTAGCACCTTAGAGACCGACTGAGTTTGTTCTTGGTATGAGCTTTCGTGTGCATGCACACTTCTTCAGATACACTGAAACAGAAGTCACCAGACCTTTATATATAGTGAGAGGGTGGGGAGGGGTATTACTCAGAAGGGTGGTGGGAATGGATGATTGGCTGATAGTGGCAAACAGTCGACACCTATCAGCCAATCACCCATTCCCACCACCCTTCTGAGTAATACCCCTCCCCAACTTCTCACTATATATAAGGGTCTGGTGACTTCTGTTTCAGTGTATCTGAAGAAGTGTGCATGCACACGAAAGCTCATACCAAGAACAAACTTAGCTGGTCTCCAAGGTGCTACTGGACAATTGTTTTTTTTTTTTATGTATTTCCCCCTTCTTATCTGCCACCCTCAAACTTGTCCTATCGGTCCTTCTACTTGGATAGCTCAGTTGACTAGAGCGTGGTGCTGATGATGCCAAGGTTGCAGGTTTGATCCCCGTATGGGGCAGCTGCATATTCCTGCATTGCAGGGGGTTGGACTACATCAGGCACCCCCAAATTTAGCCCTCCAGATGTTTTGGGTCTGCAGTTCCCATCATCCCTGACTACTGGTCCTGTTAGCTAGGGATGATGGAAGTTGTAGTCCCAAAACATCAGGAGGGCCGAGTTTGGGGATGCCTGAACTAGATGATCCTCAGAATTCTATGATTCTATCTCTGAAACCCAGGGGAGCAGGAATTAGGAATGGCCTTCTGGTGGGCTTCCCAGAGGCATCTGGCTGGCTACAGTTGGAAAATGGAGGCTGGGCCAAATGACTCCCTTTTGCCTTGTGCTAAAAAGTTCTTTTTATCTTCTTTCAAAAAGGTGGCTTTTTTTAAGCAGCCACACCCTTGCAGCCTCTTGTCACTCCTGACTGCATGTCCCTGCTTCTGCTTTTAAGCGCACAGCAGTCCCGACTCCTCTGACGATGGGCCACACAAACCGCAGCGCCATGTCTAACAGCCTGGAGGAAGCTGCTTCTGACAGCTGCCCCCAGTTTTCGTACTCACTCACCTTGCTGTGATCACTCTCTTATCTGAGAAAAGAAAAGAAAAAGTTTGTGAATGTGTGTGACTCTTAAGCGAAGAAGGAGACACAAAGACAGGGCACCAGGGGTTCTCACATTTAGAGCATGTAAGGCGCAATATCCTCTAGAATGCTGCACTTTACATTGCTTGGCGGGGAATAGTGCTGCAACACTCACGAGAAGTGGGTGAAATATCAAGGATGGAAGGCAGCTATGCTCACCACTATACCACCAACATATTTTTGGGGGACACAATATATGAAAAATTAAAGAAAATGTTAAAATATACACTTCCTAAAAAAACAAAATTATTTTATTAGGTATTTTTACAACAAACATCCCAAAAGCTAATAAAAGAGTTTTTCTTTATGCTACTACGCCTGCCAGGATTCTTATAGCAAAGTATTGGAAAAGTAATGTAATACTGACAAAAGAAGAATGGCACCTAAAGCTATGTGAATATCTTGAATTAGCAAAATTAACAGAATTCATAAGAAACTATTCGGGAGATAGGATTAAAAAAAAGAATGGGATGTTTTTAAAAATTACATGATGCAACACGGTTCCAGTGATGACACTTGGCTGAGAATAGACTAAATTCCACAGAGATAAGAGAATAGTTCTCCACTGAGTAAAAATGAATGCAGAAATTTTAAGATATATGAAATTAGAAACCACATACAGTGGTACCTCAGGTTACATACGCTTCAGGTTACATACGCTTCAGGTTACGGACTCCGCTAACTCAGAAATAGTACCTCGGGTTAAGAACTTTGCTTCAGGATGAGAACAGAAATCGTGCTCTGGCAGCGCAGCGGCAGCAGGAGGCCCCATTAGCTAAAGTGGTGCTTCAGGTTAAGAACAGTTTCAGGTTAAGAACGGACCTCCGGAACGAATTAAGTACTTAACCCGAGGTACCACTGTAGTAGTAGAAGGTAGTCATCAAATAAATCAAGGTATAAAGCTAGAGATCAGGTATAGATAAGAAAGTAAGAGTGGCAAGGAGAAATCGATAAGCTGAAGATAAAAGGATTTCTTACAGGAAATATATGTTTATAATAATGTCGATGATGGTTTGAATTTATTGTACGTTTTTCATAAGATTTTTCGTTTAATTTTTTCTTTATGCTTTCTTTTCTCTTCTTTTTCTTTTTTCTCCTTTTCTAGCCTCTTATTGTGAAGATTTTTTCTTTTACAACAGAACAATGTAGTTCATTGTATGTAATTCTTAATGGGTAAATAAAGGGGGGAATTAAAGGATGGTTGTTGTTTAGGGCTTTGAGGGCCAAGAGGCCATCATTTTGAATCTGAAACAAACAGAGAGTCTGAAAGGGTCTTACAAAGGCTGACAGGATGTGCTCTTTATAAGTTGCTGTCTTTTGAAACCACAGGAGGTTTGAACAGTCTTCAATGGCAGCCCCATGGAGAGGGCCTTGCAAAGAATTTCAGATCTCTGTCCTGGAGAAATAGATGGGGCTGCTCCCTTTTATAACCCTGCTGCTGTGCTTCTAACAGCAACCTGACACACAGAAATGGAACAGGCGAGGTTTCTCCTGATAAAAAATACTGATGGAAATAGCTTCTCCCACAAATGCAGGTTTTGGTGTGTCAGGCTGCTGTTGAAGAGATGAGGACAAACACGATGGCAGAAGTAAAGAACAAATATGAGGAGCTCTAACAGGAAGTAAAAAAACTTGGTTTAACTGTATACAAATGATTTTGAGGAGATATGGAAGGTGTTTGTAGAATTTGTACTGTTAAAATGGAAAGGGGTCAAACCATCGAAAGGGGGTTGAAATTTTGGGAGGTTGGATAGTTGCAATGGAATGATCTTGGTGGTGGGGTGCACGTTTTCATTCTTATTTATTATTACTTTGTAAAAATAAAAAAATGAAGAAGGCATGCTCTGCATAAGCAGTTAGTGATAATTCTGGCTGTGACGAATCCACCAGGTGTTATTTCCACCCACATCTGCATTCTTCCTGGGATGTCGACCTCCCCAGGCTCAGCTTCCCCTGCCTTGCCAAATACCTTTGTACTTCCTCCTATAAATGCAGACAACAAACACCAGGAGGAGGAGACATCCACAGGTGCCACATCTAATGGCCAGTGAGATTAGACAAGGATATGAACCTGCAAGAGAATTGCTGTTGATCAGAACGGGGTTATTGATCAGAGAACTAGTCAACTGACTAGAACTAGGCAATTGTTACAAAACAAAGACTTGGCTAGTATCTATGAACTTTGCTGCTCCACATATTCCCCTCTTTGGCCATTCTATCTTCCACCCTTCCTCTTCCCTCCCTGGTCTCTGAAGGTCCATTGATTGTCCCTTTCTAAATATTATCCTTTGCAACCATCCATATTCTGTAGTTATAGGCTGCCTTTCAGGTCGGCCCTCTCAAACGGAAGCATGGCAACATCATAAAATTCCTATTTTATCATCTAAAACATAGCCACGCATGATAAAATAACAGTACAGTACCATCAGATATGAAACAATACCACCAGACAAAAATAATAACGGTACAAAAGCAAACAAATCAGGCAGCAGAAGCACTGCTTCCATTCATTTTCGTAGGGTGAAAATAATATTCCGCACTGAGCTGAATCAGGTGGGTTATTTACAGCGCAACCCTTATTTATTTATTTGTTTATTTGGACATTTTGCTCCCTTCTAGTGCAACTGCAGTACTCAGGGTGGCTTATTACCTATACAATCACAATTTTATACAAAAAGAAAGAAAGAAAGAAAGAAAGAAAGAAAGAAAGAAAGAGAGAGAGAGAGAGAAAACAGGGTCATGAGAGGGGTGTACCTTTTTCTGAATCGTCCTTCTTTTGGTCTGTGGTTGATTTGGGATCACAGCAGGCGGATGATTTCCTGCTCTCCTGAGCATTGGTGCTGCTGGTTGAGGTGCTATAATGTAGACTCAACTGCGAAGAGCAGTTGCATGATGCAAGGAGCTTTGTGTGTGTTGAGGGTGTTCTGGCGACGTAGTGAGAAGAGCTTGTTGATGAAGTTGCCAGTGTTGACTTTCTAGGGGGCCTGGTTGTGGTGGCAAAACTCAGAACAGCCTGGTCAGGGGTGGACAGTGGATGCATTGTGGAAAGTGGTTCATCTGCAGAGAGAATCAAAGAGAATCCTAAGGTCAGAAGGGATCCCCATGTGATGACATCCCTTGTATGTTCCTCGGGGCAGGCACCCTGCCTTTGTTTCCTTCGATGTTGTCCTGGAAGGGGCAATGCGTTTCAAAGGCAGACTGGAAACAAGCAAGCTGATAAATAATAGAAGAAAGGGGGAGTTTGGAAGGACTATGAAATTACGGGTGATCTTCGGATTCTGTACAGTGGTACCTCGGGTTACATACGCTTCAGGTTACAGACTCGGCTAACCCAGAAATAGTACCTCGGGTTAAGAACTTTACTTCAGGATGAGAACAGAAATAGTGCTCCGACAGCAGAGTGGTGGCAGGAGGCCCCCATTAGCTAAAGTGGTGCTTCAGGTTAAGAACAGTTTCAGGTTAAGAACGAACCTCTGGAACGAATTAAGTACTTAACCCGAGGTACCACTGTACATAGTCTACTAACAAAATTATTCTCCCTATTCCTCGCCTGCCCAACCTCCCCCAAACTCAGTCCACCTTCCCATTTCCCCCTCCAAGAGACCCATATTGCAAAGAAAGGCCTCCTCACCCCACACCAAAATCCTGATGGAATTGCTCTCTTTGGATGGGATCTCTCGCCCTGATACCACAATGTGGTACTTGCAGGAGTAATCGCCACCATCTTGAGGAAGAAGCAGTTGTATGTGTGTGGAGGTGTTCAGAGAGGAGGGGACATTGATGAGTTGCAGTTGCCTCTTGGCCTTGAAAAACTGGATCTTTGATACATCACGGCTTTCATAAGCTGAACATCTAAGTTTTATGGACTCCTCTCTTCTGTAGCTATCCTTTTCTGGCGAAACAGTTAAGACTGGGGGACGAGGGTGTTCTGAGAAGGAAGTAGAAGGAGAACAGAGAAAGGAAGAACAATCTTTGTTAAACACCTCTGTTTCAGGAATTTGGTGCATACCCATCTTACTGGTTAAATTATTTTAACAATAAACCCTCCAGTAAACCTTGGAATCTGTGGCTCTGGCGGGGTCTTGGAATCTCTAACAGACCACTCATGTCAGGCTTCAGGAAATTGGCTTATTCCCCCGTGGCAGTAGATAAGCAGAACAAAGGAAAATGAGTCTTCTTACCAGTTATAAACTTTAATAATCACAGCAAGAGAATAAAGAACACATCTCTCCTAGAAATGGCGGTGCTCCCAATTAAGGAATACACCCCCTGCCTATTAATCCACGTCACGTCTACACCTTGTAATCTGAGCTTGTACCCTCTGCGCTTTCTTTTCTGCCACTTTCTGAGCTGTCCATGACTTTGGAGAAGGGGGGTGAATGTTGTCCAGGGACTGTGAATCTGTCACCTTGTAAAATAACCAGGCTGACATTTCCCATGTTCCCCACTCCCTGCCAGACACTGAGACCTTTTGGATCTCTTCCATCAGCATGCAGAAGAAACTCTCTCACCTGTCATGACTACAGAGATGGGGGAACTTATTGGGGACTGGATCATCTGTCGTGAATTCTGCACCCAGTATAGGCATCTGTATACTCCAGCAGTATTTTTATTCACACGGAATGCTGCATAGGGACCGCTTCCTTGATCTGGCAACACCTTGTAGTTCTGATCATGTTGTTTCTTGTAGAAGTTGAATCCTGCCACGTCCATTTCCTCGGGAGCTGAACACGTCAAGGTAACCCGTTCTCCTGGACTGTAAACAGGTTCCTGTGGTTGCTGAAAAAGTTCAGCAGGTGGGAAGGACGCTGGGTTCCACAGGAAGCAGAGGGAGAGAAGCATCCAAAGATTTAGGGAACAACGCAAAAGGGAAAGGTTTTCTGTTTTCTCACAATTTCCTTTCTAAGACTGACACATACTGTATGTTTCCTTCCATTTCATTAAAGGATTTCTACCCCGCTTTTCATTCACAGAAATAAATACCCAACTAGTCTACATAATAAAAAATAATAGGAGAGAACAAATCTGTGAAAAATAATCAAGAAAATCAGTGCCGGATTTACGTATAAGCTAAACAAGCTATAGCTTAGGGCCCCACTCTCTTGGGGCCCCCCAAAAAATTTAAAGGAAAAACAACAACCTGGATGTACATTTCCAAAACATAAGATAAAAAACAAAGAAAATAAAACCTACATACAGCAACTGTGTTTTGTGTTGTGCAGGCTCCTGTGATGTAAGTCATGGGCCCCGCCTGCTAGCCAGCTCCCTAAAATATCGCTGGTTTGCTCATTTCTGTATATAGGGTGCCTACATTCTACATGTGCAAATGGCTTTAGATACCTATTAGGTTCATAAATTACCATATAGCATATATTCAACCCAAAAAACAGCAACAATTTGTTGTTGACAAAGGACAGCTGGAAATACAAAAGGCCCCATTACCTTCAGTAGTTTAGGGCCTCATCAAACCTAAATCCTACCTTGAATAAACTCACCAGGGATGGAAACGTTGATGCGATTACTCAGTTCAGACAGTTGTCCTGCACTGCTTTCTTCCATGTAGGCACAGACAAATGATTTCTTTATTTCCTGAAATTCTGCAGTGATTTCCAGGGTATTATTGAACTGTTCTTGGAGTTTAGTCCACCCACGTTCTGCCTTCATTTCATAAAATAAGAACTTGGCTGCCAGCTGCCCTTCCGGGTGGGAGCATTTCAACTTGAACCGTTGTCCCTGGAGAAAGGACTGTCTTGGAGGGATGATGGACAGCTCTGGAGCTGGTGGAGGCAGAACTGCATTGGGGAAAGGGAAGAAGTGCAAGGGGGAAATACCATTCAGCCCCTTCCCTCTTGTAGTCCCTCATCCACATGAGGGTTGGTTCAAGGTATGCTTGTTTAGTGCCAAGAATGCCTTGGTCCTTCTTAGTCCTGCATTAAACAAATGCTACACACAGATTTCCACAATCTACTTCCTTGGGGTCACTATCAAAATCACCTGAACAGCATTCCAATAATTCTATTCCATTAACTGGTGGAACTTTTCAGCAAAACCTTTTGATTTTTGACAAACATAATTTCTCGAGAAAAGCTCACCTAAACAAGCATGTTTGAACCTTGGGTTGCCAGATGTTGTTGGACTGCAATACCCATCAAGCTGCTTGGTGGATGACTGATGGGAGTTGTAGACCTATAATCTCTCTCCCCCTCAATAAGCAAGCAGATAAATGAGAAAAGGAAATAGGACTTTGGGAGGATTACAGAATCAGCTACTCCAACAACTCTTTCCGTGTCACCTACTCCTGCTGCAACACCGACTACCCGCCTCCCCTTGGTCTGCGTGGCCACTGTCCTGCCCCATTGCTACATCAATTCATGCATTTCTATCAATGCATGCAATTCTGTCACGATGAGTACGTTTCTCACCAGTGATGGACAGCACAACCTTGTTACTCAGTGAAGACAGGAAGAGTTCTTCTGCACTCTTTCCCCCCAGGTAAGAACAGACAGTATCTGCCTACCACTCAGTACTTGAAGTTATATTAACTGGATTACCTGCAAGGGCCGCCATCCAGGAGGGAGCAAAAAATGAGGCTGAAAAACAACAGAGGAGAAAAATGTGATGCTTAGATATATATATAAAACGTTTTTGGCATTGTTTCAAGTTTCATAATCTGGACTCCTAAATAGCCTCATACACATTTTTTTTCTCCCAAAGCAATACCCCCTAATCTGACGCATTTCTGGAGGTTATGATTTTATTTTGGGGTTTTTTCAGGAAAGCTAAAAGTTAAAAAGAGCCAACTTTCCCATGCCAGTGACATTGTGTGGATGCTGTGAATGATTTGCCTGAGACATGCTCATCCCTCCCTAAAGACACACCTGGAAACAGAGAACAGAGGCAGGAGATTTGAGTAAACACAGACAGTGGAAAGTGGGAAGGGAAGTGTAGATAGGAGGCTCCAGAAGAAGGAAAAGAGTGGGGTTGGAGGGGAGAAGAAAAGGGTCTTACCCAGGAGGACAAAGAGATGGCCAATTTGCTCCATGCTTCAAAGTCTGAGTTTAGAAGAAGCGGCTTCAGCAGCAACACTGAGCTGATGCATCTGCAATAGTAATCTTCTTTCCAAACACACTGAGAAGAAACACAGTGGCGTTGCTGAGCATTCTGGGTGCGCCACTGGTGTCAAACGGGGCTGACCACCAGGGTGGCCTCAAGAAGAGTTCCCAGCATGCCTTGCAGCACTGAGCTGCTCTGCAGAAGCTGTCATGGCCACTCTCAAATGCAGATGTGGAAGCTGAGAGAAATTGGGTAACTGATAAAATGCTGAGCACGTTAGCACCTACCATAGGGAACATAGGGAAGCTGGGGCTTTTTAAAGTCAATGGGGGATGACAAAAGATCTTTGAAAAACACAAACACTCATTTACAGTTCTCAAGCACAATACACACAGCGTCACACCGGATGGAGGCGCAGCTATTTTGCACAGCATCACACAGGATGAAACGGTCCTCATGCTGGCTTGTGGTCCTCGCTTTCTCTTTTGTGCTTATTTTTGGAAACTGGTTTTTTGGGGGCAGCTCTGTGACACGTACAGAGCAAGAAGTGTGACGTGAAGGAGAAGCAGAGGGAGGGCTTGAAAAAAGTGTCCTTGACGCCAATGCCTTTTACACGGGAAAAGAGGCAAGGCTGGCAATCTTTCTCCACTTCCTAATTTCACTTCTCATTTCATTCCTCTCTTCCCATTAACCATGGCTTGCATGTCCCTGACTGAGAAATCCCAGACAATCTGCCTCAAATTATTCCCTTCCCCTCTCACAGAGTCACAAACCTGAGGAAACCCTTAGCAAGCTACAGCGCCCTGAATTCTTGGAAGAAAGGAATGTTCTTCAAATGTGATTTGAAGGTATAAGTCTGTACCCAGCCTAAGTTCCTGGAATAAGAAAGCTTCAAACATTCTTTCTGATAGATCGGACACAAACAGTGAGGATTGGACGTGTAACATCTAATTCCTTAAAAATCAGGACTGGCATACCACAGGGATGTGTGCTAAGTCCCTACCTGTATTCATTGTATACATACGATTGTGCATCATCTGACCCGCCTGCTGCAATTATTAAGTTTGCAGATGACATCACCATAATGGGTTTAATAACAGGTGGAGACGAATCAACGTATAGAAGGGAGTTCCAAAAAATATCTACATGGTGCCTAGGGAACAACTTGCACCTTAATATCATCAAGACAAAGGAGATGGTGTTGGACTTTCAGAGGAAGAGAGGAGACCTAACCCCGCTGTACATCGGGGATGGCTGTGTGGAGAGAGTCTCTTCCTTTAAATTCCTAGGAGTTTATCTCAGTGAAGACCTTACTTGGAAAATAAATACAACCCAGGTGGTTAAGAAAGCCCAACAGAGACTCCATCTCCTCAGAGTCTTGCAGAAGAACAATGTCAATCAACATCTGATTATCTCCTTCTACCGGTCCCCAATAGAAAGTGTCCTTTCATACTGCATCATGGTGTGGTATGCTGGTTTGACATCATCTGATAGGAAGTGCCTACAGAGGGTCGTGAACACAGCACAAGATATTATGGGCTGTCCCGTGAATCCACTGGATGAAATAGCAGAAGTACGTTGCCTCAGAAGAGTGAGGAAAATTCTCAGGGATGATTCACACCATGGCCAGCACTTTCTTGATCTCCTGCCCTCAGGCAGAAGATATAGGAGCATGATTAGTCGCACCAACAGGGTAAAGAACAGCTTCTATCCATGGGCTGTTAGGCTGCTGAATGAAAAGATAACAACAGGGCAACTGACTTTCGGGTTTGGTGGGTGGGTGTCAGTAAACGAGGGGAATTAAGACTAAGAGAGCTGAGTGGGGGGTGCTCGTGTAATCTCACTCTATACAAGTTATACGAGTGACAATAAAGTATTTCAACTCAATTTGCCTCTGACAATGTGATTTTATATCTCTCTATATACAACAAAGGGACGCGGGTGGTGCTGTGGGTAAAACCTCAGCGCCTAGGACTTGCCGAATGCATGGTCGGCAGTTCGAATCCCCGCGGCGGGGTGCGCTCCCGTCATTCGGTCCCAGCGCCTGCCAACCTAGCAGTTCGAAAGCACCCCCGGGTGCAAGTAGATAAATAGGGACCGCTTACCAGCGGGAAGGTAAACGGCGTTCCGTGTGCTGCGCTGGCTCGCCAGATGCAGCTTGTCACGCTGGCCACGTGACCCGGAAGTGCTCCGGACAGCGCTGGCCCCCGGCCTATATAGAGTGAGATGAGCGCACAACCCTAGAGTCTGGCAAGACTGGCCCGTATGGGCAGGGGTACCTTTACCTTTTTATATACAACAAAAGTCTGTAAGCAAGTCCTCCACCCTCTTCACACTCCCAAATGTCAGCTTCTTTAATGCAAAGCATGTTGTAAATGATTGTGGTCTGGCCTGTGGCCAACAGCTCTTGACCGCCGTCACATGTCTTGTCTTATTCATAGCCTTTCTCCCACTTCCTCTGACTCTGGGGCTGTGAAAGGATATAAAATGAAAGAATGGTATAAAGAGGTGTGGGCTATAGCTATGAATGATAAATTAACATGTGCTATTAAGACAGGGAATATAAGAAATGGTTTTGTGGAGGTATGAAGGGCGTTTGTAGAATTTGTATTGTTTAAATGGAAAGGGGTCAAACCATCGCAAGAAGTGCTGAATTTTTGGGAGGTTGGATAGTTACAGTGGAATGATCTCGGTGGTGGGGGTGCACATTTTCATTCTGATTTATTTTTTATTATTACTTTGTCAAAAAAAGAAGAAGAAAAGAATTCTAGAACTTGAGAGTTGGAAGGGACTCTGAGTCCAGCCCCCTGCAATACAGGAATCTTAACGAAAGCATCCATGACAGACACCCATCCAACCTCTGCTGAGAAACCTCCAAGGAAGGAGAGCCCACAACCTCTCAAAGCAACTACTCTATTCCCAACTCAAGAATGGAAAGCAAAATACAAAAGAGATCTTTAAAGACTCTCTCAAGGCACATATTTTTAAAATGTAATATAAAAACTGACAACTGGGAAACACTGGCCTGTGAGCGCTCCAGTTGGAGAACAGCCTTGACCAAAGGTGTCCTGGGCTTTGAAGACACTCGAACTCAGGACGCAAGGGAGAAACGTGCTAAGAGGAAGGCACGCTTGGCAAAACCACACCGTGATCAGCTCCCATCTGGAGACCTATGTCACCACTATGGAAGGACGTGTGGGTCCAGAATTGGCCTCCACAGTCACTTACGGACTCATTGTTAAGACCGTGTTCATGGAAGACAATCTTACTATGAGAGATTGGCAAAGAAGAAGAGGATGGCCCTGGATGCTTTAGTTGAGATTCCTGCATTGCAGGGCCTTCCAACGCTACAGTTTTCTGGTTGCATGAGATTGTACAGAAAATGGACAAAAAGAACATATTCCTATACGCAACAGCAGCGGCTAGAATGGTAGTGACAAACAAAATTGGAAATCAGAAAAAAATACCTGAATTACTAGAATGGTGAGCTAAAATTTGTGAATTTGCGGAGATGACAAAACTAGAGGCTGCTCTAATCAAAAAACTGACAAAAATGGGAATGCATACAGGGATATATTGGTTTGGTTTCAGAGCTTAAATTTAACATGCAAGAGCCTGAAGGACACAAAAGAACATTACAATACAAACTGGAAAACGAATTTAATAGCTGTTAACACAACAGTATCCAGAGAAGATCGCACCTGGGTGAAGGGAAGTAACGGGTATAGAGGGAGGAAAGTATAAGGCAATAATTGGAAAACTGTAGAGGACAAATGCGCCATTTAGGAGGTCAAGAACAAGGAATTAAAAGAAGAAGATTGAAGTTAATGAACAGTAAAATAAGGAAATTTGAGAAGAATTTAGTACAAATGAAAACATGAGAGTTAAGTTCTTGCTTCTGTCTGGGTTTCTTTTGGTTGTAAAGTTTTTTGTTGTAAAGGTTTATTTTGGTTGTAAAGTCCTCTTTTGTAAAGAATGTACATAAAACCAATAAACCAAATGACTAAACAAACAAACAAAGAAGAAGAAGAGATTGTACAGAAAATTAATCTCTGCTGAGCGTATTTCAGGGGCTCCTTAGGCCAATGAATGGGGAAACTGAGGAGAAAGAGAGGCAAATGGGACTTTTTCCAAGCTGAGGGAGAAGACCAGGAAAACCGGAAGAAGCCCCCGAATCTTCTGCTTGAGGCAGGAGGGGAACCCCAAAGCATCCTCTGGCCAGGGACCCCCCTAAAACCCCTCATGGGCGCCTGAGGGAATTACATGAATTAATGGATTTCAAACTGTGGCTGCTTAGGAGGCCTCCGGATATGAGGACCAACCCTTCTTTTTCCAGACTGCTTCCCGCCACCCTCACAGTCAAGAGCCTATACATTTTATGAAATAAATCAGTTGCCCCTGAGAAGAGGACAAGAAAGAACTTTTTGAATCCCCACGAAAGAAAGATGGCCGCCTTCCTGGCCTTGCCAAGGCTCCCCTGACTCTCCCTGAGGGGAGAGGGGGAGGGGCAGCTCTTCCAGCACTTTCTAGGGCAGCCTGCCTCAACCTCGGCCCGCCAGATGTCTCGAGACTACAATTCCCATCATCCCTGACCACTGGGCCTGCTAGCTAGGGATCATGGGAGTTGTAGGCCTAAAAACATCTGGAGGGCTGAGGCTGAGGAAGCCTGTAATCTAGGGGGAGGAAAAAGGCGGGAAAAGGCCTCAGGCGGAGGGAGGTCTTCATATCCCTGCTTCATATCCCGGCCTGTTCTGAGGAGAAAAATATCCCCTTTCTGAGAAAAGTGTCTCATTTTGGAGGAGAAAAAGCATCTCCTCAGGAACAACCCATTTATTTTATTCATTTATATCTATACGCCTCTTGTTTGCAAAGAAAAGAAAAGAAAAGAAAAGAACCCTCAAAGCAGTTTACAAAGGAGAAAGCAGTAAAACTGAGAAAGATTCACAGGCGTACTTTGAAACATACAAAAGTTGGAATGCTGAAATGGATAAAGATTTCCTCAGCTTTCCGTCATGGCGCTCCTTAGGTTTACTCTTACTCCATTGTTTTGAGGATGGGTTATAATAATGGACAGAAGCCATACCATAAATTGGTAATTGCGCAGGCGATGTGCAGGGAGAGAGGATGAGTGAATTTTGAAACCAAAGTTGGAAAAGTTATTGTACTGAGAGCAGTGAAGAAGGGAGGAAAATAAAGGAACATCTGAGGGGTGGGAAGTCAGCTTTTAAATTATTATTATTATTATTAGTAGTAGTAGTAGTAGTAGTACCCCACCCACCTGACTGGGTTGCGCCAGCCACTCTGGGCAGCTTCCAACATATATAAAAACACAGTAAAGTTTTAAACCATAAAAAGCTTCCTTATACAGGGCTGCTTTCAGACGTTACTAAATGTTATATAATTGCTCATCTCCTTAACATCTGATGGAAGGGCATTCCACAGGGAAGGGCGAGAAGGCCCTCTGCCAATCAATTTGTATTAATTTGGTGAAAAATTGTTTAAAATTATGGAAAATCAATTTTAAAAATTGGCAAAAAAGAACTCAATTTTAAAAAACACAATTAAACATTTTGTGACTTTCTAGGAAGAGCAAAGCACCACCAGGTGGCTTGGTCATTATGTCTTCCTGTCTGTCTTTCTTTTGCACGAGTCTGTTGACTTCTGTTTCAGTGTATTTGAAGAAGTGTGCATGCACAGGAAAGCTTATACCCACAACAAACTTAGTTGGTCTCTAACCAGATTTAATGTGTTCCCCTCAAATGTGCTGAGCAATAGATTTTCTAACGGTAAAACCTCTGTTTTATGCGCATGTGACAACAAATCAATAGAATCCCTTTATCATATCTTGTTTAATTGCCCCTTATACACTGTTACCCAATCAAGGATCCTGAGTTCAATCATTCTGGAAATTGCTGCTAAACCACCTGAATTACATCTAGCTTATCTACTCCAGGACATTGACTCTTATAGAACATTACAGGTTGCCAGATTCCTGATTTCAGTTCTTTCATATAAAAGACTTCATGGAATGCTGCATGACTATTAAAAATCCAGTAAACTCTATGCACCATCTTTATCTTCAAGGCCATAACACGGTACATCTAGAGATTGTAAGTAATGTGAAGGAGATTATGCGTTGAAATATTTTAGATTGTAAAATGCTATTTTATCTATTGATTTGTTTTACCTTGTGGGCTTATAGCCGAATAAAGTATTATCTATCAAACTTAGTTGGTCTCTAAGGTGCAAATGGACAATTTTATTTACTTATTTCCTTTGCATGTACATTTTGTACGTGCATCTCTGCTACACCCAGTCATGGAAGGCTCAGCTCATTTAGTGTGGCCCATAGAATCCTAGAATTCCAGAACTTTCCACCCCAGTGGGGCAGACGGTTCACAGGGAATGAAGGACTTGCTCACAAATTTTAATGACAGCTGCACAAATTATTATAGCTAGGAAGTGCAAGGGGCAAGAAGAATATAAAATGGAAGAATGGGATAAAGAGGAGTGGGGTATAGCTATGAATGATAAATTAACATGTGCTATGAAGGTAAGACAGGGAATACGCAGGAGAAATGATTTTGAGGAGATATGGAAGGTGTTTGGGGAATTTGTACTGCTTAAACGGAAAGGGGTCAAACCATCACAAGAGGTGTTGAAATTTTGGGAGGCTGGATAGTTGCAATGGAATGATCTCGGTGGTGGGGCGCACATTTTTATTCTGATTTATTTATGATTATTACTTTGTCAAAAAAAAAAAAGAATTCTAGAACTGTGTCCAGCCCCCTGCAATGCAGGAATCTTAACTAAAGCATCCATGACAGATGACCATCCAACCTCTACTTAAAAACCACCAGTGAAAGGAGTCCGTTCTACTGTCAAACAGCTCTTACCCTCAAAAAGTTATTCCTGATGTTGAGTCAGAATCTCCTTTCTTGTAACTTGGAGCACTTGCTTTGGGTCCTACCCTCCAGAGCAGGAGAAAACGAGCTTGCTCCATCTCCCAGCACTTTAGATATTTGAAGATCATCTCTCTTCTCAGTCTCCTCTTTTCCAGCCTAAACATACCCAATTCCCTCAAAATGATTTCTCCTAAGCCTTGTTTTCCAGACCCTTGATCATCTTGGTTGCCCTTCTTTGCCCACTTTCCAGCTTGTCGATATCCTTCTTAAATTGTGGTGCCCAGAACTGGACACAATACTTCAGGTGGAGTTTGAAGAGGGTGATACTATGAGCTCCCTTGATATGGACACTGTACTTCTGTTGATGCAGCCTAGAATAGCATTAGCTTTTCTTCTTTTTCTGCCGTATGACCCTGTTGACTCATGTTAAGCCTGTGGTCTACTAAGACCCCTAGATCCTTTTCACATGTACCCCCAGCAAGCCTGATGCTCCCCCAGCTTATACTGATGCAGCTGGTTATTTCTGCCCAAGTCAGAACCTGACATTTGTCCTTATTCAAATTCTAGCAGAGCACACCCACACACCCACAAACAAACTCACAAACAGGGCTCCAAACAGCTCAGACAAGCAACCAGCCTTAATCCAAAAGACACAAGCTCACTCTCTTCAGTCTCCTCCCTCGCAAATGTCCCTGTTTACAAGTCCTCCATCCTGTTGGGTTTCTGACTAGCTGAAGCTTCAGACACCAGAAGGATCTATTGGAGACTCTTTGCTTTCACCTGCTGGTTGGCTGAAGTATTGAGAGCGTATTTTAAATTTGTCGCTGCTGCCACCTGTTGCAGAGTTTATATTGCAACACACTCACAATTTGGCATCTATGTTGGAACAGGCAATCTCTCAGATTGTATCCTTGGATTAACCTCGAGCAAGGCCAGAGGACATAAACTTCCAACGGCACATCTAGCTATTGCAAATCCTTTTCTTTACCTAATAATAATAATAATAATAATTATTATTATTATTATTTTATTATTTATATCCCGCCCATCTGGGCAGTTTACAGCATATCTAAAAACATCGTCTTTAAAACTTCCCTAAACAGGGCTGCCTTCAGATGCCCTCCAAAAGTCAGATAGGTGTTTATTTCCTTGACATCTGAAGGGCCAGCATTCCACAGGGAGGGTGCCACTACCAAGAAGGTCCTCTGTCCTCTACCTAGAACAAGGCTGGGGGAACCTGTAGCCTTCCAGTTGTTGTTGGACCAAAGTGTATCTGCCCAAGCCAGCATGGTCAATGGTCAGGGGATGATTGGGTGGGCTGTACTTAGATATGTCAGAAGATTAAAATGAGAATGGAAAAGGAAGTGGTAGCTGCTACAGTATGAATGTTTATCTGTGGTCTGGAACATATGAGCGAATATGTTTGGTATTCATTCCTATCATTTTTTATTAATCCAATACATTTGACTGATTGATTGATTGATTGATTGATTGAATTTATATACTGCCCTATACCCGGAGGACTCAGGACGGTTCACAGCACAACATGAGTCTCGAACTGATGACCCTGGCATTAAAGAGTCTCACGCTCTCCCGGCTGCACCATCCACAACCTCCAATTATTCACTGAAAAAAGTATTGTTTTGACATTTCCTTTACATTGAAATGGATGTAAGTTATGTAACTAGCGAACAGCATGATGAAATATGTAGTATTTGGCAGAAGCAGAACTGCAGCAGCATGGAAACAGCACTGATTGTGATGAATACATGACAGAATGGAAATTGCTGCCTTCTGGTATTCCTGGTTGTAGTCTGGTTTGGAAGAAAAGAAGGAATTGATATGTGGGAACACCCTCGCCCCTGCTCTGCTTGATAAACAGGGGATTCCTCTGGAGGCATCCAATGTAGAAATCTATCCAGCCTTTCTTTAAGAAGGCTCTATGCCTCCACCTTGACCAGGGATGCTTGAGAGATTTAGTCTTTGTGAATTCCAGTATAAGCTGATTGGATCTGTATTGCCTGGACTAATATATAAGTTGGGCCTGGTGGAAGTTTTCGCGGGTGCTGGTTAATGTTTATTCAGTATTGTTATGTTCTTGCAAAGCAAACAGTTTGGGTAAAGGTAAAGGTAAAGGGACCCCTGACCATTAGGTCCAGTCATGGCCGACTCTGGGGTTGCGGCACTCATTATTGGCCGAGGGAGCCGGCGTACAGCTTCCAGGTCATGTGGCCAGCATGACTAAGCCGCTTCTGGCAAACCAGAGCAGTGCACGGAAACGCTGTTTACCTTCCCGCCGGAGCGGTACCTATTTATCTACTTGTGCTTTCGAACTGCTAGGTTGGCAGGAGCAGGGACCAAGCAACGGGAGCTCACCCCGTCGCGGGGATTCGAACCGCCAACCTTCTGATCGGCAAGTCCTAGGCTCTGTGGTTTAACCCACAATGCCACCTGTGTCTCAGTTTTGGTAGGTTCTTTCTAAATGAAAAATGGTATAGACCTCTGTTCAATAATACTTTTTTAAAAATTACTTTTAGCTTATGAGGCATGGCAATAGGATTTTTAAGTGGCTAAACTTCGGAGTGCAGGGAGAGGTTGAGAGGAAGTTGGTGCAGGAAGTGGTTTTGAGCTGATGTATTCATTGAACAGACTCCGGTTCCAAATTCTAAGCTAAGATGGTGAGCCCGAGAAGGAGGACAGTAAGAGACAAGAACTTCAGCACCTTGGACAGAACCAAGGGAGCAGGCAACTTTGCCCCACACATCCCTAGCTTGAACTGAGCCCTTCTATCAAGGCTGGACCTACTAGATGTTGAAGGACCACAAAGGCCATCATTGCTGGACAATGACTCTCCTGGGTGGTAATTATGAGAATTCAATAACACCTTGGGGGGGGGGGCAAAGCTTCCCTACCTGTCTGAAGAATGGAGAACTTCAGACAAGTAGTTCTGTGGGCTCTGTTGCCTCCTTGTTAATTGATACAGTTACAAGAGATACACCTGAACCCACACATGTGTACACCATTGTGTAGATCCATTGTGCACTCTTGAGAAGAACAGAACCTCTGTTAAAAAGTGCATGTATACCCTTAACCCTTAGGCCTCTTATAATTTGTCACAGCAGGAAGTGGAACAAAGATTGGTTTATTATGAAAGAGGCAGATTATATGGGTACTGCTTTAGACACTGAGGTTATGACTACGTGGGCAGCAAATAATCATTCCATGCATATACACACCTTGGTCCTAAAGAATGAAAGACTCTCCAACTACCCAAAATCCTGGACAGTAAGCATAGCCATGTGGCAGCTCCCTCCCCCCGGAAGTGCATCTGGGGCCTTCAGTATGCAGCTTCCAGTATATGCTAAAGACACACCTTCTTTGCCTTGCTTTTGACACTTGAGGTGTGTATTTTTAGGTCCTGCCTTAATTCTGTGATTATTATTACAGTATTATTATTACTACTGCTGCTGCTGCTCTTATTTATTTCTACAATGCCATCCATGTACGTAGCACAGAGCAGAGAAGCAGAATATGACACATGAATACAACATCCCTCCTCCCCAGAAACATGATTGGAGAGTCCCACCGATATCCCTCCATCTCATTAGAAGTTAGACCTGCCAGTCACAAAAGAGCTCCCCCCCTCCTTCTCACTGCCTTTTGCTCCTTTTGCAAGCTCGGTTTTGCTCCTAGCAGACACACACTTCAGATTAAAATAGGGAACAGCCTTCAATAAAATATATTTAATAAAATAGGGAACAGGAGCAAGGGCGTGCATGCCAGCCCAGTGCTCGGTGCCAGACATCCCTTTGAAAGGTTGCATCACCCAACCAGCCTTTTCTGTTAGGTTGTGGGTGAACATATCAGATGACACAGCGATTCTTCAAACAGCTCTTGTTTATTCACAGGCCAGGACAGAACTGGACTGAAGGGTTCAGTCAGCCTGCTTATATAGAGCTCCAGTACAACGTAACTGTAGCAATTTTCTAAGACTATCCAATCACTGAACGTCACTTTTGATCCCTTATTTGCATAACTATCTGCAGTATCCCCCTGCTGGCCCAGGGTGAGAACTTCAGTACATAACATCTTCCTTCCTTGTTGAGTCCAAAGGGGGCTTCTACTCATGGCCACTTGAATGAGAATAAGACCCCTGTGTGTGAGAATGTCAGCTTCTGGGTTTCCCATAGGTGTGTCTGGTTGGCCACAACAAGAGCAGGACACTGGACGAGATGAACTCCCCAGCCTGATCCAACGGGACTCTTTTTAATTCACGTTCCCCTGCTTTCTCTTTTGAGTTTGCTGCTGGCAACCGCTGCCTGCTTCCGCTTTCTCACTTCTAAGCCCCATGTTGCTGCTTTATAGGTTCTTCAAGCTGTTTGCTTGCAATAGAGGCCAGGCGAAAGCACAGCCAGGACGGATGTGGTAAGCTGCCCTATATAGCGTTATAATAAAGCCTTTGGTGTTTTTCCAAGGCCTATGAGCTGAGCTGCACGCCTGGCTGGGGGTATGGCTGCAATGCTTGGGGTGGGACAAGGTGGTGACAATGACATCATTCCTACTTTGCTCTTTTGAGTCATACAGAGAAGCGGTGAAGTCAGTGAGGGGCACTTCACCCTAGTTTGGGGGAGAGGAGGCAGGACAGTGGTTCAGCAGAGGACTTAAGAGAAGCTGACGGAGGATGGAGTTTGCTGCTTTAGTGACAGGTTTGGGACCTCTTCTCTTTCTGCCCACCTCAAAACTGAATTCCAACGTCCGTATTGTCTCATGTCCTCCCTTTGTCACTGTGTTTCTTCCCTATACAGTGGTACCTCAGGTTACATATGCTTCAGGTTACATACGCTTCAGGTTACAGACTCCGCTAACCCAGAAATAGTGCTTCAGGTTAAGAACTTTGTTTCGGGATGAGAACAGAAATTGTGCTCCGGCAGTGCGGCAGCAGCAGGAGGCCCCATTAGCTAAAGTGTTGCTTCAGGTTAATTACAGTTTCAGGTTAAGTACGGACCTCTGGAACGAATTAAGTACTTAACCCGAGGTACCACTGTATATTTTTTCTTCTTCCTCTAGTCTCTCTCCAGATCTTGCTCCCACAATCAGTTTGTGCAAAATCAGCTTGGCTTCTGTCCTTGCCAAAGTGGTTTGGACCGGCCTCCTCTGGAGTACAACCAAGAGAGGGTGTTGCTTTTAAAAGCATTATTTGCTGCAGCTCTTCTGCAAATAGCCCTTGGGTAAGAGGCAAAAATGGGAAGGGTGGATCTTTTTGCAGCTCAGTAACCTTCCCTTCCTCGGTTTCTGTTTGCTTTTCAGCTGCTGAAGATGCAGACAGGGTAAAGGTAAAGGTAAGGGGACCCCTGACCATTAGGTCCAGTCGTGGCTGACTCTGGGGTTGCGGCGCTCATCTTGCTTTATTGGCCGAGGGAGCCGGCGTATAGCTTCTGGGTCATGTGGCCAGCATGACTAAGCCACTTCTGGCAAACCAGAGCAGCGCACAGAAACGCCGTTTACCTTCCCGCCGGAGTGGTACCTATTTATCTACTTGCACTTTGACATGCTTTGGAACTGCTAGGTTGGCAGGAGCAGGGACTGAGCAACGGGAGCTCAGGCCGTCGTGGGGATTCGAACCGCCAGCCTTCTGATCAGCAAGTCCTAGGCTCTGTGGTTTAACCCACAGTGCCACCCGCGTCCCTTGTAACCTTCCCTTCCTTGTAACCTTCCCTTCCTCGATTTCTGTTTGCTTTTGAGCTGCTGAAGATGCAGACAGGGACCAAGCCTAAAAATGTTGCCCATGTTCCTTTGTCCCTCCTCATCCCTCTAGCTGAGTTACTCATGAGGAGATGAAATGCCATATTGTAACTGCACCGAGTAGGTTGACTGGAAATGCTGCTTCATTCACTTTCATAGACCACATGCACTCCCTTTTCATTTTTGCCCTGTTAAATACAGTGGTACCTCGGGTTAAGTACTTAATTCGTTCTGGAGGTCCGTTCTTAACCTGAAACTGTTCTTAACCTGAAGCACCACTTTAGTTAATGGTGCCTCCTCCTGCTGCCGTGCCGCCGGAGCACGATTTCTGTTCTCATCCTGAAACAAAGTTCTTAGCCCGAGGTACTATTTCTGGGTTAGCGGAGTCTGTAACCTGAAGCGTCTGTAACCTGAAGCGTCTGTAACCCGAGGTACCACTGTACTACTCTGAACATTTATTTATTTATTTATTTAACAGGATTTATATACTGCTTAGCCGTCAAAGCCTCTTAAGCAGTTTACATAAAACAGCATAAAATGTACATTAAAAATACTGATAATCTCAGTCAACTCAACTCAAACCTTTATTGCATTAGCAAACTGCCATAGCAAAATAAGACAATACAAAAAAGAAAAAAGACAAACTAGAGACAAGCAACCAAGCAAAATTCAGGTGTTTTGGCTGGCGTAGTGACATTTAAGTTACCCGAAGACAATAATGCAAAGATATAGTAGCCAGCGCCCAAAAACTAGTATGCGGGTATATATAAAGCACAAAATGGCCCCAGGACAGACTCAGCATATTGAGTTAAAAGTAATAAAAGAACTAAAACAGGTCCAGGTCTAGGGCACGCTACCCTGTCAGAGTAGCCCTGAGTTTCAGAGCCTGCACTATGAAGATTGCCACCCCACGTGAGATTTGGGGATTTGCGTCCACAAGAAGCGATTTCAAACAGTCTTCCTTAGATGTAATGGTGGACGGGATCAAAAGGAGGAGCTTAGATTTTATTGGCTCATAAATAGGGCAGTAGAAAAAGAAATGTATGAAGTCCTCTACTTCATTCATTGTGCATGGACATAGACGCTGGGTAATAGGGGTCTTAGAGTAAATCCCCTGCAGGAAGGCCGTGGGTATAGAATGGAAGCGGGCCATAGTAAACGCTCTTCTCAAATTGGGCTCCGTCAGGTCTATCAAGTAGTTGGCAAGTGATCTTACCACTTTCACTTTAGGGAGCCACATGGAAAGGCGAGCTGAGGTGGACTGTGCCCGGTCCATGGCCTCGTCTCTTGTAAGAATCCAGGCCCGGATTTTATGTTTGTCCCAAGAGGACAGCGAGTCAAGATTTGGGAGAGAGTAGCGTGCAGTAATAGTCACCATGGCCTTGGACCATTTATTGCTTTGAGAACACGTTAAAAAGGCTTGCCTGGCTAGTAGGGAACCTGGGGCATTGATTAATTTACAATAAAAGCTAATAATTCTAATGTGGGCTCTCGCAACAATGGAGGGGAGGCCCAGTTCTGTTCTTAACTGTGCTGCAACCGAGCCCTTGGGGAGACCCAGTATCTTCCGTGCAAAAGAGTTTTGTAGAATCTCCAGCCGTTGTAGTGTTTTTAAATTCCACCCCCAGATTTCAACCCCATACAGTAACATCGGGAGGACTTTGCTGATAAATGCTTTTCTGATTGGTGGAACCAGCTGGCCGCCTTTTGCATAGTAGAATTTCTCCAAGGCTTTGATGGTTCTGCGGGCAGCCAGGATGGTTGTATTTAGGTGAGCTGACCAGCTAAGCCCATGCTGAAAAATGATACCCAAATACTTGAATGCTGAACAATGTTCAATAGAATGGCCCTCAAAATTCCAGAGTGACTTCCGAGTTTTCGTGCCAAAAGTAAGAATTTTGGTTTTGGCGAAATTAATTTTAAGGGAGTTGGTATCACAATATGTCATGAGCCCTCCTCCTTCTTATGGAAATTCATAATGACATATCGGCCAGAGTAAAATTCGGCCCTCTGGGAGCTCTTTCCGATTCTTTCCCTCTGAATAAAGGGGTCAAACAGGGTTGCCTCTTGGCCCCTTTTCTATTCAATTTCTATATCAATGACATCGTCACAACTATGAAGGCCCTAAATCAATCTGCCCCCTCCTTACAACAGCTCAAGATCCCCATATTACTCTATGCGGACGACATGGTGATACTGTCATTAACCAAGCTGGGCTTAAACAACACGCTCAGAGGGCTCATGACATATTGTGATAATCTCAGTCAGCATTTAAATGTTGCAAAGCAAATACAGTGTTACAAGAATGTTTGGGTAGAACATTAAGGTTCTGTTCCCCCAAATTTCAAAATACAAATATAGCCAGTAGTTTGAAAAGCAATAACTATACCTAATCAAATGAAATTAGTTGTGAAAATACATGTCTGGGTAGGCTTGCCTAAACAAAAAGGTGTTTAGCAGATGTTGAAAAGAAGCTAAACAGTCTTGCATAACATCAATGGTCAGGTAAGTTCCAGAGTTCAGCTGCTGCTGCACCAAAGGGTTGATTCCTTGCCAGCGTGTAATGAACATTATGTGGCAGTTGTTAAAAGTGCCGGTTCTTAAAATTGGCTAGTTGTTATGCCTGAAAACAAACCTCAACTACTGTCTTCTTTTGCCCCATCTTTTTGTGCCTGCCAAACAGCCGCGTCATGCTTTATTCTCTTGTTAATTGTGCTGTTTTAAATGTGCATTTTATATTTGACTTCGCTTAGCAATGTTGGGGGGGGGGTTGAAATGTTTAAGATTTTTTTTGTTAATTTTGTGTTAACTATGTATTCTGTAGTTGACCTCCTTTGTAATGTCTTATTTTGAAATCTTTAAGATAATATTTTAGTTTTCTGTTAATTATGCTGCTTTGACTGTATACTCTATATTTGACTTTCTTCAGATTGTTTTATTGATGTTTTATTGATGTTTTAATATTCTGTAAACCGCTTTGAGATTTTTCTTTAAAATAAAGTGGTATAGAAATGAAATAATAATAATAATAATAATAATAATAATAATAATAATAGGGTTTCAACAAAGCAGGTACAATGAACAACAAAGAACTCCCAGCCCTGTTGGGGGTGAAGTCTGTTCAAGGAAAGTCTATTTCTAGTGATAATATGCCTTAGAGTTTTCAATATCTCAAGCTATCTTGCCATAATGCTTGATGTGCATCTGGTGGTTGATAGCTTTGTTCTTTTGTAGCTGTATACAAAATTTAAATGTTCCATTCCACATCAAAGTTGTTGGTCCCACTGTTGTTGATGTGTTCATTCTCCTTTGCAGTCAAACTTTCCACTAGTGCTAGAAACCAAAGCTGTTGCTACCAAATTTCACACATAGCAGCAGCACAAGTTTTCCAAAACATTGCAAATAGCCAATATCGCAGTTATAATTATAAATGAAAGTAAACTTCATAATGACATTCATAATTAAAAATGGAAAGTAGAACAACCTGGGGTGGCATTGGGATATCTTGGGATGTTATTGCACCAGCTTCTCCAAAGATTTTTTTCCCCTCCAGAATGGTTTAATATTGAGACAGTCCCACCACGTATGTAATTATGTTCCTGTCTCCCCATATCCAGCAAAGAGGAGATTTTGACATGGGTGTGGAGAGACTTTTACAGTTTTCCAGCCCTGTATTTTGTTGATCTGTCTCTCTGCCACTAGAGGCTCTGTCTTCAAGTGGGTTTATAGCAGGTTATTTGCTAAGCCAGGGATGCGGGTTGCACTGTGGGTTAAACCACAGAGCCTAGGAACTTGCTGATCAGAAGGTCAGCGGTTCGAATCCCCGCGACAAGGTGAGCTCCCGTTGTTCAGTCCCTGCTCCTGCCAACCTAGCAGTTCGAAAGCACGTCAAAGTGCAAGTAGATAAATAGGTACTGCTCCGGCGGGAAGGTAAACGGCGTTTCCGTGTGCTGCTCTGGTTCGCCAGAAGCAGCTTAGTCATGCTTGCCACATGACCCGGAAGCTGTATGCCAGCTCCCTCGGCCAATAAAGCGAGATGAGCGCCGCAACCCCAGAGTCAGCCACTACTGCACCTAATGGTCAGGGGTCCCTTTACCTATTTGCTAAGCCATGTTTTTCTTTGGGGGAGCATTTTTGTAAATCAAAGTGTCCTTTTCCTAGGACAGGCTCATCCTCTGCCCCACAGCTAACTGGCGGCTTAGGGGCTTGTACTCTCCACCTTCTGCACACACAACAATCGGGCTTTTTTCTACCCTGGCAGGCACCAGGAGTAACACAGCAACAGATTGGGGCTGCAGGCTAAGGAACCCAGAAGGCAGTGCACAGCATCTGCTCCCCCTGCTCCCCTTCTCCTTGCTTCATTGCATCTTCTTCATTCTTCATTACTTTCCTTTGCTCATCCAGTCTTTCTCTCTGCCTCCATGTGTTTTGCTGTTCAGTCTCATTCATTTAAGGCCTTTCTATGAATTTTCATATCTGCCTGCCTGTGGGTGAAACTGCTTTGACCATCTTTTACAGTCATCTAAGCTTTTATCTGGGATATATTGTCATCATCCTCAATCTCTTTCCTTTTCGATTTCAGTCTCATTCTTGGTTCTTTCCAGGATCGCGCCCGTTGGAGGTAAGAAGAAAATTAATTCTTTTTTTATAAAAAAAATATTCATTTATTTATTACATACATACAGAGAAGAATACATTTAAATTAATTATAAAATTAATATTACAAGAATATATATGAAAAAGTTAAAAAAAAAAGTGGAAAAAGAAATTAAAGAGAACAAAGATATACCAACCAAAAAGAAAAAGAAAGAAAAAAGAAAAAAGTAGACTTCCTCCGACCACTATGATGTTGGGAAAGATGGAGGGCACACAAAGAAGGGGACGACAGAGGACGAGATGGTGGGACAGTGTTCTCAAAGCTACCAGCATGAGTTTGACCAAACTGCGGGAGGCAGTGGAAGACAGGAGGGCCTGGCGTGCTCTGGTCCAGGGGGTCACGAAGAGTTGGACATGACTAAACAACAACAATGCCTTGTGTCAATGCCTTGTGCTGGATTCTGACCCTGAATACTTCTCTGCTTCTCTCTGATACCAGAACTAAAAACCGCACACAGCTAGGTTTGGTGCTCGGCTGCAAATATTTGGTGTTCAGAGTTCAGGGGCAGAAAGAGGTCAATGAAAAACTGGCTGGAGGAGTTCCAAGGGAAAGATGTAAATTGGCCTCTCCTTTCCTTCCTCAGGTTATCTGACGGTTCCACCTCCACCAGCGCCCAGGCTGACCACTTCTCCTGCAAATGCCACCTTTGTCAGAGGAGAGAAAGTCCAGTTTATATGCCACCGACCAGAAGGGCAGAAGGGAGAGTGGTTCTATTTCTTTAAGGCCATCAGACATGGTCAGTGGTCCGAATATAGAATAATAAACCACAGTATCTTGGAAGTCTCCACAATGCATCTGGAGTCAAGGGAAAGGTTTGTGTGTTCTTACTGGAGGAAAAACAGGGAAGGAAGGGAGTCTGCAAAGAGCAACCAAATTGTGCTCTCTGTTACTGGTAAGAAGCTTTCTTCTTGTGAATGAATTACTCTCTCCCCAGCGCCAAAGGCCAGCGCCATCTGGATGTGATGAAAGTGTGGAAAGGACACGAACCAGAATGTTGTAGTTTCCTAGCAGCTCAGGGAATCACACCTGGAGAAAGCTGGGAGTTTGGCATCCCAGATGCCATGTTAAGTTCTCTCTGAAATGTGGGGCTTCTGTGGCATGTAAACAATTATAAATGTAAACTTTTTGTTGGTTTTTTTGTATTTGGTTTGAAGGAAAAAATACTAGCTAAAACAAAAGGAGAATTCCCTGGATGCCTAGACCCAGGTTTAGGGCAAACACTCTTTGGTGAGAGAGCCCCGGCAGAGATTTAAAACCACAAAATATGTAGCAAAGTAAAGCCTGGAAATATAGGCTCCCTTTCTAAGATGCTTCCAAAGTTACCCATTTTGGTTAGCATAAAAAGAGGCCACAGACTTGGCAAGTTAAAAATGGTTTACTTACAAACTCTTTGAAGGTCAGGTTCATGTGCTTTTCCATACAGCAGTAAGAAAACACAGGCCATAAGACCTAGATTTCAAAGTGGAGAAAGTTTTGATTTATTTGTATAGAAGCACAAATATAGCTTGCTTAAGCCATGTGGTCTAGGCTTGGAGCATCTAGCTTAGACCCCCTTACTGGTACGGTTCACATGGTGGAATGGGAAGAAAATGGCTTTCCTCCTAAGGTGAGGGGGGGTGACCTAGCTAAGCTTGGCAGGACAGCTTACTCTATGGTCTTAACCCCTTCATGCATTAATTAGAGTTAAGCATATTGATTATATGAGGCTGATTGTCCCACACTTTGACCAGTTTATCAAGGCTTCCATATATGAAATTGCTTTTGGACAATTTTCATTTCTATGATAACAGGACATTTCATCCTTTTTCTTCTTTCTTTGGCAATCACTCATAGCCGAGTAAGATTGTCTTCCATGAACACGGTCTTAACAGTGAGTCCCTTAATGACTGTGGAGGCCAATTCTGGATCCACACGTCCTTCCACAGTGGGGACATAGGTTTCCGGATGGGGGTTGATCATGGTGAGGGTTTGCCAAACGTGCCTTCCTCTTAGCTCGTTTCTCCCTTTTGTCCTGAGTTCGGGTGTCTTCAAAGCCCATGACACTTTTGGTAAAAGCTGTTCTCCAATTGGAGAGCTCGCAGGCCAGTATTTCCCAATTGTTGGTGTTTATACTACATTTTAATAGTAGGGTGGCGCTGTGGGTAAAAGCCTCAGCGCCTAGGGCTTGCCGATCGAAAGGTCGGCGGTTCGAATCCCCGTGGCGGGGTGCGCTCCCGCTGCTCGGTCCCAGCGCCTGCCAACCTAGCAGTTCGAAAGCACCCCTGGGTGCAAGTAGATAAATAGGGACCGCTTACCAGCGGGAAGGTAAACGGTGTTCCGTGTGCTGCGCTGGCTCGCCAGATGCAGCTTTGTCACGCTGGCCACGTGACCCGGAAGTGTCTCCGGACAGCGCTGGCCCCCGGCCTCTTGAGTGAGATGGGCGCACAACCCCAGAGTCTGTCAAGACTGGCCCGTATGGGCTGGGGTACCTTTACCTTTACCTTTATACTACATTTTTAAAGATTTTCCTTGAGAGAGTCTTTAAATCTCTTTTGTTGACCACCAGCATTACGCTTCCCCTTTTAAAATTCGGAATAGAGTAGTTGCTTTGGAAGACGATAATCAGGCATTTGAAGAACATGACCAGTCCAACGAAGTTGATGTTGAAGAATCATTGCTTCAACACAGGTGATCTTTGCTTCTTCCAGTATACTGACATTAGTTTGCCTGTCTTCCCAAGTGATATGTAAATTTTTTCGGCGATACCATTGATGGAATCTTTTGAGGAGTTGGAGATGGTGTTTATAAGTGGTCCATGTTTCACAAGCATACAGCAAGGTTGGTAGTACAATAGCTTTGTAAAGAAGCGTTTTGGTTTCCCTGCGAATGTCCCGGTCCTCAAACACTCTGCACTTCAGTCGGGAGAAAGCTGTGCTTGCAGAGCTGAGGCAAAGCTGGATTTCGGCATCAATGTCGGCCCTTGTGGAACTATAACTGCCCAGGTGAGAAAAGTGATCGGCATTTTCCAACGTTACACCGTTAAGTTGGATTTGTGGTGCTGCAGAGGGGTTGTTTTGTGCTTGTTGGTGCAGCACTTTGGTTTTTTGGATGGCTCTGCTCAGTTCCTGATGGGCGGGAAGCGGCAGGATACACATTTTACAAGGAGCTACAAGGTCAGGCACCTGAGGAGCTTCCCCGTAATGAGTTGATGATTCCCCATAAAGCTTTGCGTGTTGGTGAAGATACGGCCGGGAACTACAGCTGTGCATATTCCATCAGATTAGAAAATAAGGAAATCCAGTCTCCACGTAGCAACATCATCTCTGTAGTAATGGAAGGTGAGCAAGTTCTGTATTTTTTCCATTATTTTTAAAATCATTTTTTTAAAAATCACTGCGATACAGTGGCACCTCGGGTTACATACGCTTCAGGTTACATACGCTTCAGGTTACAGACTCCACTAACCCAGAAATAGTACCTCGGGGTAAGAACTTTGCTTCAGGATGAGAACAGAAATCGTGCAGCGGCAGTAGGAGGCCCCATTAGCTAAAGTGGTGCTTCAGGTTAAGAACAGTTTCAAGTTAAGAACAAACCTCCAAAATGAATTAAGTACTTAACCTGAGGTACCACTGTATAACAATTTAGCAACAACTCCATCTGGATTTTCCATAAATATATGAATGAGTGAACAAAAGATGGTCACTGCAGGGGGGGGGTGAGAATCACCACCAATATTGTAGGGTCTCAAGCTCCAGTTTTGGGGGTGGGACAGGGGGAAGATTGTTCTCTGGCTAAATCTAGATTCATTAAAAAAAAATTCAGGAAACATAATTGACCACAGGACTGGCAATCAAGAAATCAGGATACTAATCTCAGACCCATGACTCTCATATAGCTGTTTGACCCAGTTATATAACTTCCTGTTAAAAACCAAGTAGACCACAGTCTATTACAGTGGTACCTCGGGTTAAGAACTTAATTCGTTCCGGAGGTCCGTTCTTAACCTGAAACTGTTCTTAACCTGAAGCACCACTTTAGCTAATGGGGCCTCCTGCTGCTGCTATGCCACCGCCGCACGATTTCTGTTCTCATCCTGAAGCAAAGTTCTTAACCCGAGGTACTATTTCTGGGTTAACGGAGTCTGTAAACTGAAGCATCTGTAACCTGAGGTACCACTGTATTCGTTTTAAGCTTCTGTACTCCTTTGTGGATGAGTCTACCAGAATCCCTTCCTTTTTCTGATGCCAGCACTGAATCCTTTGCCTAGAGTGGTGAACAGAGAAGATTTCCTGCACTTTACTTGCTCAGTCGACAGGAACTGTGAAAAGTTCATAGGGGGACAGAGTGGAAAAGTCTGACCCCGGTTACTGTCCAAGAGACCCTTTTCATTTGGTCAAGCATTGAGAAGCCGAGGGTGTGCTTATATTGTTTTCCCACGAGGGATATTGTAAAGGACTTTTTTAGAACTTAACAAAGCTGTCAAGTGTCCCTTATTTGAAGGGACAGTCCCTTATTCCAGCGCCATGTCCCGCTGCTGTCCCTTATTGATGGATGTCCCTTAAATGATGTCCCTTAAATTATGTCCCTTAAATTTCAAAGAAAGCAGCTCCTCTCCCTCCCTCCCTGCTGGCCAGGGAGGAGGGAGGCTCCAACTGTGTTGCTTGGCTGCGCTGCTCGCCAATAAGGAGTCTAAGACCGACTGGGGTGTGGAGCTTGCATGCCTTGTGTGTGGCTAGTTAATGCAAGCTGATGGGGTTTTTGAATGCTGGGCGCCATTTTGTTGCACGTGCTGCTGCAAACTTTGCAGTGCAAAGCCAAGCCGGGGAGCCATCTTAAGTTGAGGCTGCATAGGCCTTGTGGTGCATGTGATTCAGATTCTATTCAGTTGAACCTCTGGTTACAAAGTTTGGTGGACAGTGTTCTCGAAGCTACCAGCATGAGTTTGACCATGAGGAGGACAGGAAGACTGGAGTGCCTGGGACAGGTGAGGCTGCAGGTCCCTTATTTTGGCTGCTGGTCCCTTATTTTCAAGGCTGCTGGTCCCTTATTTTCAAATCTGTAAGTTGACAGCTATGGAACTTAATGATTTTCTGAAAGTGATATTTCCTACCTGACTTGGGCCTTCAAGAACAAGACTGATATTTTTTTAAAAAAAAAACCTTATCCTTTCTGATTTCCCTTTCTCAGATTCCTCTCCATCACCAGGTCCATCACTGCTCTATACATGTTTGGCTGTCCCATTTGTGATCCTGATGATTTCACTCGCTTTTTACTGCAGATGGAAAAAGACTGGTGGTAAGCGGTGGGGGTTGGAGGTTATCTCTTTGCATTTCATAGCCTGAATTTGGGGGCTTTTCCACACTTCCCCACTCTCTGTCCTGCTCTTTCTGGACACTGGTCTCTGCTTAAAAGCTCTGTGTCTAAGCCCTTTCTCCCCCCCCCCTTTGCCCCAGAGCTTTCCCTGCAGAAATCTGCTCTTTAAATCTCAATCAGAGCAAATGGCTATCTGCAGAAAACTCAAACGGATGTTTGTTCCGATTGAGTGCTAAAGAGCAAGTTTTCACAGGGAAAGCTCTGGAACAAAAACACACAAACTTGGACACAGAGATTTTAAGCGTGGACCTGTTCCTGGAACGTAAATGTGGATAATCTTGTTTTGATGGAGAGAGAGAGAGATTTGCAGAGGCGCCTCTGGTCTGGATGGATGTGAGTTTGCAAGGCAACGGCCAGCAGGGGTAACAATATTATACATTTTCACTCTTTTCCTATCTTTCTTTGGAAGCAGTGAAATGTTGGGGGAAATCTGAGCTAGAAGAACAGGAGGAGGAGGAGGGACCAGGTGATCTTGGAACACTGGAGCCCCAGACAACACCCAGTCAGGTAAGAGATGAGATTAATAAGAAGAAGAGTTTGGATTTGATATCCCGCCTTTCACTCCCTTTAAGGAGTCTCAAAGTGGCTAACATTCTCCTTTCCCTTCCTCCCCCACAACAAACACTCTGTGAGGTGAGTGGGGCTGAGAGACTTCAGAGAAGTGTGACTCGCCCAAGGTCACCCAGCAGCTGCATGTGGAGGAGCGGAGACGTGAACCCGGGTCCTCAGATTACGAGACTACCGCTCTTAACCACTACACCACACTATTCCATCCTTAGAAAATGGCACAACAACCTTTGTGGAACATGCTGCCGCCACAGGATACGATAGTGGCAATTATTATGGACAGAATATTAGCCGATTTCATGGACAGAGATGTCCATGAATAGTTATTAACATTGGGAACCAGCTGGCAGTTCTGTGTCCAATTGCAAGATATAAGTTTGTCCTCTTCATAGCTGCTTGTGAGCATCCCAGGGGGCATTTGACTGCCTGGTGTTAAATGGTGCATGTTCGTAAGGTAGGCATAGGCAAACCCGGCCCTCCAGATGTTTTGGGACTACAATTCCCATCATCCCTGACCACTGGTCCTGTTAGCTAGGGATGATGGGAGTTGTAGTCCCAAAACATCTGGAGGGCTGAGTTTGCCTATTCCTGTTGTAAGGGGATATTTGCCAGTGCACACTCACTGCTCATCCAAGGTTATGAGTAACTGGATATGAATACAGATTGTGACCTGGTGTTAAGCAAAATACACAAAACTGAGCTAGATCAGCCCTTGAGCTGACTTAGCAGGGCAGTTCTTGATTATCAAAAGGTGCTGGCCATTGTTTGGCCCGCCAATTCCCTGGGTTCCTTGAAGACATTTCCTGAGAGCTGAATGTTTGTTATCTGAGTGAAATTCCCTGATATGAACCTTACGCAGAGTAGAAACAAATAAGCTTTACCACAAGAATGTTTTACTGCAAAACTGTCTTAAACTAGTTACAAAATAAAATGTCGACAAATACAAAGTAACGCATTGCTCTAAACAAACTAGCAATGCGTTCCTGTCTTCTTTAAGTCCTTAACATAGGCCAAGAACCATGTAAACATTACATTTTATTCACATTTATATCTTTAAGACGGAATCCCTTTGCATTTGTAAAGAAGCTCTAAAAAGTGGGAGAAAAGCTTCATTCTCGACGGGCCCTTTCTGGTTTAATTGGTGAGCAACGGCACATTTGAGTTTCTTCTGTTTTCACAGAGCTCAGGTGCCACCTATGCCCTCCTCCCCTTTTGTTCTGCTGCAACTTCCTCAGGACCAGTGATGGAGAATGAGCTCCAGCCGGTTGAAGAGGAGGGGCTGTTGTACAGTGAGATTCTCTTTCCACCTAACAACAGAAGAAGAAATTGAAGACAATTGCGGAGGTTTCTGGACAAGTTGGGTCCTACATTGCTACCCAATTGGTAGATTGCACTGAGGAACGTCTGACAGGCATCTTGATTGTCATATCAAATGCCAATGTTTTGTGGAAACTGTGTCTGGAACTATGCAAAACTTGCTAAATCCTCAGGAATATCGCACCTTAGCCTGCCTGAGCCACAGTAACCCCACCTTAGGTGTGATATAGTAATTGCTGTTTGTAGAGCGGATGTCCTCCTCCACAGCAAAATTTTTGTTGTTGTTTAACCGTTTGGTCGTGTCCGACTCTTCGTGACCCCCTGGACCAGAGCACGCCAGACACTCCTGTCTTCCACTGCCTCCCGCAGTTTGGTCAAACTCTTAAAAGAGATGTTTCTTCTTGGTTGGGGGTCTCTCTTGCCTCGCAAGGAGGGGAGGGAACTCTGTTGCAACAGAAAAATAAAGATCTACCTTGCTTTCACTGCCTCCTGCCTCCATCCATTCATCTCTGACCGATCAGGGACTTAGGGGACTCCCTTGGGGGAATTGGGCAGCAAAAGCCAACCACCCCTATTTTTTTCTATATCTCTGTTAACAAGGCCTAGTACAAGACCCCCCCCCCACACACACACCCCACACACAATGT
The DNA here is from genome assembly GCF_964188315.1 of Podarcis muralis. Taxonomy (NCBI): domain Eukaryota; kingdom Metazoa; phylum Chordata; class Lepidosauria; order Squamata; family Lacertidae; genus Podarcis; species Podarcis muralis. Next base: position 5,936,089 of record NC_135667.1, read on the forward strand.
CTCGGCATGATGCGAGGTGAAAAGTTGGTTTTCAATTTTTCAAGTCAGCTGCATGCAGTTTCTTCCTTACTTCCAGGCCCACGGGCTGCTGTCAGTTCTGAAGAAGCTTTTGTGGGTGAGGGAGGTGAAGCCACAAGAGGCTTGGATGTGGTTAGCTGCTGTTGACAGTGTTAAACAACACCTAGGCTGTCTCCAAGGCCCCTGAGCTAAGTTGTGCACAGGGGCCGGTAGCACCGTGTGGGTGTGTACCTGCCCATACATTTCCTGGCTTGGTCTTTTGGGTTGGGAAATAATAGAATCGGGTATGTCTAGTTTGCAACCTCTTGAGCTGAGCTGAGGAACCAGCTTTCAAGAAACACTGACCGAGCATGGCATCTGTGACCTTGGTGACAGGTTTGAGACCTCCCTTCTCTCTCTCGGATGGAAAACTCCCCACCTGTCGATATCTCCCCTCCCTAGTTCCTCATGTCTTTTCTCTTCTCTTCTTTCCTGCCAGTCTCTCTCCTGACCCACTTCTGGGGATCGGCCTGTGCAGGTAAAGTTGACTTCTGGTTCTTGCTATGACAATTTCAGCCTGTCTTCGATAGGTGGTGCAGTTAGGAATCATGCTTTAAACGATTTGAGACAACTCTTGCTCATTTAGCAGCTCTGAAACAGATAGAAATCAACAGGTGGAGCTTTCCAGAGCATGTTGATTAGCCTATCTTCCCCTTTTGGATTTCTGCCTGTTCATCAGTTGCTAAAAGCAGAGAAAGGAACTTTGCAGGAATAAGGTGGGACTCTCGATAGCGGCAGCAAATTCAAGGCTGCAGCACACTGCCTTCAGTGGGTCTTCTCCACATGTGACTAAGATTGGAGACAACCCATTAACTCAAATTAACACAGAGCAAACTAAAAGAAGTTGTAGTTGTTGTTGTTGTTGTTTTGTCGTTTAGTCGTGTCCGACTCTTCGTGACCCACTGGACCAGAGCACGCCAGGCACTCCTGTCTTCCACTGCCTCCCTCAGTTTGGTTAAACTCATGTTTGTAGCTTCGAGAACACTGTCCAACCATCTCATCCTCTGTCGTCCCCTTCTTCTTGTGCCCTCCATCTTTCCCAACATCAGGGTCTTTTCCAGGGATTCTCCTCTTCTCATGAGGCGGCCAAAGTATTGGAGCCTCAGCTTCCAGTCCTTCCAGTAAGCACTCAGGACTGATTTCCTTCAGAATGCAGAGGTTTGATCTTCTTGCAGTCCATGGGACTCTCAAGAGTCTCCTCCAGCACCATAATTCAAAAGAAAGAAGTTACTCGCATATAATTTATGGTTATCATTATACCATAAATTATTATACCATAAATCAGAATCAGCGTTCTTTATTCTGTATGAAAAAGGTGCCAGAAGGTGGAGTTTCATATTTGCATTTCCCCATTGCTTTTCTGCAAATATAATAGAGATTACAAGTTCTTTGAGACAGCTGAAGTGAGATTTAAACATTTGTACACTCTATCTTAATTTGATAAGGCATTCGCCTTGTGTGTAAAGAAAAGGAAAAATAAAATAATGAAACAGATCCTGTACTTAGCAATGTCAACTTGGAGAATGGTGGAATGAGTTTAAATAGGATGGAATCTGCCATGGGGCAGATGGGGGATGTTATCTCTGATTTTCCCCCATTCCAATGGCTGATTAAAAGCTTGTTTCTATTGCTGTATAATTAAGGCAAATAATGCACTAATTGCATCCACTCCTGCTCTTAAATATTTGTGTAAGAAGTCTGTAAATAGAAGGAGAAGAATAATCCAGAAATTGAATGTGAAATAACTAAATCCAAAATTGCTTGCAAAATGACAATTTTCAACTTGCCACACCAAGAAGAACATTTAAAGCCAGAATCTGGGAGGCGGAAATGAGGGTGTGGGTGGGAATGAAGTAAAACTGAAAAATGGGTTGGGGAGGTGAATGGAAAAGTCTTTTTCACACAAAGAGGCCTTTATTTGAAAGGCTGGTAGTGGAATTTTGTTTTGATGCATAAACTTGATAGAACTGGCCCATTACAGAAATTATATACGGTGGTGGATAAACCCAACTGCCCAAGGTTGGGTTAGTCTTTTTTAACGATTAGAGTAAATAATTAGCATAAACATCTAATTTCATTGCCAAATGTCTCCTAAAGTTGTATGAGAGACGGGCAATCTGCCATTTTCAGTTGTTGTTTTTTTTCATTTTACCAATCTCAAATCCCCCATGTTTTCACGTCCGGCTTCTGATGTCTTTAAGCCCTCGTGAAAATTCATCAGCTTTAAAGTGCGAATTTCTCGTGACATACACATTCTTATACAATTTTGCCTAACATACGCGTTTCTGCAGATGAATCTTCTCCAATATAATGCATTTTTGTGTGCTGTTTTCATAATATATGTACCGGGTGTCATCAGCATACTGGTGACACCGAACCCCCAAACTCTGGACCACCTCTCCCAGCAGTTTCATGTAAATGTTAAATAGCATGGAGGACATGAAGGAAGGAAGGAACAGGAGCAGCTGTAAAACAGGGCCTCCAAGTCCCACCCCAGCAAGGCAGCCCAAGAGAATACCATGGTTGGTGATATCGAAAGCCCCCAAGAAGTCCAGCAGAACCAACAGGGACACATTTCCCCTATCTAGTTCTCTCTAGGCATTGTTCAAAGATAGTGTTACAAGAAAAAAAAACTGCTCCTTTTCCCTTATGGGGTATCCAAGAGCCTGTATGGAGTCCTTAAGTGGGTTCCCTATTGCTAGGAGAAAATAACAGAGGCCAACCAGAGTATATTGAGAAGCAAAATGGCTAATAAGCCTGATCTTTATTAAACTGTTGCAACAGGGTCCCCGCTCCCCACACGCAGGAGGGAGGAGGAACCCAGAACAATGGTGTGCAAGCCCTTATATAGACTTTTGAAACTGCCCACCCTGTAGCCAGAGACCACCCCCAAAACACCATGCATACATCACAGAAGAAGGTTGTCTACAGCAGAAATCCTGTTTGCCAGGATATCTGTTAATGGTCACTGATGGCATTACCTGGGCAGCCTGGCCATTCTTTTGTGATGGTTAATACTTTAATTCCTGAATCCAGGTCACAGGCTCACCCTATGAGCCCTTTAAAACAGGATTTGTAAGCAAAAAGACAGTGGGAAGGCTTTCCCCATTTGCCTCCCTTACGGCAGAGGAACATCTGAGGTCATTGGGAGAGTCAAAATGGCTTCAGGATTGCTCCCCCATATTATTTCAGACACGTGGGTTATATGTGTTTGCCTTGTACATTTGTGAACGTTTGTTTTATATCTGAGACCTTCGAATTCTTATAACAATAGAAAGAACAGAAGCACGGCAATAGGTTGAGGCTACGTTTTGAGTGATTGTAGAAACCACACACACCACAATAGTGTTGGTCTGGTGTGAAGAGTGTGGCTGGTGTGGCTCCTGAGCGATGAAGTCTCTTAATAGTTCAGCTAGTAAAGTCGGCTTCCTTGTGTTCCCTTTTCTATTCGACTGTAAGCCTCAACCCAGGGACTGTCTTGCCACCAGTGGCGTAGCGTGGGTTGTCAGCACCCGGGGCAAGGCAAGTAATTTGCGCCCCCTAACCCGTGGATTTGCGCCCCCTAACCCGTGGATTTGCCCTAACCCCAGATGTTGCGCCCGGTGCGGGCGGCACCCCCCCTGCACCCCCCACGCTACGCCACTGCTTGCCACTGACGTATGGGAACATTTTGACTCATGGGTGCAGTGACACCTTTAAGTAGGGATGGAGAAGGCCCCTGCCTGAAATATTAGAGAGTCGCACCCGGTCCATGTAGACAACACTGAGCCATGTCCATGTAGACAAACTGAGCAAGGTGGACCAATGGCCTAACCAGGGAGCAACTCAATTTTGCTTGGATTTTAACGAGAAGTTCCCTAATTCAGACCCACAGAGAAACAGGGAGGGGCTGGCTTGGAACCATCCTGGTCCTTGCCTGGTTTGCCCTCCCAGCTGGCATGTGTGTGTGCTTTGTGCTGCAACAGTTTGTTTGACCTTTGGAATACCTGGCTGCAAGTAAGAGTGTTTGTGCTGTTCACAGTATGGGTTACCGTTTGATCGCTGGCTGAGTGATTGCAGATTGGGCAGGCTGTGGCCTTATGATACAAAAGTGCATAACGTTAGCAGAAATTGCTTGCCAAAATTGGTATTTTAGTCCAAATGGCATACAAAAATGTGTTTTTGCTGATGAATTTTCTATGTTTTTATATAATTTTATTAAATTTTCTGTTTTACAATTTAAAATACTCATTTTACATCCTTAAGATATCAACGACTTCCCTTCTTCTCTTACCATGGTTCATTTTACATATCACAAATCCCTGCATATTTTACAAAAACTATGCCATTCAGTCTTCCATTATTGTATCCAACAAAACTTATTTACACTGTTGAATTTATCTTAATGCTGCCAGTGTTTTCATGTGTGCACAGTTATTTCCCATATATTCAATAAGCATTTTTCAGTCTTCTTTAAGCATATGCTCTTCTTGTTCTCTTATTCTATATGTGAAGTCTGCAAGTTGTGCATACAGTGGTACCTTGGTTCTCAAACTTAATCCATTCCAGAAGTCTGTTCCAAAACCAAAGCGTTCCAAAACCAAGGTGCGCTTTCCCATAGAAAGTATTGCAAATTGGATTAATCCATTCCAGACTTTTAAAAACAACCCCTAAGACAGCAATTTAACATGAATTTCACTATCTAACAAGACCATCGTTCCATAAAATGAAAGCAATAAACAATGTACTGCAGTCACACAATCAATCAATCAGTAGCTGAACCGGGTTCCACAGAGTCACAAAAACAAAACAAAAAGAGCTGCAAAAACAAAAAGGCAAAAGAAATAGCAAAAAGAGACAGACCTCAGCGTAACACTCAAAATGGAGCACGTTTGGCTTTCGAGAAAAGTTCGCAAACCGGAACACTTCCAGGTTTCCAGTGTTTGGGTTCCAAGTTGTTTGAGTACCAAGGTGTTTGAGAACGAAGGGACCCCTGTATTCAGTCAACCTAAGTTGCCATTTTTCTTTGGTTGGGGCCTCACTCGTTTTCCATTTTGGGGCTTACAAAACACGGGTCGCATTAGTGGCATATGCTGATGGATTTTCATGAAGTTTCTTAAAAACCACACTGTGGATTCCTGTAGAAATGTAGAGAACTGGAATAATGAGAAACACAGTAAAACCGAATCTGACAGATCCGTCTGTCCTTAGGCCTGACAGTTTCCTATGTGTATTTCCTGATCCATTCCTCCAACTTTCTCTGTGTTCCTCCCCTTTGTTCTCAGGCTACCCTCCTCCCCCCAGATTCTCTGTGTCCCCCAAACAAGACATCTACAGAACTGGCGAACTGATAAACTTCACGTGCTCCGCTCCTGACCACCGTAACATATCCGGAGTCACCTTTTTCAGTCACCAATGGATACTGTATTTCCAGAAGCCTCCGCCCTCTGGGGGGACATTCACACATCCCCTGCGCCTGTCTCCCCAAGACAGCGGCGAGTATTCCTGTACCTACAATGTTATACAATCGAGAGAGCAGTCGCAGGGAAGCAACTCCATCCATGTTGCAGTGATGGGTGAGACCTCCTTTTTTGGGGTATGTCTCTTGGAAAGGGCAAGCGGGAGCCCAGGCAGACTTTGGGCGAGAAAATGTGCTTAACAGAATCCAAATACCATATTTTTTGCTCTGTAAGACTCACTTTTTCCCTCCTAAAAAGTAAGGGGAAATGTGTGTGCATCTTATGAAGCGAATGCCGGCTGCACAGCTATCCCAGAAGCCAGAACAGCAAGAGGGATTGCTGCTTTAACTGCGCAGCGATCCCTCTTGCTGTTCTGGCTTCTGAGATTCAGAATATTTTTTTTCTTGTTTTCCTCCTCCAAAAACTACGTGCGTCTTGTGGTCTGGTGTGTCTTATAGAGCGAAAAATACAGTACATGCTGAGAAGCAGGCTTTTCCATTCGATCTTTTCATATGAGCAACCTTTTCACACCCCTCTTTTCTTCAGTGTTTTGTTTCTGCAACACCATCAGTATATGTAATAATAATAATAATAATAATAACAACAACAACAACAACAACTTTTATTTATATCCTGCCCTTCCTAGCCAAAGCCAGGCTCAGGGCGGCTAACATCAAATATACAACATTGGTATGTCCAAATTAAAACATGTCCCTGCTCCCATGGGTGTGAGAGAAATAACAAAGGGAGAGGAAGGGAAGTTTAAAAATTACTCATGAGTAGGAATTCAGGGAGATGTTTTAGAGCAGCGGATCTCAACCTGTGGGTCCCCAGATGTGGTTGGACTACAACTCCCATCATCCCTGACCACTGGTCATGCTGGCTAGGAATGATGGGAGATGTAGTCCAACAATGTCTCTGGACCCACAGGTTGAGAAAGAGCCTAGGACTTGCTGATCAGAACGTCGGCGGTTCGAATCCCCGCGACGGGGTGAGCACCCGTTGCTTGGTCCCTGCTCCTGCCAACCTAGCAGCTCAAAAGCATGTCAAAGTGCAAGTAGATAAATAAGGACTGCTCCGGCGGGAAGGTAAACGGCGTTTCTGTGCACTGCTCTGGTTCGCCAGAAGCGGCTTAGTCATGCTGGCCACATGACCTGGAAGCTGTACGCCAGCTCCCTCAGCCAATAAAGCGAAATGAGCACCGCAACCCCAAAGTCGATCATGACTGGACCTAACTGTCAGGGGTCCCTTTACCTTTAAGGACACAACAGTTCGTGACCCGTGAAAGAGGTCCCTTCTCATTTCCTACTCCCCAAGTGTGATTTCTCAGCCTTCCTACTGTAAGACCTTTCCGTTGCATCAGCGGAGGGGTGAGGCTTGTCTACATCTTCCTGGAAGCTTTCGTGTCGGTACTTCCATGTTCCCCATCTCCTCCAGTTCAGTCCCCATCATTCCAAGCAATAATGATTCGAACTAGCCCCAAACCCATAAGCTCTGTCCCTCAACTTGGGCAAAATACTGGACTGCCCTAATCCATCTATGTGGACCTTGGCCTCAATCATTTTGATTCGGGAAGACAGGAAGTTCCCTTATACTGAATCATGTGGGAATTTTGTGGGTAGCAGGAGAGGATTTTTTTGATTAAACATTATCCTTCCTAACTCACGCTGGTTAGTTTATTCATATAGCAGAGTACATCCCCCTCTTTACACAGCAGGAAGCGACTTGCAGATCTGTTAGAATCTCTTAAGTTCTATTATTCCTGGATTCCTTCCTAAAAGAATAAAGACACAACAGTCTTCTTTTTAAAGCAATGAGAAGTTTACTCACATTCAGTTCACAGTTGGATCCATGAAGGCAGGATTTAGCTTAAGAGTTACAGATGAGGGTTTGAGTTCGTCCCATATGGGAATTCATTCCACATGCTGCTGGCTGAGGGAAAATTCCCAGCCCTACCTGGAAATGCGAGGGATTGAATCTAGGACAAGCAGATAGATGATCTGCCACTGAGCCACAGCTTTTCCTCATCTTGTGGTCCCTCCTAACCCCCTCTCCTTTGTGGCTGGCTCCTCCAGATCCTCTTCCTCCTCCAGTACTGAAAACGGACCCTCCGTCCAGAGTGGTGAACGAAGGAGACCCCTTGCTCCTCACTTGCTTGGCCAAAGGAGGCGGCGTGGAGAAAAGATTCCATCTCTTCAGGGATGGTGTTGAGATGATCTCCGACAGCGGTGGGTCCCTGCGGTTCTCCAGAGAACATGGGGGTGCCTCCCCAGGTGTGTCTGTCAACATCCTGAAGGCTAAGCCCAACCACACTGGGGAATTTGCCTGCAGGTATGAGGAAAAAACGAGCAGGGGGTGGATCGTCTCTCCGTGGAGTCAGAAGGTGTACCTCACAGGTGAGTGGTTTCCAACTGGTGGCAATAGTTGGGGGTTAGGGTCTGCTTTAGCGCTGGGACCCTCCCCCCTTTGGTGTTTGAGTTCAAAGCCCCCCATAGGCTTTGTGGGGTGTAATCCATGAAAGGCAGTCAAGTACAACATTCCTTGAAATGCTAGAGAAGACATGCGAGGGGATGTTTGCTCCAGCCAGTCGAAACTTCCTGTTCCTCCTGGCTGGAGCATCCTTCCCTTTGCATGTGATGGAAGGTGGGTGTGACCTAACCTGTCCAGGTAACAAAAGGACAAGTCACGCAGCAACCTATCCCTTTTTTGACTTCCTTCCTCTTTTGACCAGCTTGTAGCTAAGACTGCTCTGCTAGCAGAAGCACTGGGATTATTCCTCCTTATGGGGTAGATTCCACATGTACATATTTGTAACTAAGTCTGCCTTCAGGAATCCAACTGTGAACTGATGTAAGTAAACTTCTTTTATTGACTTTGAATAAGATTGTGGCGTCTTTATTCTTTTAAGAGGGATTCAAGGGAACTTACCAGGAACGTACAATTCAATCCGAAGACAGAACGAATTGTATAATAGCGAGAGGCTCGCACGAGCCTGCAACCAGCTATCTGCTGTGCATGTAAAAAGGGGGAATGTAACTCTGCTAAGTAAAGGAACTTGCTAGCATAAGTTAGGAAGGATATTAATAAACAATATATCCTCTCCTGCCACCCTGAACATTCCCGCAGCTGATGGGGTCCAAAGGAAAGCAAAGCAAGACGTTTGGCACCAGCTTGGCTGCAGCAGTTGCCAGAAGGAGTACAAGGCCCCGTCCAACCGCCTTAGGGACTTTTTAGGGTTTCCTCTTGAGCCTTTTCTTCTCCCCAAGATATCCCGCAAGGCAGCGGAGGTTGAGGGTCAGAGTCCCCTTCCCAAGCCCCACCTGCCCCTCACTTCTCTCTACAGCATGTGCAGTGGTTCCCATCTGTAGAATGCTCTCCCCAGGTAAGTTCGCCCGGTGCCTTCATTATACACCTTTTGGCACCAGGCGAAAACGTTCCTTTTTAACCAGACCTTTGGTTGATCTGTTTGACATCCCATACCCTTTAAGATGTAGCTCTTTTCTGGGGTGTGTGTGTGTTTATTCTGATTATGTATGTTGCGATCTTTTCTGTGAACCACCCTGAGACCTCTGGGTATAGGGTGGCATATAATTTCAATACTAATAATAATAATAATAATAATAATAATAATATGCAGAAACCGCCTTCTTGACTGTCGGACCCACTATATGGAGCCTGTCTTCACATGCACTTTAATTTGCAAAACAAATCCTATTTTATATTAAAACAGGCATTATAAACAGATGGTGATATTAGCTTGTATGATCACTGTGTTTTTAACTTCAGTGAATTACTGTTATTGTGTCTTCAACAGCAATGGCTACAATGGAGTCCCCGTCCCCCCAATTATCCATACCAACAGCTGAATCCCCTTCTTTCCTTTCTGCAGTTTGGGCACCAAATTCCTCTTCTCCACCCCTGCTATATGCATGTTTGGCAATTCCACTGGCGATCCTGATGGTCCCTCTTGCTTTTTACTGCACGAGAAGGAATAGAGGTAGGTGATGCTGAGAATTGTGGCCCTCTCCTGTCATTCCCTATTAGGGGATGGTGCTCTTCTCTGCGTCACGAGAGTGGTGGTCATGGCAGCAGTGTTGGTTAAAAGCAAGCATTTATTTTGTCTTCCTTCATATTGGATGTGGTTAGGGTGTGGGAGGGAGCCTTGCCTGTGTCTGTCCTGTGGAACTCCCAGCCACAAGAGGTTTATTTTCAGGACCAGCCCTGTCTCACCATCTTTCTTCTCTTTTCTCTCTCCATTTCCACTTTGGAAGCGTTGAAATCCGAACAGGAAAACAGGGAAGAAGCAAATTCCGAGTACCTTGAAATGTTCAGCGCCACTAGGAAGCCTCAGAGGTAATGGCAACTAATGCTGGTATAACACTGATGTGATGTGTGTCTTCATAATTTCTTATTTATTTAAAGCATTTCTTCCAAAAAGTGTTCCTAGACTGGCCGACCAAAATAACAATGGTCGTGGCACACAAGGAGGAAGGGAGGAGCGAAAGAGCCAGCTCAGGCAGCAGTTCAGTTCTTAAAGTTTTGAACACAGTTGGAGGCGAAGAGCACCCACAAACCATGCAAGGAGTTTCCAGAGGGGAGGAAAACTTGAACCCAGAGCCTGGCAACCTGGAAATGCAGGAGAGACTTATCAGTCAAGAGAGGGACAACGTCTTGTTGGCTGGGAGATAAAAGGATGAAAGGCAATTGGAGGAACAGGCAGTGGGGGGTGTCCCAGGCAGAAAAAGGAGCAAAGAGACCCCACAGGAAGAATCATAGAATTGTAGAATTGGAAGGGACCCATGTAGAATTGGAAGGGATCATCTAGTCCCACCCCCCTGCAATGCAGGGAAATGCAGCTGCCCCTTACGGGGATCAAACCTGCAACCTTGGCATCATCAGCACTACGCTCTAGCCAACTGAGCTATCCAGGAAGAAGGACAAGTTTGGGGATGGCAGATAAGGAGGGGGAAATACATTTAAAAAATTAAAAAATTGTCCAGTAGCACCTTGGAGACCAACTAAGTTTGTTCTTGGTATGAGCTTTCGTGAGCATGCACACTTCTTCAGATACACTGAACCAGAAGTCACCAGACCTTTATATATAGTGAGAGGGTGGGAAGGGATATTACTCAGAAGGGTGGTGGGAATGGGTGATTGGCTGATAGTGGTAAACAGTCGAGACCTATCAGCCAATCACCCATTCCCACCACCCTTCTGAGTAATACCCCTCCCTGTCTCACTACATATAAGGGTCTGGTGACTTCTGTTTCAGTGTATCTGAAGAAGTGTGCATGCACACAAAAGCCCATACCAAGAACAAACTTAGTTGGTCTCCAAGGTGCTACTGGACAATTTTTTTAATTTTTTAAAATATATTTCTACTGCGTCAGACCAACACCACTACCTACCTGAATCAGGAGGCGGAAATGATTGGCATGTTGGAGAGAAGGGAAGATGTCTGTAAGGGATGAGGTGGCTGGGACAGGGACAGAGCCAGTGGACAGGGAAAGTTGGGGGCAGAAGGGGCGAAGGGAGCAGAGCAGGATTCCAGGTTGCTGGAGGCTGGGCTAGATGACCCTTGGGGGTTCCCTTTAATTCTTTGATTCTATAATTCTAATGTCTATTCTGGACCCAGGAGGGCAGGCAGCTCCTGCTACATGGTTCTGTCCTCAGACAGATGCTTTGATGGCCGTTTGGACTTCTCACAAGAGGGGGATTCATTAAGTTGCTTGACCATTCACCTTTGCTGTGAGATGCTGTGTGTATTCTCTGTGTAAGAACAGGGACGGAAACTGTGGAAACATTTAAAAATAAAATAAAATAGTTTAGCGAGGTTATTTCCCCCTCCATTCATGGCTGGGATTGGGAGATTCTTCCTGTCTTTCATATTGAAACCATCACTTCCTCCATGAAACCTTTGACAATACAATAACTGCCTCCCCCCCCCCCCATTTCTATTTAAGGAAATAGAAACTGAGCTATGGAATTGGCTGCTGCAGGATGTGGTTTAGATGCCTTTTGAAAAGAGGTACATTCGTGAAGAATATTCTGCCAAAACATTTTAGTCATGACAGCTAAGTAGATCTTCACTGTGCAGAAGCAGTCTACCTCTGAATTGCTGTGCACTGGAGATAAGCAAAAGAGGAGGGTGGCCTGTTTGTGAGTTGCCCAGGAGTGTCCAGCTGGCTGCTGTCAAAACTGAATGAAGCGAACCCTCAATTTGCTCCCAACAGCCTTGGGGGGGATCATCATTCTTTGAACATGTCCCTCAATTTCCTTCTCCTTTTCAGGACTCAGACGCCTTTTACTGCCTTGCCGCCCCCTGCTCTGCCTCAGCCCCCAATATCGCAATCATGGATGGAGAGCGGAGCCAAACTGGCCGAAGACCAGGAGGAAGGTCTCTACAACAACATTCCCCTTCAGGGCAAGAAGAGAGCAGAACGATACAGAGATTCTGAAGAAGAATGAGCCATCGGGGAGATTAAAATATTCAGATGGGGATTTACGACCAGGGAGATGGGGTGGAAGGGGTCAGGGAAGAGGGCAGTGTTCTGCCTTTCCCTGCCTAGTCCAGCATACGACTTGGCTCAACTTCTGCATCACTTTCCTCAAGAGCAGGGGTCAGCAAACTTTTTCAGCAGGCGGCCGGTCCACTGTCCCTCAGACCTTGTGGGGGGCCGGACTATATTTTGAAGGAAATAATATGAACGAATTCCTATGCCCCACAAATAACCCAGAGATGCATTTTAAAGAAAAGGACACATTCGACTCATGAAAAACATGCAGATTCCCAGACCGTCCATGGGCCGGGTTTAGAAGGCAATTGGGCCTTTTCCATTCTCATTTTAATCTTCTGACATATCCAAGTACAGCCCACCCAATCATCCCCTGACCATTGACCATGCTGGCTTGGGCAGATACACTTTGGTCCAACAACAACTGGAAGGCTACAGGTTCCCCCAGCCTTGTTCTAGATAGAGGACAGAGGACCTTCTTGGTAGTGGCACCCACCCTGTGGAATGCCCGCCCTTCAGATGTCAAGGAAATAAACACCTATCTGACTTTTGGAGGACATCTGAAGGCAGTCCTGTTTAGGAAAGTTTTAAAGACGATGTTTTTAGATATGCTGTAAACTGCCCAGATGGGCGGGATATAAATAATAAAATTATTATTATTATTATTATTATTATTATTATTATTATTATTATTATTATTATTTATTAGAAAAGGAATTGCAATAGCTAGATGTGCCATTGGAAGCTTATGTCCTCTGGCCTTGCTCGAGGTTAATCCAAGGATACAATCTGAGAGATTGCGTGTTCCAACATAGATGCCAAATTGTGAGAGTGTTGCAACATAAACTCTGCAACAGGTGGCAGCAGCGACAAATTTAAAATACGCTCTCAATACTTCAGCCAACCAGCAGGTGAAAGCAAAGCGTCTCCAATAGATCCTTCTGGTGTCTGAAGCATCAGCTAGTCAGAAACCCAAGCAGGATGGAGGACTTTTAAACAAGGGCATTTGCGAGGGATTGACGGAGGAGACTGAAGAGAGTGAGCTTGTGTCTTTTGGATTAAGGCTGGTTGCTTCTCTGAGCTGTTTGGAGCCTTATTTGTGAGTTTGGTTGTGGGTGAGGCTGTGTGCTCTGCTAGAATTTCAATAGCGACAAATGTCAGGTTCTGACTTGGGCAGAAGTAACCAGCTGCATCAGTACAGTGGTACCTCAGGTTAAGCACCGTACTTAATTCGTTCCGGAGGTCCGTTCTTAACCTGAAACTGTTCTTAACCTGAAGCACCACTTTAGCTAATGGGGCCTCCTGCTGCTGCCGCGCCGCCTCCGGAGCACGATTTCTGTTCTCATCCTGAAGCAAATTCTTAACCTGAAGCACTATTTCTGGGTTAGCGGAGTCTGTAACCTGAAGTGTATGTAACCTGAAGCGTATGTAACCCGAGGTACCACTGTATAAGCTGGGGGCATCTGGCTTGCCGGGGGTACATGTGAAAAGGATCTAGGGGTCTTAGTAGACCACAGGCTTAACATAAGTTAACGGGGTCATACGGCAGAAAAAGAAAAAGAAGAAAAGCTAATGCTATTCTAAAAAAAAGGTAAAGGGACCCCTGACCATTAGGTCCAGTCGTGGCCGACTCTGGGGTTGCGGCGCTCATCCTGCTTTACTGGCCGAGGGAGCCGGCGTACAGCTTCCGGGTCATGTGGCCAGCATGACTAAGCCGCTTCTGGCGAACCAGAGCAGCGCATGGAAACGCCGTTTACCTTCCCGCCGGAGCAGTACCTATTTATCTACTTGCACTTTGACGTGCTTTCAAACTGCTAGGTTGGCAGGAGCAGGGACCGAGCAACGGGAGCTCACCCCGTCACGGGATTCGAACTGCCGACCTTCTGATCGGCAAGTCCTAGGCTCTGTGGTTTAACCCACAGCGCCACCCGCATCCCTCAATGCTATTCTAGGCTGCATCAACAGAAGTACAGTGTCCATATCAAGGGAGCTCATAGTATCACCCTCTTCAAACTCCACCTGAAGTATTGTGTCCAGTTCTGGGCACCAGAATTTAAGAAGGATATCGACAAGCTGGAAAGTGGGCAAAGGAGGGCAACCAAGATGATCAAGGGTCTGGAAACCAAGGCTTAGGAGAAATCATTTTGAGGGAATTGGGTATGTTTAGGCTGGAAAAGAGGAGACTGAGAAGAGAGATGATCTTCAAATATCTAAAGTGCTGGGAGATGGAGCAAGCTCGTTTTCTCCTGCTCTGGAGGGTAGGACCCAAAGCAAGTGCTCCAAGTTACAAGAAAGGAGATTCTGACTCAACATCAGGAATAACTTTTTGAGGGCAAGAGCTGTTTGACAGCAGAACGGACTCCTTTCACTGGTGGTTTTTAAGTAGAGGTTGGATGGTCATCTGTCATGGATGCGTTAGTTAAGATTCCTGCATTGCAGGGGACTGGACTCAGTTCTAGAATTCTTTTCTTTTTTTGGACAAAGTAATAATCATAAATAAATCAGAATAAAAATGTGCGCCCCACCACCGAGATCATTCCATTGTAACTATCCAGCCTCCCAAAATTTCAACACCTCTTGTGATGGTTTGACCCCTTTCCGTTTAAGCAGTACAAATTCCGCAAACACCCTCCATATCTCCTCAAAATCATTTCTCCTGCGTATTCCCTGTCTTACCTTAATAGCACATGCTAATTTATCATTCATAGCTATATCCCACTCCTCTTTATACCATTCTTCCATTTTATATTCTTCTTGCCCCTTGCACTTCCTAGCTATAATACTTTGTGCAGCTGTCATTAAAATTTGTGAGGAAGTCCTTCATTCCCTGTGAACCCTTCCATCAGACGTTAAGGAGATGAGCAATTATATAACATTTAGGAAACATCTGAAAGAAGCTCTGTATAGGGAAGCTTTTTAAGGTTTAAAACTTTACTGTGTTTTTATATATGCTGGAAGCTGCCCAGAGTGGCTGGGGCAACCCAGTCAGGTGGGTGGGGTACAAATAATAATAATAATAATAATAATAATAATAATAATAATAATAATTTAATACTGATTTAAAAGCTGACCTCCCACCCCTCAGACGTTCCCCCTATTTTCCTCCCACCTTCGCTGCTCTCAGTACAATAACTTTTCCAACTTTGGTTTCAAAATTCACTCATCCTCTCTCCCTGCACATCACCTGCGCAATTACCAATTTATGGTATGGCTTCTGTCCATTATTATAACCCATCCTCAAAACAATGGAGTAAGAGTAAACCTAAGGAGCGCCATGACGGAAAGCTGAGGAAATCTTTATCCATTTCAGCATTCCAACTTTTGTATGTTTCAAAGTACACCTGTGAATCTTTCTCAGTTTTACTGCTTTCTCCTTTGTAAACTGCTTTGAGGGTTCTTCCCCCCCCCCTTTTTTTTTTGCAAACAAGAGGAGTATAGACATAAATAAATAAAATAAATGGGTTGTTCCTGAGGAGATGCTTTTTCTCCTCCAAAATGAGACACTTTTCTCAGAAAGGGGATATTTTTCTCCTCAGAACAGGCCGGGATATGAAGCAGGGATATGAAGACCTCCCTCCGCCTGAGGCCTTTTCCCGCCTTTTTCCTCCCCCTAGATTACAGGCTTCCTCAGCCTCAGCCCTCCAGATGTTTTTAGGCCTACAACTCCCATGATCCCTAGCTAGCAGGCCCAGTGGTCAGGGATGATGGGAATTGTAGTCTCGAGACATCTGGCGGGCCGAGGTTGAGGCAGGCTGCCCTAGAAAGTGCTGGAAGAGCTGCCCCTCCCCCTCTCCCCTCAGGGAGAGTCAGGGGAGCCTTGGCAAGGAAGGAAGGCGGCCATCTTTCTTTCGTGGGGATTCAAAAAGTTCTTTCTTGTCCTCTTCCCAGGGGCAACTGATTTATTTCATAAAATTTATAGGCACTTGACTGTGAGGGTGGGGGGAAGCAGTCTGGTAAAAGAAGGGTTGGTCCTCATATCCGGAGGCCTCCTAAGCAGCCACAGTCTGAAATCCATTAATTCATGTAATTCCGTCAGGCGCCCATGAGGGGCTTTAGGGGGGTCCCTGGCCAGAGGATGGCTTGGGGTTCCCCTCCTGCCTCAAGCAGAAGATTCGGGGGCTTCTTCCGGTTTTCCTGGTCTTCTCCCTCAGCTTGGAAAAAGTCACATTTGCCTCTCTTTCCCCTCAGTTTCCCAATTCATTGGCCTAAGGAGCCCCTGAAATGCGCTCAGCAGAGATTAATTTTTCTGTACAATCTCTTCTTCTTCTTTGTTTGTTTGTTTTTTTAGTCATTTGTTTTATTGGTTTTATGTACAATCTTTACAACAGAGGACTTTACAACCAAAATAAAAATTTGCAACAGAAAACTTTACAACCAAAAGAAACCCAGACAGAAGCAATAACATGACTCTCATGTTTTCATTTGTACTAAATCCTTCTCAAATTTCCTTATTTTACTATTTATTAACTTAAATCTTCTTTTAATTCCTTGTTCTTGACCTCCTAAATCGTGTATTTGTCCTCTACAGTTTTCCAATTACTGCCTTATACTTTCCTCCCTCTATACCCGTTACTTCCCTTCACCCATGTGCGGTCTTCTCTGCATACTGTTGTGTTAACAGCTATTAAATTCGTTTTTCAGTTTGTATTGTAATGTTCTCTTGTATCCTTGCGTCCTTCAGGCTACTGCATGTTAAATTTAAGCTCTGAAACCAAACCAATATATCCCTGTATGCATTCCCATTCTTTGTCAGTTTTTTGATTAGAGCAGCCTCTAGTTTTGCCATCTCCACAAATTCACAAATTTTAGCTGGCCATTCTAGTAATTCAGGTATTTTTTCTGATTTCCTTTTTTTCCTTTTTTTTTTTTTGCCACTACTATTCTGGCCGCTGCTGTTGCGTACAGGAATACATTCTTTTGTGTCCATTTTCTGTACAATTTCATATAACCATAAAACTGTAGAGTTGGAAGGCCCTGCAATGCAGAAATCTCAACTAAAGCATCCAGGACAGAGGGCCATCCTCTTCTTCTTTGCCGATCCCTCATAGTAAGATTGTCTTCCATGAACATGGTTTTATCAATGAGTCCGTAAGTGACTGTGGAGGCCAATTCTGGACCCACATGTCCTTCCACAGTGGGGACATTGGTTTCCAGGCAGGAGTTGATCATGGTGTGGATTTGCCAAGCGTGCCTTCCTCTTAGCACGTTTCTCTCTTGTGTCCTGAGTTCGAGTGTCTTTAAAGCCCAGGACACCTTTGGTCAAGGCTGTTCTCCAACTGATGCGCTCGCAGGCCAGTGTTTCCCAGTTGTCAGTGTTTATACTACATTTTAAAAATATTTGCCTTGAGAAAGTCTTTAAAGATCTCTTTTGTATTTTGCTTTCCATTCTCGAGTTGGGAACAGAGTAGTTGCTTTGAGAGGTTGTGGGCTCTCCTTCCTTGGAGGTTTTTCAGCAGAGGTTGGATGGGTGTCTGTCATGGATCCTTTTGTTAAAAGTCCTGTATTTGCAGGGGGCTGGACTCAGAGTCCCTTCCAACTCTCAAGTTCTAGAATTCCTTTCTTCTTTTTTGACAAAGTAGTAATCATAAATAAATCAGAATAAAATGTGCACCCCACCACTGTGATCATTCCACTGTAACTATCCAACCTTCCAAAAATTCAACACTTCTTGCGATGGTTTAACCCCTTTCCATTTAAACAATACAAATTCTACAAACACCCTCCATACCGCCTCAAAACCATTTCTTATATTCACTTTTTTACCTTAACAGCACATGTTAATTTATCATTCATAGCTATAGCCCACACCTCTTTATACCATTCTTCCATTTTATATCCTGCTTGCCCCTTCCACTTCCTAGCTAGAATAATTTTTGTCAGTAAATTTGTGAGCAAGTCCTTCACGCCCCGTGAACCTTCTGCCCCACTGGGGTGGAAAATTCTAGAAATTTGGATTCTATGGGCCACACTAAACAGGCTGAGCCTTCGGTGACTGGGTGTAGCAGAGGTGCATGTATAAAATCTACTTTTCACAACCCCAGAGTCAGAGGAAGTGGGAGAAAGGCTATGAATAAGACAAGACATGTGACGGTGGTCAAGAGCTGTTGGCCACAGGCCAGGCCACAAGCATTTACAACATGCTTTGCATCAAATAAGCTGACATTTGGGGGTGTGAAGAGGGTGGAGGACTTGCTTACAGACTTGTGTGTATATATATATATATATACATATAAAATCACATTGTCAGAGGCAAATGTTTGAAGCTTTCTTATTCCAGGAACTTAGGCTGGGTTCAGACTTATACCTTCAAATCACATTTGAAGAACATTCCTTTCTTCCAAGAATTCAGGGCGCTGTAATTTGCTAAGGGCTTCCTCAGGTTTGTGACTCTGTGAGAGGGGAAGGGAATAATTTGAGGCAGATTGTCTGGGATTTCTCAGTCAGGGACATGCAAGCCATGGTTAATGGGAAGAGAGGAATGAAATGAGAAGTGAAATTAGGAAGTGGAGAAAGATTGCCAGCCTTGCCTCTTTTCCCGTGTAAAAGGCATTGGCGTCAAGGACACTTTTTTCAAGCCCTCCCTCTGCTTCTCCTCCACGTCACCACTTCTTGCTCTTTACGTGTCACAGAGCTGCCCCCAAAAAACCAGTTTCCAAAAATAAGCACAAAAGAGAAAGCGAGGACCACAAGCCAGCATGAGGACTGTTTCATTCTGTGTGATGCTGTGCAAAATAGCTGCGCCTCCATCCGGTGTGATGCTCTGTGTATTGTGCTTGATAACTGTAAATGAGTGTTTGTGTTTTTCAAAGATCTTTTGTCATCCCCCATTGACTTTAAAAAGCCCCAGCTTCCCTATGTTCCCTATGGTAGGTGCTAACGTGCTCAGCATTTTATCAGTTACCCAATTTCTCTCAGCTTCCACATCTGCATTTGAGAGTGGCCATGACAGCTTCTGCAGAGCAGCTCAGTGCTGCAAGGCATGCTGGGAACTCTTCTTGAGGCCACCCTGGTGGTCAGCCCCGTTTGACACCAGTGGCGCACCCAGAATGCTCAGCAACGCCACTGTGTTTCTTCTCAGTGTGTTTGGAAAGAAGATTACTATTGCAGATGCATCAGCTCAGTGTTGCTGCTGAAGCCGCTTCTTCTAAACCCCATCTTTGAAGCATGGAGCAAATTAGCCGTCTCATTGTCCTCCTGGGTAAGACCCTTTTCTTCTCCCCTCCAACCCCACTCTTTTCCTTCTTCTGGAGCCTCCTATCTACACTTCACTTCCCAGTTTCCACTGTCTGTGTTTACTCAAATCTTCTGCCTCTGTTCTCTGTGGAGCCAATATTGTGTGGTGGTTAAGAGCGGTGGACTCGTAACCTGGTGAACTGGGTTCGATTCCCTGCTCCTCCACATGCAGCTGCTGGGTGACCTTGGGCTAGTCATACTTCTTTGAAGTCTCTCAGCCCCACTCACCTCACAGAGTGTTTGTTGTGGGGGAGGAAGGGAAAGGAGAATGTTAGCCGCTTTGAGACTCCTTCAGGTAGTGATAAAGCAGTATATCAAATCCAAACTCTTCTTCTTCTGTTTCCGGGTGGGTCTTTAGGGAGGGATGAGCATGTCTCAGGCAAATCATTCACAGCATCCACACGATGTTACTGGCATGGGAAAGTTGGCTGTTTTTAACCATTACCTTTCCTGAAAAAACCCCAAAATAAAATCATAACCTCCAGAAATGCATCAGATTAGGGGGTATTGCTTTGGGAGAAAAAAAATGTGTATGAGGCTATTTAGGAGTCCAGATTATGAAACTTGAAATGATGCCAAAAACGTGTGTGTGTGTGTGTGTGTGTGTATATATATATATATATATATATATATATATATATATATATATATCTAAGCATCACATTTTTCTCCTCTGTTCTTTTTCAGCCTCATTTTCGGCTCCTTGCTGGATGGCGGCCCTTGCAGGTAATCCAGTTAATATAACTTCAAGTACTTAGTGGTAGGGAGATGCTGTCAGTGTGAACACACCATAAAATTTAGATGTGGATATATCGTTGTGGCTATTTGTTCCTTATCCTGTCCCTTATCTTGAAGTCCCAGACCTGAAGAGTGTGAATGGTGAGTCAAAGGGATCACCCACACTTCCTTTTATACTCTGCTTTCTAAGCACAGGTCTGGGATTTCCATGTCCAAATGGGTTGGGGGGGGGGGAGAAGAGAGGAGAGAGAGATTTTCAAAATCTGATTTTGAGTTTAAGAGGCATTGGAATAAATGGTGGAATGGGATGGGTTGGGACTGTCAATCCGAAGCAGTAATTGAAGTATTGTGGAAGGTTATAGGGATTCATGAATCATCTAATGCAATGGGGACATCCTAAGGGACTGGCCAAACTGTATTTTTATCGTATCTCCCTCTGTTTCTCAGATACTGTGACTGCACATCCATCAGGCCTTTGGCTGTCTCTTTCACCTCCACACAACACTTTTGCTCGAGGAGAATTGGCTTCATTGATATGCTCCCTCCCAGAAGGACAGAGGGCAACGCGGTTCTATTTCTATGAAAAGAGAGGAGGTGTACCAGTCATGTATGGACAACAGGCGGAAAATATCTTGGAGGTTTCCACAAAATACCTGGAAACAAACAAAACATTTGTCTGTGCTTACCTGGGGGAAAAGAGTTCAGGAGGACTCTTCCTGTCTTCGCTGAGTAACGAGGTTGTGCTGTCCATCACTGGTGAGAAACGTACTCTTTGTGACAGAATTGCATGCACAACAGCTAAGCCAGCTTGGGGATCATGGTTCCTACTCCGCCCAAGCCATTTTGGTAGTTGTAACTGTGAGAGAGATCAAAGGAGCTCTGGCCAAGATCTCTCAGCATAGTCAGAAAACTGCCACCATCATAGTTCCTAGGGGAAGCCAACAGAGTACAATACTGAAGATTCAAGTCTGTCGTGAAGATGAGCTTTAATGTGATGTAGCAAAGGGGCAGGGTTATTTTAAGCAGTTCTTCAGTCTTGGGGGGCACAGATATTGTTGCTGCTCTACAACTCCCGTCATCCCCTGCCTGCTTGATGGCAGCTGTAGTTCAACAACATCTGGTGACCCAGTGTTGAAGAACTGTGTAAGGCTTTGCTTACACGGCGGGAAACAGCGCTTGAGGAATATTCTTGTCTTCACCAAGCTGGTGCTGTCGATCACTGGTGAGGAACATTATCTTTGTGAATGAATGATACACGCAAAGTCTAAACCATCTGGGTGATTCTGCCCAAGCCATTCTGTTGTTTTTGCCAGGTCCAAGGAACACAATGCAAGGTCCCTGAATATAGGCACAAAGTCAACATCCTCCTGGTTCCTTAGGGAAGGCGAGAGAGCACAGGTGTTATAACATTGGTTTATGTTTCTAATATAGCTGTATATTAAGGAGAGGTGCTGGAGGGATTGGTCTGGAAGTCGCACAGTCTCAGATTGTAGCCCTAATCTTATATATAGTGAATTCTCGATCAAAAATTCCTAGACCCCATCCAGAACACAAATCCCAACTGTTAGCTGAGAATAGGAACTAGTCTTATTCCATTTAAGTCTGTAGCATTGCTATGCTCTGAATTCCAGGGAGACAGAAGTGCTTAACAAGCTAGCCACAAACACTTCTCTTCCTTTCTCTCTGCTCCTTCAACTTCCCTCTCAGACCTTCCTCGTGCTCCAGTTTTCTCTGTTTCTCCAAAGAAGGATGTCTATACAAGTGGGGAATCTGTGGAACTCAAGTGCTCATCTTCCGAAACCCGTCATGTATCAAGGACCCAGTTTTTCAGGGACCATCAGGATCTGCATTCAGTCAAGCCCTCCTCTCCCTCCTCTCTGAGCAATGTCACACACACTCTACGCCTTGCTACTCAAGATGGTGGAGATTACTCCTGCAGGTACCACATTGTGGAATCCGGGCGAGAGATCGCATCCAGAGAGAGCAACTCCATCAGGATTTCGGGTGAGGAGGTCTTTCTTTGCAATACAGATCTCTTGGAAGTTGAAGTGGGAAGCTGGATTGAAACTGAGGAGTTTGGCTGGTCAAAGGAACAGGAGGGGAATTTTACTGATAGAATTTGAATATGTACAAAATTCAAATATCATCAGAAATTCTGTAGTCCTCCCAAAGTCCTATTTCCTTTTCTCATTAATCTGCTTGCTTACTGAGGGGGAGAGAGATTATAGGTCTACAACTCCCATCAGTCATCCACCAAGCAGCTTGATGGGTATTGCAGTCCAACAACATCTGGCAACCCATGGTTCAAACATGCTTGTTTAGGTGAGCTTTTCTCAATAAATTATGTTTGTCAAAAATCAAAAGGTTTTGCTGAAAAGTTCCACCAGTTAATGGAATAGAATTATTGGAATGCTGTTCAGGTGATTTTGATAGTGACCCCAAGGAAGTAGATTGTGGAAATCTGTGTGTAGCATTTGTTTAATGCAGGACTGAGAAGGACCAAGGCATTCTTGGCACAAAACAGGCATACCTTGAACCAACAACTCATTTAAAGAATTTGTGGATGAGGAACCAAAGGAGAATAGCTTAAGGAAGGGGCTGAATGGCATTTTCCCCTTGCACTTCTTCCCTTTCCCCAATGCAGTTCTGCCTCCACCAGCTCCAGAGCTGTCCATCATCCCTCCAAGACAGACCTTTCTCCATGGACAACGGATCACATTGAAATGCTCTCACCCGGAAGGGCAGCTGGCAGCCAAGTTCTTATTTTATGAAATGAAGGCAGAACGTGGGTGGACTAAACTCCAAGAAGACTTCAATAATACCCTGGAAATCACTGCAAAATTTCAGGAAACAAAGAAATCATTTGTCTGTGCCTACATAGAAGAAAGCAGTGCAAGACGATTCTCTGCACAGAGTAACCGCATTGAGTTTTCTATCACGGGTGAGGAAAGTTCTGCTAGTTCATTAACTGAAGACTCAATAAGTTGTTTTCATCTTACTAAGGGCAATCCAGAAAATCTGGCATATTTATGTGGGTTGCTACCTTTTTCTTTTTCTTTTTACTTGTGGAAAGAAATCATATACCACTTATTCCCAACAAAATCTAAGCAATGTAGATAGTAAAGTTAACAATAAAACACAGATAAAATTGTTTTTTTATATTAATGAGGAGAAAGGGTTTCTGTCTGTTTCTAAACTTAAGCCAGTTGGCTGTCACTGTTTTCTCACAAGATATCTTGGCAACATTGATTTTATGGAGGTTATAGAGATTGCCAAATATGTTCCTCTGCATTCTCGCAAAACTTAAATTCCCTGCGTTCTTCAGGGAGGATCTATGCTATTTAAACTGGGTGTTGTTTTTTAATCCCCTGAAGGTTGTGTGATATCATTAGGATGTCCAGCTCTCTAGGAAGGATTTCAAAAGAAAATGTTTTTGCTGAACTTGACCTGCTGTTCCACTCCATTAATGAGAGTCCTAAAAGAATTCATGTCTATTAAAGGTGTTTAATCATGGAAGATTGGAAGATACTATTTCTAGTCTGGGTTCAAGCCTGGTTTTGGAGGCTCAGTCATCTGAGTGACAAGGGTAATAATATTACCAGGTCCACCTGCTCTTTCGCAGCCTATTCTCTGTGATCCATGCACAGGTAACCTAAAAAGTGGATTGCTCTAATGTTCTGCCCTCGGCATTGGTTCAGAAGCAGCAGCTAGTGAAGAATGCAGCAGCAAGGATGCTCAGGGGGGTACCTGACACCTGGGACAATTGTGGCCTATAAAGCTCTCAGCAGCTCAGGAGCAGGTAATCTGACAGACTGCCTGACTTCTCCCATTTATAGACCATCCATTATAGACCTCCCATTTATAGACCATCCACATTCTGAGGATGTGATTCTCCTCTTAACCATATCGCCTGCAAAGCTCCATCTGGTTGGGGGCTGCAGAGATCCTTTTCCATTCCTACCTACCGAATGCTTTCCCTGCTGAGATCAGGCGGGCAGAAACCGTGGGGTGAACTGAATACCTACCCCTTTGGCCTTCTCTGACCTTAATATTATACTAGCCGTTGTGATTATTTTACTGATGATTATTTTTCACAGATTTATTTTCTCCGATTATTTGTTATTATGTAGACTACTTTCTGCAAATGAAAAGCGGGTCAGAAATCCTTTAATGAAATGGAAGGAAACATACAGTATGTGTCAGTCTTAGAAAGGAAATTGTGAGAAAACAGAAAACCTTTCCCTTTTACGTTGTTCCCTAAATCTTTGGATGCTTCTCTCCCTCTGCTTCCTGTGGAACCCAGCATCTTTCCCACCTGCTGAACTTTTTCAGCAACCACAGGAACCTGTTTACAGTCCAGGAGAACGGGTTACCTTGACCTGTTCAGCTCCTGAGGAAATGGACGTGGCAGGATTCAGCTTCTACAAGGAACAACATGATCAGAACTACAAGGTGTTGCCAGATCAAGGAAGCGGCCCCTATGCAGCATTCCCTGTGAATAAAAATACTGCTGGAGTATACAGATGCCTATACTGGGTGCAGAATTCACGACAGATGATCCACTCCCCAATGAGCTCTTCCGTCTCTGTAGTCATGACAGGTGAGAGAGTTTCTTCTGCATGCTGATGGAGGAGATCCAAAAGGTCTCCGTGTCTGGCAGGGAGTGGGGAACATGGGAAATGTCAGCCTGGTTATTTTACAAGGTGACAATCAAGTGTTTATGATTTACAGTGGTACCCTGGTTGTCGAATGGCTTGGCTCCCAAACAAATCAGCTCCCGAATGCTGAAAACCTGGAAGTAAATCTTTTGGTTTTCAAACGTTTTTCGAAAGCCGAACGTCTGACGTGGCTTCCACTTGAGTGCAGGAAGCCACGCCTTGCTTTCTGAACAATTTCGGGAATCGAATGGACTCCCGGAATGGATTAAGTTCATGAACCAAGGTACCACTGTATAAGAAGAAGTGCCTTAAAATCTCAAACTGTATTGAACTTGGACGCTCTCATCTCATTAGTGGGGAATGGGCAACTGTAGTTACTCAGACAACGAAGAGGTTTTTCCTCTGCGCATCCTGACGTGCAAACTGAACTCGGAAGACATAAATGTGGAAGCATGGTTTGCAGAGGGACATAGTTCAGAAGGCAGGAGCTGGGAAATACTGGATGGGGAACATCTAGAAGAAGAAACACTGGGAGAGAGAGGGTTAACAGATTCACAGTCTCTGGACAGCATTCCTCTGCTCAGCCCAAGGTCAAGATGAGCTCAGAAAGTGTCAGAACAGAAAGCACAGAGGGTACAAACTCAGATTACAAGACATAGGAGTGACGGAAGGTGGTGTGATCCTTATCTGGGAGCACCGCCATTTCCAGGAGAGATGTGTTGTTTGTTCTCTCTCTGTGATCATTAAAGTTTATAACTGGTAAGAAGACTCCTTTTCCTTTGTCCTGCTTATCTACTGCCACAGGGGGAGGAAGCTGATTCCCTGAAGCTTGACAGGAATTCTCTGTTAGAGATTCAAAGACCCCACCCAGAGCTACAGATCCCAAGGTTTACTGGAGGGGCTGCAGTGGTACTTCGGGTTACAGACACATCAGGTTACAGACTCCGCTAACCCGGAAGTAGTACATCGGGTTAAGAACCTTACCTCAAGATGGGAACACAAATCGCGCGGCGGCGGCATGGCAGCAGCAGGAGGCCCCATTAGCTAAAGTGGTACCTCAGGTTAAGAACAGTTTCAGGTGAAGAATGGATCTCCAGAACAAATTAAGTTCTTAAACAGAGGTACCACTGTTTTGTTAAAATAATTAAACTGTAGGATGGTTATGCTCCAAATTCCTGAAACAGAGGTGTTTAACAAACAAAGATTGTTCTTCCTTTGTGCTCCTTCTACTTCCTTCTCAGAACACCCTCGTCCCCCAGTCTTAACTGTTTCGCCCGAAAAGGATAGCTACAGAAGAGAAGAGTCCATAAAGCTTAGATGTTCAGCTTATGAAAGCCGTGATGTATCAAAGATCCAGTTTTTCAAGGACAAGAGGCAACTGCAACTCATCAATGTCCCCTCCTCTCTGAACACCTTCACACACATACAACTGCTTCTTCCTCAAGATGGTGGAGATTACTCCTGCAAGTACCACATTGTGGTATCAGGGCGAGAGTTCCCATCCAGAGAGAGCAACTCCATCAGGATTTTGGTATTGGGTGAGGAGGCCTTTCTTTGCAATATGGGTCTCTTAGAGGGGGGAATGGGAAGGTGGACTGAGTTTGGGGGAGGTTGGGCGGGCGAGGAATAGGGCCAATAATTTTGTTAGTAGAATATGTACAGAATTCGAAGCTCACCCATAATTTCATAGTCCTTCCAAACTCCCCTTTTCTTCTATTATTTATCAGCTTGCTTGTTTCTAGTCTGCCTTGGAAATGCATTGCCCCTTCCAGACCAACATTGAAGGAAACAGGGTGCCTGCCCCGAGGAGCATACAAGGGATGTCATCACATGGGGATCCCTTCTGACCTTGGGATTCTCTTTGATTCTCTCTGCAGATGAATCACTTTCCACAATGCCTACCTTTTCCACCCCTGACCAGGCTGTTCTGAGTTTTGCCTCCACAAGCAGGCCACCTAGAAAGTCAACACTGGCAACTTCATCAACCAGCTCTTCTCGCTACATCGCCAGAACACCCTCAACACACACAAAGCTCCTTGCATCAAGCACCTCCTGGTCCAGCTCTTCGCAGATGAGTCTGTATTATAGCACCTCAACCAGCAGAACCAGTGCTCAGGAGAGCAGGAAATCATCTACCTGCTGTGATCCCAAATCAATCACAGACCAAAAGAAGGAAAAAGAAAAAGGTACGGCCCTCTCATGAGGCTGTTATTTTTAAGAAAGGGACCCTGTCTCTTTCTTTCTTTCATTCATTGTTTTATATTTGTATAAAATTGTGATTTTATGGGTTATAAGCCATCCTAAGTGCTGCAGTTGCAGTAGAAGGGAGCAAAATAAATAAATAAGGGTTGCACTGTAAATAACCCACCTGATTCAGCTCAGTGCGGAATATTATTTTCACCCTATGAAAATAAATGGAAACAGTGCTACTGCTGCCTGATTTGTTTGCTTTTGTACCATTATTATTTTTGTCTGGTGGCATTGTTTTTTTATCTGATAGTACTGTATTGTTACTTTATCATGCGTGGCTATGTTTTAAATGATAAAATAGGAATTTTGTGATGTTGCCCTGCTTCCGTTTGAGAGGGTCGACCTGAAAGGCAGCCTATAACTACAGAATGTGGATGGTTGGAAAGAATATTATTTAGAAAGGGGCAATCAATGGACCTTCAGAGACCAGGGAGGGAAGAGGAAGGGTGGAAGCTAGAATGGCCAAAGAGGGGAATATGTGGAGCAGCAAAGTTAATAGATACTAGCCAACTCTTTGTTTTGTGACAATTGACTAGTTCTCTGACCAATAACCCCATTCTGATCAACAGCAATTCTCTTGCAGGTTCATATCCTTTTCTTCTCCCACTGGCCATTGGATGTGGCACCGGCGGATGTCTCCTCCTCCTGGTGTTTCTTGTCTGCATTTATAGGAGGAAGCACAAAGGTAGTTGGCAAGGCAGGGGAAGCTGAGCCTGGGGAGGTGGACATCCCAGGAAGAATGCAGATGTGGGTGGAAGTAACCCCTGGTAGAATCGTCACAGCCAGAATTATCACTACTGTGGTACCTCCAGTTACATACGCTTCAGGTTACAGACTCCGCTAACCCAGAAATAGTACCTCGGGTTAAGAACTTTGCTTCAGGATGAGAACAGAAATCTTGGGGTGGCGGCGCAGCAGCAGTGGGAGGCCCCATTAGCTAAAGTGGTGCTTCAGGTTAAGAACAGTTTCAGGTTAAGAACGGACCTCCGGAACAAATTAAGTACGTAACCAGAAGTACCACTGTAACTGCTTATGCAGAGCATGCCTTCTTCATTTTTTTTATTTTGACAAAGTAATAATCATAAATAAATAAGAATGAAAATGTGCACCCCACCACCGAGATCATTCCATTGCAACTATCCAACCTCCCAAAATTCCAACGCCTCTTGCAATGGTTTGACCCCTTTCCATTTTAACAGTACAAATTCTACAATCATTTCCCCAGCATATTCTCCATCTTACCTTAATGGCACATGTTAATGTATCATTCATAGCTATATCCCACACCTCTTTATACCATTCTTCCATTTTATATCCTGCTTGCTCCTTCCACTTCCTAGCTATAATAATTCGTGTAGCTGTCAATAAATTTGTGAGCAAGTTCTTCCTAGCCTGCGAACCTTCCACCCCATCGTAAATTGATAATAATGCTACCTCTGGACTTTCGATCAGCTTTAACCCAGTGATTTCTGTTATCTCCTTAAACACCCTTTGCCAGAAAAATTGTACATATTTACACCCCCACCACACGTGAACACAATTCCCGGTTTTCTGGCATCCCCTCCAACATAGAACCGAATATTCCTTGTTTATTCGATTTAATCTGACTGGTGTTAAATACCACCTCCAAACTTATTTATAATAACTTTCTTTTATTCTTATAGACACCATTTCCAATGTTTCTCCCATATTTCCCCCCAGCTTTGACTGTTTATCTGCCCTGTTGTCTCTTTTCCCACACCTCTTTTAATTTCTTGATCCTCCATTTCTACTAATTTTTTTTTTCATTTCACTGGATTCCTCTATCTCCACTTTTTATAATTTTTTTTTCAAATTTTGTATATTCTTTGCAGTTCTTGTTTTCCCTTAACCACTTCTTTGTCCGTCGCTCCGGTTGTATACAGTTAAACCAAGTTATTTTAATTCCTGTTAGAGCTTCTCCTATTTGTTCTTTGCTCCTGCCTTGTTCGTGTTTGTCCTCATGTCTTCAACAGCAGCCTGACACACCAAAACCTGCATTTGCAGGAGAAGCTATTTCCATCAGTACTTTTTATGAGAAGAAACCTCACCTGTTCCATTTCTGTGTGTCAGGTTGCAGTTAGAAGCACAGCAGCAGGGTTATAAAAGGGAGCAGCCCCATCTATTTGTCCAAGACAGAGATCTGAAATTCTTTGCAAGGCCCTCTCCGTGGGGCTGCCATTGAAGACTGTTCAAACCTTCTGTGGTTTTAAAAGACAGCAACTTATAATGAGCACATCCTGTCAGCCTTTGTAAGACCTTTGCAGACTCTCGGATTGTTTCCGATTCATAATGGTGGCCTCTTGGCCCTCAAAGCCCTAAACAACAGCCATCCTTGAAATTTCACCCACTTCTCTGAGTGTTGCAGCACTGTTCCCCAGCCAAGCAATGTAAAGTGCAGCATTCTAGAGGATATTGCGCCTCACGTGCTCTAAATGTGGGAACTCTGGTGCCCTGTCTTTGTGTCTCCTTCTTCGCTTAAGAGTCACACGCACTCACAAACTTTTTTTTCTTTTCTCAGATAAGAGAGCGATCACAGCAAGGTGAGTGAGTACGAAAACTTGGGGCAGCTGTCAGAAGCAGCTTCCTCCAAGCTATTAGACATGACGCTGCGGTTTGTGTGGCCTGATCATCGGAGGAGTTGGGGCTGCTGTGCGCTTAAAAGCAGAAGCAGGGACATGCAGTCAGGAGTGACAAGATGCTGCAAGGGTGTGGCTGCTAAAAAAAGCCACCTCTTTGCAAGAAGATAAAAAGAACTTTCTAGCACAAGGCAAAGGGGATCCATTTGGTCTAGCCTCCATTTTCCAACTGTAGCCAGCCAGATGCCTCTGGGAAGCCCACCAGAAGGCCATTCCTAATTCCTGCTCCCCTGGTTTTCAGAGATAGAATCATAGAATTCTGAGGATCATCTAGTTCAGGCATCCCCAAACTCGGTCCTCCAAGATATTTTGGGACTACAACTCCCATCATCCCTAGCTAACAGGACCAGTGGTCAGGGATGGAAGGAATTGTAGTCCCAAAACATCTGGAGGGCTGAGTTTGGGGGTGCCTGATGTAGTCCAACCCCCCTGCAATGCAGGAATATGCAGCTGCCCCATACGGAGATCGAACCTGCAACCTTGGCATCATCAGCACCACGCTCTAACCAACTGAGCTATCCATACTGCCTCTGACCTTGGAGGTTACCATTTCGCTGCCATGATCCTTAACAACCGCTGATAAACCTCTCCTGTGACTTTGTATAAACAGCAACCCCACATCCTGTGACAGGGAGACCCGCAAGTCAGTTGATGTGCTAGGTAGAGAAGCCATTCCTTTAGTCTGCCCTCTTCTCCACAACTACGAAAGCCTTGTCCTGTGTCTCGCCTGGCCATCCCAGGAGAGCTGACGCTTTTCTTTCCTGGTGGGCTTTTAGCAGGGCAGAAATTCTTGTTGCTTATCAAGCTTCACGTGTTCAAATTCCAAGCAAATTCCCAGTAAAGATAAAGAAAGCCACCTGTTCTACCGTTACCTGTTTTGACTGACAGCAGGCTCTCAGGGGCCTTTCTCTCTTCTCCAGTCCTGTGTCCTGGATCTTTTTACCGGGAGATGCCGGGACTAGAACCTGGGACCTTTGCTGTGCAAGGCATGTGCTCTGTCACTAAGCCATGGTCTGTCCCCAAATGGATTTGCTTTGAGATAAGACAGTATATTAGTCCTCCCCGCCCCCAACATCCTCTTCATTTTCTGCTGCTTTTTGTGTGTTTAGTTGCTTCCTCTCCCCATTCCTTTCCAGCAGCTACTGGAAAACACTGGACATTCGGCAGTCCCTGAAAAGACGGTAGGAAGGAGCAGAGTGTTCCCCTCTAGCGCGCCTCTCTTATCTTCCATCATCTTGCAGGGGGGAGGACAGAGAGGGTAGGCGCAGCTAACCTGGACGGCAGACCAAAATCTCAACTAGACTTGGGTAGACTTGGTGGGGAGACTGGAAAAATTGCAGGGACACCCAGCTTTTTCCCCTGTTTGTTTTTTGGATTTTAATGTTTAGGAAACAAATAGAGGGGGGGGTGTTATTTGTTTTTTTTCTTCCAGGCCTTCGCATCTCTAATCCCAAAACATTCAGCAAAGCTCAACATCAGTGGAGGGAGGGCACAGTTTCAAGCCTCTCCCCCCCCCCCAGCAGGAACAATTAAATCATTTGCTGGAACGCCAGAATATTTGATTAAATAGGATGATTCTTTCCTTTTCTTTGATGGTGTTTGTCATTCAAAGCCAGGAGTTTGAATATAGTAACACTTCTTTGCAAGGTAGTTTTAATTCAAAGGCTGCATTTCAGCTCAGTCTGTTTTATAAGCTGAAACTATACACAGAACTGTATAGTAATCCTTTAAAAAAATCTGTGTGTTGTTGTTCTGTATGCGAGACACACACACACACACACACACACACACACACACACACACACACACACACTAATAGGGTAAGAAAGTTGCCAACATTTCCGGACTCCTCTGTGGGTACAGTTGTGGCAGATGTTGTGATGGGCTTCAAAATGTAATAGTAGACCTCTGCTTAAAAGAGATACAGGCATGTTCTCCTAAATGTGCTTCATTCAGACCCACATAGCTATTTAAACAAACTTGTTCCCACAAGATACAGTAATGGCACCAGCACAGAAGGCTTTAAAAGATGTTCAGAAAAAATTATGGGGAACATGCTGCCAATGGCTTCAGACGAAACGGCTGTGTCAGAGGCAGTGGGGAGAGCATGGCTGTTGGCCACTGTGAGAACAGAATGCCAGACAGGATGAGTCTTTGGCTCAATCCAGCAAATTCCTTTGTTCTTGTTACAAATGTGGGAATGTTGTGGGGAGTCGGAGAGGATCTATTGATTGAATATTATCCTTCCTAACTCACGCTCATTCCCCTTTTACACAGCAAGAAGCTAGTTGCAGATTCGTTTGAATCTCTCTTTTTTAAAATCAATTTTTATTATTTGTTCATTAATAACATTCCAATTAATAATGTATCAAATCTTGCCACATCATAATACAAATAATAAAGTCAATTATACATTCCAAATTAAATAATTTAGAGAGACTTCCCACGTTCTGGCTGGTCAGGAGAAATTTTTAATTTCTTGTTCCCGCTTTCTCCCCTCTCTTGTTTGTTCCCAATATCATAATTCCGATCTTAATCTGTTATCTTGTCATCTCAGTCACTGGTATGAAACTTTCAATCGTATTTAACAAATCCATATGTATGTTAACATGCAAGAGAAATTTTATTCTTCCTGTTGTCATTCGTCAATTGTTTTTGGCGCAGTCCCCCCCGGAGGCCCCCTTTTCATTCCACACTGTTCTCGTTTGAATCTCTTTGCTTAAGCAATCCAATCTGGCATGCCCAGATTGGAGTATGTTCCTGGTAAGACCGCTTTGATTCCTTCCTAAAAGAGTGAAGACACAAGAGTCTTTCTTATAAGTAATGAAAAGTTTACTCACATTCAGTTCACAGTAAGATCCCTGAAGGCAGGCTTTAGCTTGCAGTAACAGATACAGTGTGGCAGAGAGCCAGCAGTGCAGTCCAAGAGAAGAAATGGCATCAAAAGAGGAGGATGGCTGCATGTCTGGCCCTTTTACAGAGTCTCCCAGGGCCACGCACATCTACCTGGTCACATGCAAAGGAAGGATGCTCCAGACCAGGTGTGACAGGAAGTCTTCCTGGCTGGAGTAACATCCTCCTGTCTGTGTCCACTCTAGGAAAACAAGGAATGTTATACTTGACTGCTCCAATGGATTACGTCCCACAACAAATAGGTCGCCACTTTTGCACTAGCGCAGCTCCCGTGCTTTGAGCAGCAGTGCAGCTTAGAGAAATTAAGCAAGTTTTCCAATAACATACCTCCACAGTGGGGTAACCCAGGACAAAGTTTCCCCTGCTAAACTTTGCATGCCAGGCCGCTCCTGAAACCAAAAAGACAACTGTCTGTAAACTAACAATAAACGTCCCTAAAAATGGCAAAAAGTAGTTTCTTTCCCAGATAGGTGTTTTCTTAAACAACAGCAAACACCGTAAATAAGGAGTTCACTTGCAATATATTAGTGGTTCAGTGCTCATTTCTTTTCTTCCCAAAGTAGATTTTATCTTGAACTTTTGCAAACGCAGTAATAAAGAGTCCACTTGTGATATACCACAAGTGGTTCAGTGCTCAGACGTCATTCCGATAATCCGACGTTTCGTCACTAAAGAGTTTAGTCATCGGGCTTTGTAGTAAATAATATACAACAGAAGACAGTATGTGAATGACTTAAATCAGGGGTATATCTGTCCCCACCTGCATGTTTCCATCAGGAAAAGCATAGAAAGAGGACAACGTCCTTCAGTTTGTTCCTGAAGGCAGAGGAGCAGGGCCAGTTTTTAAGGTTGGCGGTCCCAGTAGCTCCCACCTCTTTCGGATTTCCTGCAGCTTCTACCCCCTGCTAAAACCTTTGTTCTGTCTTGCAGATGCAAAGACCCCGCCGGAGTCTCTACAAGTAAGTAAGACATTAAACTTTCCATCCTTATTAGGGTTCCAGAGAAGGATCAAGGCTTTTTTTCTGACAGGTCCCCTGTGTCTTTAAGAGCCATGGGACAGGCAGACATTAAAGCGGTGAAGCATTTCCCGCAACTCTTCCATGTTGGGAGGAAACGCACCTGTTGAATTTCTGCCTGTCTTCCAGCTACTGAAGGAAAAGGTGGCACTCCTGCCACTATACCTGTGGCCCAGGATGCACCATGTGAATTGCAACTCCCCAATGAGGAACAGTTGCAGCATCTGGGACTTCTTAATATTCTTTTGTTATTTCTTTCTTTTTCTTTCTCTATTTATTTATTTCTTCCCCTCCCCTCGCTTTTCTGTGTTTCCATTGTACAGTGGTACCTCGGGTTAAGTACTTAATTCGTCCCAGAGGTCCGTACTTAACCTGAAACTGTTCTTAACCTGAAGCACCACTTTAGCTAATGGGGCCTCCTGCTGCTGCCGCGCTGCTGGAGCACGATTTCTGTTCTCATCCTGAAGCAAAGTTCTTAACCTGAAGTACTATTTCTGGGTTAGCGGAGTCTGTAACCTGAAGCGTCTGTAACCAGAAGCGTATGTAACCCAAGGTACCTCTGTATCTAGATAAAAGTTTTGATTTGGTTTAAAAAAGGGAAAAGATATTAAGTTTTTTATTTTCCTCCATAAACCTTAATAACATTTATTTTTTAAAAAGAGGAAAACCCATTGTTTACTGCTGAGGAGGGCTTATCCACACCTTCTATTGTCCTGCTGCTCCCACACACACCAGGGAAAACTGCTCTTTAGTGCTTAATAGGAGCAAACAGCAATTCAGGTTTTCTCTGGATTGACGTTTGCTCTGATTTAGAGTGGAAGAGAGGGTTTTCCCTGGGAAAGGAGCAAAAAAAGGGGGAAAGCACTCAGACACGTGCCTCGAAAGTGTGGGTGAAGCAGAAAACTGCTCAAAAAAATCACCTTCACTTTGCGAAAAGGAGCTCTGCCTACAGGCCAACCAAGGACTTGCAGGTAAAAGGAAGTTGCGTTGGGTTAAAGATGGGAGGATGTAGGTGTTAACCACGTTGGTTTTAATGCTTAGATCTCGAAGAAAGGAACATGCCTGGCTGGATGCAGCCAGCAAGCGAAGACTGGGGGATCCTGCCAAAAGCCAAAAGCCCCATGCCAAAAGCCAGGCATCCATTA
This sequence comes from Podarcis muralis, assembly GCF_964188315.1. Classification (NCBI taxonomy): domain Eukaryota; kingdom Metazoa; phylum Chordata; class Lepidosauria; order Squamata; family Lacertidae; genus Podarcis; species Podarcis muralis. Next base: position 5,970,709 of record NC_135667.1, read on the forward strand.
GAAATGAAGAAAGCAGATGAAGACACCGATTCTGGAGCCAATTTTGAATTCCCCGTAAGTTTCAAATCCACTTCTTCTCTGGCGATCACTTGTAGCTGAGTAAGATTGTCTTCCATAAACACGGTTTTAACAATGAGTCCATAAGTGATTGTGGAGGCCAATTCTGGACCCACACGTCATTCCACAGTGGGGACATTGGTTCCTGAGCAGGAGTTGATTACAGTGTGGATTTGCCAAGTGTGCCTTCCTCTTAACACGTTTCTCCCTTGCGTCCTGAGTTCGAGTGTCTTCAAAGTCCATGACATCTTTGGTAAAGGCTGTTCTCCAACTGGAGCGCTCGCAGGCCAGTGTTTTCCAGTTGTTGGTGTTTATATTACATTTTTTTAGATTTGCCTTGAGGCAGTCTTTAAACCTCTTTTGTTGACCACCAGCATTACGCCTTCCATTTTTAAGTTTGGAATAGAGTAGTTGCTTTGGAAGGCGATAATCAGGCATCCGCACAACATGACCAGTCCAGCGAAGCTGATGTTGAAGAATCATTGCTTCAACACTCACTCGCTGGATCATCACCTTATTGTGGTGAGTGGGCTTGCACGTTCCTATGACCCTTGTGAGCGAAGCCGTCAGGAATCTCATACTCCCAGCAGGGTCACCCAAGGCAGTAAGGTCAAAGGGAAGGAGCTAGACAAAGAATGATTCAAGAAGTTCAAATCCACTATGCACACTCTGTCTCCATGGGCTTTTCATCCTTCCCCCTGATAGCTCTTTCCTTGCATTTCCAGAGTGGCTGGCGCAACCCGGTCAGATGGGCGATTTACTATTATTATTATTGTTGTTGTTGTTGTTGTTGTTTATTTCCAGGAAATTGATGCAACGTACTCGCTTCTCAGCTTCCCCTGCTCCACATTCTTCCTGGAAGAAAACGACAGACCCTCGGAGGAGCCAGACCCATCCCAGATTCTGAAAACCCAAACCTTCACTGTGAAATGAAACAAGGTGGCCATTTTTAGGAGCCCAAAAGGACAGGGGAGTTCCCCAGTGGAGGTGTGAACCACGAAGGCCTGATCCACTGACGAAAAGCCTCTTTCACAAGCTCCACTGAAATGAATGGGGAGCCTTGCAGCCCAGCCCACGAATGTTTTTCTGCTCCATTGAAATGAGTGGGTGTGGGGCACGCACAGTTCAACCAGGTGAAGGAAATTCCAGCTGGGTTGCTATATCAAGTTACTGGACCTCAGTGAGGAGAATCCCCATCTTACAGATAAAGAACTCTTGACTTTTGTTCATTTTTAAAAATAATTTTATAAGTTGTGTGTCCTTGTTGCTCAGCTTGACCCTTTTACATGATTTTGTACGTTTTGTGGTATTTGTGCATTGTGGTCTGCTGTTATTTTATTGATTATAGATTAGTAATTCCTTATTTTAATTGATAAGTGTGAACTGCTAGATTATTTGCTGATGTTTAATTTTACTGTTTAGTGTTGGATCCTAATGGATTGTTGAGTATTGCTTTATTTGATATAAGTTGTTTATTTTAAAGCTATTGTGGCTTTTTATATAGGATCTGTTTGTTACTATTAATTTTTTGATGTTTTATTATTATTTTTATGTGTTTTGGAAGCCGCCCAGAGTGGCTGTGGCAACCCAGCCAGATGGGTGGGGTATAAATAATAAATTTATTATTATATTATTATTACCAGCACCTGTTCATGTCTATGGGGCTTGCATGGTGGACGGTGCTCCCTTTTAATTATTCTGCCTCAAAACAAAAATGCCTTGGATTATGGGTCCAGATGGGATCAGATTAGGGAACGAGGAACATTGTCAGGACTTGGGTATCTAGTCCGACAGTGTGCTGGTATGTATGCCTTCCATATGCTCTGTAGGTAGTCTATGACACATAAGCCCATAAAACTAAAATAAGCGAACTGTTTTTCTTACATGTTCTACTTTTGAAAGAATCTGGGAGTCCCACATCCCTGTTGCAATAATTAAATCTGCACATACGGAAGGAATGGGATATATAAAAACTGACCCTTCTCCTGTCATCATTTCTCATGTGATGCTTAAAATGTGTTGTCAGCCTTCTTCCTTCCCCCCACCCCTACCCCTCCCAATACAGTCGTACCTCGGAAGTCAAACAGAATCCATTCAGGAAGTCCATTCGACTTCCAAAACGTCCGGAAACCAAAGTGCGGCTTCCGATTGGCTGCAAGAAGCTCCTGCGGCCAATTGGAAGCTGCGGGAGCCCCATCGGACGTTCGGCTTCCAAAAAATCGTTCGAAAACCGGAACACTCACTTCCGGGTTTCAATCGTTCGGGAGCCGATTTGTTCGGGAATCAAGGCGTTTGATATCCAAGGTACGACTGTACCTGTTTGGGCAATCTTTGTCCATAGAAAAGCCAGCTTGTGAATTAATGAACACCGTCTTCAATAAAACAAAAGGTATTCTGTGAGCTTCTCCAGCCCTCCGGCTGCCCCTTCGCAAAATCAAATCAGCTACGAGCAGCACAGTTCACCTGCGACAACCCTTGAAGTTATTCACTGGCGCTCCCTGGCCGTGCCTCCAATCGCTCACTTTGGAGTTTGCTCCCACTGGCCGACAACTCAGAGCACATGAGCCACATGGTCCAGAGTCCAGGGAGACAAAAACAACCCAGATTCCCCCTTCGCAGCTGAGCTACTGGCAAGAGGGCCTCTATTCCCTACAGATCCACACAACGCCCTCCTTGGACAAAATGGAGTACATAAACGCCCTGGTGCCATCGACATTGTTAAAGTGAGTACTGATTTATTTATCTGTCCTACCTTCCTTCTCCAAGGAGCTCAAGTCGGGGTGTACATGGTTCCCTCCCTTCTCATTTAATCCCCACGAAAACAACCCTGCGAAGTAGGTTAGTCTGAGAGTCCAACACTCTTAACCGCCACAGGCCATTGGCATACCCTCCAACATTTCTCTGATGAAAATATGGTTGTCCAATTCAATAATAATAGTAGTAGTAGTAGTAGTAGTAATAATAATAATAATAATTGTATTATTTATACCCCACCCATCTGACTGGGTTGCCCCAGCCACTCTGGGCAGTTTCCAACATATATAAAAAATAATAAACCATTAAACTTTTTTTAAAAAACCTTCCCTATACGGGGCTGCCTTCAGATGTCTTCTAAAGGTTGTATGGTTACTTATCTCCTTGGCTCGGGGGTCCCATAACTCCAGACCCTCCAGCATTTCTCCCATGAAAATAGGGACGTCCTAAGAAAAAGCGGGGCACTCTGGGATCAAATAAAAAACCGGGGCGGCTTCTGTAAATCCGAGATTGTCCCTACAAAAGAGGGACACTTGGAAAGGATGCATTGGGGGAGGGGGGCCCTGGATGGAGGTTTCTGGGTTTATACCTCGGGCATGCAGTACTTCCTACTATCCTTTCCCCCTACCTTACAATCCTTTAGCCAAACCCGTCTGCTGAGGTCTGAAGGATCTTCCGCCTTCTAACAGCAAGCTCAGCTTGTGAGAGCAGATATAGCTAATATGGGGCCAATGGGAAACGTGGGGGGGGGAGATTGGAATGCTTGGGGGAACCCCAAGCTTTGTACGAGTACAAAACATCTTAGGAGGGACCTAAGGTAAAGGACCCCTGGATGGTTATGGGGTTGCGGCGCTTTCAGGCCGAGGGAGCCGGCGTTTGTCCACAGACAGCTTTCCGGGTCATGTGGCCAGCAGGACTAAATGGCTTCTGGCGCAACAGGACACCGCGACAGAAACCAGAGCGCACGAAAACGCAATTTATTTTCCCGCCACAGAGGTCCCTGTTTATCTACTTGCGCTGGTATGCTTTTGAACTGCTAGGTTGGCAGGAGCTGGGATGGAGCAACAGGAGCTCACCCCGTCGCGGGGATTCGAACTGCCAGCCTTATGATCAGCAAGCCCAAGAGGCTCGGTGGCTTAGCGGACACCTAAGATGACGGCAGTCCGTTGCAAAGTGTTGGACTAAATGACTCTTGGACTCGCTTCCAACTCTACAATTTTATGAAAAATGGAGGTCACTGAGGACTAAGCAGGCTCAGTGGTGCCCAAACCCTGACTGAGAGGAGCAGAAAATTAGAGGTGAGGGAGAGAGAGGGAGGAAATGAATAAGACCATGCCATGCTGCAACATTTTGCTGCAGGTCTCCCATTAAACCCAAGCAAACAATGGTGTTGTCCACAGAACACGAATGAGCAAAATTCCCTGATTCCCGGTCTTTTATCTGACGTTCTGCCCAAGAAATAAGGGGTTTTGCTTTATTTAAAGAGCTAGCTGTCCTGTGGGCTGGCCTCAGAGCCCAAATCCGCTAGCACCTCCTTCGCCTCTTCCTCCTCCTGGAATTTGGACTTTGGCATCAAAATTCCAGGGACCAGAAGTGACCGTGATAAGCTTTTCCACGTAGACCTAATAAATTGTGTCTTTTTGTGTACTCTGGTTGCAAGCTGTGTAAGGGGCCAATAACAGCTGGATAGCTCAGCTGATTAGAGCATGGCGCTGATAATGCCAAGGTTATAGGTTTGATCCCTCTGTATGGGGCAGCTGCATATTCCTGCAAGATGATTCTCAGGGGCCCTTCCAACTTTAATAATAATAATAATAATAATAATAATAATAATAATAATAATAATAATATATTTATATCCCGCCCTCCCGGGCCAGAGTCAGGCTCAGGACGGCTAACACCCAATAAAATCATAGTAAAAACATAATGGGGGGGGGCAATTTAAAATACAGGTTAAAATGCAATTTAAAATGCAGCCGATAAATCAAGACCATAAGGGAAGGGAAACATAAGGGTCAGGCTGAGTCCAAACCAAAAGCCAGGCGGAACAGCTCTGTCTTGCAGGCCCTGCGGAACGATGTCAAGTCCCGCAGGGCCCTAGTCTCTTGGGACAGAGCGTTCCACCAAGTCGGGGCCAGTACTCAAAAGGCCCTGGCCCCAGTGGAGACCAGTCTAACCACCTTGCGACCTGGGACCTCCAAATGTTGTCATTTTTGGACCTCTCTGCGGAGCATACCAGGAGAGGCGGTCCCGTAGGTGCGTGGGTCCTAGGCCGCATAGGGCTTTAAAGGGCAAAACCAGCACCTTAAACCTGACCCTGTACTCCACCGGGAGCCAGTGCAGTTGGTAAAACAATCCTACAGTTCTATAACCCTGTGGATTAAGGAGTTTGAATGCAGTAGATAGAGGCAGGATACACAGAGGGCCCTCCATACCAATGTCATTGATGCAATCATAGTGCATAAGCGCGGCATTTCTCCTGGATCAGTCCACTTTACGAGTTTTATTTCACAGAATCATAGAGTTCGAAGGGACCCTGAGGGTCATCTAGCCCAACCCCAGCAATGCAGGAATCTTTTGCCCAATGTGGGGCTCAAAACCCACGACCCTAAGACGAAGAGTCTCATGCTCCACCATCCGAGCTATCTCTTCAGTTCCAGGCTGATTCCCCAAAGTTAAAAAAAATCCCCCAAAAACAGAGTCCTTTTTGTTGGGGATAATTCAGATGGAAATTCCCAGGTGTCAAGAAAGGTTATTTATGTATGCCACTACTGCAGCCCATGTTTTGTTGGCCCCAAAATGGAAAACGAGCGAGGTCCCAACTAAAGAAGAATGGCAACTTCAACTGAGGGTATATACGCAGCTTGCAGACCTAACATATATAGGGTGAGTCTTTTAAAAGAGGCCCCATGGAACATGTGTACTCTGAATTCACCCTGTAGAATGAGAGAACAAGAAGAACATACATTTAAAGAAGACTGGAAAATGCTTATTGAATATATGGGGGGGGGGGGGAATTGTGCACACTTGAAAAAGTTGGCAGCATTAAGATAAATTCAGCAGTGTAAAGAGGTTTTGATAGATGTAATAATGGATTACTGAATGGTTTCGTTTATGTAAAATATGCAGGGATTTATGATATGTAAAATGGACCATGGAAAGAGAAGAAGGGAAGTCATTGGCATTTTAAGGTTCTTTAAATGAATATTCTAAATTGTATAACAGAAAATTTAATAAAAATTATACAGCGGTACCTCTGGTTAAGAACTTAATTTGTTCTGGAGGTCCGTTCTTAACCTGAAACTGTTCTTAACTTGAGGTACCACTTTAGCTAATGGGGCCTCCCACTGCCGCTGTGCCGCCGACGCACGATTTCTGTTCTCATCCTGAATCAAAGATCTTAACCCGAAGTACTACTTCCGGGTTAACGGAGTCTGTAATCCAAAGGTGTTTGTAACGCGAGGTACCACTGTACACACACCAAAAAAAGTAAAGAAAACAGGCAGAAACAGCATTTGCAGGCAGAAACAGCATTGGGTCGTGTATAACTGTCCTGATAACATCATGAGTGCAAATCATCACAACCGAAAGGGCACCTGGACGAACCCAGATCATTACCAAAAGTTCAGTTTCTCTGTTAGGGTGCTGATGTTCCCCCTGGACACTTTGCACATGCTCAGAGGCATGCTATGGCAGCCAGGTCGGGACCTTCTGAGCAACCTCTCTCTCTCTCTCTCTTTCTCACAGGTCAGTGTCGAGTGCGAGTTCAGAACTCACCCGCCGTGTTTGGGCTCCAAGTCCCCCAACCCAGAGGCCATTCCGGGTCTGTGACCACAAGCGCAACGTCCGCAAAGGTCTGACTGCAGGGACCTTGCAGGAGCTGTTGATCAAGGTGAGCACCCCTTTCCTTCTGCCAATTTTCCAGCCTCCACTTGGCTCCACACTTGGCTGGCAAGCCCTTGGGTAAAGCTACTCCTCTTCACCCTCCCTTTTATCATCTGCGAAATGGAAGCAGTGGCCGTGCTTTGCTTGACATGAAGGTCTCTGCTTGTGTGTTTTCTTGTTTCGCCAGGCAAGGGAGACCCTGCTGATCTCCAGCATCGTTTCCTTGGTGCTGGAAGAAGATGGCACCGTTGTGGAAACAGAGGAATTCTTTGACGTCCTAGACGATAACACGGCCTTGATGGCGCTAGAGAAAGGGCAGAAATGGAGCCACGCCAGGGTAAGCAAAAGGGTGTTGAATGGAAGGCCAGCGGGAAATTACAGGCTTCCATTTCCATAAGAATTCTAAGGCTTCATAAATAAAATGAATGTTCCTAAGCGCACAAGATAAATACATATTGGTAAGTACTGCATGTCTGAAAGACAAAACAAAAAAATATTCCTTCCAGTAGCACCTTAAAGACCAACTAAGTTAGTTCTTGGTATGAGCTTTCGTGTGCATGCACACTTCTTCAGATACACCCGAAATTCTTCAGATGCACACGAAAGCTCATACCAAGAACTAACTTAGTTGGTCTTTAAGGTGCTACTGGAAGGAATATTTTTTTGTTTTGACTATGGCAGACCAACACGGCTACCTATCTATGTCTGAAAGAGTACAGGAGAGCAATCCTGAAGCCACTTTGACACTTAATAATAATTTTATTCATTCATTCATTCATTCCCCTCCCATCTGGCTGAGTTTCCCCAGCCACTCTGGGCGGCTCCCAACAGAATATTCAAAGCTGATGAAACATCAAACATTAAAAACTTCCCTAAACAGGACTGCCTTCAGATGTCTTCTAAAAGTCAGGTAGTTGTTTATTTCCTTGACATCTGATGGGAGGGCGTTCCACAGGGCGGGCGCCACTGAGAAGGCCCTCTGCCTGGTTCCCTGTAACCTCACTTCTCGCAGGGAGGGAACCGCCAGAAGGCCCTCGGAGTTGGACCTCAGTGTCCGGGCTGAACGATGGGGGTGGAGATGCTCCTTCAGGTATACAGGGCCTTTTAGGGCTTTCAAGGTCAGCACCAACACTTTGACTTGTGCTCGGAAACATACCGGGAGCCAGTGTAGGTCTTTCAGGACTGGTGTTATGTGGTCTCGGCGGCTGTTCCCAGTCACCAGTCTAGCTGCCACATTCTGGATTAGTTGCAGTTTCTGGGTCACCTTCAAAGGTAGCCCCACATAGAGCGCACAGCAGTAGCCCAAGCGGGAGATAACCAGAGCGTGCGGCACTCTGGCGAGACTCTCTCAGCCTGTGTACCAGATGGAGCTGGTAGACAGCTGCCCCGGACACAGAATTGACCTGCGCCTCCATGGAGAGCGGTGAGTCCAAAACGATTCTATGATTCTATCTGTGTCTTACAGGGCAGCAGCCGGTCCTATGCGCTCAGCGGGGAGAAACCGAGGAACAGCCGTGACATTGCCCGCATCACCTTTGACGTCTACAAGCTCAACCCCCGCGACCTCTTTGGCAGCCTGAACATCTCGGCCACTTTCTACGGACTCTACTCCATGAGCTGCGACTTCAAGTGTCTGGGGCCCAAGAAGGTGCTAAGGTGGGTCTTCCCCCACATCTCCCCTGACAGACGGCCATCCAATCTCTGCTTAAAAGCCTCCGAGGAAGGAGAGTCCACCACCTCACCTCCATTGTCAGAAAGTTCTTCCTGATGTTGAGTCAGAATCTCCTTCCTTGTAAGTTTGAAACCATGGGTTTCCAGAGCAGGAGGAAACTGTGTGTGTGTGTGTGTGTGTGTGTGTGTGTGTGTGTTGTCCGCCTCTTTGTGACCCCCTGGACCAGAGCATGCCAGGCACTCCTGTCCTCCACTGCCTCCCGCAGTTTGGTCAAACTCATGCTGGCAGCTTCGAGAACACTGTCCAACCATCTCGTCCTCTGTCGTCCCCTTCTCCTTGTGCCCTCCATCTTTCCCAACATCAGGGTCTTTTCCAGGGAGTCTTCTCTTCTCATGAGGTGGCCAAAGTCTTGGAGCCTCAGCTTCACGATCTGTCCTTCCAGTGAACACTCTGGGCTGATTTCCTTCAGAATGGATAGGTTTGATCTTCTTGCAGTCCATGGGACTCTCAAGAGTCTCCTCCAGCACCATAATTCAAAACCATCCATTCTTGGGCGATCAGCCTTCTTTATGGCCCAGCTCTCATGTCCGTACATCACTACTGGGAAAACCATAGCTTTAACTATACGGACCTTTGTCCGCAAGGTGATGTCTCTGCTTTTTAAGATGTTGTCTAGCTTAGTCATCGCTTTTCTCCCAAGAAGCAGGCGTCTTTTAATTTCGTGGCTGCTGTCACCATCTGCAGTGATCATGGAGCCCAAGAAAGTAAAATCTCTCACTGCCTCCATTTTTGGGAGGGGGTTAGCTCACAGTTGTGCAGCTTCTTTTGCAAAGGGGAAAAGCCCCCATTTTTGGGGGGATCAGCTCAAAGTTGTTGAGCTTACTTTGCAAAGGGTAAAAATCCTGCTTTTATGGGGTTCAACTCACAGTTCTGCAGCTTCTTTAGGAAAGGAAAGTGAGCCATTTCTACAGTTTCCAGACAGATAATCTAATCAGCCAGTCACATGTCGCTGGGGAAACAAACAGCCTCCATCTGCAGAACATTCAACAATGGAGGCCTGGGCCCTTAGGGGGCAAGGGGCCGGAAAGGGAGCCAGCGATCGACCACACATTCACTCCATAAGACGCACAGACATTTCCCCTTACTTTTGAGGAGGAAAAAAGTGCATCTTATGGAGCGAAGAATACGGTAAATTCCATAAATAAAATAATAAAATTAAAATTAATTTTGTCTTCTGAGCCGCTCAGAGATCTACGGATGAAGGGCGGCATACAAATTTAATAAATTATAATAATGCAAAACAACAACAGCAACCCAGCACTAATATAATTTGTTCCCCTTTCCTTTCCTCCCAAGGGAGATCTTGCGTGTGGCATCCACCGTCATGCATGGCATCGGGCACATTCTTCTTGGGGCATCCCACTACATCCGCCGGATCCTGGACGGAGGCGAGAACTGGCACTCGCATGCCCGCGTGAGCTACGAACGCTGAAGTCTGCTACCCTCCTCTTCCTCCCTCTCCTGAGACAAGATTCCTTCCCGGCACCTGCTCTTTCAGCTCCAAAGAAATCCCAGATCTCTGTTTCGGTTGGGGGTGTTAATTAAAAAGGGTACAGTGGTACCTTGGTTCTCAAACTTAATCCGTTCCAAAACCAAAGCGCGTTCCAAAACCAAGGCGCGCTTTTCCCATAGAAAGTAATGCAAAACGGATTCATCCATTCCAGACTTTTAAAAACAACCCCTAAAACAGCAATTTAACGTGAATTTTACTATCTAACGAGACCTTTGATCCATAAAACGAAAGCAAGAATCTATGTACTGCACTATAAAAGAAATAACAGTACAGTGGTACCTTGGGTTAAGTACTTAATTCGATCCAGAGGTCCATTCTTAACCTGAAACTGTTCTTAACCTGAAGCACCACTTTAGCTAATGGGGCCTCCCGCTGCTGCTGCACCGCCGGAGCACAATTTCTGTTCTCATCCTGAAGCAAAGTTCTTAACCTGAAGCACTATTTCTGGGTTAGCAGAGTCTGTAACCTGAAGCGTATGTAACGTGAAGTGTATGTACAGGTACCACTGTATTGTAGGTGATAAAAATTTAAATTGGTTTTTTTTCTTCTTACCTGCACTGATGATAGTCAGCTTTTATCCATATCCGCAGTCACACAATCAATCAATCAATCAGTAGCTGAACTGGGTTCCACGCAGTCACAAAAACAAATGAACCGAAAAAGCCTCAGAAACAAAAATGCAAAATAGATAGCAAAAACAAAAGCGCCAAACTTAATCCGTTCCGGAAGTCTGTTTGACTTCTGAAATGTTCGGAAACCAAGGCGCAGCTTCTGATTGGTGCAGGCGCCCCAGAAACAATAGCCCACAGCCACATCGGACGTTCGGCTTCCGAAAAACGTTCAAAAACCGGAACACTTCCGGGTTTTCGGCGTTTGGGAACCAAGGCATTTGAGAACCAAGGTACCACTGTATTTAATAACCAAACACATAGGAAACCTTGAACCAGACCTTCCTTTTGGCATAGAGGAGATGGCTGGGGAGCTGGCGAATAGCCGCCATGTGGCAGGTTCTGCCAGCTTAACAGAGATGGAACATGAAGCAGGGATGAGAAAATCTGTTGCCTGCTAGATGTTGCTGGACTACAATTCCCATCATCCCTGAGCGCTGTCTGGAGCCGGTGGAGAGTTCAGCATCCAGAAGACTCCTGGTTTGCCCATTGCTGGTTATTGTTATTATTTCTCCAGTGCTTCCTTCGCAAAACCGACCCAAAGCGACTCACAACGTGAGCGCTGGAACCGATTGCAGCAAACAAATGAATGAAAATCTTCTTTTAAAAAATGCATTAACACAAATAAAAGGTCTTAGAGAGGCTGAAAAGAGACCTTAGAAATCATAGAATTAGAAGTTGTAAGGGGAAAAAGGGTCATCTAGTCCAACCCCCTTTTGCCCAACATGGGGCTCGAACCCACGAACCTTATTGCTAATCTTGCATTGCAAGGCTGGCATTTCATTGACGCTCAAAAGGGAAGGGCATGGCAGTGCCAAGAAAGAAATGGCTCTCTTAATATATCTATTAAGCAAGAAAATAGAGTAAACTTTATTGAATTGTCCCCACAAATGTTTAAAAACAACAAAATGCATAACAACCAAAGATCCATTTGGGAGCAGACAAGAGGAGGAAAGTGCAGAGTGGCGGCATTTCCCCTGCTCTGAACAATCCTCCAGGTTCTCTGTGGTTTGGGAGAGGCTCACAGCACCCCCTAGAGGGCACCAGCCCCCTGTTTTCATTCAGCCCCAACCACCCGCCAACGGCATCTTCCCGATTCAGTCCTCCAGGATCTCGGAGAACAGCTCCCGCCGTTTCTTCTTCGCCTTGTGGTGGCGCTCCCAGTCTTGGCGGCGCTTGAGGAAGTGGGTCAGGGAGAAGTTGCGGACCAGGAAGTGCCCAAAGGGGTCGTTCTGCAGCCGTGATTCATGCTCCGCTGGAAATTGGGGGGGGGGGGGAGAGAGAAGAAGCAGTCTTTAAGACCTAAAGAGCACAATGGGGGGGGGGGATCTCCAGGGTTAGGGTTTCGTGAAAAGCCTAAAACCCTGAAGAACATCTGCCTGGAAGTTGGGGGGGCAGGGGGGCCCTAAACGGCTTCAGTCCAATAGACCCGAAGGAGCATCTCCACCCCCATCGCTCTGACCGGACACTGAGGTCCAGCTCTGAGGGCCTTCTGGCAGTTCCCTTATTGTGAGAAGCCAAGTTACAGGGAACCAGGCAGAGGGCCTTCTCGGTGGTGGCGCCCACCCTGTGGAACACCCTCCCATCAGATGTCAAAGAATTAAACAACTATCTGACTTTTAGAAGACATCTGAAGGCAGCCCTCTTTAGGGAAGCTTTTAATGTTTAACAGACCACTGTATTTTAATACTCTGTTGGAAGCCACCCAGAGTGGCTGGGGAAACCCAGCCAGATGGGCGGGGTATAAATAATAAATTCTATTCTATTCTATTCTATTGTGTTGAGAAATGTATGGAATTCATGTCATTTTGTGTATTAGGCTTGTTAATCGTTTGTCACCCGAAGGTATCTAAGCGATTCACAGCAAAGAAAAATATACAGTGGTACCTCGGGTTACATACGCTTTAGGTTATAGACGCTTCAGGTTACAGACTCCGCTAACCCAGAAATAGTGCTTCAGGTTAAGAACTTTGCTTCAGGATGAGAACAGAAATCATGCTTCGGCGGCGCGGCGGCAGCAGGAGGCCCCATTAACTAAAGTGGTGCTTCAGGTTAAGAACAGTTGCAGGTTAAGAACGGACCTCCGTAACGAATTAAGTACTAAACCCGAGGTACCACTGTACAGTGGATGCTCCGGTTGTGAACATGATCCGTGCAGGATGCACATTCGCAACCCGCAGCGTTCGCACGTTCGCAACCTACGTCTGCGCACACACAGGTTGCGATTTGGCACTTCTGCGCATGTGCAAAGCGCGATTTAACACTTCTGCGCATTCGGAACCGCCGAAACCCAGAAGTAGCCTGTTCCGGTTCCTCCCGGGTTTCGGCAGTCCGCAACCCGAAAAAACGCAACCTGAAGCGGCTGCAACCCGAGGTATGACTGTACACCCTTGTTCCCTGCACTGTCCGAAAAAGGAATTCTGCCAGGGTGGGTGGGTGTGAATGCAAGGAGAGGCTGGCACCCTTTGTACCATAAGTCTCTGGGCCAGGATGCAGCCCTTTCAGGGGCAGGGAACAGGGAAGAACGAGGGACATTTCCACCAGAGACAGCTTGAGGGAGGGAGAGAAATCGCCCACAGAGCAAACTGCAAAATTCACAGCTGCTCATGAATAAAGCTGTTGCATCTCACACATTTTTCTTGCGGGAGAGGAGACAAGAGTCATACCCAGTTCCTGCGCCATCTCTCGCTTGGCTGGCAGGGTGGCCCCGTTCCAAATGGCGTCCAGGACACGGCTCCCGTGCTTGCTGCAAGCCAGAGACACGTAGCAGCCCTGGGGATAGAAAGAGGAAGGAGAGAGAGAGAGAGAGAGAGAGAGAGAGAGAGAGAGAGAGAGAGATTTACAGACTCTGCCCAATTCCATCTGCCCCGGTTCGTCCCCGGTCACCGAGGCCCCGCCCTTCTGTCTCTTGAGGACTAGAACCTTAAAACAAAAATATACGACGGGATAGACAGGAAGTCTAGTGTGTTGGTATGTATATGATTTTGGGGGGGGGGGTGTTTTTGTGTTTTCTCTTTGTTCCTTCTTTTTTTGTTTGTTTGTTTCATTTTCTTTCTAGGTATATAAAATCCGCATATACCGTATTTTTCGCTCCATAAGACGCACCCGACCATAAGACACACCTAGTTTTTAGAGGAGGAAAACAAGGGGGGGGGGAACCTCTCCCTCTCTGTGCAGTGCCATTCGCTCCATAACACGCACACACACACATTAATAATAATAATAACAATAATAATAATAATAATAATAATAATAATAATAATAATAATTTATTATTTATACCCCAGCCACTCTGGGCGGCTTCCAACAAAACCCTAAAATACAATAACATATTAAACATTAAATTTTAGGAGGGACATTACTTTTTAGGAGGGGAAAAGTGCGTCTTATGGAGCGAAAAATACAGTAATCTTTGTATACACGTTGGAAATTATATTATAGTAAGTCCTGCAATGTAATATGACAACGTTTACCGATGTAATATAAGAATGTTGACCAATAAATAAAATGCAAATTCCAAAAAACCAAAAAATTCTCAGCTGATGGGGACCTTTCTTCCAGCTCCATAAATTTCTACCACAGCCCTGCCTATAGGTTAGCGCCCAAGACGATGCAGAGCTTTGCCCAGCCTGAAAGCGCGCGACATTCCTCAGCAAGGAATGCTGCCCTCGGGCCAAAAGAGGATTCACACACAACCCGCCTGGGACCAGCCCGCCCAGCGCTCACCTTGAGCTGACGCAGCACCTTGCGCCTCTGTTTCTCGGGGACGGAGGGGCTGTCCAGGAGGGCGTCGAAGACGTGGCTGCCCGCCGGGTCGCGGGCCAGGGTGACCAGATCCTCGGGAGTCATGGCAGCCAGGCTGCGGAGAACAGCAGAGGGGTCGGCGAAGTGGAGAAGGTGCTGGAGCATCAGGGAGCCGTGGTAGGAGATGGAACCCAAGGGACGGGATGGGCCGGCCTAGCAGGGAAGAGAAGAACGTGATTAGGTGCAGCAAAGAGGAGTCAAACCCCATAGGAATGTGAGACGAGGCTGCTGGGTCAGGCCAATAATAATAATAATTTATTATTTATACCCCGCCCATCTGGCTGGGTTTCCCCAGCCACTTTGGGCGGCTTCCAACAAAACACTAAAATACAATAACCTATTGAACATTAAAAGCTTCCCTAAACAGGGCTGCCTTCAGATGTCTTCTAAAAGTCAGATAGTTGTTTTTCTTTTTGACATCTGGTGGGAGGGTGTTCCACAGGGCGGGCGCCACCACCAAGAAGGCCTGGTTCCCTGTAACCTGGCTTCTCGCAGCAAGGGAACCGCCAGAAGGCCCTCGGAGCGGGACCTCAATGGCCCACCTAGCCCAGCATCCTATTCCCACGGGGGAGGGGGGAGGAAAAAATACCAATTTAAAATACAGGTTAAAATGTAATTTAAAATGCAGCCTCATTTTAAAGTAGCTGATAAATCAAGACCATAAGGGGTGGGAAGATATAAGGGTCAGACCGAGTCCAAACCAAAGGCCAGGCGGAACAGCTCTGTCTTGCAGGCTCTGCGGAAAGATGTCAAGTCCCGCAGGGCCCTAGTCTCTTGTGACAGAGCGTTCCACCAGATCGGGGCCAGTGCTGAAAAGGCCCTGACCCTAGCTGAAACCAATCTAAGCTCCTTGAGGCTCGGGACCTCCAAAGTGTTGTTATTTGTGGATCTTAAGGTCCTCTGCGGGGCATACCAGGAGAGACAGTTCCATAGGTATGAGGGTCCTAGGCCGCATAGGGCTTTAAAGGTCAAAACCAGCACCTTAAACCTGATCCTGTACTCCACCGGGAGCCAGGGCAGTTGGTAAAGCACTGGGTGAATGTGATCCCGTGGCAAGGACCCCGTAAGGAGCCTCGCCGCAGCATTCTGCACCCGCTGGAGTTTCTGGGACAGCTTCAAGGGCAGCCCCGCGTAGAGCAAATTACAGTAGTCAAGCCTGGAGGTGACCGTCGCATGGATCACTGTGGCCAGATCTTGGCTGTAGATCTCCTTTCCCCACCTGTTGCTGAGACGGATCCTCTTCTTCGTCCCGCGGGGTGTTCTCGTCATCATCTTCGCCGTAATACACCTCGTAGGCCAAGACGGAAGCAATGAGAGGGACGCAGGCTGTCTGGCGGGACAGGGGCTCCCAGCAGTGGAAAGCCTGATGCGGGATGTGAAACACAAGAGCAGTCAAGTACAACATTCCTAGACTGAACATGTTTACACATGGGGAGGAATGTTTGTCCAGCCAGCAGGTAAACTTCTTGTTTCCTTCCGGGCTGAGACAGACTTCCTCTGCATGTGACTAGAGGTGGGCGTGGCCTCACCTGTGCAGGTAACGACAAAAGCACAGGGCAGGGCAGCCATCTCTCTCTCTTTGACTACATGCACTGAAGAAGCAACATCTGCTTAGCCAAGAGAGGACAAAGGGGCTGTCTCCTTATGAGATAGTTTCCAGGTGTACGTTACTTTTCCAAGCTAAGTCTGCCTTCTGGGATCCGATTGTGAACTGAATGTGAGTAAACTCTTTTTATACTTTTATAGAAGACTGTGTTGTGTCTTATTATGAGGGAATAAGGGGGAAATACCAGAACAGTTATTGTAGTGGCTTTAGTGAGCCTGAGTAAATGCATCCGCTGAGTTTAAAAAAAGGGAATGTTACTCTGCTAAAATTGTGAATGTAGTGGTTTGGAGTTACTCGTGCGTAAGCCGACCCCGTTTGGGTGCTTGGTTGCCTGGTTAAACCCTTCGGACTGCACAGCCCATCTCCGTGTGGCTGCCTCAGTCACTGGCAGAATCTGTCTGTGGGCGTTTCTTAAACCTCTGCCAGCATAAAAGCTGTTTGACACCTAATCGTCTCCGCCTCTTATTGCGTGGGAGTCTCCTGCGCAGGGTGGGCGTGGGTAGCGGAGTGCCTGGGCTCTCTTCACTGACTTCCAGGGAAGAATCCCGGAGCCCTTCCACCTCCTCTTCCCATTGCTCTCCTGGACTCTTGGTGTCACGCGTATTTCCTTCCCCTTCCACCAAGCTGAGTCTCCCCCTTGTGCTAGGACCTTCACCTGCAGAATCGGAGACCCTCTCCTTCTCCCGTGTCTCTGATGTCAGTTCCCTGACAGTGAACTTGTTAACACAAGTTGGAAAGGCTATCATCGAACAATATATCCTCTCCTGCATCCCTGAACATTCCCACACCTGAGAGGAGCAGAGGAGGAAACAGCAGCCATATCAGACTCAGCAAGAAGATGCGGGTTTCGGGCGGAGGGGAGGAGGGAGGGAGGGTTCTTACCTCCATGAGGAGTTGCAGCACCTCCTGCTGGTGAGAACCGTGTTTTCTGCAGGCTCCCAGAAGCGCTGTGATCAGCCCCAAGTGCTCACAGGCCAAGATCTCTTCCACGCCGGGGCCTAGCTCCTCAAGGATTTTTCCCAGCTGGAAGAGAGATGGGGCAGGAAGAGGCAGGCATCCTCAGTGGGGGGAGAGCAGAAGAATTTCCAAGAAACGGGAGCAATGTTTGGGGCTTCAGAGGGAAGGCGAGAAACAAGAGACTAAATCGAAGCATATAAAAATTATGCATGGTGCCAAGGAAGTTGATACAGTGGTATCTTGGTTCTCAAACGCGGAAAACCCAGAAGTGTTCCGGTTTTTGAACATTCAGAAGCTGCACCTTGGTTTTCGAACATGTCAGAAGTCAAATGGGCTCCTGGAACCGATTAGGTTTGGGGCTTTTGTTTTTGCTATTTATTTTGCGTTTTTGTGGCTTTTTCGGTTCATTTGTTTTTGTGACTGTTTAGAACCCAGTTCAGCTACTGATTCATTGACTGTGTGACTGCGGAAATGGATGAAAGCCCCCCATCCAAACGATGACTATCATCAGTGCAGGTAAAGAGGGGAAATAATTTTAATTTTTATCATCTACGATGCTGTCTTATTTGTTTTATAGTATAGTACATTGATTATTGCTTTCATTTTATGGCTCAATGGTCTTGTTACATAGTAAAATTCATGTTAAACTGCTGTTTTAGGGGTTGTTTTTAAAAGTCTGGAACGGATGAATCCGTTTCACATAACTTTCTATGGGAAAGCGCGGCTTGGTTTTGGAACGCTTCGGTTTGGGACGGACTTCCGGAACAGATTAAGTTTGAGAACCAAGGTACCACTGCTCTCTCGTAACGTGGGGAGCCACAAGCATCCTGTGAATGTCGAGTGCTTCTTCGAAGGATGCCTAGCTGCCGACTGTGGAACTCATGGCCACAAGATTAGAGGAATTCATGGGGGATAAGGCTACCTGTGGCTGGTAGCCACAACGGCTATAGAGACAGTGTGCCTGCTGGGAAGGGCAGCTGGGGAGAGTGCTGTTGCCCTCTGGGCTTCCTTTTGGGAGCATGTGGATGGCCACTGCGAGAACAGGATGCTAAACTGGCCTCGGTCCAGTATACCTGAAGGAGCATTTCCAACCCCCATCGTTCTGCCTGGACACTGAGGTCCAGCTCCGAGGGCCTTCTGGCGGTTCCCTCCCTGTGAGAAGTGAGGTTACAGCGAACCAGGCAGAGGGCCTTCTCGGTGGTGGCGCCCACCCTGTGGAACGCCCTCCCATCAGATGTCAAAGAGAAAAACAACTACTAAACTTTTAGAAGACATCTGAAGGCAGCCCTGTTCAGGGAAGTTTTTAATGTTTGATGTTTTATCATGCTTTTAATTTTAATACTTTGTTGGAAGCCGCCCAGAGTGGCTGGGGAAACACAACCAGATGGGTGGGGTATAAATAAATTTATTATTATTATTATTATTATTATTATTATTATTATTATTATTATTATCATCATCACAGTGGTGCCCCGCAAGACGAATGCCTCGCAAGACGAAAAACTCGCTAGACGAAAGGGTTTTCCGTTTTTTGAGTCGTTCCGCAAGACGAATTTCCCTATGGGCTTGCTTCACAAGACGAAACGTCTTGCGAGTTCTTGCGAGTTTGTTTCATTTTTCTTAAAGCCGCTAAGCCGCTAATAGCTGCTAATAGGGTTGCTTCGCAAGACGAAAAAACCGCAAGACGAAGAGACTCGCGGAATGGATTAATTTTGTCTTGCGAGGCACCACTGTATTATTATTATTATTATTATTAAATTACATGGACCTTTGGCCTGATCCAGGAGCTAGACTTTTCTGGTATTGCGTTCCACTCATCCAGGCCAGGGATGGAGAACCTTTGGCCATGTTCAACTACAACCCCCATCATTCCTGGAGGAGCCAACGGAAGTGAATCTGGCCACGTTTCTGATACAGGCCTCCATCTACAGGTTTCATTGGGGCAATCCGCCCAGTAATCTGGGTTAGGGTCAATATACAAGGGCACTTTCCCCATAGAAATCGAAGGATTGTAGTGTTGGAAGGGACACCCAAGGGTCATCTAGTCCAACCCGCTGCAAAGTAAGCTAAGGAATCCCTGGCAGGCAGCTATCCAACCTCCAAGGAAAAGGAGTCCAATGAGGGAGATTGGGAACCTGAGGGCTGGCAGTTGTAGACTGCCTTCTCCCCGACGCCTTTTGCATAAGGGAGATGTGCTTTTATTTCAGAGGCTCACCACCCTTCCCCTCTCAACCTCCCAGTTTTTAAACTTCATTTCTCATCCAGTTTCAGCATCGTAGCAATTCCTCTCAATGACATCAAGAGGGATTTGAAGCCAGCTAATTTAATGCATAGGGACACGGGTGGCGCTGTGGGTTAAGCCACAGAGCCTAGGACTTGCCGATCAGAAGGTCGGGGGTTCGAATCCCTGCGACGGGGTGAGCTCCCATTGCTCGGTCCCTGCTCCTGCCAACCTAGCAGTTTGAAAGCACGTCAAAGTGCAAGTAGATAAATAGGTACTGCTCCAGCGGGAAGGTAAATGGTGTTTCCATGCGTTGCTCTGGTTCGCCAGAAGCGGCTTAGTCATGCTGGCCACATGACCCGGAAGCTGTACGCCGTCTCCCTCGGCCAGTAAAGCGAGATGAGCGCCGCAACCCCAGAGTCGGTCACGACTGGACCTAATGGTCAGGGGTCCCTTTACCCTTTACCTAATTTAATGCGCTCTATGTGGGGCTGCCTTTGAAGGTGACCTGGAAAGTGCAACTAATCCAGATCGCGGCAGCTAGACTGGTGACTGGGAGTGGCCTCCAAGACCATACATTGGCTCCTGGTACGTTTCCAAGCACAATTTAAGTGTTGGTGCTGACCTTTAAAGCCCTAAGGGGCTTCGGCCCAGTATACCGGATTCCTGCGACAGCGCAGAAATACATGTGTCTTTTGCTGTGCACCAGTTGGCTGGCCCAATGGGAGACATCTGTTGCCAACCCGGTGTCCAGAAATCTCCACGTAGCCGCGTCTGGACCTGTGCCAGTAGCAAAATGCGCCCGGGGGATTTCAAACCCTGCCTAGTAGCCATGGTTAAGCCGCCTTCTCCGATCCTCCTTTCAAGTTCCGTAGTTTAACTAAGTGCGGTGTGAAGAAGTCCTCTCTTTCGCCTGTCCAGAATTCTACCAATATTCAGCTTTGTTATTCACGGCCTAGGACCCTCGCACCTACGGGACCGCCTCTCCCGGTATGCCCCACGGAGGACCTCAAGGTCCATAAGTAGCAACACCCTAGAGGTCCCGGGCCTTAAAGAAGTCAGATTTGCCTCAACCAGAGGCAGGGCCTTCTCAACACTGGCTCCGACCTGGTGGAACGCTCTGTCTCATGAGACCAGGGCCCTGCGGGATCTGATTTCTTTCCGCAAGGCCTGTAAGACAGAGTTGTTCCACCTGGCCTTTAGCTTAGAGCCAATTTGATTCCCTCCCCCTCTTTCTTTTTTCTTTTTCCTTTCTCCTCCTGTGATGAGGCTGCATTTTAATGTTTCAATATTTTAATGTTGTATTTTAATCTTGTTTTTAAGCTGTATTCATTCAACTTGTTTTTATTATTGCTTGTTAGCCGCCCTGAGCCTGGCCTTGGCTGGGGAGGGCGGGGTATAAATAAAAATTATTATTATTGTTGTTGTTGTTGTTAAATGTCTAGCCCAGGTTTCCCCAAACTTGGGTCTCCATCTGTTTTTGGACTACAATTCTCATCATCCATAGCTAGCAAGTCAGGGATGATGGGAACTGTAGTCTAAAAACAGCCGGAGACCCAAGTTTGGTGAAACCGTGGTCCATGTCAAGTGCAAGGAAGAAAAACATCTCTATCTTGCTTTTTCCATGCCACACATAATTTTATACAGGGGTCTCCCCACTTACACCCATTAGCCTTGCACATGACTGAGTAGAAGATATCTGAAGGCAGCCTCTTTAGGGAAGCTCTTAATGTTTGATGCATTACTGTATTTTAATATTATGTTTGAAGCCGCCCAGAGTGCCTGGGGAAGCCCAGCCAGATGGGCGGGGTATAAATAATAAATTATTATATATTATATTATTATATATATGCACAGTATCGGGAAATGGTGAAATAAATGCATTTAAACTGCAAAAAGACACAAGGGTGGCAAAAACGGCCCAAAAAGAGTGGAAAATCTGCCAAAAAAAAAACACAACTGCACAAAAAGAGCAGGAAAACAGTAAGCGATCCCAGGAGCTACTGCACCACAGAGCTTTGAGGCCTGTGAAGAGTTGGGAGTTTGAGAAAGGAAAAAGCACTTCTGGTTTTTAAAAGGGGCTCCAGAGGTTTAGAGGGTGTTTAAAGGCTTCTTAGGTGGTATTTCCCCACTATGTGTGACTTCCCACATGTGTGCAGCACCCCGGGGACGTGGTACCCCCAAAGCTGAGGAGATGCCGTATTACTTGTGTTCCCTTTTACTCACATTTCCCCAAAACCATTGGTTTTCAACCAGTGTGCCGTGGCACCCTGAAGAGACTTGAGGTGGCTGCCCTTTTGTTAACAGTGGCAAAAAAAACAGTGCGGAGTTTTGCGTGACTGATTCATCTTCTTATACCAGCTGCACTGGCTCCCAGTGGAGTACAGGATCAGGTTTAAGGTGCTGGTTTTAACCTTTAAAGCTCTATACGGCCTAGGACCCTCGTACCTACGGGACCGCCTCTCCTGGTATGCCCCGCGGAGGACCTTACGGTCTTCAAACAAAAACATCTTGGAGGTCCCAGGCCACAGGGAGGTTAGGCTGGCCTCAACCAGAGCCAGGGCCTTTTCAGCACTGGCCCCGACTTGGTGGAACACTCTGCCACAAGAGACTAGGGCCCTGCGGGACTTGACATCTTTCCGCAGGGCCTGCAAGACAGAGCTGTTCCACCAGGCCTTTGGCCAGGGCACAGCCTGACCCCCTCCTTTGGCAATCCTCACAGAACCTCTAGCCCAATGGTAGCAATTAATCTGATTTGAATTAATTTTATAATGAAATTATTTTAGAATGTTTTATCGTTTTACTGTTGTTAGCCGCTCTGAGCCCGGCTTCGACTGGGGAGGGCGGGATATAAATAAAATTTTTTATTATTATTATTATTATTATTATTATTATTATTATTATTATTAAAATCTTCCCGCCACCAAAAATCCTCCCCAGCTTCAGTAACTAACAGTTCCTTAGTGTTACACAGACGGCTTGATAAATGCAAAAAAATAGCAGAGGAGCTTGATGGATGTGTGTGCTCTACATGGAGGGAATTAAAAATAACCCTGAAAGTGAAGAGCGTCTTCTGTGTTTCTCTCTCCTTCTACATGCCTCTCCCCAATTCTCCCTAGGCAACCTCCTCCCCTTCTCCTTAACAGTCACCCAGCTTTATGGGGACAGGGAGTAGGTTGCAGGAAATAATAATAATAATAATAATAATAATAATAATAATAATAATAATAATAATTTATACCCCGCCCATCTGGCTGAGTTTCCCCAGCCACTCTGGGCGGCTTCCAATCAAGTGTTAAAAACAATACAGCATTAAATATTAAAAACTTCCCTAAACAGGGCTGCCTTCAGATGTCTTTTAAAAAGAAGATAGCTGCTTATTTCCTTCACATGTGAAGGGAGGGCGTTCCACAGAGCGGGCGTCACTACCGAGAAGGCCCTCTGCCTGGTTCCCTGTAACCTCACTTCTCGCAATGAGGGAACTGCCAGAAGGCCCTCGGCGCTGGACCTCAGTGTCCGGGCAGAACGATGGGAGTGGAGACGCTCCTTCAGGTATACTGGACCGAGGCTGTTTAGGGCTTTCAAGGTCAGCACCAACACTTTGAATTGTGCTCGGAAACGTACTGGGAGCCAATGCAGATCTCTCAGGACCGGTGTTTATGTGGCCACTCCCAGTCACCAGTCTAGCTGCCGCTAGGTTGACCGTATCTGCATGTATGTGTTGTGCTTTTTGCGTTTCTTCCGTGCGATAACAAGTAGTTCTGCTTCAGAACTTAATCTCGTTTTGTCCTCTCCATCCCACACCCCTAGCGCACACCAATTTCAGCCAAGGCAAGCTGGGGCTGCGATGTGGCATTTGTCAGCTCAGCCCCGCACAGCAGCAGCATCGCTCGGGTTCCAGTCGAAAAGGGACAGGGCGGAACAGGGAAATACTCCGCTGACGTGTAACTTGACCCCAGTGTAAGTGGCTTCCGCAGGGGAGCCGCAGAAACAATGTGATTGGTGGTCAAATGAACCATGGACTCAGAAAGGTTGCTACGGCCCTAAACTAGGAAGCCCCCAATGTAACCTTGCACGTTTGTGGTTTTCTGTAGGGGAAACATGTTGGGGCGAGCGTCATTCATTCTCAGAAATGACAGCCTGTGTACATTAAACTGTGTGAAGTTTCCAGAAGCGGCGCCATGCCGGTTTGCTTACAGCAGGTGCAAGGACACTCGGAAGAACGCTTTCTAAACACACACAGTTTCCGAACTGGACAGAGAGAGACGTTTAGTCTGAACTCTGCTATCGTACTGTGAAGATATGGAGAGGGAGTCTGGCAGCTTTGGGGCCGAGCCCAAAGCTTTTAAGTTGAACCTCTTATCAGGACTCCGATTGATTAATGTACAGTCTGTGACCTATGCTTAAGAACGAGGGGAAATACTTCTGTCTGTATTCAAACGTTTCCTGCAATTTGTTTCTTACACTCCGTGCTAGACTTGGGACTCCTAAGCGCTTGGAAGCCATGTGTTTACTTTGCTACAACGAGGCCTGGTACAGTGGTACCATCAAACTTACTCCGGTCCGGGAGTCCGTTCGACTCCCGAAACGGTTCTGAAACCAAGGCGCGGCTTCCGATTGGCTGCAGGAGCTTCCTGCACTCAATCGGAAGCCGCGTCGGACGTTCGGCTTCCGGAAAACATTCGCAAACCGGAACACTCGCTTCTGGGTTTGCTGCGTTCGGGAGCCGATTTGTTCAGGAGCCGATTTGTTCGAGAACCAAGGTACCGCTGTACTTGGGTTTTGGGTTGCCTAGAAAAACTCCCAACAGGGTGTGGCAAATATCCCAAACCGACCAACCACACACACACACACACACACACCAAGGGCAAATCTTCCCGCTGGTCCGCATGTTGATGGCTGGCACGGGTTCGATCAGTCCCCCCCAACCCCCCCATGGTGGCCGCATGGGCTGTCACTCACCAGTTTCCTGGAGGCTGCCTGAATGAGCCGCTGCAAGGTGAAGTTGGCCACCTTGTGGGCTGCCAGGATGTGAAGCTGCCCTTTCATGTGGGCCTTATAGAAGGAGAGCAGGGCTTTCCGGTCAGACACTTCCAGGACTTTGTCCAGCACCCGGCTGCAAGTGGCGTCCTTCAGAAACACCAGGAGGGGGCTGAGAGAGAAAGATGTCCCCCAGTCAGAGAAGTCCCAGGCCAGTTCACGCTGCTTCCTTAACCACGTCCCCATCCCCCCGACACCTTGGAAAGTCCCAAAGCCCACCCTTTAGGCCCCCCAGAGCCAGTAAAAAGGAGGCAAGACAGGAGAAGGGGTAAATTTATTTGTTGGTTTTATTTGCTCCCCATTGGTATTTATTTATTTGATAAAATTATATATATATATACAGCTTGGTTGTCGTTGTTGTTTTTAAAAAACAAACAAACTCATAGTGGTTTACAGAAAAAAAACAAGGAAATTCAAAAGCTACAAAACTTTCAAAAGTAACTGGAAGTCAACCACAAGCTGAAGAACCAGATTAAAACAGTGTCGGCATCCTACATTATCTGGGCAGGGTGCCTGAACAAGACACGCTTTTAGCAGTCCCTGAAAAAAGATACAGAGTTTAGTTTTTAAGTTCATTGTTCTAGCGGAAGGCCGTGACAAACTTGCGGCAACAGCATTGATAACCCACAACATGCATATGGAAGCTGACATCCACGATGGAAGAGAGAAGATATCAGAGACCCCAACCAGCTTAAATCCATCCTAATTTCAGATTAAACCTCCAAAACAATTTTAAAAGGTGTTTTTCTAACTCCCTTTCCCTGGATATATTTTTGCAGTCGGTGCATAGAGCGCCACTGTGTGTGTGTGTGTGTGTGTGTGTGTGTGTCTGTTAGGAAGCTGTCAATGTCACTCAAAAGAAACCAAATCTGCAACCTGCTTCCTTCACCCTTTCTCCCATTTTATAATCACAATAATCCGTGAGGTAGGTTAGGCTAAGGGAGAGTGATGAGCTCCTAGGTAGGGCTGGCCAATATCTGGTTTTCAACACTGTGACATATCACCAGCGAAACATCGCAATATACTGATACAGTGGTACCTCGGGTTAAGTACTTAATTCGTTCTGGAGGTCCGTTTTTAACCTGAAACTGTTCTTAACCTGAAGCACCACTTTAGGTAATGGGGCCTCCTGCTGCCGCTGCGCCGCTGGAGCACGATTTCTGTTCTCATCCTGAAGCAAAGTTCTTAACCTGAAGCACTATTTCTAGGTTAGCGGAAGCTGTAACCTGAAATGTCTGTAACCCGAGGTACCACTGTGTATCATGATGGCTGAAAGAAGGATGGAGCTTTGTCAAGGCAAACAGGGGAATGTCCTGGCAATTGCGGGTATTTAGGGGTCTAAAATGCATACATTTTTACTTACCTTTAGCATACTGTTACAACAGTTATTTCACAGCACTGATAATTTTTTTAACCAGCACATTTTCTCTAAAATTAAAGAGTTAGCAGCATAGAGATCAAAGGCAAGGTGAGAAAATGCTCCCTAACAATTCAACTACATTGCTGAACAAGGAAAAAAAAGCCAATTCTGCGTCACACTTTTCGGTATTTCAAGTATAGAGTTTTAGCTGAATGTGCATATACAGCCCACGACACCAGTTATTTGACTGTTTTGTTCGTTTTCTTTCGTAAACCTGGATAAATTTTAACAGAGGGGGGTGGAAAACCTTGTCAAACGAAATTTATATTTTTCGCCAGGAAGATTTGCATTTCGGCGTTCTCCGGCAACAGAGACGACTTCTGTTTCTGGAGAACGTTGCCGGCCGTACTGAACACACTTTCGGAAGACACACTCGTCCCTGGGATAGCCAAAAACCTCTTCGCGAGCACCTTCAACATTGGGAAGAACGCCTCATTCGTCTTCCACCACATCAGTGGGGAATCATCAAAGTTCACTCTGGGCATCGCCATGTAGCCTTTCAGCTCTTTTTCGGCCTTCAAGACGGACAGCGGTTCAAATCCATCCCCCGAAAGGTCCTCCTCTTCCTCCAAATCGAAAATTTTCGCCAACCCTTCCTTTTTGGGTGTATCAGGCTGAGCGTCTGGCTCCTCAGACAGGCTGCCGGCGTGCAAGTCGGCCATCTTTTGTATGGCCTCCTGCCTGATGGCCTCTGGGGACTCCAAAAAACGCAGGCGAAACCTGGGATCGCACAACGAGGCCAGGCCCAAAGTGGTCACCATGGGCCCGTTTTCGTACTTTTCCGACAGCGCGCCCAAAATCTCTTGTTTAATGTCCTGCAAGAGCGTGCTGTCTCCCTCCTCGGGCTGGAGACGCTTCTTAATTTGCCTATAGAGAGGAAGAACGGAGGAGGCCGTGACGCAGCTGCTCCCGCTGAGAGTCGTCGTGATGTCTTCCAGCAGGGTAGCCGCAGAGACAAAGTCCTGCACAGCCGAGACGTCGCAGCCTTCCAGCATCAAATGCTTTTTGGACGGGTAATCCATCAGCATCTTGCAAACCGGGAGCTGGTTTTCGAGAAACCTCCGGCAGAGCTTAAGCACGCTCCACCATTTTGTGGGGCAAGCGCTGGGCAGGCTGACTTTCTCCATCTGAAGCAGCTCCTGGGCTTTGCCGAGGTCTCGTCTCATCTTCCAGCTGTGGCAAATGGTGTTCTGCAGGCTTTTCAGCCGGACGATCGCCCTCCGCAGCGGCGTCAGGTTCAAAGCTCGGCCGACGCCGGTGTTGATGTTCTGGGCAAAGCAAGAGATGTACTCCAAGCCCAGCTGCCGGACCGCTTTCAGAATGGCGCCGTTATCGTCCGTCGTGCTGCAAAAGATGTTCTTCACGTCTATGTCCCATTCCGACAACGTGTCGGCCAGCATCTCGCAGAGGTTGTCGGAGGTGTGGTCCTTCAGAAAGTGCTTGCAGCCCAAGAAAGCGTTGATCAGTTTCCACTCGTCGGAAATGAAATGGACCGTCACGGCTAAGAACGGGGTGCCTCCTACCGACGTCCAGCAATCGGTAGTGATGACCAGCTCGCTCTCCTTCACCCGACCGATTTCCCTCCTCATTTTCTCCACCGTGTCGTTGTACAGCGTCGGAACGCCTTTGGTTGCAAAGTATTTTCTGCTGGGCAACTGGTACCTTGGGTTAAGGGTGTTGACCATTTGGATAAATTTTGGGTGGTCTACTATGTTGTAAGACTGCATGCAGGTAGCCAGATATTCCGTGATGGCCTGGCTACAAGATCGGGGGGCCTCAAAACTGAGCGGCTGAAAATCCAACAGCGTTTTTTGCCGTTTCCTAGGAATTTCCGCAGCGGTTTTGGCAGGCTCGGAGGCGCTGACCGCTGCTGCTGCAGCCGGAGGGTCGTCAGCATTGTTACCTGAATGATCAGAAATGCCCGCCGATGAAGACGGCAGCTCCTTAAATTTCTGGGGGTGGTGCAGCTTGAGGTGGCTAGTGAGGTTGGTGGTGTTTCCGCCCTTCACCGATACGGAATGCAAACATATTTTACAAATGGCGATATTGTGAACCACCAAGCGGTCGCTTTCGTCAGCAGGCAAGCCAAAATGCATCCAAACGGGACTTTTGGTTTTGGGCTTGCCCACCAGATGGTGGTATTCGGGGCGTTCCAAAGTACGGCGATGAGTCATAGTGAACGCAATTAATCTGGGAAAATATTGAACAAAAGTAAAAAATCTAAACTGGACGCACATAATTCTATGGAAATTAACTCAACGATAGCACGCTTCAACAGCACCACTGAAGATTTAATGTTCTGTGCGGCTTGGGGGGCAAATTTAAAATTTGGAAAGTGGCTGATTTAGTAAAAATGTTAAACTTGCATAGGATTAACAATTAGTAATTTACTAGTGACAAGCTTCCCCACCAGGGTGGATAAAAATCAATTATTATTATTTTAAAAATCAGATTATTATTTTCTTTATCAGATTTTTTAAAAATTAAAATTGATTTTTTTAAATAAAATGCTTTTGGAGGAAAAAAATCTTTCTAAAGACAGTTTTCCAATCAAGTTACATTATAGTCCAAAAGCAATATATTCATCAGGAAATAAGGATTTTTAAAAAGTTTCTCATGTGTGCTAAAACTCAATTTTTTAAAAAAACTGTTTAGCCACATCAGTTAACAAACATGGATACATATGCTATAATGTTATTGTTTTAGTTAAATAAAAAGTTTAAATTGTTATTAAGGAAATGATTGTTTTTCTCCTTCCAATAAAGCACAGCAGAAAAGTTGTCCAAATATAAACAGTCAACTACCGGGAATCAAACCTCACAATTATTTCATAATTATCGGTCTGTGTATTTCTGATAGTATAACCAGATCTGTGATTTTTTATATAACTGTAAAAACTACTCTAAAAATGTATTATTCCAAAAATGAAACTTTCCTCTGGTTGTAGATATTAAGATGATACCAGCAAGAATGAACCATTCAGTAAAAAAAATAAAATGATGTAAATCAAGTCTCACTGACTAGTGATTTAAATCGATTTGATTTAAATCAAATCCACCCTGTTCCCCACTATGAAGGCCAAGTGAGTAAGTTCCACTATGTTCAACTAAATCTACTTCTACTTTCCCAGGAGTAAGCCCCATTGAATTTAGCAGGGCTTGCTTCTGAGAAGACATGCATTTGCTCCCACTGCTTACCAACAAACACCTTCCATATCGTTCTCGCCTCTCAACTACCCAGCCTCCCATTTCAGCACAAGGCAGCCAGTTCAACCTTCTTCCCCCCTCCATCTCCCCCTATCGTGACACAGAAGGCCTCCCCCAAAACCCTCACCCTACCAATCTCTCCCTTTTTATCAAAGGGGGAGGGAGGGCAAGGAAGCCAAGAGATAGCCTCCTTTAAATAAGAATAATCATAAAACCTGGCTTTTTAATATTGGGGGGGGAGCTGTTTAAGGGGAACCAACAACGTAAACACGACCAGAAAATAAAAATAAGAACACTCCCCCCCTCCTTTTCATTTTCGCCAGTGGGAATGGCAAAGAAGAAAAATGCAGAACGATAACAACAACGACAAAAGTATAGGGTTGTGGGAACCAATGTGTGAGAAAGCAAAGGGGTGAGGGCAGGGCTGGATTTAGGTTAGATGAGGCCCTAAGCTACTGAAGGTAATGGGGCCCTTTATATGTCCAGCTGTCCTTTGTCAACAACAAATTGTCGCTGGTTGTTGTTTTTTTAATATATCCTATATGGTAATTTATGGACCTACCGTATTTTTCGCCCTATAGGACGCACTTTTTCCCCTCCAAAAATGAAGGGGAAATGTGTGTGTGTCCTATGGGGCGAATGCAGGGGGGAGGCAGGCGGGAAAAGCCCCCAAGAGCCGCACACAAGCTCCGTGGCTGGCCGCATCAGTCCCTTCTCCCACCTCGTAGAAAAGCCCACAGGAGCCACGCACCCTTTAAAGAGCACGGGGCTTCTGCGGGCGGTGGGGGAACCCCCCCCCACCTCCTAGAAAAGCCAGTAGAAGCCGCACAACCCTTTTAAAGAGCACGCGCCTTCTGCAGGAGGTTTGGAGAATTCCCCCACCTCGTAGAAAAGCCAGTAGAAGCCGCGCAGCCGTTTTAAAGAGCGCACGGCTTCTGCGGGAGGTGGGAGAACTGCGCCCGCCTGTCCTCCTTCAGCCACGCGCTTGTGCTGCGAAGCTGGAGGAGGAGGAACAGAAAGGTCTTCCTCTGCATCCCAAAGCCTGGGGCGAGCTGAGCTCAGTGCGCCCCAGGCTTCGAGCTTCGTGCATCTCTCCGCAAGCCTTGGGAGCCCAGCGCGACTTCGCGCAGGGCTCCCACGGCTTGCGGAGAGCTGCCTGTTCTTTATTTCCCCCTTTATTCCCCCCCCCCAAAAAAAAACTAGGTGCGCCCTATGGGCCAGTGCGCCCTATGGGGCGAAAAATACAGTAATACGTATCTCAAGCCATTTGCAGAATGTAGACACCCTATATATAGAAAGGAGCAAACCAGTGATATTTTAGGGAGCGGGCTAGCAGGCGGGGCCCATGACTTACATCAGGCATAGGCAAACTCGGCCCTCCAGATGCTTTGGGACTACAACTCCCATCATCCCTGACCACTGGTCCTGTGAGCTAGGGATGATGGGAGTTGTAGTCCCAAAACATCTGCAGGGCCAAGTTTGCCTATGCCTGGCTTACATCAGAGGAGCCTTCATAACATAAAACACTGTTGCTGCAGTAGGTTTTGTTTTATATCTTATATTTTGGAAACGTGCATCGCTGGTTTTTTCCTTTAAATTTTTTGGGGGGCTCCCAAGAGAGTGGGGCCCTAAGCTATAGCTTGTTTAGCTTATACGTAAATCCGGCACCAGGTGAAGGGGAAATTGGGGAGAGAGGAAGGGTAAGGAGGAGAAAATGGGGAGGGAGACAGGCAATTCCACATATGCTCACAAAGGAGAGAGACAAGGAAGAGGCACCAACACATAGACAAATGCGCACAAAAACAAATGCAGAAGGGGAAAGCGTTGGCACAGGGAGACAAAGGCACACATGTACAAGAGGGAAGAAGGGAGGAAAGAGGCTTAAACAACAGGGCATGGGCTTTTGCAGATAACCCCCATTCATTTTTTTCACGGGAGAAAGGAAGGGGGGAACAGGAACCCCAGCAAGAAACCTGGAGCCAAATCAACTGGCATTTCCCTCAACCACCGACCAGATTGGCGCCTATCCTATACAGTGGTCCCTTGGTTCTCAAACGCCTTGGTTCTCAAACAACTTGGCACCCAAACACGGCAAACCCAGAAGTGCTCCAGTTTGCGAACTTTTTTCGGAAGCTGAACGTGCTCCGTTTTGAGTGTTACATGTCCGCTTTGAGTGCCACACTTCCGTTTTGAGTGTTACGCTGAGGTCTGTCTGTTTTTGCTATTTATTTTGTGTTTTCATGGCTCTCTTTTTCGTGTGACTGTGTGGAACCCAGTTCAGCTGCTGATTGATTGTGTGTCTGCAGTACATTGTTTAGTGCTTTCATTTTATGGAACAATGGTTTCGTTAGATTGTAAAATTCATGTTAAATGTCCGTTTTAGGGGTTGTTTTTTAAAAAGTATGGAACGGATTAATCCGTTTCGCATTACTTTCTATGGGAAAGCGCACCTTGGTTTTGGAACACTTCGGTTTTGGAACGGACTTCCAGAACGGATCAAGTTTGAGAACCAAGGTACCACTGTACTTAAAGCAAGAACCGCATGGCGTCCGAGGGCAGTTCTCGGCAGCTGCTTTCGTCAGTGCCTGCTCTTGTGGTTCGCTGTCCCCTGCAGGAGCCAGGGGAGAGGAGAGCCATAAGAGTTAGCAGGGGCTGCAGGAATAGAGAGAAGCGTTGGCTGGCTTTCCCCGCATCGCGATTTCTGCAAAGCGCACACACATCGTGGCTGGCGATATATCGCCAGGTCCAATATCATGAAACCGTTATGCCAATGCGGACTTCAAACCAGTTTTGGGAGCTATAGAAGGCAAGGCCCTCTAACCACTACACCACGCTGCCCAGAGAACCAACAGCGAACAACAGGAGGTGCTGGTGGGTAATATTTCGTAGTTGCAATCTGGACAATCACAACATACCCCTATAAGTTTACTTCTTTTTAAATGGAGTCCCTGCAGGTTTGCTAGAAGGCAGGACAGCTCCACTCCAACCCAACCAGATGGGCAGGGTATAAATAATGAAATTATCTTTACAGTGGTACCCCGCAAGACGAATGCCTCGCAAGACAGAAAACTCGCAAGACGAAAGGGTTTTTGGTTTTTTGAGCTGCTTCGCAAGACGAATTTCCCTATGGGCTTGCTTCGCAAGACGGAAAGGTCTTGCAAGTTTGTTTCCTTTTTCTTAAAACCGTTAATACAGTTGCGACTTGACTTCGAGGAGCAACTCATAGCACGCGGTGTGGTAGCCTTTTTTGAGGTTTTTGAAGACTTTGGTGATTTTTGAAACTTTTCCAAAACTTTTCCGAAACCGTGCTTTGCAAGACGAAAAAAATCGCAAGACGAAAAAACTCGCGGAACGAATTAATTTCGTCTTGCGAGGCACCACTGTATTATCTAGTGGGTGCAGCAATAAAACTGCTCACACGTTTGCAGAACTAAGCAGGGCCCGGTATGGTTTCAAATAGGAAGGGGGACTACGGGGCGAGATGCCTGCATTGTTAGGGGTTGGAATAGATGATCCTTGCGCCCCTTTCCAAGTCTACGATTCTGTAATTCTATTATCCTGTGTTCTAAATCCACCCAGAACAGCAGCAGCAGCTTCCAAGCGAAATCACAGGCAGGATTTGAAATTTGAGCAACGGGAAGATTTATGAACTAGAGGAACGTATATTAGATGAAATGCAGAATATTATGAGGCATACCAAAGGGATGGGTATAAAAACAGCATGGACGGCAAGGTAGGAAGTCAAATTATAAGAGAAATGTATAACAGATTTGAAATCCATTGGTTAAAGTTATGAAAATCTAATAGAAATCTCTTTAAAAAGGAGCAGCAGCAGCAGCAGCAGCTTCCAAGTCTCCTCCCACCATCACCGCCCCCACTGCCCACGGCCAATCGGAGCGCTTACCTCTGCCCAGGAGACACATTGCGGGAGCTCAAGTAGCCAATCATGGAGTGGCACAGCTCTGAGCAGTCTGCTGGCAGCTTCCGGTGCAAGACCTCCAGCGCCACCTGGAGGCAGAGGCTGAAATACTTGTTGGTGATGAAACCTGGGGAGGGGGGAAAAGATTTCGAAGGGAGACGTTTAGCTGCTAAGCTTTAGCAAGGAGATACTGCAGGTGGGGGCGCCACCCGTCACCCACACCTGACATCCGTGTGCCTTGTTACAATGAGTAAGAAGAGCAGGATGAAAAGTAATAAATAATAATAATAATAACTGCAGTGCAACTAGACAAGATGCCTCAACAGAGCAAAAGGCAAAGCTACATCATATAAAAGCACAGCCCATCTCACGCCAACGTTCCTCAGCTTCCTCAAACACGTCTGTTCATTTTTGCAAACGCAATCTGGGGTCTCTCGTCTTTTAAGACCAAGGTTTTGCACTCTGATCTATGCATGCAGACCATAATAAGGCAAAAAGAGGCCCACAGCAGTGGAACAGACTTAAAATGACTTCACAAAGCAAGTTGGGGAAGGGAGGCGGGGGAAAAAATCACATTTTGGAACGCCCCTTTGCATTTTCAATCCTGCAATCGGAAACCAGGCACAGGCTCTCTTCCCTTGTGGGTTTTGTGGCTGCTTGTCATGTATGATCTAGCCAAGATTCCTGCATTGCATTGCAGGGGGTTGGACTGGATAACCTTCAGGGGTCCCTTCCAACTTGACGATCAGGTTCTAGACGGCAGGGAATGAAAGAATGAAAAAACGACGGCCCCTGATCTCTCTCTCCCCTCTCCTTTGCCCCAATTGTACTTTACTTCGCTTATTTCTTTGTTTTGAAACACATGAAAATCTATAATAAAAAACTATTTTTTTGAAAAAGAGAGAATTGCACACAGACCCCATCCACAGCATGGAAGTGGTACAGTCCACTGTACCTCCCCCCCCCCCCCGTTTCCTAAAGCTGATGGAAGTGTCCGTCAGATCCAACAGCCCCTCCTCCCTCCAGGTGTCCCCAGGTAGAGCTGGATTCGCATTCGCAGCAGGCGGCGCAGCCTCACTTGGAATGTGCTCCTGAAAGCTCCCTTTGAATTCGCCCAGGAGGGACTGGAAGGTTTCTGGGACCTCAAATTCCGAAGGCCCATCGCTCTCCAGTTTAGCCTTTTTGGCCCTGGAGAAAGAAGACCCTGGAGGGAGGAGAGACAAAGAGAGAAATGTTCATGAGAGAGAGAAAAAACTGGCAGAGGAAGGAAGGTAGTTGATATTAAAACACCCTCTCAGCACTCCTTTCCAAATGTTGCAAATGTTCTCCCCATATCATTGTTGGAAGGATTGTGATAAACTGAGCACATTTTGTCATTTATGGTGGAAATGCACTTTTTCCGGAATTTAATGTTGACAGAAATGAAGCACGCCCCCCAAAAAAGACTGTTTGCTGTCCAAAATCAAATGCTAATGAATGAATGAATATTTTCGATGATACAAATGTAGATACGTTGTCAAAAGAACTGGCCTTACGCACAATCTTGGCAGCTCAAATAATTATTGCAACTCAGTGGAAAGAAGCCCAAAAATCTTACACCGCTTGTTTGGCACCACTCACTCTGGGATATAGCTATAATGGTGAAAATTACACATAATTTTACATGATTTGGCATAACCAATATATCGGAACCATCATTTTTAAGTCAACCATCGTCACAAGCCTGGCAGACTTTGAACCACGCTTGACAATGAAATAATATTAATATTCTTTCTTTAAGTCTCACCCTTTTCGTAACTTAATGATTTGCTAGTAACCCCATATGTAGCTGTACTTATTCTACACGCCTATGCTAGTTTTATTTATTTTTATTTATCGCATACAATTTATACACCGCTTGATTGAAAAAAACAACCAACAATAACCAACTTCACAGTCGCCTTAAAAAAGATAAAATGATGAAATTTAAAACAACAATTTAATCCTTTTGAAAAGATAAAATAACAACAGACTGAAGAGAGACAAAAACTCGCTTCAACTGGGTGGGCTTGCTGAAACAAAAATGTGTCAAAAGAGTGGGGGGGGTTAAAAAAAAAGTTTTCATTTCATTTCCATCTGTTGCTTTAATTTCTCTATCTGTTTTGTATACATTATAAAACAAAATTTTAAAAATGGCATTGGTTTTTTGGCGGGTTTGTTTCGTTTTGTTATTACGTTACGTATTTTACGTTTTTATGCTGCAAACCGCCCCGCGATCTTCGGGTGAAGGGTGGGATATAAAATTAACAGATAAATAAAATAAAATAAAAGCGAGCCGCACCCACCTGACACCGGGAGTCCCCGTCCCCCGTCCGACCTGACCCGGACCCCTCCGAGCACCTGCAGCAGCGTCCGCACCACGAAGCTGGCGTGGGTGTCCAGGGCAAAGGTTGGCAGGTCCTCCTGCACGGCCCTCGCCAGCTCCAGGACCTGGTCCTCCAGCTCCTCAGCATCCTCTGCTCCCTCCGAAATCAGGACCGGGGCTCTGAGCAGGGCGGCCTCCAGGATGTGAGCCCCGCAGGGGTGGCAGGCGGCCAGGCGCAGGGCGGGAAGGAAGGCTCGCAGCAGGCGGCACAGGCTGGGCGCAGAGGCGGAAGGGAGGAGGGCCTGGAGGAGGAGAGAGCCGGCGGTGTCCAGGGCCAGAGGGAGGGCCACGGCTTCCGCCTCCACCAGGACGTTGCTGACGAAGAGGGCTGGGGGGGGGGGGGGAGAAAGGCAAGAGAACGTCACGTCAGTTCTGTGTCCAGGGCAGCTGTCTGCCAGCTCCATCTCGTACGCAGGATGAGACCCTCCCTGCCCGCAGACAGTCTTGCCAGAGTAGTGCAAGTACTGTTTTAAGGGGACAGGCGGGTGTGGGGGACGCCCTGGTCCTGAATGGGGGAACTGTGCCCCCAAAGGACCAGGTGTGCAGCCTGGGAGTCATTTTGGACTCACTGCTGTCCATGCAGGTGCAGGTCAATTCTCTGTCCAGGGCAGCTCCATCTGGTACACAGGATGAGACCCTACCTGGCCGCAGACTGTCTTGCCAGAGTGGTGCATGCTCTGGTTATCTCTCGCTTGGACTACTGCAATGCGCTCTACATGGGGCTACCTTTGAAGGTGACCCGGAAACTACAACTAATCCAGAATGCGGCAGCTAGACTGGTGACTGGGAGTGGCCGCCGAGACCACATAACACCGGTCCTGAAAGACCTACATTGGCCCCCAGTACGTTTCCAAGCACAATTCAAAGTGTTGGTGCTGACCTTGAAAGCCCTAAACGGCCTCAGCCCAGTATACCTGAAGGAGCGTCTCCACCCCCATCGTTCTGCCCGGACAATGAGGTGCAGCTCCGAGGGCCTTCTGGTGGTTCCCTCCCTGTGAGAAGCGAGGTTACAGGGAACCAGGCAGAGGGCCTTCTCGGTAGTGCCTCCCACCCTGTGGAATGCCCTCCCATCAAATGTCAAGGAGATAAGCAACTGTCTGACTTTTAGAAGATATCTGAAGACAGCCCTGATTAAAGGAAGTTTTTAATGTTTGGAATTTTATCGTGTTTTTCATGGCCTGTTGAGAGCTGCCCAGAGTGGCTGAGGAAACCCAGCCAGATGGGTGAGGCATAAATAAATTATTTTATTATTATTATTATTATTATTATTATTATTATTATTATTATTAAAGAAAAAGAACAGAAATAGTAGTATTTTTCACTCTGG
Organism: Podarcis muralis; assembly: GCF_964188315.1. Classification (NCBI taxonomy): domain Eukaryota; kingdom Metazoa; phylum Chordata; class Lepidosauria; order Squamata; family Lacertidae; genus Podarcis; species Podarcis muralis. Next base: position 6,007,222 of record NC_135667.1, read on the forward strand.
GGGCCACTCTCCCTTCTGAGCAACCTTTTGAGGGCCACTTGCTGGCGGTGGGCGGGGCCAAAGGGAAATGTGGGCAGAGCAATGGCTGTCACCGTTTATGTTTGCAGAGCAAGGCTAGCTGCTACAGGCACTTCTCTATTTTCCTAGAAAATAAGAGCTGAAGGACACTCAAGGGGAGTGTGGAGCAGGCCCAGAGAGGGATATGCCCTGGGGAGAAAGCCAAGGGCCAGACAGAGAGGGCTGCAGGGCCACATTTGGCCCCTTTTTCTTGGATTCCCCACTCCTAGTCTCTGGGTTGGGCCTGTTCTGCCAGAAGGAATAAATGGAGTTGGCAGCTGTGTTGGTACCATGACGCAGAAGCATTGCACTTAAAAATCAAGCACAGTGGTACCTCGGAAATCGAACGGGATCCGTTCCAGAAGTCCGTTTGACTTCCAAAATGTTCGGAAACCAAAGCGCGGCTTCTGATTGTCTGCAGGAAGCAGCTCCTGCAGCCAATCGGAAACCGCAGAAGCCCCATCGGACATTCGGGTTCCAAAGAACGTTCGCAAACCAGAACACTCACTTCGGGGTTTGCAGTGTTCAGGGGCCAAAATGTCCAAGTACCAAGGCGTTCGGGATCCAAAGTACAACTGTAGACCCAAACTGAATTATCCCGTCAGCCAGGAAGCCTGTTAGGTGGGCTTGAGCTACTCATCTTCTCACACCAGGGTGTTTATTTTTGCCCACCGTTCCTCCAAGGAGCTCAAATTGACATAGAAAGCTGCCCCCTAATTGATTTGATCCTCAAAACAACCCTGTGAGGTAGGTCAGGCTGAGGGACAATGACTAGCAGAACTATATTCCTCTTGAGATATGACAGGCCCTCACTGCCTGCACTGTCCAGAAACTACCGAAGACAGTCTTGTTCAGGCAGGCCTGCTCAGCTGGATAAATTCGTCTTCCCGATGAGTGGCTTTATTCTCATATGTTATATTTGTGTATCTGTTGGCTTTGTGTTGTTAGTTATATATAAGCCATCTTAAGATGGTAGTTTAGGCGGCGATGACTGAATCAATGGCAATAATAATAATAGTAGTAGTAGTATTTTTAACAAGACTTCAAAGAGGCTAAGGGGGCTGCATTTCCATGCTGGCCACAGAGGAAAGGAAACCCCCTCTGCTGCAGGCAGAATGAAAAAATACTAGAATTTTAGCAGCCTAGCAAAATAAATGTTGCAGACTAGCAACTTGTGTGGGCTTATTTACACGGCTGCCCATCAACGCCTCCTGCTCTTAGCTCACATAACCCAATGAACATCTGCAGCTTTGGGAACACCCACCCAGGTCCTTTACCTCTTTATAAGACCCAACACACACCAGAAGCGGTTCAGTCACACTAGCCACACGGCCCAGAAAAGCCGTATGCAGACAAACGCCGGCTCCCTTGGCCTGAAAGCGGAGATGAGTGCCACACCCCATAGTCGAATTCGACTGGACTGTCCAGGGGTCCTTTACCTTTTCATATACGTACACCCCCACCATGTCTCCACCTGCTTTCCCCATCATCACACCCAACCTGCATCTCCCAAAACATCTCACCTTTCTCCTCATCAGAGTCAAACCCGGATTTCAACGTCTCGTGAGCCCGACGGAAATACTCAGCTGCCGCAGGCTCCAGCTTGGGCAGCGGTTCCCTCTTGTTTTCCTTGGGCCGCCCCTCCTGGGTTGAGGAAGCAGGCTCTCTCTTGTTTTCCTTGGGGGCCTCCTCCTGGGTTGAGGAAGCAGGCTCTCTCTTCTTTTCCTTGGGGGCCTCCTCCTGGGTTGAGGAGGCAGGCTCTCTCTTCTTTTCCTTGGGGGCCTCCTCCTGGGTTAAGGAGGCAGGCTCTCTCTTGTTTTCCTTGGGCCGCCCCTCCTTGGATGAGGAGGCAGGCAAGGTTCGTTTCCTCTCTTCCTTCTTCTGGGCTCCTTTTTGTGGTTGGGGAGGGACCCCCATAGCTGCAGGTGGGCAGGGGCGTCTCAACACACAAACCTGTCTGCAGTCAGGAAATCAACAGTTATTTAACTGGGGAGGTTCAACTACTACGCTTGGAGATCAGGTGCAAATAAGAGCGCTGGTTAAGATCAAAAGCAGATTTGCTAGTGCGGCATAGTGGTGAACTGTCAGATCAAGACTAGGGGGGATGAAAAGCTCTCCATGTGGCCATCTCTCGCCTTAGGCTATAGTCTACCTGGCAGGGTTGTTATGAAGATGGGGTGGGAGGAAGAAAAAGAGCACATATTCTGCTCTTGAGTTTCTTAGAGGGAGAGTAACGGCGAAGATGAAATCGGTTTTTTAAAATCTCAGAAGTTTCAATTAAAAAAACCAGATCCAAAGACATTTGGTAAGGGTGAAAAGAAGAAATAAAATGGCACATCTCTTTAAGGGCACATTCGCACCACGTATTTAAGGCACTATGATTACCCCTTTAGGCATTCATGGCTTCTCCCAAAGGATCCTGGGAGCTGGAGTTTGTTGAGGGTGCTGAGAGCGAACCATTTTCCAGAGGGGGCTTAACAGTCAAACCCTCTTTGACAGGTAGGGTCGGGAATAATAATAATAATTATTATTATTATTATTATTATTATTATTATTTATTATTTGTACCCCACCCATCTGGCTGGGTTTCCCAGCAGCAAAACGGCCTCCCAACCACGTTCAGCTCCCTGGACAAACTACACCTCCCAGAATGCTTTGGGAGGGTGAAGCCATGAGTGTTTCAGGGGTTAAATGCCTGGTGTGGATTGAGTATCGCAGAATCACAGAAGGGTGTGGAGTCGGAAGGGGACCCCGAGGGTCATCTAGTCCAACCCCACCCCCGCAATGCAGGAATCTCCACTAGATCATACATGACAGGCGGCCACCCAGCCTCTGCTTAAAGGCCTCCAATGCTATCGCCTGGGAAGTATATATTTATTTACTTTTTAACTTAATAAAAAACTGATTTAGTAGAAGAAGAAGAGGAAACCTCCACGGAAGGAAAGTCCACCGCCCTCTCCCGCCCTAGGAGCACAGTAAACATCACCTGTTGAGCTTCTGACTGCAACGCAGCTGAAAACTCAGGGAGAAAACCATCACTTTCAAAAAATAAAAGGAATAAAAAAAAATAAAAACCAATTCAGCATTGATAATAATGGGAAGATCAAGGACTCGCCTTCTCCTGCTGCTGCTGCGACCGGGTTTTTAAGCAGCAAAGGTGGGCAGCGGCTCGGCGGGGAACAAGCACCCGCCGCCGGCCCTCCTTCCTGAGGGGACACCAGGGCCGGGCAAAAAACGACGCATGGCGCCCGCCAGCGGCCTCCCAGAATGCCCCGCGCGCCGCCCCACCCCGCCGCCCCCAGCTCGCGGCCCCACAATGCAACGCGGGCAGGAAGCCGGAAGGGAGGGAAGGAGGGCTGCTGCGTCCCAGCATGCCCCGCGCGACGGAGCCCGCCTCCCGTCCCAGAATGCCCCGCGCGACGGAGCCCGCCTCCCATCCCAGAATGCCCCGCGCGTGTTGATTGACGGGAGCGGCGCTGGAGGGCGCGCGAGGGAAGGGGCGGTTAAAAACACAATGAGGCAAAATAAACCCAGGAAATCTCTAATAAAAATACGTTAAAAAAATAAATAAATAGCAGGGTTGTCTCCAGCACACGCGCAGCCAGACATAATCCCAAAGCGAAATGAACCTGTCAATCATTATTTCCTCATATTTATTTATTAAACTTATGGGTCGCTTTTCCCCCCCCCTCCTTTTCCAAAAGTAACTCAAAGCAAACCTAAGAGCATTAAATAAACAACACGTACCTTAGAGCCAGCATAAATACAAAGCCTGGAGGAAAATTGTGTTTAAAACATAATACATAGCAAAACATAGTTTTAAAAAGTGTTTAAAGCATAGTAAATAGTAAATTAATGCCTGCTAGGAAAATCTTGGAATGAAACTATTAGGCTTTAGTAGAAATGTTATAAGGAGTTATGTATAAATAAGTTTTTAAGTTCTAGGGGGTTTTATGGTAAGATAAGGCTAAAATAAATTAAGACAACTAAAGGACAGAATACAGTGAAAGATGGAAAGGATTTGCTGAGATAATTAATAATTACAATGCAAAAAAGGGAGGTGTGAGGAGGTCGATGAAACAAGTTAATGAAGATAAGGATATGGGAATATTGGATTTGTTTTTAAATTTACTCTTTTGCTCTTGTTTTTGATTTTGGTGTATTGTATGTTTTGTATTTTTTATTCTCTTTTTATTGATTTGTATTGTTTAATCTCTTTTTTTCTTGCTTTTCCTTTTTCTTTATTTTTTCTGTAACTTTAAATTCCCATTAAATATCATTTTTTTAAAAATAAAGCATAGTAAATAGCAAAACAGTTTTTAAAAGTATTTAAAACATATTAAAATAATTTACTAGAACAGTAAATTATGATTTTGGCTCCCCTGGGAGTCAGTCCCATTGAACCTGGGGTGTGTGGCTTGCTTCTGAGTAAGCATGTTCAGGATTGAATTGGGCAGTGTGTGTGTGTTTTCTTATATATATTTATTTTTGATAATGCAGCTGTAAAGATAGGATGTCAGCTGTAAAGATAGGATGGCCAGGTGGGCAATTTGAGCTCTGGTCTCCCAGGTACTCTAACCCCTACACCACACTGGCACTTTGCAGTTGCTAGGTCCTCATTTTATTTTTAAATATTTTTATTAATGCTTATCAAAAGATATACAAAAGATCACATCCACTACAAAGTATCCCTTTATAATGCACCAGAATAAAAGAAATACTTTTAAAAGCTAATCTGAAACAGAAGAGGAGCAAAAAGAAGAAAGAAGGGAAAGAGCAAAAGAAAAGAAAAGAAAAGAGGAAAAGATAAAAAGAAAAAGAAGAAAAAGATAAGAAGGTTCTATGTCAGCGAAATATAGTATTCCCTCATTAATACCCAACTATTCTATTTTCTGGGGACGCAGGTGGCGCTGTGGGCTAAACCACAGAGCCTAGGACTTGCCGATCAGAAGGTCGGCGGTTTGAATCCCCGCGACGGGGTGAGCTCCCGTTGCTTGGTCCCTGCTCCTGCCAACCTAGCAGTTTGAAAGCACGTCAAAGTGCAAGTAGATAAATAGGTACCGCTCCGGTGGGAAGGTAAACGGTGTTTCCGTGCGCTGCTCTGGTTCGCCAGAAGCAACTTAGTGTACGCCGGCTCCCTCGGCCAATAAAGCGAGATGAGCGCCGCAACCCCAGAGTTGGCCACGACTGGACCTAATGGTCAGGGGTCCCTTTACCTTTACTCTATTTTCTAGAAGCCAATATTTTTCCAGTCTTCAAATCCAGAGGTCCTCGTCATTCCTAAGAAGGTCTTTGTGTACAAAAGCAGTGGGTTCTTTTGTCTACAAAAGCCAGGGCCGCCACAAATCAGTTAGTCCTTAAGGTTACACAGGACTCCTTGTGTTTCTTGCTGTGACTTACTGCCACATTTTCTAGTATGTACCCCTGTGCAACTTGTTGAATTCTGGGCCACTTCTTTTAGTGTGTAGGATTAAGCTTTCCTGTGTCGCTGTGGCCACCCTCATCTTGGCATGCGAATGATAGCAGATATGAGGAAACGTGATTCATGGATCTGAAACAGAGCCATACAGTCGTTTCCCTGCTTGCTCCCCCTTTCCTTCAACCAGGATCCGGCACCGAATCTCTGGGGCAGAGACCTAGATATGTCACCAGACACAGGTACACCTGTAGTTCCTCCCAGGCTCAGAAACGGCAGATCCAAGTGTCTCATATTCTCTTCCCAAAAGAAACCATTAATCTTGTGGCCCGGATGAAATAATATTAATTATAATTAAAGGGTGTCGGGGTTCTCTAGAACTCAGACAGATTTAGCCCCTGGGTGTTCCCAGCTTAAGGGAATCATCATCCTAGTTCAACTCTTTTGTTTTCACTTATTTTGACCTAGTTCTGAGCCAGATTTCCCCAGACTGGGAAATCCGGTCACCAAGCGATGTCTGGCCAAAGAGATTCGCAGCACAATCCAAATACTCATCTCCTGAAAATATCTCATTGAGTTCTGTGGGGCTTACAGAACTAATTACACAGTTATGTACCGTAATTAGGTCTAGGAACGCAGAGTCAGATGATAAATGTTATAGGACCATAGTGGCAAGATTCTGGAAGAAGCAGCTCTGAAAAATAATGCTGTGTGACCATGTAACTTGGGGACTTGACCTCTCCTAAAACCAAGCAGTGTGAAGTATGACTCCTCATTGCTGGAACTGGTAATTGTTGAAAATGTGTTTGAGAGTGGGAGCTTGGGTCAATGTTTACAGATGTAGGCTGACTCAGGTATGAATGAGTTTATGGATGTGATATTTGTGTGACTATTGAGAGACTGGAAATGTACTGAATAAACAGAATCCAATTTTATGGATTTTGATGTTTTAATGATGATGATGATTTTATTATTTGTACCACCCCCATTTTTCTGGGTTGTCAGTTTTAGCCTGCATTTAGTTTGTAATTGTTTTATATACTGTATTTTATTTTATTTCCTTTATAAACCGCTTTGTAATCTTTTCTGATTAGAAGTGGTATATAAACATTTGAAGTAATAGTAATTCTCTTGACCCTGATGTTGGGAAAGATGGAGGGCACAAGGAGAAGGGGATGAAAGAGGACGAGATGGTGGGACAGTGTTCTCGAAGCTACAAACATGGGTCTGACCAAACTGCGGGAGGCAGTAGAAGACAGGAGGGCCTGGCGTGCTCTGGCCCATGGGGTCACGAAGAGTTGGACACGACTAAACGACTAAACAACAACAATTCTCTTGCAAAATTTACTCCGTGCATGCTCAGAGGCATTGCATTTTTCAGTACATTACATATTCCCAAACCAAGTTCTGTCACTGAAACGCTGTTCTGAGGCTAAGCTCTGAAGAATGGTGATCTAAGAGGAGGCCGGAAAATAAGTAGGGGTGAAATAGGTTTGCCATGGATTTTGGTATATCTTGTGGTTTCTTCTCTGAAGATGTCAAGGAAAGGGGAACTTTTTTAAATATGCCTCAAATAGAGTCTCTTAGTTGTTGCAACATTTTTACTGTTAGCTTAACACCAGCACCCACCCACTAAAAGCAGCAATTATGAACAATTATTCACCCTTGGCAATGTCACGCTCATGCTGTGTCACAGCAGGGAGGGCAGATTTCAGGTGAAAACTGGGACAACAGAAACTCATTCTTTTCCAGAGAACTGTTGGGTTTCAGAAAACACCTGCAGGATCCTGTCGCTTTTAAACCATCCCTCACAACAGTGTGATCCAAAAACTTTATTTCAGTGGTAGGGCTAACTTGTGGAGCCAACTACTTCCCTGCAAAGAGCCCCTGCCCATACATTCTCCCTAATAATAATTACAATAATTTTATTGTTTATACCCCGCCCAAATGGCTGGGTTTCTCCAGCCACTCTGGGTGGCTTCCAGCAAAATGTAAAAAAATAATAAAATGTCAGACATTAAAAACTTCCCTGAACAGGGCTACCTTCAGATGTTTTATAAAATCTGTGTAATTCTTTTATCTCCGACATCTGACAGGAGGGCGTTCCACAGGGAGGGTGCCACTGCCAAGAAGGCCCTCTGCCTGGTTCCCTGTAACTCCTTTCTTCCTTAGCGATCATTTGTAGCCCAATAAGATGGGAGAAAAGCAATGACAAACCTAGACAGCATCTTAAAAAGCAGAGACATCATCTTGCCAACAAAGGTCCGTATAGTTAAAGCTCTGGTTTTCCCAGTAGTGATGTATGGAAGTGAGAGCTGGACCATAAAGAAGGCTGATCGCCGAAGAATTGATGCTTTTGAATTATGGTGCTGGAGGAGACTCTTGAGAGTCCCATGGACTGCAAGAAGATCAAACCTATCCATTCTTAAGGAAATCAGCCCTGAGTGCTCACTGGAAGGACAGATCCTGAAGCTGAGGCTCCAAGACTTTGGCCACCTCATGAGAAGAGAAGACTCCCTGGAAAAGACCCTGATGTTGGGAAAGATGGAGGGCACAAGGAGAAGGGGACGACAGAGGACGAGATGGTTGGACAGTGTTCTCAAAGCTACCAGCATGAGTTTGACCAAACTGCGGGAGGCCGTGAAAGACAGAAAGGCCTGCCATGCTCTGGTCCATGGGGTCACAAAGAGTCGGACACGACTAAACGACTCAACAACAAGATTGTCTTCCATGCATATGGTCTTAATGGTGTGTCCGTGACTGTGAAGGCCAATTCTGGATCCACATGTCCTTCCACAGTGGGGACATGGGTTTCCTGGCGGGAGTTGATCACAATGAGGGTTTGCCAAGCATGCCTTCCTCTTAGCGCGTTTCTCCCTTGCGTCCCGAGTTCGAGTGTCTTCAAAGTCCACGACACCTTTGGTAAAGGCTGTTCAATTGGAGCGTTCGCAGGCCAGTCTTTCCCAATTATCCGTGTTTATACTGCATTTTTAAAAGAAGTGCCTTGAGAATGTCTTTAAGCCTCTTTTGTTGACCATCAGCATTTCGCTTTCCATTTTTAAGTTCGGAATAGAGTAGTTGCTTTGGAAAACCTCAGTGCCACTCCTCTGCTTGCAACCAGCCTGGGGCAGAGACTCCCTTCTCTAAACTGCTATTAGGAGCAGCATAAAACAATTCTGATACCTATAAATAATTATTTACATATTTATTTTTTTAAAAAAATTATGTACCGATGCATCATTAAAATACTGTATATCTTTTTTTAAAAAAATATATTTATTAAAGTTTTGAATAAACAATACAAACTTCACAATCAACCAAAGAAAAAACACATCATCACAATCACACAAAAACAGAAAAATACAATAGAAAATACAAACAAGGTAAAAAGAAAAAAAGATATTAAAAAAACATAAAAATCCAATTTTTTACTTATTGTTCTTATAACCTTCTTTTCTGACTTCCTCACACCCCCCTTTTCTGTGTTCCCTTTTACAAACTCATATTCAGCAGTAATTTACCTTCTTTCAAATCTTATTCTGTATTATACTTTTCACGTCTCCAATTTTTCCTTTCCTTTTAAATCCATTTTTACATAATCCTTATAGCTTAATCCCTTTGTGTCATATAGTTTACATTTAACATAATATTATTCAATTTTTCCAACCTTATTTCTTTAAAACATTTTATACATATTTCTTTCAACTATGTCACTGATGCCATATTATCTTTGCAACCTGTGCATCATTTTAACATTCAAACATTTTGCAATGTCTTGGTAGGTAGTCTTTGAACTTCTTCCAATCCTCTTCTACTAACTCTTCTCCCTAAAATACTGTATATCACAGAGGCTTACAACAATATAGAAACACAAACCCAATAATATCATAAAAGTAAAAAAGAAATTAAAAGCAAAAAGAAAATGTAAACAAACATCAATAGACCATCGTGGAGGATGTATACTCTTAATTGCCTGCGCAAGAGATCTTCCTACTGCCTTCCCTTTAAAAGAGAGAGAGAGAGAGAGAGCTTCCCCTTTAAGAATAGAGACGCTCCGTCCGCTCAGGAGGACTCAACTCGATGCTCCTCGAACGGCAATGGTACGTTCTATTTACACACCGCGACACCCCCGCCCTCCTCGCTCCGCCCCAGTTGGACTCGCCCTCTGGTGCCGAGCCTTGCTTTGCTGTGTCGCTGCGGACGAGACCACGCGGCCCGGGACGCTTCCATATCCACCCCTCTCCTCCGTGCCGGGTTGGTATCGCCCCCTAGAGGCTTCTCGGATTAGCCCAGCGGCGCCTTTCCCTGAAACCCACCCTGCCCACCCCCGTGGGCCTTTTCGGGATGGTCTCGCCCCTTGGGAGCTTGGCCAGGTTTCCTCGGAAGAGACCATTTTCACCCCTGCCGAGGGGTGGGGAGGAAGAGGAGCAAAAGTGCTGGTGGTTTTGTTTTGTTTTTTGGCTTGCCTTTAACTGCATTTTCAGTGCATTGCTCAGGAAAGCAGAGGGGTGATTTGTACACCCAGGAGTGAAAGCTGAAGGGGTGGCAGGTGCACAGAAGCCCAGAAAAAGGGCTGCCATGCTGTTGAAATAATGCCATTTTGCCTTGGGATTCCAATCAGGCAAAGGGGTCTAGCGCCCTGCAGAGTTAGCCTGTGGAACTCCCTGCCACTTGAGGCACTGATGGCCAACTTGGATGGCCATAAAGCAGATTGCCACAAATTCATGGAGGAGAAGGCTGGTTGGCCGCTGTGAGAACAGGATACTGGGCTAGGTGGGCCGCTGGCCTGATCCAGCAGGCTCTGGAAACCTGCAAGCGGGACCTGAGCCCAAGAGCCCTTTCCCCTACTGCAGTCTCCAGCAACTCATATTATGAAGCATCGCCGCCTCCTACCACCTGCTGGGTAACTGAGCCTAAAAGGGTAAAGGTAAAGGGACCCCTGACTCTTAGGTCCAGTCGTGGCTGACTCTGGGGTTGCGGCGCTCATCTCGCTTTGTTGGCCGAGGGAGCCGGCACACAGTTTCCGGGTCATGTGGCCAGCATGACTAAGCCGCTTCTGGCGAACCAGAGCAGCGCACGGAAACGCCGTTTACCTTCCCGCCGGAGCGGTACCTATTGATCTACTTGCACTTTGCCGTGCTTTCGAACTGCTAGGTTGGCAGGAGCAGGGACTGAGCAACGGGAGCTCACCCCGTTGCAGGGATTTGAACCGCTGACCTTCCGATCAGCAAGTCCTAGGCTCTGTGGTTTAACCCACAGCGCCACCCGCGTCCTCAACTGAGCCTACCCAGCCCTTATTATTTCCCATAATGCCCAGAGTGGTGCCCGGGGCATCGTGGGCAACTGGAACCGTAGCTAGCCGTAGCTAGCATAACCGTTGCATGACGCTGCTTTGGAGCGGCACACAAAGAAAAGCTTATGGGGCTGGGGACCATCAGCAGTTGTGGCTGCAGAAGCTGCCCATGGGTGCTAGGTGCCAGCGATGGCTTAGGTACACTGCAAGGCAGCCTTTGCCAACCTCCAGGTGTTCCTGGCTGTGGCTGATGGGAGCTCTACCCCGAAACCTCTGGAAGGCAACAGGTTGGCCAAAAGTTTCCAGGGGGGACTGCCCTCCCAACCAATGTGTGCATCATTCTTATCAGTTGCAGGCGACAAGGATACTCAAATCCTCCCATAATGGGAAAACTGCTTTCTTCATTTTGTTAGAGCGTGATACTGATTCGGTTGCAGGTTCAATCCCTGCTATTGCAGGGGGTTTGGCTAGATCATTTTTTAATTTTCTTCTTCTTCTTGGTTTTCACATAATACTTTAAAATACAGATGTACCAAAGCCAACACCATTTCCTCCCCATCCCCCCATACATTTACGTTTCTATTTCCTCAATCCATCATATTATTCTCTTCTCCTTCCTTCCACTTCCCTCCGCCCCCACTCAATTTCCTCCACACTATACAATTTACAATAATCTTTGCATTCTGCAACCTTCTCAAATCATCTATATGTTCTTATTATCTTTCCTTACTCATTTTTCTTCCATCTAGTACTTCACATTTTAATCTAGGCATATTAGCATATCTTTTTTTGAGCAATATTTTTTCATATATTAAATGCACCTCTGGGTTATTTGTGGGGCTTCCTGGTGTTTTTACATGAGTAGAATGTGTGCTTTTATTTAAAATGCATCTCTGGGTTATTTGTGGGGCATAGGAATTCGTTCTCTTTTTTTTCAAAATATAATCCGCCCCCCCACAAGGTCTGAGGGATAGTGGACCGGCCCCCTGCTGAAAAAGTTTGCTGACCCCTGGACTAGATGATCCTGAATATCTGAAGGAGCGTCCCCACCCCCATCGTTCTGCCCGGACACTGAGGTCCAGCTCCGAGGGCCTTCTGGTGGTTCCCTCCCTGCGGGAAGCCAAGTTACAGGGAACCAGGCAGAGGGCCTTCTCGGTGGTGGCACCCGCCCTGTGGAACGCCCTCCCACCAAATATCAAAGAGAACAATAACTACCAGACTTTTAGAAGACATCTGAAGGCGGCCCTGTTTAGGGAGGCTTTTAATGTTTGATGTAGTACAGTATTTTAATATATATATTTGGAAGCCGCCCAGAGTGGCTGGGGAAGCCCAGCCAGATGGGCGGGGTATAAATAAATTATTATTATTATTATTATTATTATTATTATTATTATTATTATCCTCAGAGTCCCTTTCCAACTCTACAGTTCTGTGATTCCTGGCTACTCTTCTCTCACAGGACTGTTGTAAGGAGAACGCAAGATGCCATTGTGTGGTCGCACACTGAAAAAGGACAGGAGCGAGTCCCGGGATTATAAGTGGTGGTGCAGTGGTTAGGGGAATGGTCCAGGACTGGGAAGGGCCAGGTTTAAATTCCTGCTCAGCTATGAAGCTTACGGGGCACCCTTAGGCCTCCAGTCGCTCTTAGCCTAACCTGCCTCACAGGGTGGAAAGAGACGGGGTGGCATTGAGAATCAAGCAACCAGGTTGATGGACTAGATGGAATGGATAGAAAGGACCGACAGAACCCGAGACCAGGGAGAAGAGACGGTGGATGAAGATTGGAAGAAAGTTTAAAAACTTATTTAGAGAAATATTGTAAAATTAATGAGTGTTAGAAAAATGTTGGAATGAAACTATACGGCTTTAGTAGAAACATTATAAGGAGTTATGTACAAATAAGTTTTAGGGTTTTTTATGGTAAGATAAGGTTAAAATAAATTAAGACAAATGACAGAAAATAGTGAAAGATGGAAAGGATTTGCTGAAATAATAACTAGAATACAAAAAAAGGGAGGTGTGAGGAGGTCGATGAAACAAGTTAATGAAAGATAAAGATATGGAAATACTGGATGTGTTTTTCATTTATTTTTTTGTTTTGATGTATTGTGCGCTTTGTTCTTTTTTTTATATGTATTGATTTGTATTGTTTATTTTTTTCTCTCTCTCTTTTTCTTACTTTTTTCTGTAATCTTAAACTTTCAATAAATATCATTTTTTTAAAAAGAGAGAATCAAGCGTACCTTAAGCTCATTGGAATAATAATAATAATATTTTATTTATATCCCGCCCTCCCCAACCGAAGCCGGGCTCAGAGCGGCTAACAACAATAAAAGTAACACAGTTCACATAAAATCACAATCAATTAATTGAAACGTATTCTAAAATCAACACATTCTAAAATAGAAGAGTGGGGCTTCAAATTGTAATAAAGAGGAAAAGAAATGGCACCTGAAGGTGGGCTCCATCACTGTCCTATCTTACTCATCTTCATTTGTTTCCCCCCAGGATACATAATTAACTCCTAATTTTGCCTGCTGGAGTCATTTTTGCTGTGCAGTCAACATGGTGAGTAGCCGTCAGAGGTTGGCGAGTCTTGTTCTTTCTGTGATCCCTCCCGGGCATTTTCTATAGTCTTGTCGTTACTTTATTTATTATTTACTGTGCTTATTTATTTAACAGAGTTTGGAGGTTGCTTCAGTGTAAATAAGAGTTTCTGTTCACAGAGAGCAGAAATTTGTTGAGAAAATTCCAAAGTTAAAAGCAAGGGGTTTTTTCTTAAAAAAAAAACAAAAAAAAAATAAACAAAACCAAGAGATCCAAAATAGAACTGAAAACTACATGTCAACTGAGCAGAAGAAAAAATTTAGCAGGCTCCAAAAAGAGCATAGGGGAGGCGCCTACTTCAATGTCAATGGCCACGGAGTTGCTGAATGTAGGAAGTGCCTCGCTAAAAGATGGGTTCCTGTTTTCTCAACAGCACGGCAGGCTGAAAGTTAAAACGACAGAGGAGCAGGCGGAAGCCAAGCGCATTGAGCGGGAGAAGAAGCTGCGCCAGTACGTGACGGCCACAAAAGCCATCTTTGAGAAGGTAAAAGGCAGAGTCGGAGAGGCAGAGAAGGCGAGGCAGGTCCAAAGACCTTCTTCTCTCCATTCTCCGTCCTTCTCAAACAAAAGCAGCCTTCACCCTGTCATGGATCTTTTTTTTATTATTATTATTAGTCCATTTCCACAAAGCAAATTATCAAACTGTATAATCACATACATTGTTTTTCTCCCCTCCCCCCCCCCCCGCCCAGGACTTCCCTCAGCTCCTCTCCCTGATTTCTCTTCAGATATTTTCTCTGCATGTTATAAAATTGTACATATCCTTACATATCGATCCATCATGTTCTCAACCAATAAATTTGTGTCTCTTTATTCAGAACCTGCCAAGGAGTCCAGTTCATTTTGTTGTCTTTTTAGATACCGCATTTTTCGCTCCATAAGACGCACTTTTTTCCTCTTAAAAACTAAGGGGAAATATCTGTGCATCTTATGGATCGAATGTGTGGTCCATGGGGCTGGGGGGGGGGCCGGGCTTCTCCCGCCAGCCCCGCAAGCTCCGGGAGGGGAGGCAAGGCTGCGCGCAACCTTGTCGCCGCTCCCCGACCTGTTCTGGGGGCTGGGGTCGGGGGAAGCTTGGGCTTCCCCTGCCCCAGCCCCGCGGCTAAAAAGGAAGCCATCCCGCTCGCTTTCTTGGCTTCTTTGCTCTTTGGGGCTGGATGGGGAAAATAAGATTTTTTTTCTTGATTTCCCCCCCCCAAAAAAAAACCCACTAGGTGTGCTTTATGGTCCGGTTCGCCTTATGGAGCGAAAAATACGGTAGTTTGGACAACAGCTTTGACAAGCACACATGTGTGTTCTCTCTTCTCCTTCAGAGGAAATTGGGGCAGCTGGACAAGGAAGCCTTGGAGTTGACCAGCCAGATCCTGGGCGCCAACCCAGACTTTGCCACCCTCTGGAACTTCCGCCGGGAGATCTTCCTTCACCTGCAAGAGGAGTGAGTGGAGTCAGAGTAGCAGGGAGAGAGAGAGAGAAAGACAGAGAGAGAGAGAGAGAGAGAGAGAGAGAGAGAGAGAGGGAGGAGGGGGTGAAATAGGGCGAGAGGAGCTTTGTAAGCAAGGTGTGACTACACACTCCTCATTAATCCAGAATGCGGCAGCTAGACTGGTGACTGAGAGCAGCCGCCAAGACCACATAACACCAGTCCTGAAAGACCTACATTGGCTCCCAGTACATTTCCAGGCACAATTCAAAGTGTTGGTGCTGACTTTTAAAGTCCTAAATGGCCCTGTATACCTGAAAGAGGGTCTCCACCCCCATCATTCTGCCCAGACACTGAGGTCCAGCTCCGAGGGCCTTCTGGCGGTTCCCTCCCTGTGAGAAGTGAGGTTACAGGGAACCAGGCAGAGGGCCTTCTCGGTGGTGGCGCCCACCCTGTGGAACGCCCTCCCATCAAATGTCAAGGAGATAAACAACTATCTGACTTTTAGAAGACATCTGAAGGCAGCCCTGTTTAGGGACGTCTTTAATGTTTGGTGTTTTATGGTGTTTTTATTACAGTGGTACCTCTGGATGTGAACGGGATCCGTTCCGGAGCCCCGTTCGCATCCTGAAGCAAACGCAACCCGCGTCTGCGCGTGCACAGCTCGTGATTCGCTTCTTCTGCGCATGCACGTGACGTCATTTTGCGCGTCTGCGCATGCGCAAGCGGCGAAACCTGGAAGTAAGGCATGCCGTTACTTCCGGGTCGCCGCGGAGTGCAACCCGAAAACGCTCAACCGGAAGCAACTTCAACCCAAGGTATGACTGCACAGTGGTGCCTCACAAGACGAAAAGAATCCATTCCGCGATTCTCTTCGTCTAGCGGTTTTTTCGTCTTGCGAAGCAAGCCCATTGACAGCTTAGCGGATTAGCGCTACAGCTGTCTAGCGGCTTTTCGCGATCAGCTGTTAAGCGGGTTATCAGCGGAACAGCTGATAAACGGCTTAGTGCCTTAGGAAAAGGGGGGGAAAGCAAAAAAAACCCGCGGGGACGCGCAAGATTTTTTCGTCTTGCGAAGCAACCCCATAGGGAAATTCGTTTTGCGAAGTGCCTCCGCGACGGAAAACCCTTTCGTCTGGCGGGTTTTCCGTCTTGCGAGGCGTTCGTCTTGCGGGGCACCACTGTATTCTGTTGGGAGCCGCCCAGAGTGGCTGTGGAAATCCAGCCAGATGGGCGGGGTATAGATAAATTATTATTATTAATAATAATTTCGTTGTCCCCGAGAGGGGGTAATGACAATAAAGATATTATTATTATTATTATTATTATTATTATTATTATTTATTTATTTATTTATTTATTTATTTATTTATTATCTCCTCTGTGCCAGGACCCCAGAGGAGATGCAAGCCCTCTGTAAGGCAGAGCTGTCCTTCCTGGAGTCTTGCCTGCGTGTCAACCCCAAATCCTATGGGACGTGGCGCCACCGCTGCTGGGTGATGGAGCACATTCCGGAGCCGGATTGGGCCCGCGAGCTGGAGCTGTGCAGCAAGTTCCTGGAGAGCGACGAACGCAACTGTAGGCCTTTTCTTTCCTCCTCACCTCATTCCGTTTCCTAACACAATATATCTGCCATGGGTCCTTTAGTTGAGATTCCTTCATTGCAGGGAGTCGGACTGGACGGCCTTAGGGGTCCTTCCCAACTCTTACCAGCCCATAATGGGTCACCCCTGCCCCTGACTTTCCGCAGCCTGTAAAAGAAAACGATTGTAAAATTGCCTCTGAGTAACTCTTAATACTTTTTGTCCCCCAAACGAAGCCATTATTCACCCCCAACGCCCTTTCTTATCCAATGGCTTCCATCATAACTAGGTTTAAGGTGCGATTTAGCTCGTAGCTTTCTTTTTTTAATATAATATTTTTTATCAGTTTTTACAAATGATTTCCAAAAATCATATAACATAGTTTCTTACCTTATACAATATTTTGGACTTCCATCAACCGCATCTGAAGATTTTTCAGTCTTTATCACTTAATCTACATTTCTTAATTTCTCTATTACTTTTAATTATCCTTAACTAATAGCTCTTCTTCTCTGCAATATTTCGCATAATCCTCCTTACAAAACGTCTTGCAGTCCTACTAGCATAATCTGTTTGTTACAATTGCTTTTCAAATAATTCAAATATTTACTGAGAAACTGTGGTCCCGCAGGTTTCGGATCCTTCCTGTCATCTTATCTTAATTCTGCACAGTCCATTAATTTCTTTTGCCATTCTTTTGTCGGTAATTCTTCTTGTTTCCACATCTAGCTCCTAGCTTTCACACCTCAGTTTCTCCCCCCCCCCCTTTCTTTGTTTTTGGTTATCCTTAAATTACCATATTTTTCGCCCCATAGGACGCACCGGCCCATAGGACGCACCTAGTTTTTTGGGGGGGAAATAAAGGGGGGAAATTTTATTTCCCCCCCAGGTGCGCTGCGCTAATCCCGAAGCTTGGGGTGTGCGGAGCTCAGCGCGCCCCAAGCTTCTGGGTGCAGGCAAGCTCTCCGCTAGCCCTGGGAGAGCCACGCGACTTCGTGCGGCTCTCCCAGGGCTAGCGGAGCGCTGCGCTAATCCCGAAGCTTGGGGCGTGTGGAGCTCAGCGCGCCCCAAGCTTCTGGGTGCCGGCAAGGTCTCCGCTAGCCCTGGGAGAGCCGCGCGGCTCTCCCACGGCTAGCGGAGCACTGCGCTAATCCCGAAGCTTGGGGCGTGCGGAGCTCAGCGCGCCCCAAGCTTCTGGGTGGCGGCAAGGTCTCCGCTAGCCCTGGGAGAGCTGGGTCTCCCACGGCTAGCGGATAGCTTCCTGAAGCCTGGAGAGCGAGAGGGGTCGGAGCGCACCGACCCCCCTCGCTCTCCAGGCTTCAGCAAAAGCCTGCATTCGCCCCATAGGACGCACACACATTTCCCCTTCATTTTTGGAGGGGGAAAAGTGTGTCTTATAGGGCGAAAAATGCGGTATTTTTATTTTATTTTGACAAAGTAATAACCACAAATAAATAAGAATAAAAACGTGCACCCTGCCACCAAGACTGTTCCATTGTTAACTATCCAGCCTCCCAGAATTCCAACGCTTCTTGCGATGGTTTGACCCCTTTCCATTTAAACAATACAAATTCTACAAACACCCTCCATACCGCCTCAAAATCATTTCTTATATTCCCTGTCTTACCTTAACAGCACATGTTAATTTATCATTCATAGCTATAGCCCACAGCTCTTTATCCCATTCTTCCATTTTATATTCTGCTTGGCCCTTCCACTTCCTAGCTATAATAATTCGTGCAGCTGTCGTTTTCTAACACTGTCTTCCATCCAACCCACAATCGCCACGGCAGGATGAGAGAGAGATGATATTAATTCCTTTATGCTGATCACCTGTCCCCTTAAGATGCTTGCACAACTGAGAACAAGGTTGCCCGAGAGAGACTACCTCATAATCCCTTATACAGTGGTACCTCGCAAGACAAATGCCTCGCAAGACGGAAAACTCGCAAGACGAAAAGGGTTTTTGGTTTTTTGAGTTGCTTCGCAAGACGATTTTCCCTATGGCTTGCTTCGCAAGACGGAAACGTCTTGCAAGTTTGTTTCCTTTTTCTTAACACCGTTAATACAGTTGCGACTTGACTTCGAGGAGCAACTCATAGCACACGGTGTGGTAGCCTTTTTTGAGGTTTTTGAAGACTTTGGTGATTTTTGAAGCTTTTCCAAAACCGTGCTTCGCAAGACGAAAAAACTCGCAAGATGAAAAAACTCGCGGAACGAATTAATTTCGTCTTGCGAGGCACCACTGTATACCCAGCCAGTCACACTGTTCTGCAGGAGATTTTCCCTCTTAAAAGTCCCCACAATGTCAGATGCTCTCTCCCCAGTAACCTGGGAGCAGGGCTTTCGGTTCGGTGGAACAGTCCAAACATGCCACGCACCTGCTCTCTGCTTTCTGGAGCAACTGAATACATTTTAAGCCAGAGAAAAGCGTCTCTGCTCTTGTGTTCCTTTTGTGTTGCTCTTCAATCTTGTTTTTGTTTTTTTTTTCAAAAAAAATTTTTTGGTTTCCCAATTTGTAACATGAAAAAAAATCAAAAACAAACAGACAAACATTTATCCTTGCTATAATGATTCCACTTTTGTTAACATTGTTGAATGACTTCCTCCAAACCCATCTAGCTGAGTTTCCCTATACTCCATTGTAACAGTTTTCCGAAACTATTTTCCCATAAAATTTAATTAGTCAATCTTTCTTTCTTCTCATTTTAACATTAACATAGTATTTTACAACATCACGAATTGAAATCCTAGGCCTATCTGGTAGTCGCAAGTAATTCTATTTATGTTATCTTAACATATTTAGCTAAATAATCTTTAAATTTCTTCCAATCCTCTTGGTACTCCTCCTCCCTCTGCTCACAGACTGCTCTTCAATCTTTTTTGTGTGCTCTCATTTTTCCAAAAACCGTAGCTGTCTCGAAGGGTGTGTCTCTAAATCGCCTTTTGACTTATATTTAGCAGGCTCTTCTCATGCTCTTAAGAGTCCCAGGGTCTGTGTGATCAGATAACCAGCCAATAATAATAATAATTAATAATAATTTATTATTCATGCCCCACCCATCTGGCTGGGTTTCCCAAGCCAGAGTGCCTTTGGGGAGGAGGGTAATTGGGCAGGCTGACCTTTGACCCTCCCGCCCCTCTTTCCTCTTTCTCTTTCCTGCCCCCTGCAGTTCACTGCTGGGACTACCGGCGCTTCGTGGTGCGGCAGTCTCAGGTCGCCCCCCAGGACGAGTTGGCGTTCAGCGACAGCCTCATCACCCGCAACTTCTCCAACTACTCCTCCTGGCACTATCGCAGCCACCTCCTCCCGCAGCTCTACCCCGATGCCCAACAGCAAGGCCGGATCACAGAGGAAATCCTGCTGAAAGGTGGGCCTGGAAGGAAATCACAAGCTCCTTAACCGGGCTGCGTGGAAATGATTCGGTGTTCCTGCTATTGTTGGGTTGGCATGGCAGGAGTCAGTGGGAGGAGACCCCATAGGGAGGCATGCTGTGGTTGGTTTGAAAAGCTGGGGGGAAAGGCTCCCAGAGTGTCTTGCACAATATTGGTGGTAAGTCCTGTTTGCAGTCTAAGAGACACCACACAAGAGGAAAAAGGAACTGGGAGGGAGGAGGAAAGAAAGCAAGCTTGGGCACTAGTTCCCACCAAATTGTTGTTGTTGTTGTTTAGTGGTTTAGTCGTGTCTGACTCTTCGTGACCCCTTGGACCAGAGCACGCCAGGCCCTCCTGTCTTCCACTGCCTCCCACAGTTTGGTCAAACTCATGCTGGTAGCTTCGAAGACACTGTCCAACCATCTCGTCCTCTGTCGTCCCCTTCTCCTTGTGCCCTCCATCTTTCCCAGCATCAGGGTCTTTTCCAGGGAGTCTTCTCTTCTCATGAGGAGGCCAAAGTCTTGGAGCCTCAGCTTCAGGATCTGTCCTTCCAGTGAGCACTCAGGGCTGATTTCCTTCAGAATGGAGAGGTTTGATCTTCTTGCAGTCCATGGGACTCTCAAGAGTCTCCTCCAGCACCAGAATTCAAAAGCATCAATTACCCCCAAATAGAGATCTTTATTGATTATTGATCATGGGCTCCGAAACTGCTGTGTCACATTGGATAATAGCTGGGATAGCTCAGTTGGTAGAGCGTAAGGCTGTTAATCTGAGGGTCACGGGTTTGAGCCCCACTTTGGGCAAAAGATTCCAGCATTGCCGGGGGTTGGACTAGATGACCCTCGCGGCCCCTTTCCAACTCTACAATTCTATGACTGAATGAAAAGGTTGTTTTCTGCTGCTCCAGAGAAGCGGACACGGAGCAATTGATCCAAACTACAAGAAAGAAGATTCCACCTAAACATTAGGAAGAACTTCCTGACAGTAAGAGCTGTTGGACAGTGGAATTTGCTGCCAAGGAGTGTGGTGGAGTCTCCTTCTTTGGAGGTCTTTAAGCAGAGGCTTGACAACCATATGTCAGGAGTGCTCTGATGGTGTTTCCTGCTTGGCAGGGGGTTGGACTCGATGTCCCTTGTGGTCTATTTCAACTCTGTGATTCTATGATTCTATGAAAGTTACAGTGCTCCTGGGATCTTTGGAAATGGAGAGAGAGGCTCTGAATGGTCTTGTTGTTTTATTTCATTTATTTACTTCATTAAATTTATATGCCACTTGACTGTAAAGCAAAAGCAAACTCAAAGCAGTTTACACCAATAATATAAAAATGAAACAGTTTAAAAAACCAACAGTTGGAAGCAACTATCTAAAACCTTCTAAAAAGCAACAATGTAAAAGCACGTGTCAGCGTTCTATTCCGGTTGCTCTGTCCCTGCTCCTGCCAACCCAGCAGTTCGAAAGCACGCCAGTGCAAGCAGATAAATAGGTACCTCTCCGGCGGGAAGGTAAACAGCGTTTCTGTGCGCTCTGGTTTCCATCACAGTGTCTCATTGTGCCAGAAGCGACTTAGTCCTGCTGGCCGCATGACCCGAAAAGCTGTCTGCGGACAAACACCGGCTCCCTCGGCCTGAAAGCGAGATGAGCGCCGCAACCCCATAGTCGCCTTTGACTGGACTTAACCGTCCAGGGGTCCTTTACCTTTTCTTACCCCATTATGGGCATGCACAAAGGTATTTCTGAATCTGCGCGTGTGGACCTCTAAAAAATAATAATATCACAGTCAGTGTGGAAGAGCAAATATCGTCAACCCTTAGCTGTCATGTTTCACGATGAGCAGAATGGAGCTTGTGGTTTTTTGGCGGAAGTGGCAACATTGAGCAAGGTGGACTGATGGTTGGACTCAATGTAAGGCAGCTAGCTTGTGACACAGCTTATTCCTTCATGGGATCTCTTCATCCCAGTCTGGCCACTGCTCCTGAGCCTTGACCCAGTTGGCATCCTGCATATTTCAAAGGGCTGCTCTCCGAAATACAAATGGTTTATGCCCTCCATTTGTCCCTGCTGCTCAGCCCAGAGCGCCTGCTGTGGCGGGAAGGTAAACAGCGTTGCTGTGAGCTCTGGTTTCCGTCACGGTGTCCCGTTGTGCCAGCAGCGGTTTAGTCCTGCTGGCCACATAACCCTGAAAGCTGTCTGTGGACAAAGGCCAGCTCCCTCGGCCTGAAAGCGAGATGAGCGCCACACCCCATTGTCAAGTTTGACCGTCCAGGGGTCCTTTGCCTTTACCTGTTGTTTTATTTTTAGACTGGTTAGGCTTGGCTAAACAGAAATAGGCTCCGAAAAGCCAACAGCGAAGGCACCTGCCTGATGTCAATAGGTTCCAAAGTTTGAGTTCTGCCTCCCAATTTCTTACCAATTTACTGGTGCAGTCAGCGTGCGTGGCACTTCACAAAGGACAGGAGGCAAGGCCCTGTTCCGAGACGCTTGCAGTCTGAAATACAGTGGTGCCTCGCAAGACGAAATTAATTCATTCCGCGAGTTTTGTCGTCTTGCGGTTTTTTCCGTCTTGCGAAGCACGGTGTCGGGAAAGTTTTGGAAAAGCTTCAAAAATCACCAAAGTCTTTAAAAACCTCAAAAAAGGCTACCACACCGCGTTCTATGAGTTGCTCCTCGAAGTCAAGTCGCAACTGTATTAACGGTGTTAAGAAAAAGGAAACAAACTTGCAAGACGTTTCCGTCTTGCGAAGCAAGCCCATAGGGAAAATCGTCTTGCGAAGCAGCTCAAAAAACAAAAAACCCTTTCGTCTAGCGAGGTTTTTGTCTTGCGAGGCATTCGTCTTGCGAGGTACCACTGTAGGCCTTTTCTGCTGCCTCCGATGTTTTTAACTGGCTATTGAAATTAAGACCTGCATGCAGAGCTCTGTCACTGAGCTACATCCTCTGCTCAAAATATCAGCCTACCTCGTCCACTGGTTTCCCTGCAGGCCGCATCCAGCAAGCCTCTTCTTATGACAGCCGGCAGCTTTCGAGCTGAGATTTCTCTCTGGGGCTGATGGGAGTTGTAGTCCTATGACTCCCATAAGCCCGCCAGCTTGAACAAACCTGCTTTGGGAGCGAGGGCAGCCAAGGTTCTTGGGCCCTGTTCCCAGTTTTGGAAGAGGAGGCTTTGAAAGCAGGTGCGGCCCTTGCACCAAGGACTCCAGAACTCTTCCCCCCACCCCCAGCGCCGGCGGGAAGTGCGAGTCCGTGAATCACAGCGGCCGTCCCCTCTTGACAGTCCTGGGCGCATCGAAGGCGGTGCACGGCGATGACTTCGGCATGAGTAAAAAGTGTACACAGGGATTCTTCTCTTGGCTCCCCGGAGGCCCAGCCCTCACCTGGGCAGGTGAAATTCCAAGCGGATCAGATGGAGGCGTCGCCCCTCTTTGCCACTCACGGCCTGAAGTCTCCCGCAACCGCTTTTGTTTGGCCTGAGAGACAGGGCTGGGGCGTGGGAGCCTTGCCTGGAGCCAGCTCAGCCAAGAGAGAGACAGAGACGAGGGTGGGTAACTCCCTGCGGCTCACAAGGAAGGATTCAGAAATGGAGCAGTCACGAACAAGGGGCCACCTGGACAGATGCAGATCTCTATGCTAGGTGGTTTTCTCCTATCCTAGGCTATCTCCTCTTCTTGCCTTTCAGGGTCAAAGGGCAACAAGCACAAGGCCCAGGCGATGTATTAATACATCACCCAGGACTGGTTTGAGGGCCAGAGCAAGGTGACAGTATATCGCAACTGTGGAAAGCGGGCGGCGCTGTGGTCTAAACCACTGAGCCTCTTGGGATCACCCATCAGAAGGTTGGCCGTTCGGATGCCCACAACGGGGTGAGCTCCTGTTGCCCTGTCCCAGCTCCTGCCAACCTAGCAGTTTGAAAGCATGCCAGTGCAAGTAGATAAATAGGTACCGCTAAGGCAGGAAGGTAAACGGCGTTTTCGTGCGCTCTGGTTTCTGTCACGGTGTCCCATTGCGCCAGAAGCGGTTTAGTCCTACTGGCCACATGACCTGGAAAACTGTCTGTGGACAAACACCGGCTCCCTTGGCCTGAAAGCGAGATGAGCACTGCAACCCCATAGTCACCTTTGACTGGACTTAACCGTCCAGGGGTCCTTTAGGTAAAGGTAAAGGGACCCCTGACCATTAGGTCCAGTCGTGGCCGACTCTGGGGTTGCGGCGCTCATCTCGCTTTATTGGCTGAGGGAGCCGGCGTACAGCTTCCGGGTCATGTGGCCAGCATGACTAAGCCGCTTCTGGTGAACCAGAGCAGTGCACGGAAACACCGTTTACCTTCCCGCCAGAGCGGTACCTATTTATCTACTTGCACTTTGACGAGCTTTCAAACTGCTAGGTTGGCAGGAGCAGGGACCGAGCAACAGGAGCTCACCCCATCGCGGGGATTCGAACTGCCAACCTTCTGATCGGCAAGTCCTAGGCTCTGTGGTTTAACCCACAGTGCTAAAACCGTCTATCAACAACTTCACTCTTGTGTCCTATCCCCGTTGAAGCACGGAAGAGCGGATAACCCCACCTTTAGCCCCGAGCTGCTTTTGAGAGATGGCAGGATTAAAATGCAATTATTCTTGACAATCCCGTGCAGAGAGGCTGGCTTTTCCCCATGCAATCTAGTCTCGATTCTGCCCCTCCTCCTTTCGGCTGGTCTTTTGTGGTGCCTGCGGACCCACCCCCACCCCCTTAAACGAAGGATCACGAGATGAACAAAAGCCAAACCGCTGCGTCTTTGCGGTTTCCACTTTGTCATGGGCCAGCAAGAAACTCTGGGTGGTTTCTACAACTTGGAAGTTTCAGTTTATGAGGGAAGGCAAATAATTGGGCTATTTTGGTATGGGGCAGGACTGGGGGAGAGGCAGAGGAGGCAGGCACAAACTTCCAACCCCAACACTTTGAGGTGAACTTCAAAAAGTCCTTGGAAAAGTCAGCTGTGTCTCAAGCATTTAAGTGGTTTTATAATTGCTTTCAAGGTTGTTAACCATCATATACAAGGTGTGACCGGAAAGTTCGGTGAATGGTCACAGAAATCGGACAGTGAGAAATATTCGAACATGCATGCCTTACAGGCCTTCAAAGTAGGCCTCCTCTGATACAATGCAGCGTTGACAACGTTCGTAGAGCTGTTGGAAACTTCTGGAGAAGTCCTCTTTTCATACTGCTTTCAGTTCTCTTGTCACAGCAGCTTGGACGTGTGAAATGTTGGGAAATCTGTGCCCTTTCAGTGCAGATTTCAGTTTTGGAAAAATTAAGAAATCCGGTGGGGCCAGATTGGGAGAATATGGAGGGTGGGACAACTCAGTAACCTCAGTAACGATTTCACACGGAATATGCAATTCTTCCGCCGTCGTTCGGGAGCACAAATGCCGATCCCACATCAATAAGTCACAAACTCTGTCAACATTTGCCGCCCTTCACGGGAACGCTTAAACCACTCATACAGTGGTACCTTGCAAGACGAATGCCTCGCAAGACAAAAAACTAGCAAGACGAAAGGGTTTTTGGTTTTTTGAGTTGCTTCGCAAGATGATTTTCCCTATGGGCTTGCTTCGCAAGACGAAAACGTCTTGCAAGTTTGTTTCCTTTTTCTTAAAACCGTTAATACAGTTGCGACTTGACTTCGAGGAGCAACTCATAGCACGCGGTGTGGTAGCCTTTTTTGAGGTTTTTGAAGACTTTGGTGATTTTTGAAGCTTTTCCAAAACTTTTCCGAAACCGTGCTTCGCAAGACGAAAAAATCGCAAGACAAAAAAACTCGCGGAATGAATTAATTTCGTCTTGCGAGGCACCACTGTACGTTGTGTTTCGAGTTACAGCTTCGTCTGCCTGCACAATTGTGAGCATTTCATGGGTTTCCGATGCCAATTTTATGTTCAAATATTTCTCGCTGTCCGACTTCTGTGACCATTCACCGAACTTTCCAGTCACACCTAGTATTTAAAGCACATGTCTTCCCCCACAAAGAATTCTGGGAAGTGTAGTTTTCACACACCCAACAGAGCTGCAACTCCCAGCAGCCTTAACAAACTACAGTTCTCAGAATTCATTGGGTGGGTGCTTTAAATGTATGCTGTGTACACAGCCTTAATTTTTAAGAAAAAAGAAAAACTCTCTTCATCACAAATGGCAGTCCTTTCACATCTCCTGTCAGAGAAGATTTCTTTCTTTATCTTTTAATACACCAAATTTTCCAGTAAATAGGTTTCTTGTTGTTGTTTCTCAATCTGCTCTTGAGCGTTACCTCCCGTTCTATGTTGGAGATTTAATCCCAGGATTAGTCTCCGGCGTACCTGAAACGTGAGTAATAACTTTTGTAGAACAAACATGGAGCCAGACCTGTCTTCACCGGGGGCTTTTAAATAGATAAAACTATTTATATGCAGCTCGGATACAAGAAATGTAATATAGAAAAGGTAAACACAGGTGAAGCTGTAAAACTAAGGCTGAGAAATGCTTGCTGGAATAAATAAATAAAAGTCTTCAGTAGGTCCGATAGGAATCCATGCAGCCAAGTTATGAGACCACAAAAAGTGGCTCTCCCAGGCTTCTGGTTGCACTCTGCCTTAATGGAGGCAGCCGCCGCAACAGTGGGAGGTGGTTGGCGGAGGAAAAACAAGGATGATTGAGGCTAAATCTTCCTTGCAAATTCCCTCCAGGGACGGGAGGAACGGACTTCACTTGCAGTTTGTGGTCCTTGGGTAAAAAAAGTAAAGGACCGCTGGACGGTTAAGTCCAGTCAAAGGCGACTATGGGGTTGCGGCGCTCATCTTCGCTTTCAAGCTGAGGGAGCCAACATTTGTCCACAGACAGCTTTCCGGGTCGTGTGGCCAGCATGACCAAACCACTTCTGGCGCAACGGGACACTGTGATGGAAACCAGAGTGCACACAAGCGCCGTTTACCTTCCCGCTGGAGCGGTACCTATTTATCTACTCGCACTGGCATGCTTTTGAACTGCTAGGTTGGCAGGAGCTGGGACCGAGCAACGGGAGCTCACCCCGTTGCAGGGATTCGAACCGCCAACCTTCCGTTTGGCAAGCCCAAGAGGCTCAGTGGTTTAGACCACAGCGCCGCCCGCGTCCCTGGACCCAAATTGTTAAGGGCATTGTAAATCAATACTAGAAACTTGAACCTGGACCCCGATTTGGAGATATTGCTGTGGTATCCACCACATAAAAATAGAAGCAAGCTCCATTCTCCTCAAAATATAACTTCAAAATGAACAAGCTGAGGTAAAACAACTCCATTGTAGGTTACACAAACACTAAAATAACCTTTGAATATTCACTAAGATGAAATGTAGGCTGCAGACGAATGTGAAGAACCCTCTCCTCTATTATCCTCAGAGACCAAATGCCCACCGAAAGTAATCACCCCGTCAATAATACTACTACTACTACTACTACTACTACTAATAATAATAATATATTTAATCATTTATACCCAGACACATTTCAACATGAAGTCTGCCTCAGTGGCCAACCTTTGCAAGGTTGTCAGCTTCTGTTTAAAAACTTGTAATTCGAGTAGATGTAAAATGTATCCACTGTCAAGACCGTGAAATCCTTTTTAGTTCTTAACTCCTTATCCAAATAAGGACGGTAATTGCTTTCAAAATACCTTAGGAAACCATAGGGTAGCCTGACTGCCTACAGAGTTAGCAGGAAGCTCGTTGTAAAACCATGAGTTTCAAGCAGAGAAATCAAAACCATTAAGCTTTCTTATGTCTTTTGCAGCCGCAGGCTTGAAAAGTGGCGCCATCTGAATCGTCCCTGACAGTAATGGCAGCTTGGAGGGGGTCGGATCCTGAGCAGGGTTTGAAGGTGTTGGCTGGACACACACACACACACACAGCACCAAGTTCTAGTTGCTGGCGGCAGATGTATCGAATCCGATTTATCAAGTCTGACAAATTCAGGGTCTCTCTATCATCTATCTCCTCCTTTTCCTTTATCCCCTTCTGAGGTACGTTAGGCCCAAGAGACTGTGACTGGCCCAAAGTCTGTGGCCGAGCAAGGATTGAGAATTGTAGAGTTGGAAGGGACCATGCGGGTCATCTAGTCTGACCCCTCGCAATGCAGGAACCTTCTTGCCCAGCGTGGGTCTCGAACCCACCACCCTGAGACGGAGAATCCCGTGCTCTACCGACTGAACTATTCTGCATAGTATTTGAACCTGCGCCTCTCAAATCCAGCACTCTGAACCACTGCACCGCAGTGGATTTGTACCAGCTTAAACCTTTCCGGCTCCCCCCCCAAATACGGTAGTTCTTGTAGTTTGAGGAAGATGCTGGGCGTTCGCAGAAGGAGATCCTTAATCTAATCTCTCTCTCACACACACACCCAAAAATGGGACCAGAATTCCCTGAAAAGATGGAATGTCTGCTAAACTGGCCAAAGTCCGTCAAGTTGACACACAACAAACCTGAATGTTGTTATTGTTGTTTAGTCGTGTCCGACTCTTCATGACCCCCTGGACCAGAGCACGCCAGGCACTCCTGTCTTCCACTGCCTCCCGCAGTTTGGTCAAACTCATGCTGGCAGCTTCGAGAACACTGTCCAACCATCTCGTCCTCTGTCGTCCCCTTCTCCTTGTGCCCTCCATCTTTCCCAGCATCAGGGTCTTTCCCAGGGAGTCTTCTCTTCTCATGAGGTGGCCAAAGTATTGGAGCCTCAGCTTCAGGATCTGTCCTTCCAGTGAGCACTCAGGGCTGATTTCCTTCAGAATGGAGAGGTTTGATCTTCTTGCAGTCCCTGGGACTCACAAGAGTCTCCTCCAGCACCATAATCCAAAAGCATCCATTCTTCGGCGATCAGCCTTCTTTATGGTCCAGCTCTCACTTCCATACATCACTAGTGGGAAAACCATGGCTTTAACTATACGGACCTTTGTTGGCAAGGTGATGCTTTTTAAGATGCTGGACCTGAATGTACCATCTTGCAATATTGCTACTTCTTCAGTGGAGACCGATTCGTTCACCAGGGCCCTTGCTTCTCCCACTCTTTCCTTTCTCCTGACTTTTCTTTCTCCCTCCCAGAGCTGGAGCTGGTGCAGAACGCCTTCTTCACCGATCCAAATGACCAGAGCGCCTGGTTCTACCATCGCTGGCTCCTGGGCAGAGGTACGAAAGCGGTGCACGTTTCCTTGTCCCTATTCCCCTTGCAGAGCTGCCCCACTGCAAGACGTGAAAGAACAGGGAACCAGGGAGGCTCGCCTGGAACCATCATTGCTTAGTTTTAGTAAGGTGACTCGGAAACTACAACTAATCCAAAATGCGGCAGCTAGACTGGTGACTGGGAGTGGCCGCCGAGACCACATAACACCGGTCCTGAAAGGCCTACATTGGCTCCCAGTACATTCCCAGGCACAATTCAAAGTATTGGTGCTGACTTTTAAAGTCCTAAATGGCCCTGTATACCTGAAAGAGGGTCTCCACCCCCATCATTCAGCCCGGGCACTGAGGTCCAGCTCTGAGGGCCTTCTGGCAGTTCCCTCCCTGCGAGAAGCGAGGTTACAGGGAACCAGGCAGAGGGCCTTCTCGGTGGTGGCGCCCGTCCTGTGGAACGCCCTCCCGTCAGATGTCAAAGAGTTAAACAGCTATATAACTCTTTGTAGACATCTGAAACCAGCCCTCTTTCAGGAAGCTTTTAATGCTTGGTTTATTTATTTGTCTTTCCCTCTGTATTTACACAACCATTTACCATGTTACAGTTTATGCACATATACTACGCAAGAAAAAGAAAAAATACAACAAAAAATAAAGAAAAAAGAGAGAATAGAGCTAAGAAAAGATAAAATCAGCTTCCGATTGTTCTCAAAAAACTGAATCTCATTTGTTATTTTTTACACAGTGTCATGATATTGTACTTTCTTTCCTTAATATCCTTCAGGGGGGAATGCTTTTCGTTTGTTGTCTATACATTACAAGAATCTTTTTTTAAAAAATCATTTTTATTAAATTTTCCACTTTAACCATCCAATCAAATCACATTAAATATTCCCAATTAAACATATACATATCAAATAATTCAAATATTCTGCCAAATTATAAATTTCAATAGGACTTCCCATGCTTCAAGTTCAGAGGGTTCTGATCATAGATTACAAGAATCATTCAAGGTCTGCCGGGAGATTTTTGCTCTCATAGCAATTTTTCAAATATTCTTTAAACACTATCCATTCTTTATTCACCTTCTGCACTGAGTTCAAATATATAAAAGGATGTCATATAGAGGAGGGAGAAAGGTTGTTTTCTGCTGCTCCAGAGAAGCGGACACGGAGCAATGGATCCAAACTACAAGAAAGAAGATTCCACCTAAACATTAGGAAGAACTTCCTGACAGTAAGAGCTGTTCGACCGTGGAATTTGCTGCCAAGGAGTGTGGTGGAGTCTCCTTCTTTGGAGGTCTTTAAGCAGAGGCTTGACAACCATATGTCAGGAGTGCTCTGATGGTGTTTCCTGCTTGGCAGGGGGTTGGACTCGATGGCCCTTGTGGTCTATTCCAACTCTACGATTCTATGAGTCCCCTCTAACTCTCCCAGTCATTCTTGCCAATTGGATGTCTCTCTTGTCGCCCCCACAGCTGACCCAGAACCGACAATTCGCTGTGTCTACGTCAGCCGAGAGGACACCTCCTTAGCAGTTGCCTTCTCCCACCCTGTGGCAGTAAGTTTCGGAAGGACGGGAGGAAATTGAGGCCCCGGTGCCACCCGCCTCGCGTCCATGAGAGCCAAGGGTCTTCCTCAATCTCTCTCTCTCTCGTTTTTTAGGTGGCACCGGCGTCTCACGACCTGATTGTGTTTGGAGACGAATCGCCCCTTGTCGTACGTTGGCGCACCCCTGATAGGAGGAACAGGCCTGGGTTTATGTGGGTATCCTACAGACCCCCTGTGCGTGGGCTTACCAGCGAGAGTCGGGAGCCAGAAACATCCTGAAGTGTACCTTCCACTTTGGGGGCAACAGGCAAACGTGGAGATTTGAAAATGAGTTTTATTTGACGTGTGTCGGCTCCCTTAACAAGCTACAGTTCCCAGAATTCTTTGGGGGAAGCCATGACAGTTTTTATAGTGCGTGTGTGTGTGTAAATTTATTTATTTGGTTTTTCAAATTAAATTTTACAGCCACATTGCAGCGTAAAAACAAGATTCCAAGGAATCTCTTGGACTTCCCTCCAGCCCTTTGTGGGTCCCATTGCTAATCATTTCCTCCTGCGTCTTGCACGATAATCCAAATCTTTTACCTCTCCATCGTGCCCAAAATTTGCCGTTAAACTACAAGTGATGTTCCAATGTTGCTAAGGATTTTAACCGTTTGCAATGGTTTTTAAGAGACGTTAATAAATTTACCCCATTCCTTATTAAAATTTTGGTCTTCCAAAAGTTGACAGCTTAAAAAGTGGTGTGTTGCTGCTTTCAGCGCAGATTGGGCCCTGCTCGGTGCCAAGGTCAAAGCACTCTGTACGTGGTCAGAGACCCCGTGGCTTCGCAATTTGGAGATGAACCTGAGTAGTTAAAAGCAGGTTCTGAGGTCTGAGGAGGGTGAGAGCCGGGGCTGTTTTGATGTGACGGAGGCAGTGGAATAACCCGTTGGCTAAATTTGAAGGAAGGGGCTTTGCGCTTGATCCTGTGAGGTGAGGGGAAAGCAACTGTTCTGCCAGTGGTGTCGGTTTTCCTTAAATCACGGCGTCTCCCAGCTCTGCGACTTGCCAGCTTCCGCCCTGAATGACCACTGGCCGCAGCACACCTTCCGGGTCTTATGGGCGGAGGGCCAGTCCCAGAAAGAGTGTGTCCTTTTTAAAGGTATGTATGTATTTAAAGGTATGTTTGTATTTCCTGCAAACCTAGCAGCTCAAAAGCACGTCATGTGCAAGTAGATCAATAGGGACCACTCTGGCGGGAAGGTAAACGCCGTTTCCGTGTGCTGCTCTGGTTCGCCAGAAGCGGCTTAGTCCTGCTGGCCACATGACCCGGAAGCTGGACACCGGCTCCCTCGGCCTATAGAGCGAGATGAGTGCACAACCCCAGAGTCGGTCACGACTGGACCTAATGGTCAGGGTTCCCTTTACCTTTTTTAAAAATGTATTTACTTAGTAGACGTATTTCGCACTCTGCACCGTAAGTTCCCAGGGCTGTTTACAACCGCAAAGCATTATGGGTTGTGTCCAATGCTAGTCTTGTTGAGAACCACCCTAAGGTCAGCAGATGAAGGGCAGTATACAGATTGATTGATTGATTGATTGATTGATTGATTGAATAAATAAATAAAAAACTCAAGAGTAGACCTGCTGGAGCTACTCAGTGTAATTGACATTTAGCTGTGGTTGGGGGTTGGACTAGATGACCCTGTGGGAACCCAACTCTACTATCATTCTGTGACAGGACTAACACATATTAGTGTTAATATTTTTTTAAAAAAATAATATTTATTAAAGTTTCAAATAGTACAAAAAAACAAAAAGAAAAGAGAAAAGAAAAAACAAGAAAAAAAAAAGATTCACTCATTACAGCGCAAATTTTCAATAACTTCTTTCCACAACTTCCCCTCACCTCCCCTTCTTGTATTCCATGTCCAAATATTTATCCAACAAGTTCTTATCCCTAAATTTTTAACCTTAATTTGTTATTATATTTAGTTCAATTTATATATCAACTTTTAACTTATATACATCAATCATTTATGCTTAAAATTTTTTCCTAAGGTCGACCCAGTTTCCCTTCCACGAATTCCCCATTTTTATACTAATAACAACACAAAATTAAAAAGAAAAAAGTAAAGAAAATCAGACACCCTTTGGATTTCCAAACCCCACCCTCCCTTCCTTAGTGTTAATAATATGTGTTAATGTATCACAACTGATACACTTTAGAGCAGGATGGTCCAGCCCGCGGCTCAAGGCCTTTTTTGGCGGACCTCTGCAGCATTCAAGAAAAAAACAGTTTATAGCCTTAATTTTTTTATTTATTTTTTGCATCGTGCGTTGCTTTTGAAAGCGCATATATCGGTTTGTGTATTAAATTTCTTTAATGATTAAATATATTACATTTAATAACGGCGTGTTTTATAGATTTAATCAAATGTATTATGTATATTTAATCTGAGGTGTGGAAATTTAATTCAGTGTGTGTGTCCCTCGGGTTCTGTGTCAGAAGTGCTCTTGCGGCCCACTTGTGTCTGAGAGGTTGGACCCCGCCCTGCCTTAAGAGGTTTTTTAAAAAAACAAATATTCATTCACATCCATGGGTCTGAATAGAACTAACACTGGGAAACAACCCACAGTTGGAGAACCAGATTTAGGAGGAGGGGGATATTTTTAACTGACTGATTAAAGAGATGCAATGTCGGTGAGATGTGTAGTTTGAAGATGGCCGGTGCACCTGTCGGGAGAAGAGATTTCCCAATTTAGGGGGCCGACACAGAGAATCCCGGGCTGCTGTGGATGGCAGAACTATTAAAAGGTAAAGGTAAAGGGACCCCTGACAGTTACGTCCAGTCGTGGCCGACTCTGGGGTTGCGGCGCTCATCTCGCTTTCAGGCCGAGGGAGCCGGCGTACAGCTTCCGGGTCCTGTGGCCAGCATGACTAAGCCGCTTCTGGCGAACCAGAGCAGCACACGGAAACACCGTTTACCTTCCCGCCGGAGCGGTACCTATTTATCTGCTTGCACTTTGACATGCTTTCGAACTGGTAGGTTGGCAGGAGCAGGGACCGAGCAACGGGAGCTCACCCCGTCGCGGGGATTCGAACCGCCGACCTTCTGATCGGCAAGCCCTAGGCTCAGTGGTTTAGACCACAGCGCCACCCGCGCAGAACTATTACCCCATTCTTAACCCCGGAGAAGATCAACAGGTGGCCTTTCACGCGCTTGGGGGCAAGAACGGCTCAGGGCTTTAAGGAACATCAGAAGTTGATTTTCTGCCGAATCAGACCATTGGTCTGGCTACCTCAGTATTGTCTTCACGGACTGACAACAATGGCTGTCCAGGATCTGAGGCAGGAATTTCTCCCAACCCTACCCGGAGATGCCAGGATTCGAACCTGGAACCATCTGTTTGCAAAGGAGGGGCTCTACCACTGAGCCACGGCCCTTCCTGGGAGTCCCAGAGGGCCTGAGAGGGTCCCCCCCTTTGTCTTCTTATTCTCCTTTGGCGATCACTTGTAGCTGAGTAAGATTGTCTTCCATAAACACAGTCTTAACAGTGAGTCCGTAAGTGACTGTGGAGGCCAATTCTGGACCCACACGTCCTTCCACAGTGGGGACATCGGTTTCCGGGCGGGAGTTGATCACGGTGTGGATTTGCCAAGCGTGCCTTCCTCTTAGCACGTTTCCCCCTTGCGTCCTGAGTTTGAGTGTCTTCAAAGCCCAGGACACCTTTGGTAAAAGCTATTCTCCAATTGGAAGGACGCAGGTGGTGCTGTGGGTTAAACCACAGAGCCTAGGACTTGCCGATCGGAAGGTTAGCGGTTCGAATCCCCGTGACTCGGTGAGCTCCCATTGCTCGGTCCCTGCTCCTGCCAACCTAGCAGTTCAAAAGCACGTCAAAGTGCGAGTAGATAAATAGGTAGCACTCCGGCGGGAAGGTGAACGGTGTTTCCGTGCGCTGCTCTGGTTCGCCAGAAGCGGCTTAGTCATGCTGGCCACATGACCCAGAAGCTGTACGCCGGCTCCCTCGGCCAATAAAGCGAGATGAGTGCTGCAACCCCAGAGTCGGCCATGACTGGACCTAACAGTCAGCGGTCCCTTTACCTTTACCTTTATTCTCCAATTGGAGCGCTCTCCCCAGAGACCCCCCTCTCAGGTGGGGGGTTTCCTGCCAGCGACCCCACTCGCTTCCCTTCCCCAGGGCCCCACACACACTTCCTCACCTCCTCGATTTAACCCCTTTCCCCCTCTCTGCCCCCCACAGGACACAGGGATTGCTGGAGCCAAGATTCAGTCACTGAAGAACAAGTTTTCAGGTAAGTAGCCAGCACCTCGTTGTTGAGCACCTCGTTGTTGACATCTGTCCGTCTCAAGAGACAATGGAGTCAGCCTCCAGGGGTGAAGCCAAACGGCTGTGTTAGCTGCACCAAAGTGACCTCACCAGGGCACAAGCCTGGGTGGTTTATATGGAGGTCTTGGGCTGCCTAGGCAACAAGACCATAGCTGTCAACATTTCCCTTTTTTTAAGGGAAATTCCCTTATTCCAAATAGGATTCCTCACCTGCTACTGGGCTCAAGGCCTGATCCAAGACGGGCCCCAACTGGAGCAATATCGCCACACAAATACACGCTAAAAGATTAAGAAATGGGTCCCCAAATGCATGCCTGGCTTAAAAGTGAGGCCTGGGCCCAAAAAGGTTGGAGGCTACTGGACCAAATGGTGCCCTGCCAATGTTGTGGACTACAACTCCCATGATCCCTGACCATGCTGGCTGCTGGGAGTTGTAGTCCATAACATCTGGAAGGCACCACTTTGGCTACCCTTTGTGTCTGCTGCTCACAACAGCCCCGAAAGGTAGGCTTAATAATAATAATAATAATAAAATTTTATTTATATCCTGCCCTCCCCATCCGAAGCAGGGCTCAGAACGGCTAACAACAATAAGCTGAACCCATGCAGACATTTGGGGCAGCAGGGCCCTGCGGGTGTTTAGATCTTCTTGGTTATATCTTGTCATTGCAATGATTATCTTCTGTTTTCATGGTGCCTTATTGTATATATTTACCACCACCTTGACATTTTACGCGAGTCGGCAGTATAAATAGGAAAGGGTGGGAGGAGACATTGGTGAGTATTGGGAGGCTAGAGGGCTGAGTTTGGGTTTGGGAGATGCGGGCTGAAGCGTAACTCGGGACTCCAAGCCGCCCTTCTCTCTAGCCTCAGCCTTCCATCCATAAAATGGGAATATCCGTGCGATCAGCATCCCAGAGTTGTGGCGATGAGCAACGCATAAATTACAAAGCACTTTGCCAATTAGGAGCACTTGACATAAACGGCGGTTATTATTAATCATAGCCCGGCTCCTAATTCTGCCAAACCATGTAGATTATGGCTCCGGGGTGAAGATCCTGCTAACAGGCCTGCTTTTAGCTCATTTGGGGGAAAGGGACATTTTGTAATAGATCACATGCTGAGGTAGGAAGAAGTTGCATGCCTTAAGGCCGCGCGTGGGACTTACTTCTGAGTAAGCGCGTCCGGGAGTCTGTTATAAGACACCCTTCTCTGGCAAACTAGCAATCGCCTCGTGCAGCTGGGGTTGACCTGGGAACATGTCCAGAAATGCCCTTTTCAATTGAGGCGAGCGATAGGTTGCCAAGAGGGGAAGTGGTGTGGAAGAGTCCTTCAAAACAGAGCCATGCGGTCGGATGGGAAAAGGATGTTTCATAAGCGCGACTCCAGGAAGTGGTGTGTTTCAGCTGACTCACCCAAGTGAAAGGGAGACACAGCTCTGGGGTTAATGGGGCTGTCAAATGCGGTCGCTGCAAACAACCCTGCGTGTGACACCATTGTCACACTGCGGTTTTGCCACGGTCGAAGCACCCCACGCAACTGAGGTTGTTGTGCCCTCCCTGAGGGTTCAAGAAAGGGAGATCTGAGTGCCTGGTAGCCCATAGCAGGGATGGGGAGCCTGAAGAATAAGCGTGACGCCCTATACCTCGTTGTTGTTGTTGTTTAGTCGTTTAGTTGTGTCCGACTCTTCGTGACTCCATGGAGCAGAGCACGCCAGGCACTCCTGTCTTCCACTGCCTCCCACAGTTTGGTCAAATTCATGCTGGTAGCTTCGAGAACACTGTCCCACCATCTCGTCCTCTGTCGTCCCCTTCTCCTTGTGCCCTCCATCTTTCCCAACATCAGGGTCTTTTCCAGGGAGTCTTCTCTTCTCCTGAGGTGGCCAAAGTCTTGGAGCCTCAGCTTCACAATCTGTCCTTTCAGTGAGCGCTCAGGGCTGATTTCCTTAAGAATGGACGAAGACAACAGGCCAACATATATAAGAAACATAATAAAACATTAAACATTTTTAAAAAGACTCCCCTACATGGGATTGCCTTCAGGTGGCTCAGGAGTTGGATAACTCCATAGCCTCCAATGAAAATAGGGACATCCTAAGAAAAAGGGACGCGGGTGGCACTGTGGGTTAAACCACAGAGCCTAGGACTTGCCGATCAGAAGGTTGGCGGTTCGAATCCCCGTCACGGGGTGAGCTCCCGTTGCTCGGTCCCTGCTCCTGCCAACCAAGCAGTTCAAAAGCACTTAAAAGTGCAAGTAGATAAATAGGTACCACTCCGGCAGGAAGGTAAACGGTGTTTCCGTGCACTGCTCTGGTTCGCCAGAAGCAACTTAGTCATGCTGGCCACATGACCCGGAAGCTGTACGCCGGCTCCCTCGGCCAGTAAAGCGAGATGAGCGCCGTAACCCCAGAGTCGGCCACGACTGGACCTAACGGTCAGGGGTCCCTTTACCTTTACCTTAAGGAAAAGCAAAACATTCTGGAATCAGATCAGAAACCGGGATGGCTTCCCTAAATCAGGGACGTCCCTGGAAAATAGGGACACTTGCACAAACCAGAAGTGGAGTCCCTAAGGGGGTTGGATGGCTCCTTATACACCTCCTTCCGGCAACTTCTGCAGCCAAGCTGGTGCCAAACGTCTTGCTCTGCTTTCCGTTGGACCACATCAGCCAGGCCAAGATGAGGGTCTTATCATCTGGGCAGCCCGGGACCTCCAGACACACTGCCCAGGCTTGTGGCCTGGGGAGATCACTTTGGTGCCATTAACACAGCGGTTTGACTTCACCCCCAAAGGCACACTGCATTGTCTCTAGGGACTCTCCTTCCTTGGAGGTTTTCAAGGAGAGGTTGGGAGGTCATCTGTCATGGACGCTTTCGATTCCTGCATTGCTGGGGGTTGACCTAGATGACCTTACGATTCTACGATTCTGTCCCAGAGGCTGCTTCCTTTCCTCTTTCTGAGAACTAGGAATGAGATGCAGCGAAATGAGCAGCATTAGTCATGCCAGGAACTGCAAGGAGTACAGTGGTGCCCCGCAAGACGAATGCCTCGCAAGACGGAAAACCCGCTAGACGAAAGGGTTTTCCGTTTTTGAGTTGCTTCGCAAGACAAATTTCCCTATGGGCTTGCTTCGCAAGACAAAAACGTCTTGCGTGTCTTGCGATTTTTTCCCGCTTTCCCCCCCCTTTTTCTAAGCCGCTAATAGCCTTTTAGCCGCTAAGCCGCTAAGCCTTTAATAGCCGCTAAGCTGCTAATAGCGCTAATCCGCTAATGGGGTTGCTTCGCAAGACGAAAAAACCGCTAGACGAAGAGACTCGCGGAACGGATTCTTTTCGTCTTGCGAGGCACCACTGTATTGGTAATTTTTGGTTTTCCTGCTGGCAAGGACCTCTCTCTTAGTCGCAGAACGGTAGAGTTGGGAGGGGGTGCAAAGAATCATTTCGTTCAAACCCCATCCATGTCTTCTGGGCCTTCATTCAGAGATTGGTGGCTGAGGGGACACTGGTCTCTCACTTTCTCACACACACACACACACCTCTTTCAAGAGTTCGCCATCTCCCTGACCTCCCACCTCCTCACTTTCCTTCTCCTGCCACAGGTGTGAGCTGTCCATCGAGAAGTCCACAGTACTGCAGTCCGAACTTGAATCCTGCAAGGAATTGCAGGCCCTGGAACCGGAAAACAAGTGTAAGTCTCTGGGCTGCTCATGCATGTTCTCTACACCCTTATTTGTGTCACGCTCTGGCGGGGGGCGGGGAGGGATGTGGGTGGCGCTGTGGGTTAAACCACAGAGCCTAGGACTTGCCGATCAGAAGGTCGGCGGTTCGAATCCCCGCAGTGGGGTGAGCTCCCGTTGCTCGGTCCCTGCTCCTGCCAACCTAGCAGTTTAAAAGCACATCAAAGTGCAAGTAGATAAATAGGTACCATTCCGGCGGGAAGGTAAATGGCGTTTCCGTGCGCTGCTCTGGCTCGCCAGAAGCGGCTTAGTCATGCTGGCCACATGACCCGGAAGCTGTACGCCGGCTCCCTCGGCCAATAAAGCGAGATGAGCGCCGCAACCCCAGAGTCGGCCACGACTGGACCTAATGGTCAGGGGTCCTCTGGCGGGGGGGGGGGGTGTGAGAACCAGGATTTTGAGATGCATGTCCTTGGGCAACTGTTGCACTGCTGTGTCTATATTCTGCAACCACACTGAACCCATATGCAGAATTGGAACAGAATTCAGCATTCTAAACATCGGCGACGTTACAAGCTTTTAAAAAAGCAACAACAACAACCGTGTTGTTAGTCCTTAACACTTGGAAGTGTCGGGCAACACCTGGCTGAAACCCCAGCAGCTGAATTTGGGAACCAGTCGGGTATAGTGGGGTGGAAATCATCCTATGATTAGCAAAAAGCATGGTAATTCTGTAAATGGGTTTTTTTTAAAAAAAATAATTTATTGTTTTTGCGCCCTAACGCGTATAGTTTTCGTTTGCCATCCTCGGTTCCTTTGGGAGAACGGGCGCGGTGGAAATTTAATAAATAAATTGTGCAGAATAAATAAACCACGGTGAATGCAGGTCACAGAATTCAGCTGTGCCTCCGCACAGAATTTTTCTCTTCAGTTAAGGCGGGGAACCAGTTCCAATTTTTCTCTTTTGTTCACCCTCTCTCTCACTCTCTAGGGTGCCTATTGACCATCATCCTCCTCATGAGGGCCTTAGACCCCTTGGTTTATGAACACGAGACCCTCAGTTATTTTACGACCCTGAAGGTGAGCTGGGGGGGGTGAGAGGAGAGCGGAATTAATTCAGCTTCACCCCCGATATCCTGTATCCCTTCTGTATCAGCAGAGTCGGTTTGCAGAAGTGTTTGAAAAATAACATTTAGGGGGGGAAACACCCCGCGTACTCACAGACTTATTTGAAGTGGGGGGGCGGAAAATGGGGCCGGAATGGAATGTCCTTACAGAGGGCATGGCTGGCTGGAACCCTGAACAGGCACACCCCAATGAAGCACATTGCGTCATTTTGTTGCTGCCCCCACTTGTCCGCATTTACTGCTCCTCACCTGCTGGTTGAGGGACACGGGTGGCGCTGTGGTTTAAACCACAGAGCCTAGGACTTGCCGATCAGAAGGTCGGCGGTTCAAATCCCCGCGACGGGGTGAGCTCCCGTTGCTCGGTCCCTGCTCCTGCCAACCTAGCAGTTTGAAAGCACGCCAGTGCAAGCAGATAAATAGGTACTGCTCCAGCGGGAAGGTAAACGGCGTTTCCGTGCGCTGAAGCGGCTTAGTCATGCTGGCCACATGACCCGGAAGCTGTACGTCGGCTCCCTTGGCCAATAAAGCGAGATGAGCGCCGCAACCCCAGGGTCAGTCACGACTGCACCTAATGGGCAGGGGTCCCTTTACCTTTACCTGCTGCTTGAAGGTTGTCCGGTGACAATGGTGTCTCTGAGCTTGTGCAGAAGTGTCCTTTGTTCCTCAGCAGTCCTCCCCTAATTTGACACACACACACACACACGGCAGACAAGGCAGCTGCTCTGGAGGCCCTGTAAGCCTATCGTTTGAGAATGCCTAGCCCAAAAATGGAAAACACAGGAATTACCAAACGTGAAGGAGTGGCAGACGAAGATGGTTGAATATGCGGAATTAGCAAAACAGGATCTGCAGTCAGGAGGAAACAAAGTTCCAAAAAGAATGGAGTAAAATATATGGACTGTATAAGTGAGAACTGTAGAAATTTGAAGACGTTAGCAGGGCTGAAATAAATCTTATGTCATGGTCTAGATATCACTGAGGAACTGTGGATCAGAGATTGGAATAAGAAAACCTGCGGGAGGGAGGAGGGGAAGTCAATGCTCTGTAGAGTGTAAAGAAAGATAGTTGTAAAAGGATATGAAATATTAGTGCATTTTGTCTGTGCATATAAAATGCAATCGGGACGCGGGTGGCGCTGTGGGTTAAGCCACAGAGCCTAGGACTTGCCGATCAGAAGGTCGGCGGTTCGAATCCCCACGACGGGGTGAGCTCCTGTTGCTCAGTCCCTGCTCCTGCCAACCTAGCAGTTCGAAAGCACATCAAAGTGCAAGTAGATGAATAGGTACCGCTCTGGCGGGAAGGTAAATGGCGTTTCCGTGCGCTGCTCTGGTTCGCCAGAAGCGGCTTAGTCCTGCTGGCCACATGAGCCGGAAGCTGTACACTGGCTCCCTCGGCCAGTAAAGCGAGATGAGCGCTGCAACCCCAGAGTCGGCCACGACTGGACGTAACGGTCAGGGGTCCCTTTACCTTATAAAATGATAACTTAATAAAAAGCACATTTTTTTTAAAAAAGAGAGAATGCCCGCTGACCTCTGCTTCCGTTCTTTTTTACTCACTTTCCCTCCCCAGGCAGCTGACCCCATGCGCTCGGCCTACCTGGATGACCTCCGCAGCAAATTCCTGATTGAAAACAGCATCCTCAAGATGGAATACGCCGAGTCCCGTGTCGTGGACTTGTCCCAGAGGGTAGGAAGCCTGAGAGAGTGGGGGTTGGCAGACAGGAAGGAGGAAGGGACCATGAAGGAACCTGAGGAGGGGAGCGGATTCTGCGTGTGCGCCAGGGAGTAGCCGGGAAGCGGGGAGATTTGGGGCAAGGTCCTGGTACGTCCCATTGTCAGGGACTAGTTGGACGCGGGAGGAACCAGCCAGGGAACCTCCAGGGGAAGACAGCCCAGAGCCCAGGGATTGGTGGTGGGACAGTGATGAGTGGACAGAGGAAGAAGATTGGGAGGAGGAGATGCTGGAAGCTGGGGAGGCAACAGGGTTTAGTGAGCGGGGAGAGTCTATGGCGGAGAGAAGTCCAGAATCGGAGGCAGAAGATGAAGCAGGAGAGAGGAGGAATGCAAAGGAGAGTCTGGCTGGTGAAGACTCGCGGGTGTCTCCCCCTCCTGCTGCAACAAGCTTCCGTCTTGCCTGGTCTCCCAGAACCAGAAGAGGCATGAAAAGGGCGGAGAGGTTGGTTGCAGGCAGGCATAGTCTCAGATTGCTTGGTGGAAACCCTGGAGAGGAGGAGACCTTCAATCTCAGCAACTGCTTCATGGGGGCAAGATCTGCATTGCAGTGCTCACTGGGCCTGACACTCCTGTGCAGATCCTGTTTTTACTGATAAAGAGTTAACTCCACTTACG
This sequence comes from Podarcis muralis, assembly GCF_964188315.1. Classification (NCBI taxonomy): domain Eukaryota; kingdom Metazoa; phylum Chordata; class Lepidosauria; order Squamata; family Lacertidae; genus Podarcis; species Podarcis muralis. The sequence goes on from NC_135667.1 coordinate 6,049,147, forward strand.
GCGTGTGATTTACGGCTGGCTGGTTTCTCACACTCCTTGAGCCTGCCTGTTGGTTCCTCCAAGACTTGAAGTCGCCCAGTGAGATGGATTAAGGGCAGGCAGGCATCTGTTTGGCCACTGGGGGCGGACAGGTAAAGGTAAAGGGACCCCTGACCATTAGGTCCAGTCGTGGCCGACTCTGGGGTTGTGGCGCTCATCTCGCTTTATTGGCCGAGGGAGCCGGCATACAGCTTCCTGGTCATGTGGCCAGCATGACTAAGCCGCTTCTGGAGAACCAGAGCAGTGCATGGAAACACCGTTTACCTTCCCAATGGAGCGGTACCTATTTCTCTACTTGCACTTTGACGTGCTTTCGAACTGCTAGGTTGGCAGGAGCAGGGACCGAGCAGCGGGAGCTCACCCCGTCGCGGGGATTCGAACCACTGACCTTCTGATCAGCAAGTCCTAGGCTCTGTGGTTTAAACCACGGCGCCACCTGCGTCCCTTGGGGGCGGACAGGATGTTGGACCAAATGAGGCCACTGGCCTGATCTAAGAGGCGCTTCTTAAAGAAACGTCCACCTTGAATGGGCACATAGTTCGGATGCTCGGATACGGAGTTCATCAGAGCTCCTCTTCTCTAAGTGGCAAGAGATCATAGAGTTGACCCTGAGATTAAGAGTATCGTGCTTTACTGACTGAGCTATAAGGCTCTGTAAGGCGGGAGAGGAGTATTGCTGGGTGTGTGTGTGTGTGTGTGTGTGTTGAGAATTAGCTCAGATGTGTGAGGACTCCCCATAAATGTTCCTTCCACCACCATCCCTGTTTTATTTTCGTCTCCCCAGGGCCTCACCATTCTGTGCCACCTGGAGCACCTGCTTCTGGTCACTCACATGAACATCTCCGACAACCTCCTCCGCTGCTTGCCCCCCACACTGGCCATGATGCGCTGCCTTGAGGTGAGGCTGCCCCCCCCCCAAGTGCCCAGCGACGGGTGCCCGTCTCTTAGGACCCCCCAGCCTTCCTTAGAAGTCCTTTCTTCCCCACCACCCTGGCTCAATAACGCCTTCAGGCAGAGGGCACTCCGGGTGCGAAGTCTAGGGGAAGCCACAGCTATTACATTGAACAGAAAGGGGGCAGATTTTGGTGTCGCACGTGGCACGGCTGAAATTTGAGACCTCCCACCCTCCAGGTCCACCGCTGCTTCAGGGCTCTTCTTCTGCTCTTAATGCCAGGCCAAGTAGGCCTCAGGAGTTATTTATGGGCCCCTGAATTTCCACAGCCACATTTCTTTTCTCCCCCTCCCCCCACAAAGGTACTCTTCATTTATTTTTTGACATCTTTCTGTGTTTTTCAAAATAGCTTCGTAAATTTTAAAACAGCACATTTTTCTTTCTTCTTTTTGAATTCGCATTTTATTTATTTGTTAACATTTTTATATTACGTTGGTAAACGTTGTCATATTACATTACAGGACTTACTATAATATAATTTCCAACATGTATACAAAATTTATATACGGATTTTATATACCTAGAAAGAAAATGAAACGAAAGAGAGAACAAAGAGAAAAAACAAAAACAAATCCCCCCCAAAAAAATCATATACATACCAACACACTAGACTTCCTGTCCATCCAGTTGTATATTCCTTGTTTACAAATGAATGTACTCTTATATTTCTTTACATTTTACCTAATGCATTCCTATATCAATATGTGCCCTTAGTCTTATTTCTCAACTCAGTCTCACTCCAACGTCAATCAAATGCTAGCATAGATAGCGAACCTTTACTGTATTTTTGAACATATATCTTATATCTATCCCACTTTTCCATAATTTTTTGTTTTGAATTGCCCCTCGGGGTATTTGTTAGCTGCGCCATTTTGGCAAATTCTTGTAGCTTGTAATGCCAGTCCGTTATGGGGACGTGGATCGGGTTCCTGTTGCCTTGTTCCTCTTGACGCTCCTCCTCCTCTGTTTTGCCTCAGGTGCTGGAGGCTGACGACAACCAGATTGAGACCCTGGAAGACCTGCCCCCGCTCCCTCGCTTGGAGGAGCTCTCCCTCTGCAACAACCGTATCCTTGGCGCTGCGCGGGTTCTGGGGCCGGTGGGGTTCGCTCGGGGTGGGGCAGGGATGCTCTCTCTTTGGGAAGGGGAACCCCTCTCCCCTCTCTCTCTCTCTCTCTCTCTGAGAGCCAGTGCGGTGTAGTGGTTAAGAGCGGTAGTCTCGTAATCTGGTGAACCAGGTTCGCTTCCCCGCTCCTCCACGTGCAGCTGCTGGGTGACCTTGGGCCAGTCACACTTCTCTGAAGTCTCTCAGCCAGTGTGGTGTAGTGGTTAAGAGCGGTAGTCTCGTAATCTGGTGAACCGGGTTCGATTCCCCGCTCCTCCACATGCAGCTGCTGGGTGACCTTGGGCCAGTCACACTTCTTTGAAGTCTCTCAGCCCCACTCACCTCACAGAGTGTTTGTTGTGGGGGAGGAAGGGAAAGGAGAATGTTAGCCGCTTTGAGACTCCTTAAAGGGAGTGAAAGGCGGGATATCAAATCCAAACTCTTCTTCTTCTTCTCTCTGGCCACAGTTCTCCTTGACTCCGCTGCCCCTCCCTCAGGCATCCAGCAGCCTACCGGCCTCCGCACCCTCGCCTCCTTCCCCAAACTCGCCCACCTCAACCTGCAAGGCAACCCTCTCTGCCAACTCCCCGGCATCCAGTCGGAGCTTGCCGCCTTGCTGCCAAATGTGGGGACCATCCTGACCTGATGGGTTTTGCAGGAGACCCTACTCGACACACGCACACACCCCCCACAGTCCCCCCCCACACACACACTCACCCCCTTTTAATTTATTGGCATGAGGAAACGATGAAATAAAAAAAAGGTAATTGTTGCTGTGAGTCGCTACCGATGTCCAATACATGCAGCAGAAAGGGGGGGGGTCCCAGGAATGTCCCCCCATTCCTGCTGCTGCACCCCGCTCTCACGCACACCACAAACGCATATTGAACATAGCTGAGAAAATGTGCAACCTCAGAAATCATATCAGAAGACTGTTCTCACACAGGCCAGCCATTATTATTATTATTAATAATAATAATAATAATAATAATAATAATTTTTTATTTATATCCCGCCCTCCCCAGCTGAAGCCGGGCTCAGGGCGGCTAACAACAATGAAATAATACAACATTCTAAAATAATTTAATTACAAAATTAATTCAAATCAAATTGATGGCAACCGTTGGGCTAGAGTTCTGTGAAGATTGCCAAAGGAGGGGGTCAGGCTGTGCCCTGGCCAAAGGCCTGGTGGAACAGCTTTGTCTTGCAGGCCCTGCGGAAAGATGTCAAGTCCCGCAGGGCCCTAGTCTCTTGGGACAGAGCGTTCCACCAGATCGGGGCCACGACCGAAAAGGCCCTGGCTCTGGTTGAGGCCAGCCTAACCTCCCTGCGGCCTGGGACCGCCAAGATGTTTTTGTTTGAAGATCATAAGTTCCTCTGTGGGACATACCAGGAGAGGCGGTCCCGTAGGTACGAGGGTCCTAGGCCATATAGAACTTTAAAGGTTAAAACCAGCACCTTAAACCTGATCCTGTACTCCACCGGGAGCCAGTGCAGCTGGTATAGCACCAGGTGAATGTGATCTTGCAGCGAGGACCCCATAAGGAGCCTCACCGCGTCATTCTGCACCCGCTGGAGTTTCTGGGTCAGTGTCAAGGGCAGCCCCATGTAGAGCGAGTTACAATAATCCAGCCTGGAGGTGACCGTCACGTGGATCACAGTGGCTAGCAGTTCCTGAATGATCAAAGCCCAGCAGTTCCTGAATGATCTCCCAGTGAGAGTCCTAGGTAAGCCTTTTATGGAGGACTGGAAGTTTCCGGGACTCCAGCTCCCATCAGCCCCAGCCTGCGTGGCCGGTGATGATGGGAATTGTAGTCCAGGAACAACTGGAGAGCAGAGCCCATCATCATCCCTGCCTTAAAAGTCCCAGCGGTTTCTAGAAGATCTTCCAGACACAAGCCTGGTATCTGCTGATGAAACCTGGGCCAGTGAATCATAAATACGCATTCAGGCAAAAACAGAAATTGTGAAGAAGGGCATCACGCTTTCCTTGGTTCTACCGAAGAGAGGCTTGTGTGTGCCATATTAAAAAGGAAGTCTTTCCCAACCACCACCACTGCCTCATCGCTCTCACCTAGGGGACAATTCCTCTGCTAGGACGGTCGCTGCCGTCTAAAGTATGAAAACATAAATATTTCACTTTTAAAAGTGCAGGTTAATTTAATTCGCCATTTTCATTATATGTTCTTTTTTAAAAAGTGATTTATCTGACCTATGTCTCCTTGGTAGCTACCAGGTTGACAGAGGCCAGATTAATCACTTAAAAAGGAAGACTTGCTCATTTATTTAAACCTGCAATTCTAAATACACTTCCTCATGAGTAAGCCCTGCTGAACTCAATAGGTTGCATTTTCTAAGCCAGGCATCATAGGCTTCCACCAAAAATGCCACAGCCCTGCCTAGACCCATTTTAACCTGGGCTCACGTTTTTAGACGCAGATTCCAGGAAGAACTTTTTGGCTCGTTTTTGTTTCCACTGGGGTCGGCTCTTTGGTTGTGTGCCAGGAAACCATACTCTAGAGCAGCCCCATAGAAATCAACGACTGGGAGAGCTACCTTAAGCCCATCAGCTCCAACAGATCTACACATTAGTAAGGCTTAGTTGAATACACGCTCTTGTCCAGGCAAAGGCAAACTCGGCCCTCCAGATGTTTTGGGACTACAACTCCCATCATCCCTAGCTAACAGGACCAGTGGTCAGGGATGATGGGAATTGTAGTCCCAAAAAAGATCTGGAGGGCCGAGTTTGCCTATGCATGCTCTTGTCCCTAAGTTGTTTGGAAGCCGGCAATAATACTTTACTTGGCCAGGCTTCAGAATCAACAGGTGACTCGACTGCGACTCCAGTTCCCGCTTCTTCGGTCCACCCAAGGCTTCCTGTACCTCGCCCGCCTGCCTCCACCCACCCGGAGCCGAAGGAATTTGCTTTGACTTGTCCCAGACGGGGAGAGCGCAGACACCTGTCAGCAGCCTTGACATCTTGGCTGCCGCTCTGCATTCCCCGTGCGCAGGGTCCCACAACAACAGTCCCGTGACAGCCAGCCTAGATGGCTTTAGGGGGAGCTCTCAATAGCTGCCAGCCGCCATGTCTGTGCTTTGCCTACATGGTTGATGCCTCTGAACGCTGGTTGTCGGAAACCGCAGCAGTGGGAAAAGTGCTGCACCTTTGCTCAGCGCCGTGGACTGACTGAGTGCAGGGAGGGGCACCAGCTGGGTGCATAGCTGTCAGCTTTCAGATTTGAAAATAAGGGATCAGCAGCCTCACCTGTCCCGGGGACAGCCTACGGGATATCTAACAATCCAGGATAGCAGCGGGAAACGGCGCTGGAATAAGGGAATTTCCCGCAAAAAAAGGGAAGGTTGACAGCTATGGCCCCCAGGGGAAGAAGGCTAAGAGCCTGTGGAGCTGTGGTGGGACAATTGCGAGTGGTCAGCTGGACTGGTGGCTGGGAGCGGCCACCAAAAAACCACATAACACCGGTCCTGAAAGACCTACATTGGCCCTCAGTATGTTTCTGAGCACAATTCAAAGTGTTGGTGCTGACCTTGAAAGCCCTAAATGGCCTCAAAGGCCCAGTAGACCTGAAGGAGTCTCTCCGCCCCCATCATTTTGCCCAGATGCTGAAGTCCAGCGCCGAGGGCCTTCTGGCGGTTTCCTCGCTGTGAGAAGCAAAGCTACAGGGAACCAGGCAGAGGGCCTTCTCGGTGGTGGCGCCCGCCCTGTGGAACGCCCTCCCAGCAGATGTCAAGGAAAGAAACAACTATCTGACTTTTAGAAGACATCTCAAGGCAGCCCTGTTTAGGGAAGTTTTTAATGATTGATGTTTTGTCGTGTTTTTAATATATTTTGTTGGAAGACGCCCAGGATGGCTGGGGAGACCCAGCCAGATGGGCGGGGTATAAATAATAAATTATTATCATCATCAGAGGGAGCAAACTGGAAGGAGTAGGTTTAGGAAGCTGAACAGGGTTTAGCGAGTGGGGGGAGGCTGTGACGGAAAGCAGCCCAGAATCAGGAGGCTGGAGAGGACAAGGGCCCAGAGATGAATCAGGTTGCTGAAGAGTCCAGGGAGTCTTCCCCTCCTGCTGCAACCATCTCCCGTCCCACCCTGGTCTCCCAGAACCAGAAGAGGCATGAAAAGAGCAGAGCAAAGAGAGACAAGACGAAGGAGCCTTGGGTTGCTTGGGAAGGATCCGACAGAGGAGGAAATTTCAGGAGCAGTGGGAAGGCAGAGAACTTCAGCCCCCACAACGGCCTTATTGGGGCCAGACCTACTGGGAAAGAGTTGCTGTAATCACGAGGCCTGAGCTGTTTTGGTTTCTTTGAATAAAGAGTTAACTTCATGGACATTTTGGGAGTTATTGCTGCTTCTGACTGTCGTCACAACACTCGGGTCTCGCTTCAGGGTTTACCCATCACATAGCCCCTGTAAGAACAGGATGCTATTATTATTGTTGTTGTTGTTGTTTATTTATTGAATGTACAGTGGTACCTCGGGTTACAGAGCTTCAGGTTACAGACGCTTCAGGCTACAGACTTTGCTAACCCAGAAATAGTACCTCAGGTTAAGAACTTTGCTTCAGGATGAGAACAGAAATCGTGAGGCAGCAGCGGGAAGCCCCATTCGCTAAAGTGGTACCTCAGGTTAAGAGCAGTTTCAGGTTAAGAACAGACTTCCAGAACTAATTAAGTTCTAAACCCGAGGTACCACTGTATAAACCGCCCTATACCCGGGAGTCTCAAGGCAGTTCACAGAATAAAATCAAGACATAAAACCACAGAATACATAATTAAAACCAACAACTCAATAGCCCCCCCCCAAAAAAAAAAACCCCACACATTTTAAAAGGGCATACGATGTAAATCAGATCAACCAAAGGAACGTTTTAGTCTGGCGCCGAAAGGTGTATAAGTTCGCCAGGCAAACTTCCCTGAGGAGAGCGTTCCACAGATGGGGAGCCACTGCCAAGAAGGCCCCGTTCTCGTGTTGCCACCCTCGGGACCCCTCGAGGGGGAGGCACACGAAGGAGGGCCTCAGAAGATGGACTCGGGGTCCGGGTGGGTTCATATGGAAAGAGGCGGTCCTAGAGATATTGCAGTCCTGAGCCGTTTAAGGCTTTATTGGTGAAAACCAGCACTTTGAACAGATGGGCTGTTGGCTTGATCGAGCAAGTAATCGTTTTCCTTCTTTGTCCCGCTGTTGCTTCACTCGCCTCCCGCGGAAACTGTGACCCAGATGATGAGCGCATCATGCAACAGTTTGCCACATCTTCTGCACGAGGCTGTTTGCTAAGAGGCCTGTTTGTTGCATCTCAGGGGCACGTCATGGAGCAGCTTATTTTTCTGCAACAGCCGTGGGTTTCCCCTCCTCCCACAAGTTCTTAGGAAAGCCTCGCTTTCTTTTTTATTTTCAGTTTCTTCTCAATTGCATAATTGGCAGGACAGGACCTGCCACAAGGTACGTGCTGGGAGGAAAACAAAGTTTCCACTCTTGGCTCTGAGGCTTAAAATGAATCCCCCCCCCCGCCCCCGCTGCTGATTAATCAATTATTTGAGTTGATTAATCTGCCCATTTAAGGCCATCCTCACAGCATACATTCAAAGCACTATGATGGCGCTTTAAGCAGTCCTGGTTTCCCCCAAAGGATTCTGGGAGCTGTAGTTTGTTAAGGAGACCTCCAGTCCCCTTAGAACCATAGAGTCGGATGAAACTACGAGGAATCTTTTGCCCAATGTGGGAATTGAACCCGCAACCCTGAGATTAAGAGCTTCAGTTCCCAGAGTGGTGTAGACAATACTGAGTTAGATGGACCAAGGCTCTGATTCAGTATAAGGCATGTTCCTATGCTCAAGTGTCCCTTATTGCTTCCTTGGAATAAGTCAGAGGTCGTTCCCAGTGCCGGATTTACGTACAGTGGTACCTCGGGTTAAGTACTTAATTCGTTCCGGAGGTCCGTTCTTAATCTGAAACTGTTCTTAACCTGAAGCACCACTTTAGCTAATGGGGCCTCCTGCTGCCGCCGCGCGATTTCTGTTCTCATCCTGATGCAAAGTTCTTAACCTGAGGTACTATTTCTGGGTTAGCGGAGTCTGTAATCTGAAGCGTCTGTAACCCGAGGTACCACTGTATAAGCTAAACAAGCTATAGCTTAGGGCCCCGCTCTCTTGGGGCCCCCCCCCAAAAAAAAATTTACATTTCCAAAATATAAGATAAAAAACAAATAAAATAAAACCTACATACAGCAACAGTGTTTTGTGTTGTGTAGGCTCCTATGATGTAAGTCATGGGACCCACCTGCTCGCCTGCTCCCTAAGATATCACTGGTTTGCTCCTTTCTATATATAGGGTGCCTACATTCTGCATGGACTGGTTGCAGGGCAACATGGGCAAATGGCTTGAGATACCTATGAGGTCCATCAATTACCATATAGCATATATTCAACCCAAAAAACAGCAACAATTTGTTGTTGACAAAAGGACAGCTGGACATATAAAGGGCCCCATTACCTTCAGTAACTGAGGGCCTCATCAAACCTAAATCCGGCCCTGGTTGTTCCATATACTGCACAGTGGTACCTCAGGTTAAGTACTTAATTCGTTCCGGAGGTCCGTTCTTAACCTGAAACTGTTCTTAATCTGAAGCACCACTTTAGCTAATGGGGCCTCCTGCTGCCGCCGCGCCACCGGAGCACGATTTCTGTTCTCATCCTGAAGCAAAGTTCTTAACCCGAGGCACTATTTCTGGGTTAGCTCTCCTGGGTTTCAGACATAATATTTTCCTGCTCTACCTGTGGACACCAAGGATTGATCCTGGTTTGTGTGCCCACCACTGAACTGCAGCCCTTTCCTCCGTCTTTCCTTGGTTAGCAGTAATATGGGAGAATGACGACACTTCCTGGTCACCTACGGCGCTCCAAGTTCTCTTCCAGGCGACCAGCAAAGGAAGCATCACCAAATGCTTCCTTCCCGATTTTATTGCTAAATGATTAACACAAGAATGCCGGGAATGCAAACAGCGTAGTAAAAATTCCTGGGGACTAGTAACATTGGAGATTTAATTGCAAGGTTGACATGTTCAAAATACCTTTCTTCCTCCTGATACTTATCTATCCACAGTTGCAAGAAAATTATTAAGGGCTATTTTAGCAACTCAGTTTGAAAGAGGGATCGTTCCACGTTCTGGGTGTACGCCTCCCGTTTTCGCCTTGGGTCATGCAGTTTTTTTCGCAGATTTCTTTGCGGTGTTCCCCAGAAACCTGCCAATCCTGTCCGATCAGAGTTGACAGTGAGAAGAAAAGACTTGGGCTGCAGACTGAATCAGACCACCATCCATGCGGTTCATTATTCTCTATTCTTCGCTGATAGCTGCTCCCTGAGGATCCCACGATTTTTCACGCCCCATTACCTGAGATATCTTTCGGGTGTGCAAAATAAAATCCGGGCACATCTTCTCCCACTGAGCTGCAACTCTTTGTGACATGGGCAAGAAATACCACGTTAAATGTCCTTTAAAACTAGACTCCAACCCACCTCTCTCTGTTGCAGGTGCGCTGAACCGTCATTTGGCCCAGTGACCGCATTTGTAAACTGTAAAATGTCCTTCTTTTTTTAAAATAATAATTTTTATTAAGTTTTCCATTTTAACAATCCAATCATATCACATTAATTATTCCAAATTATACCAAGACATGTCATAAAGTCCAAATATTTTGCCAAATTATGAATTTTAGTTGGGGGTTCCCATGCTTTGAGTTCAGTGGGGTCCAATCATCTCATATTTCTGCTGCTTTCAGCGTTCACCAGTCCCATCTTTCAATTTTCTTGTTGTTATCCTTTTTCTTCTTAATAGCTTCTGAGTTGTTTCCACAGGCGAGTTAAAGTAAACAATATTATGCTTCTGTGTGAACTTTGTATGGCTCTCCCTTTTTTTAAAGCAGGTAAGTCTTTTGTTTGCAATAAATCCTCCCACGCTGTTATTTATGCCAAATCCATCCAAAAGTCCTCGGGTGGCAGACGCCATCTTTCTCAGTTCCGATGAAATAGAATCTAGGCGTTTGCTCATTAATTTTCCCAGACAAGTTGCACCATAAATTAGCCTTTCCAGGGAAAAATTGTAAAATTTCCAAAAGCTTACGAAGGGGAAGCCTAAAAAGTGTGCTGCGTATCTAGGCAAAGCCCGAATATGTGCACCATGAAAATCAGGAGCCCCCAACCCGTCCTTTTTTCGGGGGGGGGGGGAGACGCAGAGGTACGCATATCCCTAAACATTTTGTGAATCTTTGTACTTTTGTCCATTTACTGTATTTATTTTTCCCGATTTGAACTATAAAAGGGTGAGTTTGAGTCAAAATGAGAGTACCCTGAAATAAAAAAATTAAGGTCTTATATAAATATATCATAAATGTTCATAAATGCCCCAACCAAGCACGCACATCAATATATAAACCACATGTCTGAAACCCCACAGAAAGTCCTGAAACAATTTTGTCCCTCCCAAATTGACCTCAAACGTTTCTCTGCAAGGTGGAAGGAAAATGGAAAAGCCTCCCCATTGTCTCCTCCTTCACAGATCCTGTCTTAATGGTATGTCTGTGTATGAATAGGGTGAGCCTGTGACCTGGCTCAGGAACTAAATATTTGTCATTACAAAAGACTGGCCAGGTAATCCAATCAAGTGCCCATTAACAAGTAACCTGCCAGACAGGAGATAAACAATGCACTCAGATTTCTGTTGTAGACCGCCCTTTCTGTGATGTAGGTATGATGTATCTGAGGGGTGGTCTTGAGCTATACCCCTTCTGTGATGTATGTATGATGTTTCTGGGAGTGGTCTTGGACTCCAGGGCGGGCAATTTTAAATGTCTATATAAGGGCTTGTTTAACAAAGGTCCGTATAGTTAAAGCTATGGTTTTCCCAGTAGTGATGTATGGAAGTGAGAGCTGGACCATAAAGAAGGCTGATCACCAAAGAACTGATGCTTTTGAATTCTGGTGCTGGAGGAGACTCTTGAGAGTCCCGTGGACTGCAAGAAGATCCAACCTCTCCATTCTGAAGGAAATCAGCCCTGAGTGCTCACTGGAAGGACAGATCCTGAAGTTGAGGCTCCAAGACTTTGGCCACCTCATGAGAAGAGAAGACTCCTTGGAAAAGACCCTGATGCTGGGAAAGATGGAGGGCACAAGGAGAAGGGGACGACAGAGGACGAGATGGTGGGACAGTGTTCTTGAAGCTATCAGCTTGAGTTTGACCAAACTGCGGGAGGCAGTGGAAGACAGGAGTGCCTGGCGTGCTCTGGTCCATGGGGTCACGAAGAGTCGGACACAACTAAACGACTAAACAACAACAAATAAGGGCTTGCACACCAATGTTCTGGGTTCCTCTCCTCCCTGCGTGTGGGGAGTGGGGACCCTGTTGCAACAGTTCAATAAAGATCAGGCTTACTAGCGGCTTTGCTTCTCAATATTCTCTGGTTGGCCTCTGTTATTTTCTCCGACTGATGGAGAACCTGCAAAGGACTCTGTAAGGGCTCTTGTGTTCCCCCATAAGGGAATAAGGGCAGATTTTTCTTTATTACACCCCTAAACATGTTTATTTAGGGAAAAAGCACTGCTCCCAAACCTTCTGCCCTCCCATCTGCAACCTGAACCCCCAAATCCAAACCCAGACTGACTCCCTGCCCCCTCTCTCCTCGCCCCCCCCCATCCCAACCTGCTCTCCCTGACGCTATTCCGGTCCAGCCGGCTGATTAATTCCCCAGTCGGCGTGGCCTGGGTGGGGCACCCTTGGGAGAATTTCAGATTGAAGGAGATCCACGAGGCTCTTCTTCTCACTTCCTTTTCCTCTGCATTCTTCCCCTGCCCTCTCCCTGATCCAGAAGTCAAAACCAGCTCCTCCTTATGCGCACTGGGAGAGCTTGCGGGAACCTGTTCTGGAGTGAACCTGTTCTGGGAATGTTTTGCTTCCTTCTTCCACTTGAGTCAGGGGGTGATCAGCAGGGATCTCTCCGGATCCCTGGCCGCACCAAGCAGATCCTCCTCCCTCCATTTCCTCTTCCCTTCCAGATTTCAAGACCTGGGTCCATTTGGTGCCTGCCTCGCTTTTCAGATCTCCGGAAAGGGCTGAACTGCAGGCCGCAATTAGGCCCGCCATACTTTTTAAAGTGCATTTGATGTGCAATTTAAAGCACATGACTTCATCCAAGGGATCCTGGGACCTGTAGTTTTCCCCTCACAGAGCTACCATTTCCAGCACCATTAGCAAACTACAGTTCCCAAGATTCTTTGGGGGAAGTCATGTGAATTAAATGTGTGTTATATAATAATGATAATAATTCATTATTTATACCCCACCCATCTGGCTGGGCTTCCCCAGCCATTCCGGGCGGCTTCCAAAAAAATATTAAAATACTGTAATACATATACTGTTGGATATACTTTGCCTTATTATTATTATTATTATTATTATTATTATTATTATTATCAAACCCTTTTCTCCTCCAAGGCCCTCAAATTGGGGTACAGTCATACCTCAGGTTACAGATGCTTCAGGTTGAGTTTTTTCAGGTTACGGACTGCCGAAACTTGGAAGTACCAGAACAGGTTACTTCCAGGTTTCGCCGGTCACGTATGCACAGAAGCCCTAAAACGCGCTTTGCACATGTGCAGATGTGCCGAATTGTAACCTGTGTGTCTGCGCAGGCGCGCAGCTGCAGGTTGCGAACGCTGCAGGTTGCGAACTTGCATCCCGCACAGATCACATTCGTAGCCCGAGCGTCCGCTGTACATAGTTCTTCCCCTCATTTAATCCTCACAACATCCTTGTGAGGTAGGTTAGGCTGAGAGACAGGGACTGGCTCCCAAATCACCCAGTGAGCTCCATGACCAAATAGGAGATTTGAAGCCTCGCCGCTCCCAGCTCCTGGTCTGACACTCTAACCACTGGGCCACACTGCCTAAAAATTTCGCTTGCTTCTTTCATTCGTGAATCGCTTCCGATGCGGCACCCCACACCGATTCGCAACAGGATAAAAGCATGCCTTAAGCGGTTACCTGTATAAAAAACAGAGTCACTGCCTTTATGAAAACATTTTAAAAAGCAATTATCTGTATCTTCACCAACTGGGTGCTTTTCTGCCGGGTGGCGGCTGATAGGAGTTGTAGTTCAAACTGGCTGCAGGGCGCCGGGAAGGCGGAAACAACAACATCCATTCGAATCCAATACAGATACCAGCTGTGGATAAAGATCTCCCTTTGGGAGGCTTATGGAAAGAGGAGTGCCTTTAGAAGGTGCCGAAAACAAAACAGAGATGGCGCCCGTCTGGTGTGTAAAGGGAGGTAGCTCCAGTACTCTGCAGAAGTGTCTCTGTGTGTGGTTTGGGAGCTGCACGGCCAGGGAAAAAACAATGCTGTCCAGGGTTGTAAAGACTGCGGAGAGAATAATTGGGAGCACTCTTCCCACCTGGGATCAAATCTATGCTTCCAAGTGTCATAAGAAAGCTGCAGAGATAGCGCAGGATAGTGCGCACCCCGGAAATGATCTCTTTCAGCTTCTGCCTTCTGGAAGAAGGGACAGGGTTATAAAGACTAGGACTAGCCGCCTGAGAAACAGTTTCTACCCAAATGCGATTTTGGTTTTAAACACAGTGTAAGGAGTCCCTAGACAGCATCTTAAAAAGCAGAGACATCACCTTGCCAACAAAGGTCCGTATAGAAAAAGCTATGGTTTTCCCAGTAGTGATGTATGGAAGTGAGAGCTGGACCATAAAGAAGGCTGATCGCCGAAGAATGGATGCTTTTGAATTATGCTTTTGAATTTTGAATTATGCTTTTGAATTTTGAATTATGCTTTTGCTTTTGAATTCTGGTGCTGGAGGAGACTCTTGAGAGTCCCGTGGACTGCAAGAAGATCAAACCTCTCCATTCTGAAGGAAATCAGCCCTGAGTGCTCACTGGAAGGACAGATCCTGAAGCTGAGGCTCCAAGACTTTGGCCACCTCATGAGAAGAGAAGACTCCCTGGAAAAGACCCTGATGTTGGGAAAGATGGAGGGCCCAAGGAGAAGGGGACGATGGAGGATGAGATGGTTGGACAGTGTTCTCGAAGCTACCAATGTGAGTTTGACCAAACTGCGGGAGGCAGTGGAAGACAGGAGTGCCTGGCGTGCTCTGGTCCAGGGGGCCACGAAGAGTCAGACACGACTAAACAACTAAACAACAACTGACGGCGGCTGATTCAGGACACTTTCTCATCCATGTGATCATCTCGCCCCTCATTTATACCCAAGTGATCTTGTTCTGCGAGAGAGGTCCTCCTGGAGATAATGTCCGATAAGATAGTCTTCTGTACTGCTCCAGTCAGGTCTCTATGGGAGTATATTGTATTTTTTAAATGGGGTATCGGAGTTTTTAGGGGGCTAACCAGGTTGGGATAGCTGGGATAGCAGGCTTGTTGGCTTTTGAAGGTCTTATGTAGATTTGTTTTGTTTTTTCAATTTCATTGTTCTGTATGGGACAATGACAATAAAGATTATCGTATCGCAAGGGAAACTTAAGAACACGAGAAAAGATCTGCTGGATCCGGCCAGTGGCCCCTCTAGTCCAGCATCCTGTTCTCACAGTGGCCAGCCTGTGGGAAAGCCAGCAAGCAGGATTCGAACACAGGAGCCACTCTCCCCTCCTGTGGGTACCCCGAAGCATTGCTACCTCCAAATGTGGCGGCAAAGGATCAATAGCCCTCTCCTCTGTGAGTTTGCTTCTTTTAAAGCCATCCAAGTTTGTGCTTCCATGTGGGAGGGAGTTCCGCAGGCCCACTCTGCACTGTCTGAAGATGGACTTTCTTTTATCTCCCGGCATTCAGCTTCCTTGGACGTCCCCAGATTCTCGTGTTATGAAAGAGGGGGAAGAAACTTTTCTCTGTCCGCCTTTCTCTATTTATTTTTTTATAATAATTTTTATTAATTTTCAATTCAAATATACAATTATATCCAATTTTAACAAACTAATCCTTTTTTGACTTCCTTCGGCTGCTCTGACAATCATCCATATCAGTCTCTCTATTTCGCATTCCTTATTTTTGTATTGCCATTGTCTTCCCTCCCCCTTCTATTTCCTCTAAGCAATACATCTTATAACTCACAGTGCTTCTTGAAACCCCACTAGTGTTGTTTGCACATCACATATACTTTTCAGATAATCCACAAATTTTCCCCAATCATCAATAAATTTTTGGTCACGGAGATATCTAATTTTCCTAATTTTCTGTCCGCCTTTCTCTAAGCCAGGCATCATTTTATAATCCTCAGATATCTCAAGGGCTGTCACACAGAGGATGGAGCAAACTCGTCTTCTCCTGCTCCGGAGGGTAGGACTCGAACCCATGGCTTCAAGCTGTGAGGAAGGAGAGTTCAACGAAACATCAGGAAGGCTTTTCTGAAGGCAAGAGCCGTTCGCCAGAGGAACTTACTCCTCGTGAGGTGGACCATAAAGAAGGCTGATCGTCGAAGAATTGATGCTTTTGAATTCTGGTGCTGGAGGAGACTCTTGAGAGTCCCATGGACTGCAGTCCTGAGTGCTCCTTATGGTCCAGCTCTCACTTCCATACATCACTACTGGAAAAACCATAGCTTTAACTATACGGACCTTTGTCGGCAAGGTGATGTCTCTGCTTTTTAAAATGCTGTCTAGGTTTGTCATCGCCTTTCTCCCAAGGAGCAGGCGTCTTTTAATTCTGTGACTGCTGTCACCATCTGCAGTGATCATGGAGCCCAAGAAAGTAAAATCTCTCACTGCCTCCATTTCTTCCCCTTCTATTTGCCAGGAGGTGATGGGACCAGGGGCCATGATCTTCGTTTTTTTGATGTTGAGCTTCAGACCATATTTTGCGCTCTCCTCTTTCACCCTCAGTAAAAGGTTCTTTAATTCCTCCTCACTTTCTGCCCTTATTCTGATTGCCCCTGCTATGAACCTAGCAACCTTTGCTGTTATCTGCTCATTTTGATCTGATAGAAGAAAGGACATTGTGGCAGTGGTTGAGTGCCCTGGGACGGTTAGTACGAGTGGGGCGATGATCTCATTCCTCGGGTCTTTGTAGAGAGTACAAGACAGGAGGACGTGTGCCGCTGTTTCGGTGCTACCATCTCCACAGGGGCAAAGACGTTTCTCAGGCGGGATCTTTTGGAATCGACCCTCAAGTACCGCAGATGGCAAAACATCCAATCTTGCAAGTGTAAAAGCACGTCTGTATTTTGGGATAGTAAGTTTGTGCAGATACGGGGCCAGAGAATCAAAATGGAGAGGTGGAAACTGAACATACCAAGGGCAGAATTTCCTTATAGTGGCCAGGTTGTTCTGATGCTCAATATCTTTTAGACGTTGACCAGTTAGACTGTTTGCTTTAGTAGGGCCCATCGTGAGTAGGTGTTGTGGGGATAGGACACAAGAGTGAAGTTGTTGATAGACAGTTTTAGCACTGTGGGTTAAACCACAGAGCCTAGGACTTGCCGATCAGAAGGTCGGCGGTTCAAATCCCCGCGACGGGGTGAGCTCCCGTTGCTCGGTCCCAGCTCCTGCCAACCTAGCAGTTCGAAAGCACGTCAAAGTGCAAGTAGATAAAAAGGTACCCCTCCGGCGTGAAGGTCAACGGAGTTTCCGTGTGCTGCTCTGGTTCGCCAGAAGCGGCTTAGTCCTGCTGGCCACATGACCCAGAAGCTGTACACCGGCTCCCTCGGCCAATAAAGCGAGATGAGTGCCGCAACCCCAGAGTCAGCCACGACTGGACCTAATGGTCCCTTACCTTTACCTTTAAGCCAGGCACTTTTATAGGAGTCTTGAAGTACTGGGGAGAGTAAACCAGGGGGATTTGAGTTTAGGCGGAGCCAGAAGTTAAGAGTTCTTTGCCAAGTCCGTACTTCTACTGAAGGGAGACTTGCCTCCAGTCTCAATGATGCGTTTGGGACACATGGCGGTACAGAAAAAATCTGCCTTCGAAACTTTGATTGAACAGCTTCCAAAGTGCTAAGGTGGTTACCAGTCCAATGGATGAGAAAGTGTGTCACAGTGTAGCGGGCAGAGAGTCGGACTAGCATCTCGGAGAGCTGGGTTCGAATCCCCATTCACCCATGAAGCTCGCCAGGTCAGACACACTCTTCATGTAACCTACCTCACAGGGTTGCTGTCGCAAGGAGAAAATGAGAAGCGGGAGAGGCCTGTGCTTTTGCGCTCCGTCGGATCTAAGCGCAATTATAAGATTATGTAAGTGATAGGTAATATTTCTGCGTTTGTAGAAATGGCATGAGATTGACACATGTGGAATAAGCTGGACCTGTTGCCTTTCTGCCTGCTGGGCATCTGTTCCAGACACAGGAGCCTTCCTGGGAAGAAATTCATCATGGCATGTGATTGCAGCAATATTTTGGCAGGGAGAACGAGGGTGATTTAATCCATTCCAAAGCCAATCTCAGCTGTCAACGATGATGAAGTACAGAAGCCTCCTTGGGATCTGAAGTCTTTTTAATCCATTAGGGATTTCAGTGCAAATGTTCGCCTTCTGGAATGCCGCAAAGACAAAGTGCCTCTGAGCAGCTGCAGAGTGCCTTTTCAAAGAATCACAGAATTGTAATAATAAAAATAATATTATTTATTTATTTATACCCTGCCCAACAGCTCCCAGCAGAATATAATAATAAAAAAGCGATAAAACA
Organism: Podarcis muralis; assembly: GCF_964188315.1. Classification (NCBI taxonomy): domain Eukaryota; kingdom Metazoa; phylum Chordata; class Lepidosauria; order Squamata; family Lacertidae; genus Podarcis; species Podarcis muralis. The sequence goes on from NC_135667.1 coordinate 6,066,940, forward strand.
TCAAACATTAAAAATTTCCCTAAAGAGGGCTGCCTTCAGATGTCTTCTAAAAGTCAGATAGCTGTTTATTTCCTTGACATTTGATGGGAGGGTGTTCCACAGGGCAGGTGCCACCACCGAGAAGGCCCTCTGCCTGGTTCCCTGTAACCTCAGTTCTCGCAGGGAGGGAACCGCCAGAAGGCCCTCGGAGCTGCACCTCAGTGTCCGGGCTGGACGATGGGGGTGGAGACGCTCCTTCAGGTATACTGGGCCAAGGCCGTTTAGGGCTTTCAAGGTCAGCACCAACACTTTGAATTGTGCTCAGAAGCATTCTGGGAGCCAATGAAGGTCTTTCAAGACCGGTGTTATATGGTCTTGGTGGCCACTCCCAGTCACCCGTCTAGCTGCTGCATTCAGGATTAGTTGCAGTTTCCGGGTCACCTTCAAAGGTAGCCCCAAGTAGAGCGCATGGCAGTAGTCCAAGTAGGAGATAACCAGAGCATGCACCACTCTGGCAAGACAGTGCGCGGCCAGGGAGGGTCTCATCCTGCGTACCAGATGGAGCTGGGAGACAGCTGCCCTGGACAGAGAACTGAACTGCGCCTCCATGGACAGCGGTGAGTCCAGAATGACTCCCAGGCTGCGCACCTGGTCCTTCGGGGGCACAGTTACCCCATTCAGTACCCCAAGGTCATTTAGTCCACCCCCTTGCAACGCAGGGACCGTGTCTCAAAACGCTTGACGTGTACATCACCACGCTTTTTTGCCACACTTACAAGGACCCGCAGCTAAAGACACACACCCAGCAGATTGCATCGAGGCGTGGATTGCGTGTTCATTTCCCTATGGGATGATGCTTCCAAAGCCGAGGCTGAATCTGCCAAACTGTTTTCGTTGCTCGGAAACAACCCTGTTACTTTTTGAGCGAAGAGTGCCTCTGAGCAAGCGCAGAGAGTGATTTCCTCTCCACAGTGCAGCAAGGAATCATTCCCTGTAGCCACATCCATACATGTAGTGTATGGCTAGGTCTTGGGAACTCTAGTTTGTTAAAGGTGCCGTGAGCGGTAAGCTACGGTTCCTGGGATTATTTGGCAGAAGCTGAGTACAGTGGTACCTCAGGTTACAGACGCTTCAGGTTACAGACTCCGCTAACCCAGAAATAGTGCTTCAGGTTAAGAACTTTGCTTCAGGATGAGAAGAGAAATTGCGCTCCTGCGGTGCGGCAGCAGCAGGAGGCCCTATTAGCTAAAGTGGTGCTTCAGGTTAAGAACAGTTTCAGGTTAAGAACGGACCTCCGGAACGAATTAAGTACTTAACCCGAGGTACCACTGTATGTTCTTCAAATGTGCCTGAGGCTCACAAGGTTCCAGAAAAGGAGTCAATTCCAGGATTAAGCCCCAGCACATCTTCATTTCAAAAAATTTAAGCCCTGGTTAAATGTGCAAGAGTTGGAGAATATTCTGGAAGGGCTGAGGAAGTCCAGAGAGAAATAGTTTAGTTTTGCTGTTTCCAAGAGCAGAGACATCCCAGGCAGAAGGTCAGCTGGGCCAATGTCTCTCTCTCTCTTTCCTCACACACCACCCACTTTTTGGGTTCTGTGACAGGTAGAAATTCAACAGGGGCTGTTTTCACCCTTGCGATATCTCCACCTGTGATAGGTAGAAATTCAACAGGGGCTGTTTTCACCCTTGCAATAACTCCACCTGTGATAGGTAGAAATTCAACAGGGGCTGTTTTCACCCTTGCAATATCTCCACCTGTGATAGGTAGAAATTCAACAGGGGCTGTTTTCACCCTTGCAATAACTCCACCTGTGATAGGTAGAAATTCAACAGGGGCTGTTTTCACCCTTGCAATATCTCCACCTGTGATAGGTAGAAATTCAACAGGGGCTGTTTTCACCCTTGCAATAACTCCACCTGTGATAGGTAGAAATTCAGCAGGGGCTGTTTTCATCCTTGCAATATCTCCACCTGTGATAGGTAGAAATTCAACAGGGGCTGTTTTCACCCTTGCAATATCTCCACCTGTGATAGGTAGAAATTCAGCAGGGGCTGTTTTCACCCTTGCAATATCTCCACCTGTGATAGGTAGAAATTCAGCAGGGGTTGTTTTCACCCTTGCAATATCTCCACCTGTGATAGGTAGAAATTCAACAGGGGCTGTTTTCACCCTTGCAATATCTCCACCTGTGATAGGTAGAAATTCAGCAGGGGCTGTTTTCACCCTTGCAATATCTCCACCTGCGATAGGTAGAAATTCAACAGGGGCTGTTTTCACCCTTGCAATATCTCCACCTGTGATAGGTAGAAATTCAACAGGGGCTGTTTTCACCCTTGCAATATCTCCACCTGTGATAGGTAGAAATTCAACAGGGGCTGTTTTCACCCTTGCAATATCTCCACCTGTGATAGGTAGAAATTCAACAGGAGCTGTTTTCACCCTTGCAATATCTCCACCTGTGATAGGTAGAAATTCAGCAGGGGCTGTTTTCACCCTTGCGATATCTCCACCTGTGATAGGTAGAAATTCAACAGGGGCTGTTTTCACCCTTGCAATATCTCCGCCTGTGATAGGTAGAAATTCAACAGGGGCTGTTTTCACCTTCGCAGTATCTCCAACTCAGGGCTGTGAGGAACCTTTTGACAGAATGGAACTCCAACTCCCATCAGCCCCATACATATCCCCCCCCCCCCCAGTTTTTGCAAATCCTTTATTATTTGATTCACATAATATACATTATTTCCAACAAACAACTCCAAAATAAACAGAGAACTCCAGAATAAAATCATATGTAACAGAACCACAAGTCTCATGTTTTCGTTTCCACTGATCTCCTCTCTGATACCTTTACTTGATATTATCTTGCTGCTTTCTGCTTCCCTTATAGAATCTTTATAAAAATTTAAATCTCTTAAATCCTACACCAATCTTTAACAATTTCAGTTAATCCCTTCACCTCCTCCCTCACAGCCCAGTACTTTACCCATGTGCAATCTTCTTTACCTACTACAGTGATATCTCGGGTTACAGACGCTTCAGGTTACAGACTCCGCTAACCCAGAAATAGTACTTCAGGTTAAGAACTTTGCTTCAGGATGAGAACAGAAATTGTGCTCCGGCGGCACGGCGGCAGCAGGAGGCCCCATTAGCTAAAGTGGTGCTTCAGGTTAAGAACAGTTTCAGGTTAAGAACGGACCTCCGGAACGAATTAAGTACTTAACCCGAGGTACCACTGTATTATTTTTGTTATTGTTGTGTTATTCGCTTTATTTGTTATTCCATCCTTAATATATTATTATCCTATCTCCTTGCGCATTTTAAACTTTTACACATACATTTTTTGTCTGTGTGTTCTTGTTTTTATTATGTATTTTGCGTTTTCGTCTTGAATTTTTATGTTGTGGAGATGAAGGGTGGTGTGAAAACAAAATAAAATAAAAACTTTCTGCCCGGAAAAAAGCTCCGGCAGACTCCTCCATCTCCCCACAAACACCCTCCAACCCGCACAGGCCTTTGGAAAAGCTGTGCTTGTTTCACTAACCGCATAAATAGATGTCTCAGACACTTGCTGTCTCCGCCTAACCTACCTCAAAGGGTTGTTGTGAGGGAGAATTGTCATCATTATAGAAGAGGGGGACCAAGCAAACCACCCTGAAGCACCTGAGATGAAGGAGGAGATGCAAAAACAATGGATAAATAAGAATATTTAAAAGGCATCTGTGTGTGTGTGTGTGTGTGTGTGTGTGTGTGTGTGTGTGTATACGCACTGCACCAGTTGAATACCTGCCTGCTGAACCACTCTTAAAGGAGCCAGGGCCCAGCTGATCCTTCAACAAAAGGCTTGCTGCCCCACCTTTCTGTATCCCTCCTGCCCTGCGCTGCACCCTACCTCAACCTGCCCCAACACGCACCTCAGCTCCAACAGAAGCTGCCAACACCCCTAGGAACAATCTTTCTCCCAAATCGAGCTCCGCCTGGCCCGGACTCCTGGGTCCTAGCTTCAGCTGCAGAGCCGAGCGGGTTCCCATGGGCCAAAGAGGAACGTTCGGCCCCATACACACATGCCATATTCTCAAGAAAACAGCCACAACCACGCACTCAAAACAAATGAAATACAGTGGTACCTCGGGTTAAGTACTTAATTCGTCCCGGAGGTCCGTTCTTAACCTGAAGCTGTTCTTAACCTGAAGCACCACTTTAGCTAATGGGGCCTCCTGCTGCCGCTGCGCCGCCGGAGCCCGATTTCTGTTCTTATCCTGAAGCAAAGTTCTTAACCTGAAGTACTATTTCTGGGTTAGCGGCGTCTGTAACCTGAAGCGTATGCAACCTGAAGCGAATGTAACCCGAGGTACCACTGTACCGTGAAAATCCCTGAAATGAGAAGTAATCGACTAGAAATATGAATATGTTGGGGTTAAAACTCCCAACAATTCTGAAATATAATCCTAACTTCAGAATTTTTGGGAGTTTTAACCCCCCTTTTTTGAATTTTGGTCATTTAAGGTTTAGGATTTTTCTATTTCCTTCTGAGGAAACTGATTAGTTCAGAGAAACGAGGTTTGTAGCCGGCATCCCGTTAAGGCTTTGTACAATTCTAGGTTATTCTAATTTTTTCCTTAAACTTTTTGATTTTTATTATTTAGTTTATTTCTATAATATAATATTTCTAGTCGATGACTTCTCGTTTCAGGGATTTTCACGGTATTTCATTTGTTTTGTGTAATTTCTCGGTTCCGTGACTGTCCTTTTTTTACTACAACCACGCACTCAGCAAGCACCCTGGCGACTCTATCAATCAATCAATCAATCAATCAAATCTTTATTATGGTCATAGACCAGCATAAGAAGGGATTGGGGTGCAATCATTTAGAATCTTACAGATTCTGGAAAGCTAAAAAATATAAAAACAGAAGGTATATCTGAAAGACTGTAAGAATCTAAAAGAAACGGACAGAATCTAAAAGAAGGGTTAAGAACATTAGAGGGATACGGAAGAGCGTAAAAGGTTAGTATATAAAAGACTACAACTATCAGTTTAGAGAGCACTCTGATGGAGTGTTCATTCAATCTAGTTTGTGGCCCAGGTCATCATCTGACAGATTTTGAATGCTGGTGTGCAGAATCTGGCAACGTCGTATGTTGTAGCAGGATTGGTATCTGACAGCAGCAGGGAGGTATAAGATTGTTTTGTGTGCCCTGGGTCCTTATGGAATAGTGGGGAGATGAGGCTAATACACATTTTTCTATATCAGAATGAATGAATTTTATTATTACAGTCACAGACCAGTTCCGGCTCACTTACAATATCAGGGAAATAAAAAAATAAAAAACAGGAATACATTGAATTGCAATTGGGTATAACAGAGACAGGGACACGGGTGGCGCTGTGGGTTAAACCACAGAGCCTAGGACATGCCAATCAGAAGGTTGCGGTTCGAATCCCCACGACAGGGTGAGTTCCCGTTGCTCAGTCCCTGCTCCTGCCAACCTAGCAGTTCGAAAGCATGAAGTGCAAGTAGATAAATAGGTACCGCTCCGGCGGGAAGGTCAACGGCGTTTCCGTGTGCTGCTCTGGTTCGCCAGAAGCGGCTTAGTCATGCTGGCCACATGACCCGGAAGCTGTACGCCGGCTCCCTCAGCCAATAAAGCGAGATGAGCGCCGCAACCCCAGAGTCAGTCACGACTGGACCTAATGGCCAGGGGTCCCTTTACCTTTCCCTTATAACAGAGACAATACAGACACAGCGGCAGTTAAAAAAATATATTAAATCTTGATCACTAAAATATAACCTAAAATTATCATTTAAAACCTTAATCATTTTGGTAGTACAGCTTGTTCCCTTGGTTTTATGGCAGTCGCACGGAATTTGGCCACCCTTAGCGTGATCTCTAGATCCTTGTCCTCTACCCGGAGTTTTAGACATTGAAGTTCGGACCCATTTGGAGATTTTTGTATAACAGGAGTGATAAATACCGAGCGTATATCCCTGTAGAAACAGCAGCGTAACAAGACATGAGAGACAGTTTCTCTATATCGTATAGACACTGGAAAAGCACATGCTATTGTTTCTGTTTGAACCTGGTGGCTGTAGTTTGTTAAGGGTGCTGGGAATTGTAGCGTTGCAGAGCGTAAACTACAGTTCCCGTGGTTATTGGTGGAAAATGCGCTTTAAATGTACACAGCCTGGGAATGAGTTTAGTCCAGCGGGAGAAAAAGTTTTGCTCAGGACTCTTAGGTTCCATTCCCAGGCTGACGCTCCCCCAAATGATTTATTGGCATCCCTTTCCGCGTGGGATTCTAGGAACTCGCAACAAGTCTTACTGGGACAGTGACTCAGCCTCGCAAGAGTCGTCCTTGGGAAGGAGGAGGATTTATGAGGAGGGAGCAACTTTCGGGAGAAGCGAGGGTGACTTCATTCCGATGAGGCTCACAGTTCTGCGCGGGTCATGGCACCCCAGATTGGGCAACTGGCTGCGGCTCAGGAACGCAGCAGCCGCTCTGAGTGCAGAAGGAAGGCCCCAGGGTTCAATCCTGACTGGAGAACTGATGCCAGTCAGTGCAGACATTCCCTTCTGGGTGGGCCAGAAGCCGATGACAAACCTAGACAGCATCTTAAAAAGCAGAGACATCACCTTGCGGAAAAAGGTCCGTATAGTGAAAGCTCTGGTTTTCCCAGTTGTGATGTATGGAAGTGAGAGCTGGACCATAAAGAAGGCTGATGGCCAAAGAATGGGTGCTTTTGAATTCTGGTGCTGGAGGAGACTCTTGAGAGTCCCATGGACTGCAAGAAGATCAAACCTCTCCATTCTGAAGGAAATCAGCCCTGAGTGCTCACTGGAAGGACAGATCCTGAAGCTGAGGCTCCAAGACTTTGGCCACCTCATGAGAAGAGAAGACCCTGATGTTGGGAAAGATGGAGGGCACAAGGAGAAGGGAACGATGGAGGACGAGATGGTGGGACAGTGTTCTCGAAGCTACCAGCGTGAGTTTGACCAAACTGTGGGAGGCAGTGGAAGACAGGAGTGCCTGGCGTGCTCTGGTCCAGGGGGTCATGAAGAGGCGGACACGACTAAACAACTAAACAACAACAAGGCCCTGTTTGCACTACTACGCCTTTAAGGACTCTTCTTTCCCCTCAAAGTATTCTGGGTGCTGTAGTTCGTTAGAAGTCGCTGGGAGTTGTAACTCTCTGAGCAGGTGAACTACAGTGCCCAGAATTCTCTGAGGGGAGCAATGTACTCCGGATGCGTTTTAAAGGCACAGTGTTGTATTCACAGCCTGGTTTTCTGCACACACAAACACTTTTCTCTTATCCGCCCTCCAGGGAAGCAATAGGCTTTACGAGAATACGAAGGAACCTCCCAGCCAGATAAGCATCTTTCCACATTGTTGTTATTTACTTATTACCGACACTTCACCCAGGTCGCAACATTAACATACATTAAAAGCAGTTTAAAACGAGTTGCCTCCATAAAAACAAAGTAATGTTTATTGGATTTTATTGCGCTCGCCAGAGGCCAGGGCAACATATAAAGAAATCAATAGGAGGTTGAAAAAACCACAGCGGTCGCTACATATGCAGTGAAACTACGGTCAAATCCACCAAATATTTCTTATTACACAGAATAAAAATCAATTCTCAAATAAAATGTGCAAATTAGATCTCAGAGTCCCTTTTGTAAATGACCCATCCAGTTCTTTCTTCCTAGGTAAAGGTAAAGGGACCCCTGACCATTAGGTCCAGTCGTGGCCAACTCTGGGGTTGCAGCGCTCATCTTGCTTTATTGGCCGAGGGAGCCGGCGTACAGCTTCTGGGTCATGTGGCCAGCAGGACTAAGCCACTTCTGGCGAACCAGAGCAGTGCACGGAAACGCCGTTTACCTTCCCACCAGAGTGGTACCTATTTATCTACTTGCACTTTGACATGCTTACGAACTACTAGGCTGGCAGGAGCAGGGACCGAGCAACGGGAGCTCACCCCGTTGTGGAGATTCGAACCGCCGACCTTCTGATTGGCTCTGTGGTTTAACCCACAGCGCCACCCGCGTCCTAGGTAATGGCAAATGTCCTCTACGTGTGGTTGCCCACACAGACAGAATAAAAGGCAGGTATGAGGGAGATCTGGCTGGTTGATACAAAATAAGGTGAGTTAAAAAAACACCAGCAACATAGAATTGCAGAGTTGGAAGGGATCCTGGGGTCATCTAGTCCAACCCCCTGCAATGCAGGAATCTCAACTAAAGCATCCACAGCAGATGGCAGGGGCGCCAACTCCAGGTGGGCCGGGGGGTGGGCACCCACAATTTTTTTGTTGTGGGTGCCCAGCCTCCCCCCCTCTGCTGCCAGCTGGCTGCCGCCGCCTTGATAATTTTTGTTGCCCTTTTCTGAACGTTTTCCAGCTCAACGATATCCGCTTTCAGTTGAGGCGACCAGAACCCTACACGGTATTCCTGATGTTCTTATACTGTAGATTTGTATTTGCAGTTTTATTCAGCGGGTCTCCTCTCCGCCTCCCTAGGCTCAGCTTTTCTCACGTGCATGTGCAAAGTGTCGCCCGCTCTGGTGCCACTGCAGGAAATCTGGTTGCAATAGATGATTAGAAACCCAGAGGATTAGAGGGTCCCAAATTCAATCGCCGGCCTGACAGTTGACTTTCTATTTCTAATAATAAATGATTTTATTATGGTACTCTTATTATTTAGACACATCTTTGTACACAAGAGAGACTTCAGTGCCAGAACTCGCCTCTGAAGTCAAATCCACACCCACACACTGGAAATCCTGCGAACTGCAGTCCACCCCTCGCAGAGCTACAATTCCCAGCACCCTTAACAAACTACACTTCCCAAAATTATTTTTTGGGAAGGGTGGAGATGCGTTGTAGATCCATGATAGACTTGGGGGTTTTTTAAATGTTGTTTTAATTCTATTTGCGTTTGTGGCTTTTTTAAAAAAGCAACAACATGTTTTTAACTCGTTGAGTTTTTCTCTGCACGGTTTTAACTTCCTGGAGCAGCCTTTCTCAACCTGTGGGTCCCCAGATGTTGTTGAACTACAACTCCCATCACCCCCAGCTAGCAAGGCCGGAGCTCAGGGATGATGGGAGTTGTAGTCCAACAACATCTGGGGACCCACAGGTTGAGAACCGCTGGTGGAGGAAAGGCAGGATGCAAAATATGGATGAGGGCCGTGCGCGCATTTCTGGGGAAGCCTTGTACCCGCCACAAACACACCCCTTTCTCCTTGCAGACCCAGAGCAGGGGCAGCCAGTTCATCCCCTCCTGCTTGCCTCCCCCTTGACTCACCCTGGTGGGCACCGTGCCAGCTCCCCACATGCCCAGAGCAGAGGACGCTTCCCTCTTCCCCCGTGGTGCAAGAGGTGCCTTTCCCTCCCCGGATATTTCTCATAGTTGTGACACCCAACCCAGGCGGCTCCACCCCGCGCTCCTGACAGAAGACAGGCGCTGGCAGAGCCCTCTCCACTTCAGAGAGCTCCGGGGAGAGGCAGAGGCCAGACGGGAGCGGGTCGACCTCGGCTGCTGAGCGCCAGGTGGGTGCCAGTCCGGGTGCGCCCTCGGTGCCAAGGGGAGAGCGCGCCCTGGCCATGCGCAAAGGGGCGCCCAGGGGACCGCGGGTGGGCGCAAAGGATGGCTTCGCCGAGAGTTTGGAAGGAGGGCGCGCCAGGGGGCACGGGAAGGGTGTGGGTGCCAGGGGGCACGGATGGAGCCCCAGGGGTGATGGACCCTCTGGAGGGGCGTCCAGGGATCAGTGGAGGGAAGAGGGACTTTGTTGCGCATGCTGTGGGGGGGGGGGGGGTTGGGGGGGTGGCGAGAGTGCCGGTGTGGGTGTTGGTGCCAGGAGTGGTTGGGCTGTGGGGGTGCTTGGTCCGCGTCGCGGGGAGTTCCGCAGGTCAGTAGGGCGAAAGAGAGACCTAAAGTGTGCCTGCGCGTTTTAAAAACTCCGGAGAAGTTGGGATAGGTCTCTAGATCTTAAGCATTCATTTGAAAGATGTGGGGTTTTTTTTAAGGGGGGAGAGATGGCCTGGAAGATCAGTGATGGGGTGAACGGGGGGGGTCTAGTCGGGACAGGAGAGGACAGGGCAGTCACAGGTGCGAACGGAGAAATCTGCGGGTGGAGAAGGTTTTGGGGGGAGCTGAAGAAGAGTTGGAGAAAATGCCTGGAAAGAGACGGGCGTTTTTGGTAAGGCAGGTGGGGCGCGCGCATGGAAGACGGTTCAAGAGGGTCTCATGTCGGGGTGGGGGGCAGAATTAATGTCCGGGAGGTGTGGGTGCTGGAGAGTCGAGCAGTGAAAACATTTTGAGGGTTTGGAAGAGGTGACTTTCCCAGTGATGCAATGCTGGGGAGTTTTTTTGGGGGGTGGGGAGGAACTGGGATGGGGTCCAAATGTGTTAGATGACCAGCTCAGATCAGGACTTTTGGGACAGAGGTCTCTGGTCCCACTCAGCAGAATGGGCAGTGGGTCGCACCCCAAACAAGCGCAATACTGTAATTTGCATTCCTCTCTAATGAGGGACACCCCATAAGCCCATTAAGTTTAGAATCCAATCTTATCCAACCGCCCCACTGAGAGGAATTCCCCCCCTCCTTGTTATCCAGTAAGTTGGTTTTGAAAACAGGTGGGCGCCCATTTCAATAGGGAAGGGGGCTTTGAGCCAGAGTTGGGATTTGGGGAGGGGTCTCGAGGGCAGATCAAGGGCTCAGCTTTTTCTAAGATGCTGCCGGCCCGTGTGGACAACACAGGGCAGGATAGAGCGAGAATCTGACTCGATCTTAAGGACTTCCATCCCAGTTGAATGATGTCAGTTCTGGTTTGGTGGCCGTGATTCCCCGGTGAGGATTTGCAAGTTGTTAGAGACGGGTGAGCCTTGTTTGGGAGGGCGCCTCCCTCTTGATGGGTGCTAGGAAAAGGGCAGGGCAGCGGTGCCAAGGGGCAGAGGGTGCCAGGCGATGCAGATGAGCTGCGGGTGTTGGTGCGGCGAAGGAAATGAATGAGCTGCTAATCTCGGCTGGAGGAATTTGAGACAGAGGAGACATTGGGAAGCTGAGGGCTTTGAAGGTTGAAAACAGGGCTCCCCCCTCACCTCTCTCTCTCTTTTAAATAGATATTTCTTTCTGGTCCTGTAAGTCAGGGCAGGGCGGGTAAGGGGACACCGTCGCATTTTGCAAAGATTCCACAACGACAGCCCTGCAAGGCGAGTTTGGCCAAAATGGAGAGGGACTTGCCCACGGCATTTGGGGATTATTCCACGACTGAACAGGGGATTTCCTTTACAGGGGCCCTATAGAGGGAAGCTTTTAAATGTGTGGTGTTTTATTGTGTTTATGTTTCTATATCTATATCCCACCCTGTGGAACGCCCTCCCACCAGATGTCAAAGAGAACAACAACTGCCAGACTTTTAGAAGACATCTGGAGGCAGCCCTGTTTAGGGAAGCTTTTAATGTTTGATGCGTTACTGTATTTTAATATTTTGTTGGAAGCTGCCCAGAGTGGCTGGGGAAACCCAGCCAGATAGGCGGGGTATAAATAAATAAATATATTATTATTATTATTATTATTATTATTATTATTATTATTATTATTATTTTATCTGTTGGAAGCCGCTGCAGTGGCTGGGGCAACCCAATCAGATGGGTGAGGTATGATGATGATGATAATTATAATTTTTACTCTGCCCTGTTCTGGAGTGCGGCCCGAAAACAGGCAAAGGGGTGTTTTTGGTAATTTTGGGTATTGTTTATAATGGGATACTTCAAGAAGAGGGGTTTTTGGAACTGGATTTGCAACGGAGGCTGTTTGGAGAGATTCGGAGGCAGCAACATCCCAGAAACCAGGGCCGAATCATTCAGAAGGTCCTAGGAATAATAATAATAATATTATTATTATTATTATTATTATTATAACACTCTGGGCGGCTTCCAACAAAGTATTAAAATACAGTAGTCTGTTAAACGTTAAAAGCTTCCCTAAACAGGGCTGCCTTCAGATGTCTTCTAAAAGTCTGGTAGTTGTCCTTCTCTTTGACATCTAGTGGGAGGGCGTTCCACAGGGCAGGTGCCACCACCGAGAAGGCCCTCTGCCTGGTTCCCTGTAGGATGTTGCCCTGTCCTGAGTCAGATCATCGGGATCCACCATTGCCTGCTCGGGGTGGCAGCAGTGGCTCTCCAGAGTTTCAGATCAGGGTCTCTCCCAGCCCTCCAGGGATTAAGCCTAGTGGGACCTTCTGCACGGAAAGACGGGCGCTGCACCCCTGGGACACAGCCCCGTCACCCTGGTTACACGGCAAAGGGAAAGGGAATCCAGCAACAGGAGGGCCTGAGAGCTGATGCAAGCCTTAAGATCTAGAGATCTGGAAGGGGAACAGCTAAAGCAAATACAAATCCACAGCATAAGAACATCAGGAACACCCTGTAGGGTTCTGGTTGCCTCAACTGAAAACAGAGCTGGAAAATGTTCAGAAAAGGCCAACAAAAATTATTAAGGCGGTGGCAGCCAGCTGGCCGCGGAGGGGGGAGGCTGGGCACCCACAACAAAAAAATTGTGGGTGCCCGCCCCCCGGCCCCCCTGGAGTTGACGCCCCTGCCATCTGCCGTGGATGCTTTAGTTTAGATATCTGACTCAGTTGGTGGTGTAGGGGTTTTGGGGGTGCTGAGGAAGAGGACAAGCCGTTTTGGAGGAGGGGGCTCTCAGATAACCCCTGAGTTCTTGGGGTGCAGTATGTTGAGTTTCAGGAAGCTCCTTGCATATTATTATTTTTTAATGGTTCATTGCTGAATAGATGGGGCAGTTTCTAAGCTGCGGTTTCTGGCCTAAAAGCCCTCTCTGTCTGGTGTGATACCCTGCGTCGAAAGAAACGTACCGGTACTCTGTACACGCTCAGAAATGCTCTCTTCTTGGGTGAAGTTGCAGCCCTGTTTCTCTGCCGGGGTTTATTTCTTTATTTCTTCAGCGTGTGTGGATGTGTGGGCTCCTCCAACCGTCAATATTCACGCTTTATACCATATCTTATGCTGTTTTTTTGTAGCATCAATTAAGTTTGTTGTTAGCCGCCCTGAGCTCGGTTTTCTGAACCGAGAAGGGCGGGGTATAAATAAAAAATTATTATTATTATCTATATTATAATATAATATTTAAAAAATAATAAGGCAGCACCCAGACGAAAACGAGATCAGAGCATTTCCTTGGTCGACTTCCACTTTCTGTTCCTCTGTCCTGAGAGAAAAGGAGAGTTATTGGAAGGGGGCCTCAAAGTTTAGTCCAAAAGCAAGAGAACCACTTTGACCGGCATCCCTTCTAGCAGGGCTCCTGTGTGGCAGGCGGAAGTTCAACAGAGGCAGATTTTTTTTTCCCTCCCCAGCTGCACCTGTTGGATTTCTGCCTGTCTGTCCTTGTTCGAAGGCCTTGCGAGAGATGGGAGGGATATGGCAAACGTGGATCGAGGACCCTGGAGTTCTTTACGAACCTCCACCTGCTGTTGGGAAAAGGATTGCAAGCCGGGACTCCTGGGTTCCCAATTTTGGCCCCGGGGCTTGTTTAGCTGTTGCTTCATTACAGCAAATGGCCCAACCAGAAAGTCAGTTTCACCTGCTCCATCCAGCTGAACCGGCAAACCTCACCGTTCGCACACCTTGGCACCCTCATTAGCTGCACGGAGCCCGTCCCCATTGGCTACCTGGCCAGCAGGTGGGTGGGGCACCCTGGGAGATGAGCAACTTTTTCCTGGGAAGGGATATTCCCAAGTCTCCAGTCCTCCCAACGCACACGCAAGTCCCTCGCCTCAGCCGCGCCTCAGCTGCTTCCTGCATTCCAGGCCCTGAGGACGTCCACCTGTTCAGCCACCCGGATGAGAGAGGAAATTAATTCTCCGAATGTCGCCCAGCGCGCAAGAGGGCCCTTGAGCATGGGCAGAGTGCTTTTCTTCCCGTGCAGGGGAAACCCAACCTGCAGCAGCCCTTCTCCCCACCTCTTAAGACTCCTGGGCTTGGTGGGAACATTGGGAAGCTGCCTTATAACTAAACGGATTCATTAAGGGCAGTGCTGCCTGTTCTGGCTGGCAGCAGCACTGCAGGACTGCAGAGAGGGGGAATTGCAGGTGCCCAGCCACTGAGCCAGGGATGCGGGTGGCGCTGTGGGTTAAACCACAGAGCCTAGGACTTGCCGATCAGAAGGTCGGCGGTTCGAATCCCCACGACGGGGTGAGCTCCCGTTGCTCGGTCCCTGCTCCTGCCAACCTAGCAGTTCGAAAGCACACCAGTGCAAGTAGATAAATAGGTACCACTCCGGTGGGAAGGTAAACGGCGTTTCCATGCACTGCTCTGGTTCGCCAGAAGCAGCTTAGTCCTGCTGGCCACATGACCCGGAAGCTGTGCGCCAGCTCCCTCGGCCAATAAAGCGAGATGAGCGCCACAACCCCAGAGTCGGCCACGACTGGACCTAATGGTCAGGGGTCCCTTTACCTTTACCTAGCCACTGGGCCGCAGCCCTTGTTGAAGAAGACAAACACTGGGCTGCTGCTAAACGGACTTCCATCTTGATGCACCCCATAGTTGGAAGGGACCCCTAGGTTCATCTAGTCCACCCCCTGCGATGCAGGAATCTCAGCTAAAGCATCCGTGCTTAAAAACCTCCAAGGAAGGGCACAGACACAATTGGGCGCTTGGTTGCCACAACAACTCCCAGGTGCTTGAAACAGAGTCTAGCCCAGCACCTTAGGGAGTCTCTGAATTAATATCTTGCGAAATGCGTCTTTGGAGATAAGGATGTTAATATTTCTTCCCTGCCGACGTTCATCAAGGCTGCCACAAAATGTTTGTTAGCTCTCAGGTTGGCATAGGAAACCTTCGGCCAAGGACTCTGCGGTGTCACCCAAAGTGGCCTGGGCAGGATGTGTGCAAGGCAGAGGTATTTCAAGCATGCTAACTGGTGGTCATGGGAACAAGCTCTTAAAGATAGCGGCGTTCCCAGCCGGCTGAGTGGAGGTTTAGAGAAAAAGGGACGGGAGGGAATGAGAGAGGTGCGTAAAAATCACGGCGGAGAACGGAGAAAAGCTGTTCTCCCACAACGCCGAAACTCGAAGACATCCAGCAAAGCTGAATGTTGGGATCATCGGGCCTCACAAAGCAAAGTCTTTCTTCGCCCGGAGAGCAGTTTAGCTGCGGAACTCACTGCCACTTGACGCAGTGATGGCCACTCACTCGGATGGGCTTGAAAAGAGGATTGGCCAGAGAGAGAGAGAGAGAGAGAGAGAGAGAGAGAGAGAGAGAGAGCGCACTCAGGAATGGGGATCTGGCTGGCTGCTGCGAGGACAGAATGCTGGATACGTATTTATTTATTTCAGCCAAGAACCAGTTGAGATGCCGGACTCGATGGGCCTTTGGCCTGATCCAGACTCCAGACACTCTCCGTATATTAATTCTGAGCCTTCCCCATCCACTCCCATTGCCCCCAGTTGCGTGAACTGGACGTTCCATGCTGCCTAAGGCGTCATTTGAGAAATATTTGGCCACATCGTATGGAAAATAAGGCTACCGCCCTAGACAGCTATCCCAGATCGGAGGACAAAGGGTTCTGAATACTAGCCGTTGACCACGGAGCAGCAGAAATAACAGGTTATTGCTCTCACCGTCCTGCTGACGGGCTTCCCAGAGGCATCTAGGTGAGCCACTCTTTAGGCCTTTGGCTTGTTCCAGCAGATTGTAAGCTCCTTGGGGCAAGCTACTCTTGCGCTCAGCGAAGCTGATAATAGCCCTATGGAAACAAACAAGGATAAAGATGTAAATTCCTGCGTGTGCTGTCCTTAAAGGACCTAGGGCACCTTCTCCCTTGCTCCCAGGCTCATTGTGCTGGTTTTGAGTGAGGCATCCTTGATCCAGCCTTGCCCCAAATGGTGCAACCTCCAGAGGGACCACAACCCCCATCTTGAGGGCACCAGGTTGGGGGACGCTGTATTTCTCTCAGGAACCTGCCTGTTGATGGAGGTGAGCCCCCAGAAATCCGGTGCTTCCACCTCTGGAAAGCACCGGAAAGGAGCTTCCACCTTTGGAAGTGGGTGGCTCCCAGATGCGGGGCCTTCTTTGTGGTGGCACCCCAGCTATGAGTTCCACTAACACGCGCCTACGAGGGAAAGGTTGGAATGTTTCCTTAGTGCCGTCTCTGTTGCCTTTTGGGCGTCAGGAACAGTCTACGGTGTTTACACTTTCCAAAGCGAGTAAAGCTGTTTGCTTAATCATTATGGATATTGCTTTTTTAACGCCGCTTGAGCAGCAGGTTTTACGATGCCTCATTACGTTAACAGCCAACTGCGGTTTTAATTGTCAACAGGTTTATCATTTTTAGCTTTTCTCTGGGGTTGTGCCAGGTGCCCTGAAGGCAGCACGGAAGAGCAGAAAGGTCTAAAACGAATGAATAAAGTCCATTTCGGGGGGCAGGAATATTCCACCCAGACCCAAGCCTTGACCTTTCCGTGTGTGGATATTTTTCAGAAAAGGATAGACCGTGCAGCGTCAAAAAGCCGTGGCGAAAGGCAGACCCGCACTGGTAGAGCAAGAGACTCTTAACCTCAGGGTCGTGGGTTCGAGTCCAGCAATGGGCAAAATATTCTTGCATTGGAGGGAGCTAGACTAGATGACCCGTGGTGTCCCTTCCAGCTCTACAAATCCATGATCGCTGGGTGCAAAATAATAATAATAATAATGAATTTTATTTATATCCCGCCCTCCTCAGCCGAAGCCGGGCTCAGGGCGGCTAACAACAATAAAATAGTACAACATTCTAAAATCATTTCATTATAAAATTAATTCAACTCAAATTGATGGCAACCATTAGGCTAAAGTTCTGTGAAGATTGCCAAAGGAGGGAGTCAGGCTGTGCCCTGGCCAAAGGCCTGGTGGAACAGCTCTGTCTTGCAGGCCCTGCAGAAAGATGTCAAGTCCCGCAGGGCCCTAGTCTCTTGTGACAGAGCGTTCCACCAGATCGGGGCCACAGCTGAAAAAGCCCTGGCTCTGGTTGAGGCCACCCTGTGGCCAGGGACCTCCAAGATGTTATTATTTGCAGACCGTAAGGGTCCTCTGTGGGGCATACCAGGAGAGGCGGTCCCGTAGGTACGAGGGTCCTAGGCCATATAGGGCTTTAAAGGGGAAAAAACCAGCACCTTAAACCTGATCCTGTACTCCACCGGGAGCCAGTGCAGCTGGTATAGCACAGGTGAATGTGATTTCGCAGTGAGGACCCCGTAAGGAGTCTCGCCGCAGGAGTGGGTTTGTAAAAACAGCACTCGTTGCAGGATCAGCTTGCGACAATAAAAAGCAAGGCGTGTGTTGCGCAGGTGGCATCTCCACGAAAGGCTCGCAAAAGAAACCTTGTCCGAAACCGTAAAGAGCTGCTACCAGTCTGTGTAGACAGCACAGGACAGGGTGGATCAATGGCCCGACTTATCTAAGCATAGCGTGCTCGGACAGGCAGCAGCACCCCAAGCCCTCAGGCAGAGGCCTGTCACCACCCCTGGCTATCTGGTCCTCTGGATGTTGACCCACCCAACTCAGAACTGTTCGTGTTGTTCCTGTGAGGTTTATCGCCCACCTTTCCCCCTAAGCTATTATTCTTGGGAGCAGTATTTCAGACAGGCCCTTCCTGGAGATAACGGGGATTTCAACAGGGACCTTTCGCCCTTCCACTTTGCTGCGGCCTCTTCCCAAAGTCCTGTTTTCGACAGGCAGGGAAATACCCAAGGCTTCGAATGGAGCCAATTCCAGCTTTACGAAAGCGTTTCTGAATTGTTCTCTCTCTTTCGCCATCCCGGCTGGGCGAAAGGCCCTTCTGCCTCCTCTTCCCAACTCCTGACGTCCCTCCCTTCCTGCTTTGAAACATCTGTCCACATCTGGAGTGATGTCAGCTAGAGCAGAGGGCAGGCGGGCAGAGGTCGCCTGGTATGTTCTCGGGCGCCTGCCCAGCCCTATTTTTGACCCTCGGATTTCCACATCCAGAGATGGGAGCCCTCGTGTCCAAAGTCACCGGACAGCACCGCTGAGTCAGGAAATATTTGCACGCGGAAAGGGGAAGGGAGCCTGGAAAACAAAACAAAAACCCGAGGGATTAAGAGGTTGGGCACTGGATTTCAAGGAGGGAAATTCCAGGGTGTCTGGCTTTCTTTGGGGGCGGGGGGTCCGGGTCATCACAGCCAAGATTTCGGGTTTCCCCCTGGACACATTCTTGGAAATGAGGTGGAAGAAGGAGAGAGGGTCATAGCTCAGTGACTGAGCACCTTCAAAGCCGCTTGCTCCCTCCAAAGAATTCTGGAAACCGTGGTTTGCTGGGAACTGTAGCGCTGTGGCAGATAAACTACAGTTCCCAAGCTTCTTTGGAGGGGCGTTGCCTGCTTTAAATGTACACTGTGTCCACATCCTGTGAGCATTATAGCCAGGGCCCGTGGGATTCATAAAGCCAGGATCCTGCCATCTCCAACCTGGTGCTCTCCAGATATTTTAGTCCAGGGGTCCGCAACCCAAGGCCCATGGGCCACAAGCAGCCCACGGGGGTCATTTTACCGGCTCACGAGCCGCCCCCAAACTGAGCTGCCCGCTTGGCGAGTCCCCACGCGCTGCACAGATGCCAGAATCCGGTCCACGGAGGGGGCTCCGTGGCAGTGAACTGGCCCAGGCATGGTAAGCCTTGCCGACCCCTGTTTTAGTCTATAGCAGAGGTCAGCAAACTTTTTCAGCAGGGGGCCGGTCCACTGTCCCTCAGACCTTGTGGGGGGCTGGACTATATTTTGGGAAGGGAAAAAATGAACCAATTCCTTTGCCCCACAGATAACCCAGAGATGCATTTTAAATAAAAGCACATTGTCTACTCATGTAAAAACACCAGGCAGGCCCTACAAATAACCCAGAGATGCATTTTAAATAAAAGCACATCTTCTACTCATGTAAGAACACGCTGATTCCCCGACCGTCCACGGGCCGGATTGAGAAGGCAATTGGGCCGGATCCGGCCCCCGGGCCTTCGTTTGCCTACCCATGATCTATAGCAACCCCAGGCAGCATGGCCACAAGGGCTGTCCGGGGACTGGTCTCGGTCAAAAGAGAACGTCTGTCCTTCCGGTATCCTCATCCCAGAATGTTTAAGATGGCCTTGCCTAGCCTAGTCCCCATCCAGATGTTTCCAACTGCATCCCTGCTGGCTGGAGCTGATGGAAGTTGCAGTTGAGAACATCTGGGGAAGCGCCCGGTTGCCAAAAAACAGGTTGAGATCGAACAGGGAGACCGTGGTCTTGGATTCCAGAATCCTCTGGGACGGGAACTGTTGTTGTTTTTTGCAGATTAGAATGAGGCCAGAGATGGTTTAGAGGGCCGCCAATTTTGCCAATCCAGTGCTTTGCACTACAACTCCCATCAGCAACCCTCCGGGGAAAAAAACCGGGAGGGCACCAGGTTGGCAAACGTTGTGCTTGAACCAGCGGATCTCCAGTGTCAATAGACTCTGGGGCCACAGACACACCATATATTTAGAGCACCGTGACACCGCTTTAAACAGTCATGGCTTCCCTCAAAGAATTATGGGAGCTGGCGCCGAGAGTTGTCAGGAGACCCCCTCGCAAAACTACAATTCCCAGTGCTCCCTGTGAAGAGGAATTTTTAAAATAATTATATTTTATTCTTTTTTTGCCATATGGAATACGTTTAAAATTATATTCCAGTTCAACCAAACTAGTCACTTCCCACTCACCCAACATCGATTTTCATAACCCAAATTACATACGATTGTATTTTAAGGTTCTAATTTCCTCCTCTCCAGCGTGTTTCTTAATATCGTCTGCTATTTTCTTGCACTTCAAACCCAGTTGTGGCCTTCACGCACGGGAATTAACTTTTAATATAGACTAGGAAAGGTTCCCAGTCTTCTTTGAAAGACTTCAAATTTGTATATTCTTTCAGTGCCGTCAGTTTTGTCATCTCCCGTGAAGAGGGGTTGATTGTTTGTCCACTCTGGGAATTGTAGTTTGGGGTGTGAAGGGCGCTTTTAAATGTATGGCCTGACTGTGGCCTGGCTTTCACCAGCCAGTGGTCAGTGGTCAAGGATGACAGTCGGAGACAGGGTGGATTTGATTTAAATCACAATTTAAATCACTAGTCAGTAAGACTTGATTTAAATCATTTTTTTTTACAGAAAGACTCATTCTTGCTGGTATCATCTTAATATTTACAACCAGGTGAAGGTTTCATTTTCGGAATAATAAATTTTCAGAGTAGTATTTACAGTTATCTCAAAAATTACAGATTTGGTTATACTCTTACGAATGCATAGACCGATCATTATGAAATTATTGTGAGGTTTGATAAATTAACTGTTTATAGTTGAACAACTTTTCTGCTGCACCTTATTGGAAGGAGAAAAATAATAATTTCCTTAATAACAGTTTAAACAATTTATTTAACTAAAACAATAACATTATAGCATATGTGTTCATGTTTGTTAACTGATGTGGTTAAACAATTTTTTTAAAAAGAAACAACCTTAAGTTTTAGCAAACATGAAAAACTTGAAACAAATCCTTATTTCCTGATGAATAACCTTTGGACTATAATGTAACTTAAATAGAAAACTGTCTTTAGAAGAATGGCAGATGATGACAGAATATGCAGAATTGGTGAAGCTGACTGGGAAAATCTGAAACCAGAGTGATCAAGATTTCCAAAAAGACTGGAGTAAATTTGTACAATATTTGAAGGATAATTGTAAACATAGAACTACACTAGGTTGAATTAACAAGACTTTTAAATAGATATAATAAAAAGGTAATACTCATTAACATTACATCTATTTAAAATTTGGGATCATTAGAGAATGTGAAATGTAAATTGAAAGAGGCACAAATACTATAGCATAGAAATAAATTATGAAAACCACGAGACAGGAGGGAGGGAAGTCAATTAGCTCATAAGAGCAAGAAATAAAGTTAATAATAAGGTTTATTTAAATACTATAAAATGGAAATTAATATATATATATTATTTTAAAAAATAGAAATATTTTTCCTCCAAAAGCATTTTATTTTTTTAAAAAAACAATTTAAATAAAAAAATCCAATTTGTTAAAAAAAAATAAAAATCTTTGATTTTTAAAATCCACCTGGATTGGAGATCAATCACCGTGCAAGGGAAAGCTGTGAAATAAAGCCAAGAGAGCAGATTGGAACGCAGAGGGGAATATTGCTTTAAAGAAGGGATGGGCCCTTCAAATGACTCTCACCTGGGCAGCATCTTCTAGCCATATAATCCTAGGTTTTCAGAGGCTGGGGAGAACACCCACAGGAAGTGACAAAGGTGGCTTAAAAATGAATGGCAGAGCTGGTGTTTAGCAGCGTCCCAGCCCTGGATAAGAATGTAGAAAGAAGCCGGGCTTGATGATGGAAGAGGCTTTAGAGTGGAGTCATACTCTCACTCAATTTATTTGTGTACCAATCCGTTTCCCTGGCTGCCAGGAGGAAAGCGAGGCTTTGTGGTTTCGGCTGGTGGCAGCCTGGGGTGGTTGCCACCTTTTGCTTCTGGCACGGTTCCTGTGCTCTTGACAGAGGCGTGGCAGTCCCACATTCAACAGGCGGTGTGGCAAATTGGGGGAAACACCCCCTGTTGAATTCTGGAATTCCATGCCTTCCATTCAAGGTATGAGAACCGATTCCCCCCCCCCCCAGGCTGAGCCTTAGAAGTTTGAAAGCCAGGACTTCTGAGTTGTTTAAGCTGGGAGGGAGTCTTTGCAGGTGGAGCAAAGGGGAACTCTGATTCCAAAACTGCAAAAAGACTGCTATGTTTCTTCTGCAGATGGGAGGAAGTTTTATTCTCTGTTAATTAATATTAATTAACGATTTGGTTGACCATCTGATAAGGGACCTCGCCTGTCGAAACGGGAAAAGTTAATTCAATATGTGTGCAGGAACTGATGGATGGATGTTGCGATGTTCTGTAAGGTTTGAAGATAAACTAGAATTAATTGGGGAATATGATGGGGAACCATCTAGGAGGGCGTGCGGGAAGTCAGATTTGGGGGGGGGGGATGCTAAATTTGTTCCGATTTGGAAAAAACGTTAATTTTGTTTCGATTTAATTTGTTTTCATTAGTGACCAATTTGTTAAAAAAAATTGAAAATCAATAAAAAAAGATTTGCCAAGAGAACTCTGATTGCGAGTTTTGGCACCCCTTTCTAGTTTTGGAAGGGAAAATCTGGGGGGAAGCTGTGGGTTTCCCCCCCTGCTGACATGGCGGTTCTGTAGAATAAGTCCTGCCTCTGCCAAGGTGCTATCAGATAGTAAGGAAGACCCACCATCGCTGAAGGAGATACTGGGTTACTGTCCCAGGTACTGTGCCAGCCTCTGAGAGCCAGTGTGGTGTAGTGGTTAAGAGTGGTAGACATGTAATCTGGTGAACTGGGTTTGCTTCCCTGCTCCTCCACATGCAGCTGCTGGGTGACCTTGGGCCAGTCACACTTCTCTGAAGTCTCTCAGCCCCACTCACCTCACAGAGTGTTTGTTGTGGGGGAGGAAGGGAAAGGAGATTGTTAGCCGCTTTGAGACTCCTTCGGGTAGTGATAAAGCGAGATATCAAATCCAAACTCCTCTTCTTCTTCTCCTCTGTCCTGGGGCCTAGTAGTCAGCTACGGATGCGATGACTCTCCAGAATGCCCATTGCATGCTTCCCACACAGTTGCCAGCCTCCCAGCTGGGGAGAAATCGGGTTTTTCTGCTGCTAAAATGCATCTGTGTCTGGAATGAATAAAAAGAGCTGAGTACAGTGGTACCTTGGGTTACAGACGCTTCAGGTTACAGACGCTTCAGGTTACAGACTCCGCTAACCCAGAAATAGTACCTCAGGTTAAGAACTTTGCTTCAGGATGAGAACAGAAATTGTGCTCCGGTGGCGCAGCAGCAGCGGGAGACCCCATTAGCTAAAGTGGTGCTTCAGGTTAAGAACAGTTTCAGGTTAAGAATGGACCTCCGGAACGAATTAAGTACTTAACCTGAGGTACCACTGTAGTAAAAAAGGTAAAGGGACCCCTGACCGTTGGGTCCAGTCGTGGCTGACTCTGGGGTTGCAGCGCTCATCTCGCTTTATTGTCTGAGGGAGCCGGCGTACAGCTTCCGGGTCATGTGGCCAGCATGACTAAGCTGCTTCTGGCGAACCAGAGCAGAGCACGGAAACGCCGTTTACCTTCCCGCCGGAGTGGTATCCATTTATCTGCTTGCACTGGTGTGCTTTTGAACTGCTAGGTGGGCAGGAGCAGGGACCGAGCAACGGGAGCTCACCCCGTCGCGGGATTCGAACCGCCAACCTTCTGATCGGCAAGCCCTAGGCTCTGTGGTTTAACCTACAGCGCCACCCGCATCCTACCAATGTACAGTGGTACCTCGGGTTACATACGCTTCAGGTTACATACACTTCAGGTTACAGACTCCGCTAACCCAGAAATAGTGCTTCAGGTTAAGAACTTTGCTTCAGGATGAGAACAGAAATCGTGCTCCGGCGGCGCGGCAGCAGCGGGAGGCCCCATTAGCTAAAGTGGTGCTTCAGGTTAAGAACAGTTTCAGGTTAAGTGCGGACCTCCGGAACGAATTAAGTTCTTAACCCGAGGTACCACTGTAGTACAGACTCGAAATTCTGCCCCCCGGAGCTACAGTGCCCCTAGTGCCGGGAAACGGCGTTGCATTCACTGTTTCTTCTCTTCCTTCTCTGCAGACAAGATGCCGGTGGCAGATACTCGAGGGGACGCCGGTCGATGGACCAATGTTAGTTACCGCGTGCGGCAGCCCAACCAGCCGGAGACTGGGCCGAGGAGGAAGAAGAGGAATTGGTTCCACAAATGCTGCGCCTGCTGCTCAGGCCAGGGGGATGACGACTGGGGTCCCTCGCCCGGGGAGGTCCCAGGAGCACGGCGAGAGCCTGTCATCCGAGGTGAGCTTCTTGGGTGAGGGTGTGCGAGACACTTGCTAGGCGAGAGAGCCGGGGCGAAATCAGAAGGATGTACGGAGTGTGCAGACATGTTTATTTTTTTTTTCATATTAATTTTTCTTAATTTTTCAACAATAATTCAACATACTTTCATATCTTATACCATTTTTTTTTTACTTCCATCAATCACATCTGAAAATTTTCCAATCTATTCACTTAATATACTTTTCTTTTCTTTTTTTTACAAGATTTTTATTCATTTTTCATTTTCATTCCTTACATACATCTCAAATTCTTAACATTTACTATATATTCCTCCCTCCCCTCCAAAACTTCCCCAAACTTACATTTCTGGTTTGTTTCTATTTTCACCCGCTTTGCTATCGTTCAACAGAGAAAGTTATGAATAACATAACATCAAACCTTAAAAACATAAAATTAAAATTAAATACATCATCTTATTTCACTATCTTCCAAACATTTTCTGGTGCTAATAATGTGGATGTTTATTTAAATCCTGCCATCAAGTCTATTGCCTTTCTTTGTTTCTGCAAATATAATGTGAATGGTTCCCAATCTTTTTCAAAGTCTCTGTTGTCTTTTTCTCTTAGTCTTTCTGTCATTTTTGCCAGTTCTGCATAGTTCATCAACTTCTCTTGCCATTGTTCTTTAGTTGGTATTTCTCCAGTCTTCCAATTACATTTCTTACCTCCACTATTACATTTAAACCTCATAACTAATATCTCTATCCTTTCTGTGCTTTGCAACGTTTCATATATTTTTCCTTACAAAACTTCTGGTAGTCCTACTAGCTTAATTTGATGATTACAGTTGCTCTTCAAATAGTTCGTATATTTCTTCCAGTCTTCTGTGAATCTCTGGTCCCGCAGGTTTCGAATACTTCCTGTCATTTTATCTAATTCTGCGTAGTCCATTAATTTTGTCTGCCATTCTTCTTTCGTCGGGATTTCTTCTTGTTTCCGTTTCTGGGCTAACAATACTCTTGCCGCTGTTGTTGCATATAAAAACAATTTAACATCTTGCCTATTAATATCTGAGTGTGCAGACGTGTTTAAATCTTGTTCATCATCATCCCTTTTAATTTGTATGCCGTCTTTCTATCTTACAATACCCAAAGCGGTTTCCAAGCTGAAGAAACAAAGAATGTCCACCTTATAACAATCTAACTCAAGACAAAAATGTGATAATGAAATGTAACTTTAAAATAAGCAACCTACATCAAATAAATTAGCGTTCAACAATCATTAGAATAGCATAGAATAATAATATTAGCATATAAAAATTAAACCGAAATCCACTCTTAACAGTTACAACAAATAATTTCTAAACTACAATCATCAATAAGACAACGGCAAGCCACAGAGCATAAAATAATACAATCCAAATTGAGAAGCAGGGACTGGAGGGTGGGGCAAGGCAGGTGGGAAAAGGCCTTGCCTGATGAAGTCTCTCCCCTCCCCTTCTGCACTCTGGTGCAGCTGCACAGATTTTGGGCTTCTCTCGAACTTTTGAAATGGGAATTTGTAGGAAGGTGTTGATTTTGAAATTCAGCTTTGAGAGAGAGGCTTTAAAACACACGTGCTTACAAAAATAGAAGTTCATCTGGCTAAATCAGCCTTTACCAGCCCAGTGCCATCCAGGTGTATTGGACTACAACTCCCATGATGGGAGTTATAGCCCAGAACATCTGGACGGCGCCATCATGGGAGGTGCAGCACAGAACATCTGGACGGCGCCATCATGGGAGTTGTCGCCCAGAACATCTGGACGGCACCTTCATGGGAGTTGCAGCCCAGAACATCTGGACAGTGCCATCATGGGAGTTGCAGCCCAGAACATCTGGGTGGCTCTCTCTTCCCCAAATGGAGAAATCCGCTGGCGATCCTTCGGCAGAGTTGTACGCAATGCATCGGAATAAATTCTGTACCCTTCGATGGGTTTCTGCTGTACTCCTTCCATATGTTTTCAGGGCCTCCCTGTTTCCAACGGAGGAGTCTTGCCAGGCGAGATGTTGACATTGGTCAACGGTGTGATGCGGCAGCAGAAAAAGCTAACACAATTCTATGCTGCACCAGATCAGGGAAGTCATAGACCTGTTCTGTTCTGCCCTGGCCGGACCCCACCTGGAATATTGTGTCTGGTTCTGGGCGCCACAATTTAAGAAAGATATTGAGAAGCTGGAATTTCAGTTCCTTCCAGCTGACTCAATTTCACTGGCAGAGGTGGGGTGGACATCTGTCAGGGATTCTGTCTTCTTAATAAATGTAGTCTTTTTGATTTCCAATATATAAATTACAAAAGAGAGAGAAAGCTACAGAAACAAAACCCCAACTCTCTCCACTCCAGGACGGATCAATCTGTTATTGTTATTTTTAAATTTTTATTTATTTGGTTTTTCAACTTAAAATTTTACAGAGATATATCAAACGTAAATCATAAACACAAGATTCCAAGAAATCTCCTTCCATCCTCCCCTTTGTGGGTCCTATTATTAATCATTTCCTCCCACATCTTTTATGATCATCCGAACCCTTTACCTCTTCCGTTATGTCCAGAATTCAACTTTAAACTACAAGTGATATCCTACTAACAATTGTAACCATTCATCTAGTTAAGTTTGCCCAAGTCCAATCTGTGATTTCGGTAGCTGCCATTCTTTAGCATTGCCAGTAAAGTGTTTCACAAAAGGCTGCTGTGTTTCAACAAAATCGCCCGCATTATTTGTATTATTTGATGCGTGTATTCTCTTGGTTAATGTTAGCAGTACCAGATTTATGTATAAGCTAAACAGGCTATAGCTTAGGTCCTCACTCTCTTGGGGGGGGGCCCAAAAAAATTAAAGGAAAAAAAAAACCCTGGGTGTACATTTCCAAAATATAAGATATAAAACAAATAAAACAGGCGTAGGCAAACTCGGCCCTCCAGATGTTTTGGGACTACAATTCCCATCATCCCTGACCACAGGTCCTGTTAGCTAGGGATGATAGGAGTTGTAGTCCCAAAATATCTGGAGGGCCGAGTTTGCCTATGCCTGAAATAAAAACTACATGCAGCAACCGTGTTTTGTGTTGTGTAGGCTCCTATGATGTAAGTCATGGGACCCTCCTGCTCGCCTGCTCCCTAAAATATCACTGGTTTGCTCCTTTCTATGTATAGGGTGCCTCCATTCTGCATGGACTGGTTGCAGGGGAACATGGGCAAATGGCTTGAGATACCTATGAGGTCCATCAATTACCATATAGCATATATTCAACCCAAAAAACAGCGACAATTTGTTGTTGACAAAGCACAGCTGGACATATAAAGGGCCCCATTACCTTCCATAGCTTAGGGTCTCATCAAACCTAAATCCGGCCCTGAATGTCAAGGGGTTTTTTAGGCGGAGATTTCTGCATTGCAGGAGGTTGGACTAAACGAGCCTTAAGGGTCCCTTCCAACCATACACTGCTGGGATTCTAATAATAATAACAATAACAATTTAATATTTATACCCCGCCCATCTGGCTGGGCTTCCCCAGCCACTCTGGGCGGCTTCCAACAAAATATTAAAATACAGTAATGCATCAAACATTAATAGCTTCCCTAGGTTAAACCACAGAGCCTAGGACTTGCCAATCAGAAGGTTGGCGGTTATGAATCCCCGTGACGGGGTGAGCTCCTATTGCTCGGTCCCAGCTCCTGCCAACCTAGCAGTTCGAAAGCACGTCAAAGTGCAAGTAGATAAATAGGTACCGCTCCAGCGGGAAGGTAAATGGCGTTTCCATGCACTTCCTTGGTTTGCCAGAAGCAGCTTAGTCATGCTGGCCACATGACCCGGAAGCTGTACGCCGGCTCCCTCGGCCAATAAAGCGAGATGAGCGCCGCAACCCCAGAGTTGGTCACGACTGGACCTTATGGTCAGGGGTCCTTTTACCTTTACCTTACAAGTGTCTTAAAAAGCGGGTGGTGCTGTGGTCTAAACCTAGGGCTTGCTGATTGGAAGGTAGGCGGTTCAAATCCCCGCGATGGGGTGAGCTCCCGTTGCTCTGTCCCTGCTCCTGCCAACCTAGCCGTTCAAAAGCACGTCAAAGTGCAAGTAGATAAATAGGTACCGCTCCGGCGGGAAGGTAAACGGCTTTCCATGCACTTCCCTGGTTCGCCAGAAGCAGCTTAGTCATGCTGGCCACATGACCCGGAAGCTGTATGCCGGCTCCCTCGGCCAATAAAACGAGATGAGCGCCGCAACCCCAGAGTCGGCCACGACTGGACCTTATGGTCAGGGGTCCCTTTACCTTTACCTAAACAGGGCTGCCTTCAGATGTCTTCTAAAAGTCTGGCAGTTGTTGTTCTCTTTGACATCTTTTCCTTCCTCCCTTGAGCAGAGGGCATGCTGGTGGTCAGCGGCGTGGACTTGATGAGCGGCCGATCCAGTAGCAACCGCCGGGCCCACCACACGAATGAGTTTGAGTACGAGAATCTCATCCTCCGCCGCGGCCAGCCCTTCGACATGAAGCTCCAGTTCCGCCAGCCGTACGACCCCGAGGAGCACCGCATCTGCCTCGAGTTCCTTATCGGTGAGCGTGCCAAGAGATGGCGGGATATCCAGCCGTCAGTCGCGGGGGGGGGGGGAGTGGGGCAGGGGCCTTCGCTGCTTTTAAACAGAGCTTCTAGCCCTCGTGACGGAGCTGCTGAGTTTGGAGGAACTAGGCGAGACAGAAGCGGGCCAGAAATAGCCGCCCGATGTTCTTCAGCACACCTCAGTGTTGTTCAAGTAACTCCGCTTTTTCTCCCAGTTGCGGAATCCATTGCCACATTGTACAGCGGTTCCTTGGTTCTGAAACTTAATCTGTTCCGGAAGTCCGTTCCATAGCTGTCAACTTTTCCCTTTTCTTGCGAGGAATCCTATTCGGAATAAGGGAATTTCCCTTAAAAAATGGGAAAAGTTGACAGCTATGGTCTGTTCCAAAACCAAAGCGTTCCAAAACCAAAGCATGCTTTCCCGTAGAAAGTAATGCAAAACGGATTCATCCGTTCCAGACTTTTAAAAGCAACCCCTAAAACAGCAATTTAACATGAATTTTACTATCTAACGAGACCATTGATCCATAAAATGAAAGCAATGAACAATGTGCTGCAGTCACACAACCAATCCACCAGTAGCTGAACTGGGTTGCGCACAGACACAAGAGCAAAACAAAAAAGCCACAAAAACGCAAAATAAATAGCCAGAACAGACAGACCTCAGTAACACTCCAAACGGAAGCTTGGCACTCAAAATGGAGCACGTTCAGCTTCCGAAAAATGTTCGCAAACACTTACTTCCGGGTTTGCAGTGTTTGGGTTCCAAGTTGTTTGAGTACCAAGGCGTTTGAGAACCAAGGGACCACTGTATTATTATGGTCATTATGATTGTCATTCATTGATTCGTCAGCGGCCCCTTCAGCCCGAAGGCACCAGGGCAAGCTGCAAGATGGAAAAAAGTTCGCAAACCGGAGCACTTACTTCCCGGTTTGCAGTGTTTGGGTTCCAAGTTGTCTGAGTACCAAGGGACCACTGTATAGGGTTGATGCCTAGCTTAGGGAAGTTCGAAAATGCACAAGGGATGTGTCTAAATGGACCTCCTCCTTCTTGGGAAGTGAGGATGGGTGAGAGGGCTGTTGTTTTCGTTCCCCGATGATGGGCTTCCCAGAGGCATGTGTCTGAAAGTATAGAGGGGCTGATCTAGCATAAGGTTGCCAGACGTCCCCGTTTTCCAGGGACAGTCCCCGGATTCACAAATCAGTCCCCATACAAAATCTGTTGAAGTTGAAAAGTGTCCCCTGATTCATTGAAAAAAATCTGGTACCCTTAATCTAGCAGGCCTGCCCTGTTGCGTATTTTTTACAGGAGTTTGTACCCCTCTTTGCGCAAATAATATTCCGAGCAGAGAATGTAAGTTTCCCCTGGTGCAAATCACGATGTTTATGTTTTATGCCTAACACAAATAGCCTCAAAAGACTCAGGAGTGGGGTCTCCAGTGTGGGGTTCCAGGCTTGCACCGCGAGGGGGTCACTTTGGTGCTGCTACCTCAGCAAAAACAACGCAGGAGGCAGCAGCTAGGAGTTCTGGGTCTCTGCAGCTGCAGCAGGCGCTATGATTCTCCAATGGTTTGACTCCACCCTTGGAGGTGCACTCCATTGCCTCTCGAGACAGATATCAACGACGACTTCACACAGCCCAGCTTCCTGTGATTCTAAAGTGTGGTGTAGTGGTTAAGAGCGGTAGATTTGTAATCTGGGGAACCGGGTTCGATTCCCCGCTCCTCCACGTGCAGCTGCTGGGTGACCTTGGGCCAGTCACACTTCTCTGAAGTCTCTCAGCCCCACTCGCCTCACAGAGTGTTTGTTGTGGGGGAGGAAGGGAAAGGAGAACGTTAGCCGCTTTGAGACTCCTTAAGGGGAGTGATAAAGCGGGATATCAAATCCAAACTCTTCTTCTTCTTCTTGCAGGGCAGGGAGGGGGTCAAACTCAATGACCCTCTACCGTTCTGTTTTGCTGCGATCCTTCCCAAGGTTCAGAGATGAGCCAAAACGCTCAGCAGGGCTTTGCTCAGCTGCCTGAAGTGAAGCGAGGTTGCTTCTGAGCATGTGCAAAGTTCCTTTCCCTCTCCTGCCCATTCCCACCCACACCAAACATTTCTTGGTCAGAAAGTAACCATGACAGAGTTGAGATGCTTCTCAGCATCCCACAAATTTCACTGAGGCCACGGCTGCAGTGTTCCCTCCTGCCACGTAGTCGGCCGAAGCTGCAGGCAGAAATTCACCGGGTGAAGCTTGGTTCTCAGCCTGCCCTCTTGGATTTCTGCCTGCACAGTTGCACTGGGGCTCTGCAGCCAAGAGCTTTCGCTCCCAGAGGACGTTCCCCGTTTAGTGGCGGAACTGGTCTGTGCTCCTTATCTGCTCAAGTGGGCGAGGAATGTGGCTCTCAGCGTCCCGGGACGCGTTGCTAAACTTCGCTCGGGAGCGCAGGGTTTGGTAGTGGGGTTGGGCTGGCAGGCAGCCTGTTTTCTTGGCTTCCGGCCCAGCCGTTCCCATAATTAAGCACTCGTCTCCCCCCACCCCAACACCGCCGTTCTGTTCCTCCTTGCCCAAGATTAAAAAACAGAAAACATCCCACCCTCTGATTAGCTTGCAAGGCCAGCCGCCTCTGTAATTTCTTGGGTTTGGGGCCTTCTTCATTCCAAAGCATCTGCTGGGAGGGCTCCTTCGAACGGCCCACCCAGAATCACAATACGGCCCCTGCCCTCAGAGAGGGCGGACGTGGCGTTTTAGGAGAGGCACATTTTTGAAAAGAGGTAAGAGGTGGTTTGCAGAGGTCAAGCAACTGCTCTGCATGCAGAAGTCCTGGGTTCGTCCCCGTCATCCCCAGGTACAACTGCGGAAATAATAATAATAATAATAATAATAATAATAATAATAATAATAATAATTTATTTATACCCCACCCATCTGGCTGGGTTTCCCCACTCTGGGAAGCTCACAACAGAATACAGTGGTACCTCTGGTTACGTACTTAATTTGTTCCAGAGGTCCGTTCTTAACCTGAAACTGTTCTTAACCTGAAGCACCACTCTAGCTAATGGGGCCTCCCACTGCTACTGTTGCTGCCGCCGCCTGATTTCTGTTCTCATCCTGAAGCAAAGTTCTTAACCTGAGGTACTATTTCTGGGTCAGCAGAGTCTGTAACCTGAAGTGTATGTAACCCGAGGTACCACTGTATTAAAAACACGATAAAACATCAAACATTCAAACTTCCCTAAACATGGCTGCCTTCAGATGTCTTCTAAAAGTCAGATAGTTGCTTATTTCCTTGACATCTGGTGGGAGGGCGTTCCACAGGGTGGGCACCACCACCGAGAAGGCCCTCTGCCTGGCTCCCTGTAACCTCACTTCTCACAATGAGGGAACCGCCAGAAGGCCCTCTGCGCTGGACCTCAGTGTCCAGGCTGAACAATGGGGGTGGAGACGCTCCTTCGGGTATACTGGGCCGAGGCCGTTTAGGGCTTTCAAGGTAGCTGTTGGTTGGAAACCCAGGTCAGATATAATCAAAGAGTTGGGAGGGATCATTTAGTCCAACCCCCGCTAGGCAGGAAATTTTTGCCCGACGTGGGGCTTGAACCCACGACTTTAGAGTCTCATGTTCTATTGACCAAGCTATGGGCCAACGAGTGCACCATACCTTTAAATCACATAGCTCCCCCCCCCCGAGGAAACCTGGGAACTGTAGTTTACCTGTCGCAAAGCTACGAGTCCTAGCGCCTGGAACCAACAGCAGTTCCAAAGAATCCTTTGAAGAAAACCATGTGCTTTTTCTTAAAAGCAGAGGTTGGGTAGTGATCTGTCGGGGATTCTTTAGCTGACACTCCTGCAAGGTTGGACTAGATGGGGAGCCCTTCGAACCCCACAGTTCTCTGAGGCTATGAAATGAGCTTGGAGGGTTTGGCCTCTGTCAGAGGAGATGGCACTGGGCTGGATGGTCAAATAGTGAGACGTGATGTAAGATAGTTCCTACTTGGGGACTTCCCTGGCTTTTTTCTGGCCCACGTAGGACCAGTCTGGATAGTTAGCCTTAGTGAAGACGTTTTCGTCCGCCAAAATGTTTTTGAGTTTCTGCTGAAATGAGGCTGCATTTTAATGTTGTATTTTATTCTTGTTTTTAAGTTGTGTTTCAATCATTTGTTTCATATTTGTTGTTAGCCGCCCTGAGCCTGGTCTTGGTGTGGAGGGTGGGGTATTATTATTATTATTATTATTAATAATAATAATAATAATAATAATAATAATAATAATAATAATTCCTCAACCCCGTGCTCAGTTCCCAGGGAGCAGAGAAGGGGCACAATTTAGGGCAGGGGTCGCCAATGGGAGGGGGGCGTCCATTGACTACGGCCATCAACTACCCCTCTATTCTGTGTTGGTCAGGCCCCCGCCTGGAAAACTGTGTCTGATTCTGGGCGCCACAGTTTTAACAAGGATATTGACAAGCTGGAACGTGTGCAGAGGAAAGCGACCGAGACGATCGAGGGTCTGTGAAAACAAGCCTTATAAGGTCCGTTTGAGGGAGTTGGGGATGTTTAGCCTGAAAAAGAGTAGATATGATAGTCATCTTCTCAGGGGCTGTCACATGGAAGATGGAGCAAGCTTGGTTTTATTCCCTGCTCTGGAGGGCAGAACTCGAACCCAGGGCTTCAAGTGACAAGAAAAGAGATTCCGACTCAACATCAGGAATAAATTTCTGGCAGTTAAGAGCTGTTTGACAGGGGAACGGACTCCCTCGGGAGGTGGTGAATTCTCCTTCCTTGGAGGTTTTTAAGCGGAATCTGTTATGGATGCTTTAGCTGAGATTCCTGCATTGCAGGGGGTGGACTAGATGACTCTAGGGGTCTCTTCCAGCTCTGTGGTTCCTTCGGCCATTGCTTGGAGGTAATGTGAGTTGCTGGTCCCATCAAGAAGACACCTGCTTCTTGGGGGAAAGCAATGAGAAACCTAGACAGCATCTTAAAAAGCAGAGACATCACCTTGCCAACAAAGGTCCCTATAGTCAAAGCTATGGTTTTCCCAGTCGTGATGTATGGAAGTGAGAGCTGGACCATAAAGAAGGCTGATCGCCGAAGAATGGATGCTTTTGAATTCTGGTGCTGGAGGAGACTCTTGAGAGTCCCATGGACTGCAAGAAGATCAAACCTCTCCATTCTGAAGGAAATCAGCCCTGAGTGCTCATTGGAAGGACAGATCCTGAAGCTGAGGCTCCAAGGCTTTGGCCACCTCATGAGAAGAGAAGACTCCCTGGAAAAGACCCTGATGTTGGGGAAGATGGAGGGCACAAGGAGAGGGGGACGACAGAGGACGAGATGGTGGGACAGTGTTCTCGAAGCTACGAACATGAGTCTGACCAAACTGCGGGAGGCAGTGGAAGACAGGAGTGCCTGGCCTGCTCTGGTCCAGGGGGTCACGAAGAGGCGGACAAGACTAAAGGACTAAACAACAACAATGTGAGTTGCAGGCTGGCAAGACCTGAAAGGCATTGCATTGTCTGCCTCTGGATTGGAGAGATGGTTGGCTTTTGGATCAGTGGGGGAGCTTCTACTTTGCATACAGACAGTCCCAGATTCAATCCTAGGCATTGCCAGCTAGGCCTTGCCTGAAACCCCAGCGTGGTGCTGCCAGTCAGTGCAGGCATCTCTGAATTAGATGGGCTGGGGTTCTCACTGCACGAGGAAGGATTACTCTGTCCCTTCCTTTGATGGTGAAACACGGAGCGGCCCTGTTTTGCAGGTAGATCTGAGATTTAGTTTATGGTGTCACCGCTGCAGCCTGGAAGGCAGGAAGAGGGAGTCGGTGAAAGGGACCTCTGAGCAAATGCAGAGTTCTCTCACTGCTGGAGAGACTTCTCACCCCAAAGACCCCGGAGGGTCCCAGTTACTGGTAGAATAGATTGTCTGAGCTGATGATACAGTGGTACCTCGGGTTAAGTACTTAATTCGTTCCGGAGGTCCGTTCTAAACCTGAAACTGTTCTTAACCTGAAGCACCACTTTAGCTAATGGGGGCCTCCCACTGCCGGAGCACAATTTCTGTTCTCATCCTGAAGCAAAGTTCTTAACCTGAAGCACTATTTCTGGGTTAGAGGAGTTTGTAACCTGAAGTGTATGTAACCTGAGGTACCACTGTATTTGACAGCTTCATACATCCCTAGGAATTGGTGTTGGCGATGGAGGGCGATTGGCAGATCAAAAGGCGGTGTGCTCTTTTTGGAGAAATCAAGCATTGGGCAGGATGCGTTTAATAAGATAATTGAGGGCATTGGTCCCAGGGACCATCAACATCAAAGGGAAACCACAAAACTGCCCGATGCTTCAAGGACAATTGATGGGAACGGCTGCTCCTGCCCAAACGGCCCAATTTGGTGCCCACATAATTATTTGGCTGGAGGAAACGAGACCCAGCAGAATCCTTTATTCTCTGCCTGGCTAATCACACAGATCCTTACCAACCCTTATTTGAGGCTGCTTCCGGACAGCCCATTTCCTTGACCGTTCAATCTGATTTGCTTGCAGAGAGAGGAGATGACGTTTGCCATTTATGGAAGCATCCTTCCGCCCCGATTCGTTTGTGGGGAGGTTTGAGGTTTGATGGCGTCGGTGTCACACTTTCTGCCTCGTTTTCCTTATTACAAAAAAAGCACCCCATTTTGCCGAGGAGCGGGTTCGTTGCACCACTGGCGGTGCGCGATGGAGCCCCAAAATAGTGACAGTCTGGGAGCACTCTTTGTCTGGGAACTGAGCAGTCCTCCATGCACGCATCAAACTTGGTTTCTGGCCATAAAAGCATGAGTATTTTAGGATGTATTTGAATTGATTGCCTGATTTTATGTTAATGTGTTATACATTTGGTGTTAGCCGCTCTGAGCCGAGTTTTGGCTGGGGAGGGTGGGGTATTACTTCTTCTTCTTCTTCTTCTTCTTCTTCTTCTTCTTCTTCTTCTTCTTCTTCTTCTTCTTCTTCTTCTTATTGGTTCATTCATACATTAAGTTGTGTTGGGAGTGGATTGAGAATCCATGTTGTTGTCAACATCCCTTGTCCGAATGAGAGTCTGGGAAGATGTGTTGGCGTCGGGAAGGAGGCAGTTCATAATTAGGAAATGATAATGACTTGCGCAAGCCCAACGTTCCCAGTATGTGCTTGCATCCATCCTGCAAACTGCTGAGAATCTAGAGGCACTCCAGAGCTGCTTTTCATCCAGCTGTTTTGCACATCTGGAATTAAAGGGAGCTTCCAAGCCATTGGAGGGGGGAGTCCCTCAAATCCCAGAGCCTCTCATTCAGGAGGCCTAAAATGGGACCGCAGCAGCCACTGATGGTATCAGAAACCTGCCGGGCATTCGCCAGCTCAGATCTCCTTGGCGGTGTTGCTGGCAAACGGGTTGCCCCACCCCGATCCCTGGCAGGATTTGTGCATCAAGAGGATGTGGCCTGCTGCTGGACCGAAAGGTCCATCCGTCGTCGTGCCTTTCGTAGTGTGTCCACTACGTCCCTCCAGGAAGGCCTGCTAGGAGCAAGGGGATGCGTGAAGGCACTGGCTCTCTCCTGCTCTCTGGGCCCAAGCAGGTAGACTGCAGCTCTCCATGGAGTCTCCACGGCAGGATTAATGATAGCAGCCATCTTTCATCATGGTTGGAGGGGAGGTTAGATAATGATAATGATAATGATACGGTGGTACCGCTGGTTAAGAACTTAATTCATTCCAGAGGTCTGTTCTTAACCTGAAACTGTTCTTAACCTGAGGTACCACTTTAGCTAATGGTGTCTCCTAGTGCTGCCGCGCGATTTCTGTTCTCATCCTGAAGCAAAGTTCTTAACCCGAGGTACTATTTCTCGGTTAGTGGAGTCTGTAACCTGAAGCGTCTGTAACCCGAGGTACCACTGTAATGATAATTTATTATTTACACCCCGTCCACCTGGCTGGGTTTCCCCAGACACTCTGTGTGGCTTCCAACAAAAGATTAAAAACATGATAAAACATCAATCGTTAAAAACTTCCCTAAACAGGTCTTGCCTTCAGATGTCTTCTAAAAGTCAGATAGTTGTTTATTTCCTTGACATCTGGTGGGAGGGCATTCCACAGGGCAGGCGCCACCACCAAGAAGGCCCTCTGCCTGGTTCCCTGTAACCTCGCTTCTCACAGGGAGGGAACCGCCAGAAGGCCCTCGGAGCTGGACCTCAGGCTGAACGAAGGGAGTGGAGACGCTCCTTCAGGTATACCGGGCCTTTGAGGCCGTTTAGGGCTTTCAAAGTCAGCACCAACACTTTGAATTGTGCTCGGAAACATACAGTGGTACCTCGGGTTACATACGCTTCAGGTTACAGACTCCGCTAACCCAGAAATAGTGCTTCAGGTTAAGAACTTTGCTTCAGGATGAGAACAGAAATCGCGCTCTGGCGGCTCGGTGCCAGCGGGAGGCCCCATTAACTAAAATGGTGCTTCAGGTTAAGAACAGTTTCAGGTTAAGAACAGACCTCCGGAACAAATTAAGTACTTAACCCGAGGTACCACTGTACTGGGAGCCAATGTAGGTCTTTCAGGACCGGTGTTATGTGGTCTTGGCGGCCGCTCCCAGTCACCAGTCTGGCTGCCACATTCTGGATTAGTTGTAGTTTCCGGGTCATCTTCAAAGGCAGCCCCACGCAGAGCGCATGGCAGTAGTCCAAGCAGGAGATAACCAGAGCCTCTGCCTCACCCTCCCTGGTTAAGGCTATCCCGCAAAAGGGATCCGTGAGGAATTGCTTCCGTCCGACGCCCAGATGGGGGCTAGGGCCAGAGAACTCCTCCAGGGGAGACCCCTTAGGGATACACCAATTGGATGTAATCTCGTAGATGAGAAAGATCCAGATAATCTTCTTGGAAAGATCCTCTTGCCAAGTCTTCTGTCGAGCACATTAAAAGAAAGATGTTAATTATACTTTGAGTCTTTTCCTGTCCTGGAATGCCCTATCGGTCGGGTTTCATAGGCCTTCATCACAACTCTGCCCTCTGGAAGTTGTGCAACTCCCATCAGTCCCAGCTGGGACCAGTTTGGGGAAGGCTCTCCTCCAGAACGGGGGCACCATTTTGTGCACCCCTGTCCTCCTCTGTTGTTCCCCGCCGGCTGCCCCCTGGAAACCTTTAAAACGAATGTGTTTCCACCTACGGTTTAGCCACAGGTGGAAATCCACCAGGTGCAGCTTCTTCTAACAGTCCCAGGAGAAGAAACCCCACCAGTTGGATTTCTGCCCGCTGCACGGCTGCTTAAAGGCACGAGGCTTGCGCCACAGGGTGGGAAGGAGAGTCGTGGCGCGCCCACAGCCAGGGAGGAGAAGGGGAGACGCGGGTGACACAGCGATGGGACCTCTCGCCAGCTGCAAGCTCTCTGGGTGTAGGAGGGAGGAGAAAGGAGTCGATATGGAGGTGCCGCGCCCCACTTAAGAACAGGTTTGGCTTTTTCCTGCCCCAACCTGCTCGCTGGAGGCTGGGAGAGAACATGAGGAGGTTTGGGACACAACCTGTTCCCGATTGCCCTCCAAAGGACGCGAGGAGCCACCTCGGCCCAGCTGATGGGTGTGGGTCTACTCTGAGCAGGGAGTGAGCGTGCTTATCTCTCTGATGTGGTTCTTTTGCACAAGAGCCGAAGCAAGCTTTGTCGGCATACGCGCCGCAGTTCAACAGGTGCTGTGCAGGGCGCTCTTCTCCTTACCTCCAGAGCCCACCAACCAAATATTATTTTCGGATTGCGTGTGTTTTCCTCAGAGAAGCTCAAAGTGCAACGCCTGGTTCTCTCCCTCCCCACACAACAACCCCGCGAGGTAGACTCCTAGCTGTCCACTTTCCCCTTTTCTTGCGAGGAATCCTATTTGGAATAAGGGGAATTCCCTTAAAAAAAGGGAAATGTTGACAGCTATGGGTAGGCTAGTGGAGAGACGGGCAGGGACTGGGCCCAATGTCACACCTAGTGGGCTTCATGGCTGAGAGGGGATTCGAACTCAGGTCCTCCAGGCCGTGGTCTGACACTCTCTAACCCAGTGGTGTCCAAACTTTTTTCAAAGAGGGCCAGATTTGATGAAGTGAAGGGCCATGAGGGCCGACCAAAGGGCCAACCAAAGTTCTTAACCTTTTTTTTAGGATTGAGGTTGTTGAGATTTCTTTAGGATTGAAGTTGTTGAGGGTTTTTTAGGATTTTACCCCAGGAAATTAACTGCCACAGGGGCCGGATTAAACCGACCAGCGGGCCAGATTAGGCCCCCAAAATGGACTTTGGACATGCCTGCTCTAACCGCTACACCTCCCGGGTACTCGTGACTGTACTATATATCAAACTCAGTTACAAAAACCCCTCTGATACAAATACTTCTATCATTTTTCTCCTGTGCTCCTATCTTGAATCCTGCCCGCAGTTTTGTTTGTTTGCAATGCTTTTCCAAAAAGCCCCCCATTCTTCTGTTAAAAGCACCTTTCCATCTCTTAATAATGCTACCGACATTGCCATTTCCGCATAGCCCATTGGCTCTCTGTCCCCAAGCTTTTCGTTCGTCGCTCTGCCCATTTTCGCCTCTGGCCCTTCCCACCACCAGTTTGTGGCCCCCGGAAGGTCTTGCTCAGAAATAAATGTGGCCCTCAGGGCTAGGCGGGGGGGGGGGGGGACGGGACCCTCGCGAGAGTAGCCAACTTTCTCGGCACGCCTTGCTCCTGTGCCTCTCGCGAGCAACTCTGATCTGATTTTTCTGGTGGCCGAATATTTGTGAAAGGCAGAGGAGCAGCCTCGCTGGGCTTTGGGAGGGTCATTTGGCGATGTCCTCTGTTTACAGCGCAGCTGTGTTCTTTTTTGGTTATCTGTTCCCGCTTCTGCGGTCGGCCGAAATACATCTTTCTGAGGCGGTGATGGGTCAATACCTCTCAAAACACAGGCCCACCAAGGCTGCAGAGGTGGAGCACATTTTGTTTATGCTTTTCGGGCTACCTGAGGTGAAAACAGCCACATCCTTGGCTGCTCCCAGGCCTTGCTTGATAAAGCCAGCAGTTCCTGAAAACCTAATATCAACAAACAAAGGAAATTGAGCGAGAAAAGCAGCCAGGCCTGTGTTTTTTTGTGGAGAAATGGTCTGTGACCCAGCCAAAAAAAAAAGAAGACTCTGAGTTCTGGCTGTGTGCGGAGAGATGTATGTTTCTCATGCCCTTGAGGTTCAGGGTACCTCTGAGCATGAACAGAGCAGAAAATTTCTGCATTCAGATAGGTGCGTGGTTGCCACCTTTCCCTCCTGGGCAGAGCTCTTGCGCTCTAAAGAATTGGGTGGCAGGCAGAAATCTGTCCGTGGAAGCTTCGAAACAGGCTCCACCTGGTGGATTTCTGCCCAAAGCAAGTTATTCAAAGATGAACTGCTGTGCCTTAGAAATCCTGCTTTAAAAGTAATGAAAGAAATTGCCTGGGTTGCTTATCGGCGAGACGGCGCTTGCAATAAGTTGCACTTTGGCAAGAAGTATTAGCAAAGGCAGCGTGTTGCAAGAAATTATTTTATACGGGCTGCTTGTTCATAGAATTTGGCAAGGAGATCGGCAGCCCAGCGGTGCGTACGAAAAGGCATTGCACAAAAGGGGGGAGGCGGCTTTGCGAAGAAGGGGTGCCTTGGGCCGAGTTGCACACTGGACGTATATTGGGAGAAATTCGCACTGAGGACTCAGAACTCGCAAGCTGAATTTGAGATGAGAGAAGCGAGAGGCTGAAATGCACCGCGTTCGCCCCTCCCTCTCTGTGGGGCGGCAGCCCTGCCAGGCTGCCAAATCCAGGGCGAGGCACATTCCTGTAGGTAAGGCAAGCAGGTCCTGGGTTTGAAACCTGAGAAGGCAGCTCAGCGGAGGAGGGCAGCTGCCAGGGCTGAAAGGCAATGATCTGGACATTTTGCGGCGGGACGTCCCGGCTTGCTAGTGGGCCGGGGCAGCACTGCTCTGAGTTTTCTGCCCTCCGCACTGGAGACCAAGTTTCTCCCTTGAAATAGAACCAGTGCCAGAGTTTGCTTCTTTCCTCCTCCCTCCTCCCTCCCTTTTCCTTTAGTGTCGTATCTTTTACATTGCAAACCTGAGGGGCAAGAACTATAAGCCCTTCCTGGAGCCTTTTAGGGGGCAGGGAGTAGCTGCTGAAGAGCTACAATTAAAAAAAACCAGTAAAATTATTATTTTTATTATTAATTGAATTTATATACCGCCCTATACCCGGAGGTCTCAGAGAAGAACATGCTTGTTCAATCCTGGCTGTTCCTCTGCCCTCAGAGATTCTGGGAATGGCGGGTGGCAGGGCCTTCTCTGTGGTGGCCCCTGAACGGTTCGAATCCCCGCGGCGGGGTGAGCTCCTGTCTTTCGGTCCCAGCTCCTGCCCACCTAGCAGTTCGAAAGCACCCCTAAGTGCAAGTAGATAAATAGGTACCACTTTCTAACGGGAAGGTAAATGGCGTTTCCGTGTGCTGCGCTGGTGCCAGCTCGCCAGAGCAGCTTCATCACGCTGGCCACGTGACCCGGAAGTGTCTCCGGACAGCGCTGGCCCCCGGCCTCTTAAGTGAGATGGGCGCACAACCCTAGAGTCGGACACGACTGGCCCGTACGGGCAGGGGTACCTTTACCTTTACCTTTATTTAACTAAATAATCATTAAATTTAGTCCATTCTTCCTGATACTCCTCCTCCTTCTGGTCACGGACTCTTCCGGTTACGTCGGCTAGCTCCGAAAAATCCATCACCTTCATCTGCCATTCTTCCACTGTTGGTAATTCTTGTGCTTTGCGTGACTTTCTGTGGGAAAGCGTGCCTTGGTTTTGGAATGCTTTGGTTTTGGAACGGACTTCTGGAACGGATTAAGTTTGAGAACCAAGGTACCGCTTTAGTTGGTGGACACAGGAAGCAGGAGGTGGATCGCTTGGCGAAACGGTCTTGCGTTTGCTTCTCCCCGCTAATCTCTCTCTCTTTCTCTCCCCCCGCAGGTCCATCACCACAGACCTCAAAGGGGACGTACATTCTGGTTCCAGTGGGCAAGGCCATGGACGGAGGGCTCTGGTCAGCAGAGGTGACCGACACAGGCACAAACACCATATCCCTGCGGGTCAACACCTCGCCCAACGCCATTATTGGAAAGTACCAGTTTGGGGTCAAGACGCGGACCAAGGCGGGCGAGTACCAGATGCCCTTTGACCCCCGCTACGATATTTACCTCCTCTTCAATCCCTGGTGCAAACGTAAGTTGGCAGGCTTCCTTTTCTCTCTCCCCCTCTTTATGTGCATGTGTCAGTAGAGAACGAGGCTCCTAATCTTAGGGTTGTGGGTTCGAGACGCATCTTGAGCCAAAGATTCCCGCATCGCAGGGGGTTGAGCTAGATGACCTTTGGGTTCTCTTCCATCTCTATGATTCTATGAAGCTGCAGCGGTTTCTAATAGCCAGTAATTGGAAGTGTGCGCTGTCTCTGACAGGGGAGGCAGAAAATAGCCATTGGGGTCCGTGGCATCAATTTATTAGAAGAATTTCATTTATGAAAAGATAGAGTGAGGAAAAGAAAGAAAGAAAAGAGTGAGAGAGAACAGGGGGGGATGAAAAAAATACTGTTACATTACCATATATTAATATAAGGTAAAGGTAAAGGGACCCCTGACCCTTAGGTCCAGTCGTGACCGACTCTGGGGTTGCGGCGCTCATCTCGCTTTACTGGCCGAGGGAGCCGGCGTTTGTCCGCAGACAGTTTTTCCGGGTCATGTGGCCGGCATGACTAAGCCTCTTCTGGCGAAACAGAGCAGCGCACGGAAACGCCGTTTACCTTCCCGCTGGAGCGGTACCTATTTATCTACTTGCACTTTGACGTGCTTTTGAACTGCTAGGTGGGCAGGAGCAGGGACCGAGCAACGGGAGCTCACCCCGTCGTGGGGATTCGAACCGCCGACCTTCTGATCGGCAAGCCCAAGAGGCTCAGTGCTTTAACCCACAGCGCCACCCACGTCCCAATATATTAATACACAGATGTGTATATTATTGCCTTACTGTCCCAACACACATAATATATTCTGTGTAAACTCATTATGAATATCAGTGTCTTTATTTGCGCAGATAAACATATTCAAAGTAAAATAAAAGAAGTTTACTCACATCAGTTCACAGTTGGATTCCTGAAGGCAGATTTAGTTACCAATATGTACATGTGGATCTACCCCATATGGGGGAATAATCCCAGTGCTTCTGCTATCTGAGAGCTAGCAGAGCAGTCCTAGCTAGAAGCTGGTCAAACGCAGAAAGAAGAACAGTGGTACCTCGGGTTAAGTACTTAATTTGTTCCAGAGGTCCGTTCTTAACCTGAAACTGTTCTTAACCTGAAGCACCACTGTAGCTAATGGGGCCTCCCGCTGCTGCCGTGCCGCCGGAGCACGATTTCTGTTCTTATCCTGAAGCAAAGTTCTTAACCTGAAGCACTATTTCTGGGTTAGCAGAGTCTGTAATCTGAAGTGTATGTAACCTGAAGCGTATGTAAGCCGATGTACCACTGGAAAAAATAAAGAGGGAGGTGTGCTGCGTGACTCGTCCTTTTGTTACCTGGACAGGTTAGGCCACGCCCACCTTCCATCACATGCAAAGGGAAGGATGCTCCAGCCAAGAGGACCAGGAAGTTTTGACTGGCTGGACCAAACATCCCCTCGCATGTCTTCTCTATCTTTTCAAGGAATGTTGTAGTTGACTGACTCTCATGGATCACATCCCACATTTCAGGCCAGAGTCTTTCCCCGATTATACGGGAGGGTCTCGTTTTTCCTAGCCTCCTCGCTGCTGGGTCTGGCCAGCAAAAGCTTGTCCGGATGCCAAGAACCATGGGGAAACGGCCTTATCTCTGTCCCACGCACACACCCTGCACAAAAAATGGGAATGATCTGCGGGTGGGAGGGGTGGAGAAAGGAAAGCTTTTATCTCCAATGGAATATGTTGAATAAAGCACCAAAGAAAATAAATCTCTTGGCTCCGCATTGTAGACTTATACAAAGGCCAGCCGAGCAGAACATTCAGGGAGTGTCAGGATAAGGGATGAAAAATAACAAAAGGCACTCTGCGCATGCCTCTGGGACACGTTCCAGAATGTCCGGCGCTCATCAGGGGACGGCCAGCTCCCTTTCCCTCAAAAGGGAAGAGTCAAGGAACTTAAGTTGAGTTCACGAGAAGCAGAACTCCATTGCACTCCCGAGGCAGAGCTGGGTTTGGAAAACCCCAAGCAAAGGGTGCCTCTGAGCATACGTAGAGCACCCATTTTCCTTCCCGCTGAAAAAATGATTTCAAAACACACACACACACACCCAAAAAAAGAGTGACATATGTCATATAAAAGCATAAAAGCAATATAACTATATAAGCAATATAAAAAAATCAACAAGACTCACTCGGATGCTACTAGCCCAGAGATAGAAAGAAGAGTCGCTACCAGAGAAAAATGACAAACTAAACTGATGGATTACGCCGAAATGGCAAAGCTGTTTGGAAAGCTCAGGAACCAAAAGGACAAAAACTTTAAGAAAGAATGGGAAAGATTCATAATTGATTTAGGGGATCGCTAAGCAGATGAATAGGGACGCGGGTGGCGCTGTGGGTAAAACCTCAGCGCCTAGGGCTTGCTGATCGAAAGGTCGGTGGTTCGA
Organism: Podarcis muralis; assembly: GCF_964188315.1. Lineage (NCBI taxonomy): Eukaryota > Metazoa > Chordata > Lepidosauria > Squamata > Lacertidae > Podarcis > Podarcis muralis. Next base: position 6,111,094 of record NC_135667.1, read on the forward strand.
ATCCCCGCGGCGGGGTGCGCTCCCGTTGCTCGGTCCCAGCGCCTGCCAACCTAGCAGTTCGAAAGCACCCCCGGGTGCAAGTAGATAAATAGGGACCGCTTACCAGCGGGAAGGTAAACGGCGTTTCCGTGTGCGGCTCTGGCTCGCCAGAGCAGCGATGTCACGCTGACCACGTGACCTGGAAGTGTCTCCGGACAGCGCTGGCCCCCGGCCTCTTAAGTGAGATGGGCGCACAACCCTAGAGTCTGTCAAGACTGGCCCATACGGGCAGGGGTACCTTTACCTTTACCTTTAAGCAGATGAAAACATTACCAGGATTTTAATCACACTTGCAATGCAATAAATACGATGGACAATATGGATAGATATAAACAGTGGGGGTTTTTTCTGGGGGAAAGCAGGGGGACACATACCCCTAAAAAATTTGTGAATCTTTGTCCTTTTGTCCATTTACTGTATTTATTTATCCCGATTTGAACTACAAAATGGTGATTTTCTTGAGTCAAAATGAGAGTACCCCCTCAACATTTTTTTAAATAAAAAAAGCACTGGATATAAAATATAGATTATGATATGAAGTGGAAAACGTTGACATTAGGACCCCTGGAGAGGGGGGGGAGTCGTGAGATTCAGAGAAATCTCTATCTATGGAAATGTATTTGGTTTTGTTATAAATTTGTATTTGAAAAATCGGATAGAAAAGATGATCATAAAAAAAAAATCAACAAGAAAACACAATTAAGATGATAGGGAGTCAAAATATTCTCCTTCCATTGGTGATTTTTGCACACGCGTTCGGTGCTCTCTGTCCTCCCTTAAAAGACCTGTAATTTTGAAGCTCCTGAATTTGCCCTAAACTTCCCCTCTTCCATTTTTCCCCATTCAGAGGATCCTGTTTACCTGGACCAGACCGGTTGGCTGGACGAGTATGTGCTGAACGAGTCGGGGAGGATCTACTATGGGACCGAAACCCAGATTGGGGAACGCACGTGGAATTACGCCCAGGTAGGATGCGGTGGCGCTGTGGGTTAAACCACAGAGCCTAGGATTTGCCGATCAGAAGGTCAGCGGTTCGAATCCCCGCGACGGGGTGAGCTCCCGTTGCTCGGTCCCTGCTCCTGCCAACCTAGCAGTTCGAAAGCACGTCAAAGTGCAAGCAGATAAATGGGTACCACTCCGGCGGGAAGGTAAACGGCGTTTCCGTGTGCTGCTCTGGTTCGCCAGAAGCGGCTTAGTCATGCTGGCCACATGACCCGGAAGCTGTACGCCGGCTCCCTCAGCCAATAAAGCGAGATGAGCGCCGCAACCCCAGAGTCGGCCACGACTGGACCTAATGGTCAGGGCCCCCCTTTACCTTTACCCTTTAGGATGCAAAGTGGTCTAAGGTCTCAGGGTGCTCAGTACTGTTTACATCAGCCCTCAGAGATGAGGGTGTCCGCCACTACCAGCACCCCTGTGCAAGGTGAGAGGGGCCACAGGTTCATTGAACCTGCTTCTGGCTTCCACGACTTCTCCTAAACTTCCTTAAAAACTCTCGAATCGCCATTCAAGGCGGCCTTAACAGAGTGGAGAACTGGGCCCAAACCAACACAATGGATTTCACTGGGGACAAATCTCAGGTTCTGCACTTAGGCAGGAAGAACCGGCAAATAGAAGATGGGGGGACACTTGGCTTGGCTGTGTGAAAAGGATCTAGGGGTCTTGGTGGACCACAAACTGATCATGAGCCAACAGTGTGATGCAGCAGCAAGAAAGGCTAATGCTATTCTAGGCTGCATCAACAGAAGCATGGCGCCCAGGTCAAGGGAAGTGATAATATTGCTGTGTTGTGACTTGGTCAGTCTTGTGTCCAGTTCTGAGCAGCACAGTTTAAGAGGGATGTTGACAAGGTGGGACATTTGCAGAGGAGGCCAACTGAGATGATCGAGGGTCTGGAAACCAAGGCTTATGGGGGATGGATGAGGGACTTGGGTATGTTTAGCTCGGAGAAGGGATGAGACTGAGAGGAGATACGATAGCCATCTTCAAATATCTCAAGGACTGTTACACGGAAGATGGAGCAAACTTGTTTTGTAGGACCCGTGCCAATGGATTCAAGTTACCAAAAACGAGATTCCGACTAAAGTTGTGGGTTTTCCTTCCTTGGAGGTTTTTAAACAGAGGTTGGATGGCCATCTGTCAGGGATAATTTAGTTGAAATTCATGCCTTGCAAGGGGTTGGACTAGATGACCGTTGGGGCCCCTTGCAACTCTTTGATTCTATTAATTTTCCTCCTCTTTAGAATCATTTGCACCCCAGACTGTCAGACACCCATTTGGAGTGTTTAGCAGTGCCAACTATGTTTTTTTTTATAAAAATTAAATAAAATTAAAAAGTATGAAAAAACTGACATTTTCAGTTATTAATGTGTTGGGGATACACCCTGAGAAGCATGAAATGAAAGGAAATATGGATAAATGCCCCACAAGCAAACTGGGAGGCGTGAAGGATAAATGCTCATATAACCTCCCTGTGTGGGTTAAACCACAGAGCCTAGGGCTTGCCGATCAGAAGGTTGGCGGTTCGAATCCCCACAATGGGGTGAGCTCCCGTTGCTCGGTCCCTGCTCCTGCCAACCTAGCAGTTTGAAAGCATGTCAAAGTGCAAGTAGATCAATAGGTACCACTCCGGCGGGAAGGTAAACGGCGTTTCCGTGCGCTGCTCTGCTTCGCCAGAAGCGGCTTAGTCCTGCTGGCCACATGACCCGGAAGCTGTACGCCGGCTCCCTCGGCCAATAAAGCGAGATGAGCGCCGCAACCCCAGAGCCGGCCACGACTGGACCTAATGGTCAGGGGTCCCTTTACCTTTACCTTTAAGCAAATCAGAACAGACGCTCAATAAAGGCCAGATAAAATCTAACCCCCATGTTAGCTCTGGGCAAGCAAATCAGGATGATGGCCTATTATAGGCCTTCTGGAGGAGAACTAAAGGTCCCCTCTGACTTCTTTTGAAGACAACAGGGCAGCACTGAAGCGCCTTGTGTGGTTATTCTGGTTATCTGCCAGTAGGAGGCGCTGTTCCTTGCATGGTGGTGCTTTGCAGTTTTGTTTCGGCGGGAGCTCTTGACGGTGCCTTTACTGTAGGTACCCAGAGTAGTTTGGTGTGTGCATGTGAGAGATCTCTGAGTGTGTTCCCTTCTCCTCTCCCTCCCACAGTTTGACCAGGGTATCTTAGATGCCTGTCTCTACGTCCTGGACCGGCGTGGGATGCCGCACGCGAGTCGTGGAGACCCCATCATGGTTTCGCGGGTCGTCTCTGCCATGGTGAGCCCTTGGGACAGTTTCGGCTTCTTGCCCGACAAAACTTGCTTGCGCGTTTCCTTTTTTAAAAAATCGCCGTCTTACTTTCTGTCTTCAACTTGCACCCCTCTCTTCAGAAAGCTTGTAGCACCTGCCGTTCTGCATGGAGAAAGTCCGTTTGTTTATTGCATTCATATCATACCTTCATCTCCATGGAGCTAGAGTATGGGTAGGCAAACTAAGGCCTGGGGGCCAGATCCGGCCCAATCGCCTTCTCAGTCCGGACTGCGGAAAGTTTGGGAATCTGCATGTTTTTACATGAGTAGAATGTGTCCTTTTATTTAAAATGCATCTCTGGGTTATTTGTGGGGCATAGGAATTCATTAATTTTTTCCAAAATATAGTCCGCCCTCCCACAAGGTCTGAGGGACAGTGGATCAACCCCCTGTTGGAAAAGTTTGCTGATCCCTGAGCTAGAGGGTAGTTCTCTGCATCTTGTCATTTTATTCTTACAACAACAATGCGAGGGAGGTTAGCCTGAGAGGCAGGAACAAGGTCACCCTGCAAGCTTCATGGTTGGGTGGGGATTCGAACCCTAGTCTCCCAGGTCCAAGTCTAACCACTATACCGCCACAGTCTCCCTGGTAGAAACCCTAATATGCTTCCTGCCTTTGGCCAGTATACTCAAAGGAGCGTCTCCACCCCCCATTGTTCAGCCCGGACACTGAGGTCCAGCCCCAAGGGCCTTCTGGCGGTTCCCTCATTGTGAGAAGTGAGGTTACAGGGAACCAGGCAGAGGGCCTTCTCGGTGGTGGCACCCGCCCTGTGGTATGCCCTCCCCTCAGATGTCAAGGAAATAAGCAACTGTCGGACTTTCAGAAGACATCTGAAGGCAGCCCTGTTCAGGGAAGTTTTTAATGTTTGATTCTACAGTGGTACCTCAGTTTAAGAACAGCCCTGTTTACAAACTTTTCAGTTTACGGACTCCGCAAAACCGGAAGTAGTGTCCCGGTTTGCAAACTTTACCTCGGTCTAAGAACGGAAGCTGAGTGGTGGAAGGGCACCAGCGGCAGGAGGCCTCATTAGGGAAAATGTACCTCAGTTTAAGAAGGGTTTCAGTTTAAAAACGGACTTCTGGAATGGATTAAGTTCGTAAACCGAGGTACCACTGTACAGTTATAAAAAAGGGAAAAGGAAGACACCTGAAGGCAGCCCTTTTCAGGGAAGTTTTTAATGTTTGATGTTTTATTGTGCTTTTAATATTTTGTTGGGAGCTGCCCAGAGTGTCTGGGGATACCCAGCCAGATGGGCGGGGTATAAGTAATAAATTGTTGTTGTTATTGTTATTTATACCCCGCCCATCTGGCTGGGCTTCCCCAGCCACTCTGGGCGGCTTCCAACAAAATATTAAAATACAGTAATGCATCAAATATTAAAAGCTTCCCTAAACAGGGCTGCCTTCAGATGTCTTCTAACAGTCTGGTAGTTGTTGTTCTCTTTGACATCTGGTGGGAGGGCGTTCCACAGGGCGGGTGCCACCACTGAGAAGGCCCTCTGCCTGGTTCCCTGTAACTTGGCTTCTCGCAGTGAGGGAACCGCCAGAAGGCCCTCAGCGCTGGACCTCAGTGTCCGGGCAGAACAATGGGGATGGAGAGGCTCCTTCAGATATACTAGACCAAGTATATCTAGTAATAGTATTCCTATTGCCTACACACTTCGGATCCATATTTCTGCGGCACCACCAAGTGGACTAAGCGCCGTGGAACTTCTTAATCTTAGCACACCTCTCTCATTGTAGAAATGAACCGTTAGAGGTGCCGCCATAAAAGTAGCGTACTTGCAAAGCTAATCTGGAATCTGTACAGGGAACCATGAGCTAAGATTCCTGCATTGCAGAGGGTTGGACTAGAGGACCCCCGGGTCCCTTCCGACCCAACAATTCTATGACTCTACTAAAGGCGAAGCAACGAAACCTTGTGTCCCTCCATGGCTGACACGGCACTTGCTAACCTTGCTGATTCTCCCCACCTCTCTCTCTCTCTCTCTCTCTCTCTCTCTCTCTCAGGTGAACTCTCTGGACGACAACGGTGTGCTGGTCGGGAACTGGACAGGCGATTACTCACGCGGCACCAACCCTTCGGCCTGGGTGGGCAGCCGGGATATCTTGCTGAAGTACCACAAGACGGGCTACCCGGTTCTCTACGGGCAGTGCTGGGTGTTTGCTGGAGTCGTGACCACAGGTAGCTGCCGTCCGCGGGGAGGCGGGACGAGAGTGGGCTCTGGGGATGGGAGGGGAAGGGCATGGACAGAAGGAGGGCCTTGCAGGATCGGGTCCATGTGGTCCAGCACCCTGGTCCTCAAAGGAGCCGACCAGAGGCTTATCTCTCCCCGTTCCTCCTCCTCCTCCTTGTCCCTCCAGTCCTCCGGTGCCTGGGCATTCCAACGCGGACCGTCACCAACTACAACTCGGCGCACGATACGGACGTCAGCCTCACCATGGACATATACTTTGACGAGAACATGAAGCCGCTGGAGAACCTCAACGCCGACTCTGTTTGGTAAGTACGGCGACCCTGCCGCCTCCGTCTCAGGTTCCTATGTTCAGGAGGAAGGGCGAACTCAGGACGGCCGCCACCCAAATACCCTGCTTTTTTTTAAGAGAAACTCTTTATTTACCATACTTTTCTGTGTATAAGACTAGGTTTTTTTCTTTAAAAACTATGCTGAAAAGTGGTGTTCGTCTTATACATGGAGAGTGCATAGGGCGGACATTTGATTGGTTACTGCCGCGGCTGTCAGCGGCTATTGGGCGTGTTATTAGTTGCTGCGTCAAGGGCGGGTGTTGACTGGCTGACATTGGGGCAATTGTGCGGGTGATTGGCAGCTTCTGCTGGCGAGGGGACAGACGAGAGGCGGTTTTTGTGCTGGGTGCAGATGAGCGATTTTCAGCAATCCACCCTAAAAAAAAGCTCAACTCTGAGCCATCTCCCCCCATTTTCTTAAATTTGAGTCCCCCAAAATAGGGGGCGTCTTATACATGGGGGGGGGGGCTTATACATGGAAAAGTACGGTACACTTTTCAATTTTACACATTTCATTAGTTTTACAATCAAACATTTCAAAGTCTGACTTCCTTCCCCCTCTTTCTGCGGTTCTTTAAAAAAAAAATTATAATATCTTCTGCATATCCAAATTCATTTAATTTGCTTATTTAATTATCTACTTTAAATATATACTCTTATGTAACAACTGCGGGTTATTACAATAACCCTGCCAATGTTTTTTATCTGTTTGCAATTTATCTATAAACATTCAATAAACCATTTCCATTCTTTTATTTAAAAGTTTCTTATCTTGATTTCTTATTCTTCTGGTAAGTTTCGCCATTTCTGCATATTCCATAAGTTTTTGTCTCCATTCTTCCTTTGCTGGGACTTCTGCTTCTTTCCACTTCCAATTACCCCATTTTAATTCTTTTCTCCCCCCCCCCCCCCGTCCGGATGCAGGAATTTCCATGTCTGGAACGACTGCTGGATGAAACGGCCCGATTTGCCTTCAGGGTTTGATGGGTGGCAGGTTGTAGATGCGACGCCCCAAGAATCCAGCAGCGGTGAGTCAAGGAAAAGTTCCTGCACATAAAGACTCTGATGTCCAAAACACCTGGAGGACACCTGGCCAGCTTACAACTTTTGGGGTCGCAAACTAGGTGGAGTGGACCTTGGGCCACTATAACAGCTAGGGAGTGCCTGGGCTGATCTCCTTACTGCACTGACACACTAGCACTGCAGGTGGCTGGAGGCCGGTACTGCAGCCATCCGGCCAGTAGGGGTCAGGTGACTTTGTGAGCCAATCAGACTCTGCTTGGCCCCATAAAAGGTGCTTGAATCACTGGGGGAAACTCCTGAGTTCGAGTATTGAGGAAGAATCACCTGGTTGGGAGAACAATTTGCTTCGTGGTTTCATTTTTAAGCAACACCTGCCACGGTATGGACACCAGTTCAAATTGTGCAGGAAGGAGTTCCGCAGATTAACGCTGGAAGCCGTTGTCTGTTCTGGAAAAGGGGACTGGGACTTTGACACAGTGCGCCATCTCATCTCTCCCCTGCTTTCCTCAACAGGCATTTTCTGCTGCGGTCCCTGCTCCGTAGAGGCCATCAAGAACGGGCTGGTCTACATGAAATACGATGCCTCCTTCTGCTTTGCTGAGGTACTTGTTTCTGAATGATTTGGCATGTGCGAATGCTACTGAGAGATCCCCTAGTCATGTCACCACATCTCTGATTAAGGCTGGAACCTTCAGCACCAGGGAGAGCTCCCCAGGAATGCAGACGTCAATTCCATCAATAATAATAATAATAATAATAATAATAATAATAATAATAATAATAACAACAACAACAACAACAACAACAACAACAACAACAACAACAACAACAACAACAACAACAACAATAATAAAATTATTTGTACCCTGCCCTTCTGGCTGGGTTTCCCCAGCCACTCTGGGCGGCTTCCAACAAAGATTTAAAATACATCAAAATGTCACACATTAAAAACTTCCCTACACAGGGCTGCCTTCAGATGTCTTCTAAATGTCAGGTAGTTGTTTATCTCTTTGACATCTTGTGGGAGGGCGTTCCACAGGGCCCTCTGCCTGGTTCCCTGTAGCTTTGCTTCTTGCAGTGTGGGAAGGGCCAGAAAGCCCTTGGAGCTGGACCTCAGTGTCCGGGCAGAACGATGGGTGTGGAGACGCTCCAACATACAGTTGCAATTGAAATTATTTCACCCCCCCCCCCATTGCCAATCAGGTTTATTCTCAAAAAATTGCAGACTTTCAACGGTTTGCAAGGAACAAATTCAACAAAACAAATGGCAATAGCTCCACACAACGGGTGCGTCGAGTGGTTCCACCAAATTCAGCTGAAAATGCAACTTATAGTGAGACTGGAGAAGCCAGGATAAGTTTTCAGCTGAATCTCGCCGGATTTGCAACAGGGTGGAATAATTTCAGTTACAGCTGTGGATAAACAAAAGGTTAGAGCAACCTTCCCCAACTTCTGCCCTCCAGATTTTGCTGGACTCCAGCTCCCATCAGCCCCAGCTAACACAGTCACAGGTTGAAGGTGACGAAAGGTTTCAACAGCACCCGAAGACACAATCTGCAACACAATCATAATAATCCTTGTCATCACTAAACTGGTTTTCTGCTATAGCATCCAGTGAAATTGAAATGTCCATCTATCTATCTCGATGGGTAGATAGACATAGATACACAAGGTCTTTGCCACAGAAATGGGGATGAATACCTTATATCTCTCTCTTCAAAGTTTACCGTAGCAATTTTGAGCTGGCAACACTTTGCTGTGGACTGCTGGCCTGTTGAACTTGTTGTGACTTGACTTCTGGGTAAACCTTCTCTAGGGATCATGTAGCTAAAGAGGAGAAGCAATAATAATAATAATAATTTTATTATTTATACCTCACCCATCTGGCCGGGCCTCCCCAGGCACCCTGGGCAGCTCCCAACAGAATATTATAAACACGATAAAACATCAAACATTGAAGACTTCCCTAAACAGGGTTGCCTTCAGATGTCTTCTAAAAGTCAGATAGTTGCTTATTTCCTTGACATCTGACAGGAGGGCATTCCACAGGCCCTCTGCCTGGTTCATTAAGCGAGCTTCAGTTTTGGGGCAAGTTTAGCTCAGTTGGTAGAGCATCAGGCTGTGACCCACAGGGTTAGGGGTTCAAGCCCCACGTTCGGCAAAAAATTCCTCCATTGCAGGGGGTTGGACAAGATGGCCCTCGTGGTCCCTTCCAACCCTACAATTATGTGAAAAGACATGGGGCAGAGAGATGCCCCTCTACCCCCAAACAGAACCATGGGCAAACACAGGTGTTGGTTTTTACGGCGGCGGGCCTGCTGATGGTTTTCTCTGACCCACTTTCTGTCTCTCTCTCTGCAGGTGAACAGTGACAAGGTATATTGGCAGCGCCAGTCTGACGGCAGCTTCAAGATCGTCTATGTGGAGGAGAAGGCAATCGGTCACTTAATCAGTACCAAGGCAGTGGGCTCAAATCAGCGCCACGATGTCACCGACATTTACAAACATCCTGAAGGTAATGTGCTGTGTGGACAAGGGGGCAGACGGCTGGGATTCCTGAGGCAGGACGCACATAAATTAATAATAATAATAATTAATAATAATATTAATACAGTGGTACCTCGGGTTAAGTACTTAATTCGTTCCGGAGGTCCGTTCTTAACCTGAAACTGTTCTTAACCTGAAGCAACACTTTAGCTAATGGGGCCTCCTGATGCTGCTGCGCCGCCAGAGCACAATTTCTGTTCTCATCCTGAAGCAAAGTTCTTAACCCGAGGTACTATTTCTGGGTTAGCGGAGTCTGTAACCTGAAGCGTATGTAACCCAAGGTACCACTGTAATAATAATAATAATAATAATAATAATAATAATAATACAGTGGTACCTCAGGTTAAGCACTTAATTCGTTCTGGAGGTCCGTACTTAACCTGAAACTGTTCTTAACCTGAAGCACCACTTTAGCTAATGGGGCCTCCTGATGCTGCTGCGCCGCCGGAGCACAATTTCTGTTCTCATCCTGAAGCACTAATTCTAGGTTAGAATAGTCTGTAACCTGAAGCGTATGTAACCTGAAGCATATGTAACCCGAGGTACCACTGTAATAATAATAATAATTTATTTATACCCTGCCAATCTGCCTGGGGTTTCCCCAGCCACTCTGGGCGGCTCCCAACAGAATATTAAAAACACGATAAAACACCAAACATTAAAAACTTCCCTGAACAGGGCTGCCCAGATGTCTAATAAAAGTCAGATAGTTCTTTATTTCCTTGACATCTGATGGGAATAAAACCAAGATATAAAACCATAAAATACCTAATAAAAATAAAAACAAGAACTCAATAGCGCGCCCCTCCTCACAAAAAAACCACCACATTTTAAAAGGGCATAGGATGTAAATCGGATCAACCAAAGGCCTGGTTAGAAAGGAACGTTTTTGCTATAAAATATGCAGGGATTTGTGTTTTGCAAAACGAACCGTGGAAAGAGAAAAAGGGAAGCCGTTGGTATTTTAAGCCTGCTTGAATGAATACAGTGGTACCTCGGGTTAAGTACTTAATTCGTTCCGGAGGTCCATTCTTAACCTGAAACTGTTCTTAACCTGAAGCACCACTTTAGGTAATGGGGCCTCCTGCTGCTGCCGGAGCACGATTTCTGTTCTCATCCTGAAGCAAAGTTCTTAACCCGAGGTACTATTTCTGGGTTAGCGGAGTCTGTAACCCGAAGCGTATGTAACCCGAGGTACCACTGTATTCGAAAATGGAAAACGGAAAATTAAATTAAATTAGGGGGGGGGGGTAAATAAAAAGCACCATTCCAAGCAGTTTGGAATGAAACCATCTTTTCACCTGGGATCTTCACCTGCCTCCTTGGCTGCAGCAGCAGCAGCATCTGAGCATCTCTCTCCATCCTTCTCCCTCTTTTCCTCTCCCAGGCTCCGAAGCAGAGCGCAAAGCAGTTGAAACGGCCGCCAAGCACGGCACCAAGGCCCACATCTACACCAACAAGGAGTGGGGCGACGACATCTCCGTGACGGTGGACACCCAGGAGGCCTACACGGGCCAAGACATCTCCCTCAGGGTCATCCTGAAGAACCGCAGCTCCATGCCCCGCAGTGTCTCCCTCAACCTCTTCGTGGCCGTCATGTATTACACCGGCGTAACGGGCAGCAACTTCAAGCAGGAGAAGAGGGAGGTCCAGGTGCCGGCCAGCGGAAGTACGACACCTTATTTATTTGGTTGTTGTTTTTTCAAATTCGTATACCACCTTCTTCCAAGGATCTCAGGGTGGTGGGCAGTCTTCTCCACCTTTTCACCCTCACGACAGGCCTGTGAGGTAGGCCAGGCTAAGAGGTCCAAGGTCACCCCAGGGAACTTCATTATTATTATTATATATTGAATTTATATTCCGCCCTTATACAGTGGTGCCTCGCAAGACGAAAATAATCCGTTCCGCGAGTCTCTTCGTCTAGCGGTTTTTTCGTCTTGCGAAGCAACCCTATTAGCGGCTTAGCGGCTTAGCGCTATTAGCGGTTTAGCGGCTATTAAAGGCTTAGCGGCTTAGCGGCTAAAAGGCTCTTAGCGGCTTAGAAAAGGGGGGGAGCGAAAAAAATCGCAAGACTCGCAAGACGTTTCCGTCTTGCGAAGCAAGCCCATAGGGAAAATCGTCTTACGAAGTGCATCGAAAAACGGAAAACCCTTTCGTCTAGCGGGTTTTTCGTCTTGCGAGGCATTCGTCTTGTGGGGCACCACTGTACCCGGAGGTCTCATGGCAGTTCACAGAAAAGATCACAATATATAAAATCAAAATAAGAACAATAACCCAGTAAGGTAAAGGTAAAGGGGCCCCTGACTATTAGGTCCAGTCGTGGCCGACTCTGGGGTTGCGGCGCTCATCTCGCTTTATTGGCCGAGGGAGCCGGCGTACAGCTTCCGGGTCATGTGGCCACCATGACTAAGCCGCTTCTGGCGAACCAGAGCAGCGCACGGAAACGCCGTTTACTTTCCCGCTGGAGCAGTACCTATTGATCTACTTAAAGTGCAAGTGCTGGCAGTACCAAGGACCGAGCAATGGGAGCTCACCCCGTCGCAGGGATTCGAACCGCCGACCTTCTGATCGGCAAGTTCTAGGCTCTGTGGTTTAACCCACAGCACCACCCGCGATAACCCAGTAACACCCCCTCAAAAAGAGCCACATTTTAAAAGGGTATAGGTCGATGTCCATCAGGTCAACCAAAGGCCCGGTCAAAAAGGAACGTTTTTGCCTGGCACCTAAAGGTTTATAATAAGGGCAGGTGAACTTCCCCGGGGAGAGCATTCCGCAGATGGGGAGCCACTGCAGAAAAGGCCCTGTTCTCGTATTGCCACCCTCCAGACCTCTTGAGGAGGAGGCACATGAAGGAGGGCCTCAGAAGATGATCTCAGGATCTGGGCAGGTTCATATGGAAAGAGGCGGTCCTTGAGGTATTGCGGTCCTGAGCTTCATGGCTGAATGGGGATTCGAACCCGGCTCTCTCCCAGGTCCTGGTCCAAAACTCGAACTGCTACGCCACACTGGCTCTTGGTCACCTTAAATCACCGGGCCACATATCTGCTTGGGCCCCCTGTGTCACATCAAACAACCCCATTGCGAGGGGCCTCCCCATGGAGGGGAATAGTCAATGGACATGGCAAAACGGGTAGAGGCGGGACACTCTGCTCCCCGGGTGGAGCTGGGGGGGGGAGGAAATCCACGGCGCATGGTGCGTTCTCTGTAAGTCAGTGGTTCTTGAAGGAGAGGACAGCAAGTGTAGCAGGAAGAATCGAGGAAAAACAAAAGAAACAATTAAACATTTCAATGTAGTGCAGTAGTTTCAAAATAAGTTTTATGATTTGCAGAATACACATATTCTATGCTAAAAGCACTGCTCTGAGTTATAATCATCATCATTTGTTATTTATACCCCTCCCATCTGGCTGAGTTTCCCCAGCCACTCTGGGCGGCTTCCAACAAAGATTAAAAATACATTAAAATGTCAAACATTAAAAACTTCCCTAAACAGGGCTGCCTTCAGATGTCTTCTAAAAGCCAGATAGCTGCTTATTTCCTTGACATCTGGTGGGAGGGCGTTCCACAGGGCGGGCACCACCACCGAGAAGGCCCTCTGCCTAGTTCCCTGTAACTTTGCTTCTTGCAGTGAGGGAACTGCCAGAAGGTCCTCAGAGCTGGACCTCAGTGTCCAGGTAGAATGATGGGGGTGGAGACGCTCCTTCAGGTATACTGAGCCGTTTAGGGCTTTAAAGGTTAGCACCAACACTTTGAATTGAGCTCGGAAACATACTGGGGACCAATGTAGGTCTTTCAGGACTGGTGTTATGTGGTCTCGGCAGCCGCTCCCAGCCACCAGTCTGGCTGCCGCATTCTGGATTAGTTGTAGTTTCCGGGTCACCTTCAAAGGTAGCCCCATGTAGAGCGCATTGCCGTAGTCCAAGCAGGAGATAACCAGAGCATGCACCACTCTGGTGAGACTGTGGGCAGGGAGGGCCTCTGCGTACCAGATGGAGCTGCCCTGGACACAGAATTGTCCTGCGCCTCCATGGACAGCAGTGAGTCCAAAATGACTCCCAGGCTGCGCACCTGGTCCATCGGGGGCACAGTTACCCCATTCAGGACCAGGGAGTCCCCATATCTGCCTGTCCCCCCAAAAACAGTACTTCTGTCCTGTCAGGATTCAACCTCAATCTGTTAGCCGCCATCCATCCTCCAACCGCCTCCAGACACTCAGGGTTACCGCAGAGCGGGTTTCAGCGATCTTTGGAACTTGCCGAAGACTCTTCCGCAGACTGTGGCAATTGACTGAGTGTTTAAGGGATAAAGTAAATAATTACTAAAGCGGTCCGTCTCTCAGGGAACCTGGTCCTGAGCCACAGGTTGGGCCATAGAGCTTGTCGTGATTTTCGGTCCCAGTTTGCCTAACCCTTCCCCTGCCTTTCCCTTCCAGGCCAGTCTGTCCCCATGGTGGTCTCGTACGCGGAGTACAAGCCCCACCTGGTTGACCAGGGAGCCATGAAGCTGAGCATCTCAGGGAAAGTGGCCGAAACCGGCCAGGTGATCGCGAAGGAGCACACCTTCCGTTTGCGGACGCCGGACCTCACTCTGACGGTAGGGCACACGGGCTGTGGTTTAAAATCTGGGGTGAGGGAACTCTTGGGGGTGGGGGGCTTGAGGGCCGCATTTGCTTCTGGGCAGCCTTTGGAGGGCCAGATGCCATGGTGGGCGGGGCCAGCGACCAAAGTGGGTGGAGCAATGGATGTAAACATTGCCTTTGTGTGCACCGTATTTTTCGCTCCACAAGACGCACCTGACCATAAGACGCACCTAGTTTTTAGAGGAGGAAAGCAAGGAAAAAAATATTCTGCGCAGAGCATGTAAGCGGCTCTTGCTATTCTTGCTTTAAACCCTTCCGTCCCTCCTCCCGCTCAGCTGAGAAGCCAGCAGAGCAAGCTGCGCAGCTCTCGCTGAAGCTAGCAGAGCAAGAGCGATAGCTGCGCAGCGCCTCTTCTTCTGCTGGCTTCCCAGCAAAGCGGGATGAGGGACAAAAGGGAGCCATTACAAGGGAGTGATGAGCAGAGCCTGGCAGTGGCTCTTGCTGGCTTTTCCTCGAGGAGGGAGAAGGGACTGACGGGCTGCCCTTCTCCCTCCTCGGGGAAAAGCCCCCAAGAGCCGCACACAAGAGCCGCTCTTTAAAGGGAGCGCTGAGCAGAGCCTCCCGCCTGCATTCGCTCCATAAGACGCACACACATTTCCCCTTACTTTTTAGGAGGGGGAAAAGTATGTCTTATGGGGCGAAAAATACGGTAATTACCTCGCTGTCCTCCGTGTAAGCAAGCCAAAGGGAATTTGAGGGGTTTGAGGACAGATTTGAGGCGTGGAGCAGAACTAGCAAGCAGGAGTGTCCAGAGGAAAGTTTTGAGAGCCAGATAAAGAAACGTGGGGGGCCACAGAGATGAGGTCCCACACCCATGAAAACCAGGTGTTTGTAGTGGGGGTCCGGGGCCACAGGAATGCCAGTGGATCCCAGGCAGTTTTCAACACCCCAGTTGACTCGAATGGATCGTTAGCGAGCATTTTAGTCCTGTTAAAAAAAAAAAAACAAGAACTGCAAAGAATACACAAAATTTGAAAAAAAATATGATTATAAAAAGGGGAGATAAAGAAGAAAATACAGTAGTACCTCGGTTTAAGAACAGCCCTGTTTAAGAACTATTCGGTTTACGAACTCCACAAAACCGGAAGTAGTGTCCCGGTTTGTGAACTTTACCTCGGTCTACAAACAGAATCCAAACAGTGGAAGGGCACCGGTGGTGGGAGGCCTCATTAGGGAAAGCTTGCCTCAGTTTAAGAATGGTTTCGGTTTAAGAACAGACCTCCGGAATGAATTCAGTTTGTAAACCGAGGTGCCACTGTACAGTTATAAAAGGGGAAACCAGTGAAATTTATAAAACGTTAGTAGAAAGGGAAGATCAAGAAGACAAATTCAAAGAGAAAAGGAGGCAATGAGGCAGATGGGTGGTCAAAGCTGTGTGGGGAGGGGGAATGGAAGAATCATACATTGAAAATGTTGTCTATAAGAATAAAAGAAAATATGCTATATGGTCATTTATGGACCACATAGGTATCTCAAGCCATTTGCCCATGTTGCCCTGCGACCAGTCCGTGCAGAATGTAGGCACCCTCTATATAGAAAGGAACAAACCAGGGATATTTTGGGGAGCAGACTAGCAGGTCTTACATCATAGGAGCCTGCACAACACAAAACACTGTTGCTGCATGTAGGTTTTATTTGTTTTTATCTTATATTTTGGAAATGTACATCCAGTTGTTGTTTTTTTAGTTTTTTGGGGGGCCCCCAAGAGAGTGGGGCCCTAATCTATAGCTTGTTTAGCTTATACGTAAATCCGGAACGGCTCACCCTTGACAATGCTTTCTCTGTTCTCTCCTCTCTCTCCCCCCGACAACAGTTGCTGGGCCCAGCTATCGTTGGACAAGAAACCCAAGTCCAGATTCTCTTCAAGAACCCTCTTCCGGTGACGCTGACCGGGGCCATCTTCCATATGGAGGGCTCGGGGCTCTCCACCCCAAATACAATGACAGTGGGGTGAGTAAACCTACCTTTCCCAGGATTCTTTGGGACAGGGCTGCCATTTAAGTGTGTTATGCATCTGAAACAATAACCATCTTCCCTTCGTCGGAAGATTACCAGGTGCAAAAGCGTTCAGCAAAATTCACATCCGCGTAATACAGATGCCATTTTAAACACTCAACAAATCAGAGCTGAAAGGAGGAAAAGGGCATATGAAAAACTCCCCAAATTTGATTCAATCTACAGATCAAAATAATAATAATAATACATGATTATTGTAATATTCAGTGCTTTTTTCCTGGGGGGGGGGGGCGACACAGGGGTACGCATACCTCTAAACCAGGGGTGTCAAACTCAAATTCATCGGGGGCCGCATCAGCAGTTTGGTCACCCTCAAAGGGCCGGTTGTATCTGTAGGACTATGTGTCCACTCTTTATTATCATAAATTATTGTCACTGCATTCAATTATTACTGTTTTTTGTAATAATGTAAGTAATAACTAGCTCTGAAAGCAGAAACATAGTCAGAATAATGGATCTGTCACATCACAGGATGGCATGCGCTCAATATAAAAACAAGTGGAGGTTTCCTGAATGTGTGTAAAGTGGAGGTTTCCTGTGTAGAACAGCCGGCGCCGCTAGAGGGCAGACGTTCTCTGGCTTGTAGGCTGCCGCGCATGCGCTGAAGAGGCGGCTTTCTTGTGTCCAAAAAAAAAAAGCGAGAATAAAAGGTGAAGGCTGGCGGCCGGCGGCGGCTACACGGGCCACATGACGAGGTCTGGCGGGCCGAATTCGGCCCGCGAACCTTGTATTTGACACCCGTGCTCTAAACATTTTGTGAATCTAAATTCAGCCTCATTGAAGGGCAGTACTTCAATATGAGTAGGAAAATGAGAGTACCCCTAAACATTTTTTTAGGGGGGAGAAGCACTAGTAATATTTATACCCTGCCCATCTGTCTGGGTTGCCAGATGGCTCCCTAGTTTTCATTTTGTGCTTAATTCAGGAGTTGCTTATGACAGAGGCTTTGAGGTGGAAGCTGAAACCAAATTAGCGAAGAGTTGACCAAGTAAGGCAGAATGTTTCTAGTAAGAACCTGCAATTAGGTTCTCGCATACCCAGAATTGGAGGATTGGACTCCTCGAGCCCTGACACTGGACCAGAACGTTGGTGGCACTGTGGGTTAAACCACTGAGCCTCTTGGGCTTGCTGATCAGAAGGTCAGCGGTTCAAATCCCCGTGACGGGGTGAGCGCCCGTTGCTCTGTCCCAACTCCTGCCAACCTAGCAGTTCGAAAGCACACCAGTGCAAGTAGATAAATAGGTACCGTGTGGCGGGAAAGTAAACGGCGTTCCGTGTGCTCTGGTTTCTGTGATGGTGTCCCGTTGCGCCAGAAGCGGTTTAGTCCTGCTGGCCACATGACCCGGAAAGCTGTCTGTGGAGAAAGGCCAGTTCCCTCGGCCTGAAAGTGAGATGAGCGCCGAAACCCCATAGTCACCTTTGACTGGATTTAACCATCCAGGGGTCCTTTACCTTTTTACTTCTGAACTCTGGCCTTTCTGAAAACACAAGCTGGGGAACCTGACTCTCTCTTTCTCCCCCTTCTGCAGAAATATCGGCCCACACCAAACCGTGACGCTACGACAGACCTTCACACCTCTTCGTGCAGGCCAACGCCAGCTGGTAGCCAGCCTGGACAGCCCTCAGCTCTCCCAGGTCCACGGGGTGCTGACGATCGAGGTGACCCAGGGACCCCCACGAGGCCCCTCGTCGGCTTCTCCAGCCCCGGTTCGGGGGTCTCCGGCCCGCGGACGAGCTTCCCCGGCCCACGGGCGGGCTTCTCCGGCCCCCGCCCGAGCCTCGCCTGCACCTTCTCCCGCCCTCACCAGGGCGTCTCCGGCTCGCCAGCCGACAGGCCGCAGCAGCCCAGCCAATGCCCGCAGGTCTCCGGCCCGCCAGCCAGACCCTCGAGTCTCCCCCAATGTCCGTGGGTCGCCTGCCGTGCGGGCAGGGCGGGGGGTCTGAGGCAGACCTTTTTAGCTTTTTTTATTTTTAACGTGATGTACTGTGTGATGAATTGCATACGGTGCCAGCAGAACTGGGAGCAACATGAGTGGGGGCGTGCTATGAATGAGCCACAGGACCACAGCAGTTCTGCAGGATGCGGCCATGCCAAGGCCTCGATATTCGGTTGTCTCTCAGCCGTCCATCACCCATATACAGCCACCCTGCCCGTTATTTGCCATTGCCCAGTTATATCTCTGCTTCCCCCATCCCCTCACGCAGTTTGTTCTGTTCTTCCTTCCCCTTTTCCTTGCTCTCTGTCCCCGCTCCCCACAAAACTCGCGACTCTGAGCCCGTGTTGACCTGTCCCTCTCTGCCTGTCCGTCCATCTTCCGCCTGAATGTTTGCCATCCCCTCACATACCTGCACTGTCAATTTCACTCTCTCCCAAGCCCAAGGGCCGAGCGTTGCCAGCACCCTACAAACCCACTCCCTCTTTCTTGATCGCTGGGATCCCCCGAAATGTTTTTGTACTCGTTGTTCTCTTTTGCTCCTTCGCACACCTTTTGTTTTTAAATAATACACTGAACCTCACTCTCTTGCACAGGCACAACACTCGCTCCCCCAAAAAGGCAAGCAATGAGCTTCCGAAGGGAGAAGATACACAGGGTTTTTTTTAAGTCCTCCTAAGTAAATCCAGCTTGATCCCACCATATCCACTGGAAATTTAACGCCACATTTACATTAGATGAATCTTGCCACTTTCTCCTTGGGTCACCGGTACAAGGAGGTTATCATGCACTGGTTGTAGTGGGGGAAGGATTTTTCTCCCTGCCCTCCTAAAATGGTAACAGCAAGGAAGAGTAGGGAAACTGCTTGAGGAAGACTACTAGCCCACCGCAAAATGCATTAATTGGCCATTGGCTGCCTTGCCTCTGTTCACTTATTTAAATGTATGCAAACACCAAATGTCCACAATCTTCCTTAACTTTGCACTGAAGCCAAGCTGTGCGTGCTTTTAAAAAGAAAAGCCAAAATAACATGTTTGTAGCTAGCCAGAAGACATCTCTGTGATTATGTGAAGATATGATAAATTGTGCTACATTTAAACTACATGCAAACGAGTGAAGCCAAAGCCTGTTACTCTTATTTTTCACACTTAATATAGGTATTTATTTGAAAATAAATGATTTTTATCTCTAAACCTGGCTTTTTAAATGGCTCTGTGGGTTTCTTCTTTTCTTGGAGCACTGAACACGTCACAAACCCACATTAGCAGCTGTTGCAGTTTGTGGTATTGTCCAGGCTGACCTCCCCTCAAAGCCACATTGGCTTTTCCTTGCACATCCCCTCTCTCCTATATAGTATTTGTACTGGTCTGTCATCATGCTGTGATTATGACAGCCACTAGGGGGCACTTCTTCGGCGATCACTCATAGCCGAGTAAGATTGTCTTCCATAAACACAGTTTTAACAATGAGTCCATAACTGACTGTGGAGGCAAATTCTGGATCCACACATCTTTCCACAGTGGGGACATTGGTTTCCGGGCGGGAGTTGATCACAGTGAGGGTTTGCCAAGCGTGCCTTCCTCTTAGCACGTTCCTCCCTTGCGTCCTGAGTTCGAGTGTCTTCAAAGCCCACGACACCTTTGGTAAAGGCTGTTCGCCAACTGGAGCGCACGCAGGCAAATGTTTCCCAATTGTTGGTGTTTATACTACATTTTTAAAGATTTGCCTTGAGAGCCTTTAAACCTCTTTTGTTGACCACCAGCATTACGCTTTCCATTTTTATGTTCGGAATAGAGTAGTTGCTTTGGATGACGATAATCAATCACCCACACAACATATCCAGTCCAATGAAGTTGATGTTGAGGAATCATTGCTTCGACACTGGTGATCTTTGCTTCTTCCAGTACACGGGCATTAGTTCGCCTGTCTTCCCAAGCGATGCATACAATTTTTCGGAGATACCGTTGATGGAATCTTTCGAGGAGTTGGAGATGGCATTTATAAGTCGTCCATGTTTCACAAGCATACAGTAATTCACACCAGGCACGTGAATGGAGCCAAACCTGACCCTTTCAGGTATCCATTTGGGTCATTTCAGGAGGAGGAATATAGGAGAATTAGGGAGCAACATGTAGGGATGCGGGTGGCGCTGTGGGTTAAACCACAAAGCCTAGGACTTGCCAATCAGAAGGTCAGCAGTTCGAATCCCCACGACGGGGTGAGCTCCCGTTGCTCGGTCCCTGCTCCTGCCAACCTAGCAGTTCAAAAGCACGTCAAGTGCAAGTAGATAAATAGGTACCGCTTCGGTGGGAAGGTAAACGGCGTTTCCGTGCGCTGCTCTGGTTCGCCAGAAGGGGCTTAGTCATGCTGGCCACATGACCCGGAAGCTGTACGCCGGCTCCCTCTGCCAATAAAGCGAGATGAGTGCCGCAACCCCAGAGTTGGCCATGACTGGACCTAATGGTCAGGGGTCCCTTTACCTTACCTTTAAGGAGCAACATGACATGCTTGGGGTAGGGGGTGTCCTCCCTTTCTTTCTCCCTGGCCCCATGGGAGGCTTCCCCCACCCCACAGGCAAGAGAGCAAGCGAAGGGGATTTTTTGTGGGAAGCTGTGGGTGGAAGAGAGGGCTAGAGGAGCAGATATTTGACACTCTTGTAGGTTCAGAAGCTGAGAAAGAAATGTCCCATTATGGCATTGGGGAAGGGAAGGGAAGTGTGGGGAGGGGTGATGTGGTCAGGGAGAGGGAAAGGGAGAAGGGAAATCTGGTCTTGAGCCTGGGTAGGCAAACTAAGGCCCGGGGGCCGAATCCAGCCCAATCGCCTTCTAAATCCGCCCACGGACGGTCCAGGAATCCGCGTGTTTTTACATGAGTAGAATGTGTGCTTTTATTTAAAATGCATCTCTGGGTTATTTGTGGGGCATAGGAATTCGTTCTCCCCCCCAAAAATATAGTCCGGCCCCCCACAAGGTCTGAGGGACAGTGGACCGGCCCCCTGCTGATAAAGTTTGCTGACCCCTGGTCTTGAGAGTAAACTGAGGCAGGGAGAGAAGGGATGATGCTGTAATTCCGCAGAAGGAAACTCAGGGAAAGAAACTGAAGCAGAGTCATCCCTAATAGAGATATAAAAGGGGTAGTAGTGCCCTGCATCTCAGTGCTTGGATTAGCAATTTCCAGTTAAAGAGTTGAGGGGGTGAGAGAGACACAAATTTTAAACGTCACTGGATGAGAAGTGAATTTCCTTTGAAATGAGTAAGGCTGACAAACTCTGCTCCTATTTCCTTTTTGACAGTCACAGTCTGAATAAGGATGTCTCATATCGTACATCTACTAGACCGGGAGACAGCCCCCTTTGAGACATATCAGAATTAAGGTAAAGGTAAAGGTACCCCTGCCGGTACGGGCCAGTCGTGTCCGACTCTAGGGTTGTGCGCCCATCTCACTTAAGAGGCCGGGGGCCAGCGCTGTCCGGAGACACTTCTGGGTCACGTGGCCAGCGTGACGAAGCTGCTCTGGCGAGCCAGCACCAGAGCCGCACACGGAAACGCCATTTACCTTCCCGCTATAAAGCGATACCTATTTATCTACTTGCACCCGGGGGTGCTTTCGAACTGCTAGGTTGGCAGGCGCTGGGACCGAGCAACGGGAGCGCACCCCGCCGCGGGGATTCGAACCGCTGACCATGCGATTGACAAGTCCTAGGCACTGAGGTTTTACCCACAGCGCCACCCGCGTCCCTATATCAGAATTATCTCTGCTCAAAAGCTTTATTTTGGGGCATTGTAGAGGTGGAAGAAAGGCCGCACCCCTCTTCCTTCTGAGCTACTTGCTCCTATGACAATGCATCTGTACTTTACCAATTACAGCGGTACCTTGGTTCCCAAGCTTAATCCGTTCCGGAAGTCCGTTCCAAAACCAAAGCGTTTCAAAACCAAGGTGCGCTTTCCCATAGAAAGTAATGCAACATGGACTAATCTGTTCCAGACTTTTAAAAACAACCCCTAAAACAGCAATTTAACATGAAATTTACTAACGAGAGACCGTTGATCCATAAAATGAAAGCGATAATCAATATAGTGTAGTATAAAAAAAGGACAATATTGTAGATGATAAAAATTAAAATTTTTGCTTCTTCTTACCTGCATTGATGATAGTCATTGTTTGGATGGGGGGCTTTTATCCATTTCTGCAGTCACACAATCAGTCAGTAGCTGAACTGGGTCACAAAAATGGCCTAAACGGCCTCAGCTCAATATACCTGAAGGAGCGTCTCCACCCCCATCGTCCAGCCTGAGGTCCAGCGCTGAGGGCCTTCTAGCGGTTCCCTCCCTGCGAGGAGTGAGGTTACAGGGAACCAGGCAGAGGGCCTTCTCAGTAGTGGCGCCTGCCCTGTGGAACGCTCTCCCACCAGATGTTAAGGAAATAAACAACTATCTGACTTTTAGAAGACATCTGAAGGCAGCCCTGTTTAGAGAAGTTTTTAATGTCTAATTCTTCCCAAAAAAAATTATGTGCTGTATGCCACCCAGAGTGGCTGGGGAAACCCAGCCAGATAGGTGGGCTATAAATAATAAAATTATTATCATTATCATTATCATTATTATTATTATTACAAGATGTGTATTGGATGTTGCCTCTCTCATGTACAGTGGTACCTGTAGTTACGGACTCGATCCATTCCGGGGTGCCGTTTGCACCCCAAAAAGTCCATAACTAGAGCGCTGCTTCTGCGCATGCGCAATAGAGCGTTTCTGCACATGTGGTGAAAAAGACACAACATGACCCTAACGCAACACGAGGTATGACTGTACAGTGGTACCTCAGGTTACATACACTTCAGGTTACATACGCTTCTGGTTACAGACTCCGCTAACCCAGAAATAGTACCTTGGGTTAAGAACTTCAGGATGAGAACAGAAATCGTGCTCCGGCGGAGAGGTAGCTAAAGTGGTGCTTCAGGTTAAGAACAGCTTCAGGTTAAGAACGGACCTCCAGAACGAATTAAGTACTTAACCCGAGGTATACACAAGTTATACTGTATACCCGAGGTACCACTGTACACAAATCCCAGCCTGCAACAAAGCAGTAACACTGGACCACACTGCAGACTATATTCTTGCTCCCAGCACCGGTTCCCCGACGTGCAATATTAACCTCGGCCTACACTGCAGGGCTGGTGTGACACGCTAGGCCCCGCCCACCTCCACCTGGCCAGGTGAGCGCCCTGCCCTGAAATCTGCATAAACTCCTCTCTCCTCCCCCACCTCCTCGTTCCTGATTGGCTGCTTCTCTACGAGGCCGCGGTTCCCAGAATGACCGCCAGGGGCCGCTGTGCGGCTCATTTTGAGCGGCGGCGGTGTGGAAACCGCGCGTCTCCAAGGTTTCCACGGAACGCCAGCGGCTGTGACGAACGCGCCGGGGTGACGTCAGGCGCATCGCCATAGAAACGCGCCGGAAGTGCGGCGGGACATAAAAAAAACCGAAATGCCCGGGGTTAGCGGCAGAAGGAGGAGAACCGAGCGAGCGCCGGAGCTGCGAAGCGGCTCAAGGTCCCGCAAAAGCGGAGAGGGAAGAGTTAAAAGGGCGCATGCGCAGCCGGAAGTGAGGCCGCCGGAAGCCCGGCCGAGGGCTAACGGTTGCCAAGGGCAACGAAGAAGGGTATGACGCTTGGTTATTGGTTTATTTATTGCGCTTCTGTCGCGCTTTTCAGCCGCACAGGGAGCTGAAGGGGGCCGGGACGGTTCTTCTGCCCCCGCTCACCCCACAAGAAACCCCGCGAGGTGGGCTGGGCCGAGGGGAAGGTGGCAGGAATTATGCCTGGCATGGAGGGCGGTGGAGTTGGAAGGTACCCTCAAAGGTCATCTAGCCCAACCCCCTGAGATGCAGGAACCTGCCAAGGAAGGAGACCCCACCGCCTCCCGAGGGAGCCCGTTCCACTGTTTAATGGCTCTTCACTTTCAGGAAGGCGGAGAAAACGAAGGTCCTCCTTCACAGTTAACCTGCGGAACTCTCTCCCTCAGGAGGCAGCGATGGGTCAGATTAAATCAAATAAAGAAGGAATATTCGGTGTTACGTTGGAGGGGGGTGCCAGGAAACCTGGAATTACGTTCACATGTAGTGGGGGGCGTAAATACGTACAATTTTTCTGGCAAAAGGTGTTTAAGGAGATCACACACCAACTTTCACACCGACTTGGCCTGGGCCTACTGCTGTTTGTAGATCTCTCTGAATCAAAGCTGTTGGTCGCTGTACTGCTTCCAGACCTTGAATCTCCCTTCCTAGAGAAATTAGATTGGCTCCCTCCTTGTTGTCTCTCTGCCATTGGCCTTTTTATTCCGTCAGGCCTTTGGAAACTGACTTTTTAAGGCAAGGGCAGGTGCTGCAATGGTTTTCTTGTTGTTACAATCAGTATTTTTAATTGATTTCTTTATATTGTTTTCATTCCATTAGTGTTTAATTAATTGTTAATGGCTAACTTTTCTATGTTTTTTGCTTTTTCTGTTTTGCCTGCTCTTTTGTATTTTTATCTGTAAGCCGTCTTGAGTCTCAATCTGAGAAAAAGGCAGGGTATAAATACTAATACTAATAATAACAGGAATCACGGGATTAAAGCTGGCCGAAAGTCCAGAGGTAGCGTTATTATCGATTTACGATGGGGTGGAAGGTTTGCAAGCTAGGAAGGACTTGCTCGCAAATTTATTGACAGCTGCACAAATTGTGATAGCTAGGTTAATCTGCGGAACTCGCTCCCTCAGGAGGCAGCGATGGGCGCCAAGCCGGGTGGCTTGAGAATGAGGTGGGGCAAATCGATGGCTTCCAATGGCTACTAGCCACTTTGCCTCTGCTCAGTCTCCACAGTCCGGGGCAGCTTCCTGACACCAGTTGCTGGAAAGCTCAGGAGGGAGAGAGGGGCTCTTGGGCTCTGGGTCCTGTTTCTTGGTTTCCCACAGGATGCTGGACTAGAGGGGCCTCCGGCCTGATCCAGCTTCAGGGCTCTTCTTCTTACGTTCCTACGCCACCCAGGGAGCTTCACGGGCGAAGTGGAGATTTGAACCCTGGTCTCGCAGGTCTTATCAGTCTGACACTGAACCCTACTACACTGTGGTGGTGGTGGGAGCTGCCTTCATTGGAGGAAGGGGCACACAAAATGGAGGTGTGGTGGACAATGGAGTGGGGGCCTTGGGGAGCAGCTGGCGAATTAAGTTGGTGGGGTAAGAGTAGCCAAGTGGATGGAGCCTTATTCTGTGGAAAGCGTGGGGTCGGAAGGGGAGATGGGGCTGCTGCCTGAGTGCAGAGGAGGCTAGGAAGCTGTGGGTGTAAGAAGCTAGGCCAGGAATAGTCTTTCTGAGTCCTGGTTGTGGCATTTTTTCATTTACAGTGGTACCTCGGGTTACATACGCTTCAGGTTACAGGCTCCGCTAACCCAGAAATAGTACCTCGGGTTAAAAACTTTGCTTCAGGATGAGAACAGGAATTGCGCGGTGGCAGCAGAGGGAGGCCCCATTAGCTAAAGTGGTGCTTCAGGTTAAGAACAGTTTCAGGTTATGAACAGACTTCCGGAACAAATTAAATACTTAACCCGAGGTACCACTGTATTGCATTTCTATCTCAGCTTTTCCTCCAAGGGGCTCAAGCTGGAGTACATTGCTCTCCCCACCTCTTCCTAATTTAATCCCCACAACAACCTTGTGAGGTGGGTTTGGCTGAGAGGCAGCAAGTGGTGTCCAAGGTCAACCCATAAGATTCATGGCCGAGTAGGGATTTGAACCCTGGTCCGGCACTCCATCCGCTACACCACACTGTCTCTCGCAGTTGCCAACCTCCCACTGTCACTAACTTATTCTTTTCCTTCCATCCTTCTGCTTTTTCTCCCCTCAGGCGATGGCAGCCATGGAGGAGGAGGAGGCAGAAGCAATAGGAGGGGCGGCCCCTGATCCCTGCGTCGCGCTGCGGCTCGTGGCCGCTGCAGCCTGGCACGTGGTGCAGAAGCAGCAGGTCCACGACTTCCCCCGCGTCCTGGCGCTGCTGGCGGCCGTGAAGGAGGCGGCACCTGACTTGGTGCACTTCCGGCACTATGCCAAGCTGCGGTTGGGCCTGCAGGCAAAGGTGGGTCTCAGGTGAACGTTTTTCATGTGTGCAGATGTCATGCCGTGGCATTGGTGGGGTGAGGGGAGTTAAAAACGAAATAACCACTTTTCCGTTTCCGGCCGTCACCGCGAGAAGAAGGATTCTGCACTGGATCTGCAATGGATGATATTGCTCAATTGCTTGAGTTTCCTTATCAAAAGGAACAGGCAAATATATAGCACGGAACCAAACGACCTCAAAGCCCGCAACTCTTTCCGCTACAATGGACTGATTCATCGCAAGACTGTTGGGGTGGAACCTGCAGCTGATGGGAAGGGCATTGTTGTGGTCCTCAAGAAGCGTACAGGCCAGCGGAAGCCAGCCACCTCTTACGAGAAGATCACCATCAACTAAAATGCCCGTGCCACTCTTAGCAGCCTCCGCCACATCATCCGCAAGAACAACTACCGCAAAGACCTGCGCACGGCTGCTCTGCGTCGTGCCAGTGCAATTCTGCGCAGCCAGAAGCCGGTGGTGGTGAAGAAGAAGCGAACTCGGGCTACAAAGGCTACATAAAACAGTTGTCAGATTATCCAATAAAGGATTAGAACCAGGGGGGAAAAAACCGAAATAACCAGAATGTTTTTTCTTTTATCTACCACTTGACTTGGGTTGAGACGCTTCAAAGCAGTTCACAAAAAGAATAAAACAATAAAATTATCAGTAAAAAACCCAGCTTAAAGCACATGTCAACATTATAAATATCTGGGTAGGCTGGCCTAAACAAAGAAGAGTCAAGTGAAGGCGCCAGCCTAAGGTCCATATGTCTCAGTAGCCGGGTCAGTCTTTGCTGGTTTTCACTTATTATTACCAAATGGTTCTTTGATCCTTTCCTCCTATGCCTGTCCCACAAGTTCTCCCAGGTCACCATAGAGGAGATCAGCTCCCTTGACTTTCCTTTTTTTCCTCTTGCATCAGGTGATCATGAACATGCTTCAGGAGCAGCAGCCAAACGGGAAGATATACGACGCTCTAGATACGTTCTTTCCAGAGGGGGAGACTCAGCCCCACACCAAAGCTGTGAGTGTCTGCATATATGTTCAGCAGAAACAGACTGCCATCCCACTGTGCGTCCTTCCCTGCCATGCTCCTTCTAGGCTGCTCACCTTTCGTTAAGGATCAGCCATCCCTGCAATTGGTCCCTTTTCTCGCCCTGATCTGTCCACAGTGATCCATGTGACAGTCACCTCCAGGCTTGACTACTGTAATTTGCTCTACGCGGGGCTGCCCTTGAAGCTGTCCTATAAACTCCAGCGGGTGCAGAATGCTGCAGCGAGGCTCCTCACGGGGTCCCTGCCATGGGAGCATATCCACCCAGTGCTTTTCCAGCTGCACTGGCTCCCGGTGGAGTACAGGGTCACATTTAAGGTACTGGTTTTGACCTTTAAAGCCCTTCACGGCCTAGGACCCTCGTACCTACGGGACCGCTTCTCCCGGTATGCCCCACGGAGGACCTTAAGGTCCATAAATAGCAACACCCTAGAGGTCCCGGGCCCTAAGGAAGTCAGATTAGCCTCAACCAGAGCCAGGGCCTTTTCAGCCCTGGCTCCGGCCTGGTGGAACGCTCTGTCTCATGAGACAGAGATCTGATTTCTTTCCGCAGGGCTTGTAAGACAGAGTTGTTCCGCCTGGCCTTTGGATTGGAATCAACTTGATCCCCTCTCCCTATTTCCTTTTTCCTTCTGTGATGGAACTCCTATTTGGGGACTTCCCTGGAATTTTTCCTGGCCCACGTGGGACCAGTCTGGATAGTTGGCCTTGGTGAAGATTTGATGTTTTCATCCCCAAAAAGTTTATTATTTGAGTTTCTATTGAAATGAGGCTGCATTTTAATGTTGTATTTTAATCTTGTTTTTAAGTTGTATCTTAATCAATTGTTTTATATCTGGGGTTAGCCGCCCTGAGCCCGGTCTTGGCTGGGGAGGGCAGGGTATAAATAAAATTTATTATTATTATTATTATTTATTATTATTACTGTGGCCATCTTTTTCTTTCACCCCCAGACGCCTCAGGACTTGGAGATGGTGCGGGTGGCTCAGGAGAACTTCCGGGATCTGGTGTTTGGGTTGCTGAGTGACCGCAGGGAGAGGGAGAAGTATGTGCAGGTAAGGCTGGGGGACGAAGTTGAGAGGAAAGTCGGGCTGGGGGCTTCCAGGTGGAAAAATCAAAATTGGAAACAGAACTGTTAGATCCCAAAACTAAGACTTTGTCAAAGATGTATAACTTGCTGTTGAAATGGAATACTCAGGATGAAACGCTGAAATCTGCTATGATTAAATGGGCACAAGATGTTGGACATAACATTATGATGGCTGACTGGGAACAGTTATGGACCACAGGTATGAAGTTCACGGCATGTAATGCCTTAAGAGAGAATATTATGAAAATGATATACAGGTGGTACATGACACCAGGACACCAGTCAAGCTTGCAAAAATCTATCATTTGCCCGATAATAAGTGTTGGAAATGTAAAGAAACTGAAGGTACATTCTTTCACCTTTGGTGGACGTGCCCAAGGATTAAGGCTTTCTGGGAGATGATCTATAATGAAATGAAAAAGGTATTTAAATATACCTTCCTGAAGAAACCAGAGGCCTTTCTCCTGGGCATGGTCGGCCAATTGGTGCCAAAGAAGGATAGAACCTTCTTTATGTATACCACAACAGCAGCAAGAATACTTAACGCAAAGTATTGGAAGACACAAGATCTACCCACCCTGGAAGAATGAAGGGAGGGTTAACAAAGATGATGGTGATGACAGAATGGGACATGCTTTGCATACAGAACATCCTACATTTGATCGGGGCATCTTCAGTTAAGTTGAGAGATCGCGGGAAAATATTTTTTCTACCCAAGAGCCGCTTCAGGGATAAGCCCACCAGATCTTTGTGGTCTCCCAACTCCCATCAGCCCCAGCTACATGGTCAAATATCAGGGATACTGATCCTAGTGCCACGACTTCCGCAGGGCCCCACGGGCGCCCCACCCGGTAACAGAAAATGCTGGGGCAGGTGGAGGCAAATGGACAGTCTCATAGAAGGTCAGATCCCTATTCTGAGGATGGGTGTTGGAATCGATCCTCGGTTGGAGGTAGTTGCAAACGTCCTTGGATTTTTCCCCTTTTAGGAGCACCTGGAAAAGGATTACGGAGAAGCCTTTATGCAGGTGGTCGAAGAGCTCTTTCACGATTACCTGTGGCAACTGGAGAAAACCCTTCCTGAGCCCCATTTGCAGCAGGTACCAGGCAGCAGTAGCAGTAGTAGCAGTGGGGCATGGGCTGGAACCAAGCGGTGGAAGGGGCCCCGTGGCTCCAGGGTAGGGCACAGGCTTTATGGGCAGGCCTTGGCCCTCACTTTTGCCTCCCCTCTCCCCAGCTGCTGGACGCCGCCTGCCTCCAAGGGCCAAGCGGGACTCCCCAGCCGGACTCTAGCATCCTCTCGTGCTACCTCTCCGCCATGGGGCACCAGACCGCAGGTAGGTAACGAAGGCATTTGGCTTGCTTGGCCTTCCTTCCCTGTGCGTCCTTTGTTTGCAACCTCTTACCCTTCTTCCAGGACTACCTATGCACCCACCTTCTCCCCGCCTGTCAAGCACCCTAGTTCACAGTGAGGAGGAGGGGGAACATAGGACACTTGAGCCCTCCCAGGCGCACACATACAGGAGTAGTTCACCCTGCGCCCAGGAACAGTAAGTGTCTCCCTGTTCTCCTCCTCGTTTCCCCGATTCCCCTGCCCCTAAGCAGCTTGTTACCATATTTTTCGCTCTATAGGACGCACTTTTTCTCCTTCAAAAATGAAGGGGAAATGTGTGTGCGTCCTATGGAGCGAAGACGCCATAGCCCTGCGACCCTCTCCCAGCTGGAGAAGTGACGCGTGACTATGGCAGCAGCCTCTCCGCTGCTCCCTGACCTGCTCTTTGGGGCTGGTGGTGGGCTTCCCCCCGCCAGCCCCAAAGAGCAGGTCGAAAGGAACCTGAAGCCTGGAGAGCGAGAGGGGTCGGTGCGCACCGACCCCTCTCGCTCTCCAGGCTTCCAAGGTAGCCGCCTGAAGGCACCTTAAACGGCACCTTGTTTTAGAGCGGGAAAACAAGAGGGGGAAAATTCTCCCACTCTCTGCGCAGCACCTCCTGCCGCTTCACTGAAGGGGCGCTGGGCAGAGAGCGGAAGAATTTTTTCCCCTTGTTCTCCCCCCTCTAAAACAAGGTGCGTCCTATTGTCCGGTGCGTCCTATGGTGCGAAAAATACGGTATATCTTCTTCTTTTCTCTCCCTCCTTTAGGGATTCCCCCAGACGTCGATTGGGCAACCAGGGAATGGGTAGGTAATCCTGCTTCTATGAATCTCTCCCCACTATGTGGGCAAGTACAATTCTGGGAATTGAATGTATTCCCCCCCCCCCAATAGTTTACTCCAGCCTCCCTGCCTTGGTAACCTTACATTGGGCTATACTTCCCATCAGCCCCAGCCAGGGATTGTCATAATCCAAAAGCAGCTGGAGGCCAGCAGCTGAAGAAAAACCATATGAAGACTCACTGGGGGGGGGGGGGGTCCAGCATTTGGATTTTTTGCAGAACAAATGTGCAGATTTTACAGTAGAAAGCAGGGTTGGCCAACCAGGTTTTGAGGGCTGGCTGTTTTCCCTCCTCCGTGAGATGCCTGTCCCCTGCTCCCCAAATCACCCCGCATTTTCCCGTTCTGTGTTTCAGTCTCCTGTTTCTGGGAACATCTCTCAAGGAAGGGAGTGTATCAGGAGCAGACAGGGTGGAGGGGCTGTGGCATGGCGTAGGTTTGGAATGACCAGGGTTAGAGGAACTCAGCAGGGACCTCACGTTTCCCCACTACCACCACCACCCCTGCTAACTGCAGGGCCCTGACCTAATGGGCCTGCCCCCAATTTCCAAAGGAGGGTAGAAAAATCCTGAGATGACATTCTCCTTGCATGGACCTGGGGAGAAGACGCAGCCCTGGCTATGCAGGGGAGCAGTGAAGGATGTGCCGAGTACCCACAACCCCTTCCGTTCTCTTTCTAGAAGAAGTTGAGGATATTGTCCTGGATTCAAGCAGTGACGGATGCAGTTCCCCTTTCGTCAAGGTGAGGAGCGAGATACTCAGCATGCCATGGGGGGGGGCGTGGTTTGAGAGTGCAGGAGGTCAGGCCAGGGCCTTGGCTGGTGAGTGTTGCAGGAACAGCTGTGGGGCTTTTCTGAAGCCTTTGGCTCAGACCCATAATCCCCCCATCCCCGCCTGGAGCAGCCAGCTGGGGCTGGCGGGAGTTGTAGTCCAAAACCGAGGGCCCTCAGTTGCGAAAGGCTGCCGTGCTGTAACTGTAAGCAAGCTCAAGCAGGTGCAACTGAAACAGCAGCATCTTGCTTCCCTGTCAGATTTTAGATTGCAAGCTCCTCAGGGCAGGGACCTAGCGCTCTGCAAAGTACCGTGTGCACTGATATTTAAATAAGGCTGAAGGAGATGGGCTGAGTGTGTCCCTTCTTGAGCTTGAAGAGGAGGTGTGCCGGTACGATTTGAAGGGGCTCAGCCAGCCAAGGCCTCTTCTCCCTTTCTCCTCCAACAGGGAGACTACCAGTGCACCAGGCACAACACCCTCATCCCCACGTTGCAGCAGTACCTTAGCAACACCCAGGAATCAGTGAGTGGCTGCCCACCCCCTCCCTTGCCTAGGAAGGTGTTCTTTGCCACACCTGAACCTCTTTCTCTCCTCCTTCCCTTCCTCCAGGTGCGCTAGGTCTTCAGCCGCAGTGACATCCCATCTAACATGACATCCGCCCCGTTGGTCTCCTCTTCCAAACATGCCCGCACAAATCGACATTTTCAGAGCTTTATTTTTGGTTTCGGCAAAGTTTCTGGCGCTGTTCCACTGTTGTCTTTCCCAACCCGTCTTTGGCCTGGCCCACGGAAACCGCCTCCCCTGCTCCCTTTCGAGTTTGGTCTCGGGAAGGAAAGACGCAAATTGTGCAGCGCAGAAGCGGGACTGGCGTACAAATACTGGAATAAAATAATTACACAGACGCACGTCTCCTTTCTACACACAAGAGGAGGGCGGTCTGCCTATACTGGACTGAGCGAGGAATGCAGTGGAGGGGAGTAAGGAGTGCCAGCCTGGCGTCGGGCGCGAGGTGGATCTGGTCAGCGCCAGGCCTGGTGCTTGTAAACCCGCCAGCGCTCCACCTGTGCAAATACTCCCACTGGAGTGGCCCAGGAGCGGCCGCTGTCTCGTGGGGCGGAGGTCAGGGTTGGCTGGCCTCGCCGAAGATGGGGTTGGCTTGCTGGGTGACCCGGATGAAGGTGGTCCTGCGGCTGAGCTCCTTCAGCTTGGCAGCTCCCACGTACGTGCAGGTGGAGCGGATGCCGCCCATGATGTCCCGCAAGGTGTGCTCCACGTCGCCCTTGAATGGCACTTGCACCACCTTCCCCTCAGATGCCCTGCAGGGGGAGGAGGGAGATATTAGCAGCCGGGCAGGGGCTGACCAGCTCCCCCTCCTTGTACATTTAGCATGTATTACTGGAGTTGCAGAGAAGCTCTAGGCCACGGGTGTCAAACACAAGGTCCGCGGGCCGAATCCGGCCCGCCAGACCTCATCATGTGGCCCGTGTAGCTGCCGCCGGCCGCCAGCCTTCACCTTTTATTCTTTTTTTTTTCTTTTTTTTTTTTTTTTTTTTTGGACACAAGAAAGCCGCCTCTTCAGCGCATGTGCGGCAGCCTACAAGCCAGAGAACGTCTGCCCTCTAGCGGCGCCGGCCGTTCTACACAGGAAACCTCCACTTTACATGCATTCAGGAAACCTCCACTTGTTTTTATATTGAGCGCATTTGAATATCTACTTGCCATTATTTTATATTGAGCGCATTTGAATATCTACTTGCCATTATTTTATATTGAGCGCATTTGAATATCTACTTGCCATTATTTTATATTGAGTGCATTTGAATATCTACTTGCCATTATTCTGACTATGTTTCTGCTTTCAGAGCTAGTTATTACTTACATTATTACAAAAAACAGTAATAATTGAATGCAGTGACAATAATTTATGATAATTTTTTATGTCCACACATAGTCCTACAGATACAACCGTCCCTTTGAGGTTAACCAAACTGCTGATGCGGCCCCCGATGAATTTGAGTTTGGCACCCCTGCTCTAGGCCCTGGCCTCACCCAGCCGTTTGGGCGGAACCATCCCTCCCTCTCTTCCCAGGCTTGACATTCAAGCTGAGAGTTGAGCGTGCCCCTAAATCCTCCTTTGCTTGAACCTTCCAACACCATAATCCTCACTAGAAATAAAGGAGAGTTTGTGTGGCTAGAGCGGCAAAGAGGCATCTTGCCCCATCATTCCACTTCCTGCATTTCATTCTTTGATTCTGTGAGGAGCAACTCCCTTCATCTCTTGCTATTGGCCATGCCTGCTGTGGCTGATGGGAGCTGCCAGAGTTTTCCCACTCATGCATCACAGCAAGGATGCTTCTGGGTTAAAAATGCCACGGCAACTTGAGCCATGATCACAAGACTCCTTGCCTTCCTAATAATAATAATAATAATAATAATAATAATAATAATAATAATTTATTATTTGTACCCCGCCCATCTGGCTGGGTTTCCCCAGCCACTCTGGGCGGCTTCCAACAAAGATGAAAAATAAACTAAAATGTCACATATTAAAAACTTCCCTGAAGAGGGCTGCCTTAAGATGTCTTCTGAATGTCAGGTAGTTGTTTATCGCTTTGACATCTGGTGGGAGGGCGTTCCACAGGGCGGGCGCCACTACCGAGAAGGCCCTCTGCCTGGTTCCCTGTAACTTGGCCTCTCGTAGTGAGGGAACCACCAGAAGACTCTCGGAACTGTACCTCAGTGTCCGGGCAGAACGATGGGGGAGGAGACACTCCTTCAGATATACTGGACCAAGGCTTTTCCACCTGATGACTGCCTCCCTAGACCTTGTGAGGTCTCCTCCCAGCCTGGCTGACCCTTCCCTTTCCATCACAAAAGCTGTCCTGTGCTCTGTTACTGACATGCCCTTGCCTGGCTCTTAGCGATCAGATTTCCACCCAAGAGACTACAGTTGTGCTTTTGTTCCCTCTACAGTCCTGCCTTGGTTCTTGAACAGAATGCATTCCGGGAGTCGGACTCCCAGAACCGTTCGAAAACCAAGGTGTGGCTTCCAGTTGGCTGCGGGAGCGTCCTTCAGCCAGTCGGAAGCCGCGCCAGATGTTTGGCTTCCAAAAATAGTTCGAAAACTGGAACACTCCCAGGTTTCGATCGGGAGCCGATTTGTTCGGGAACTGAGGCGTTTGAGATCCAAGGTATGACTGTACTTCAGATGCTCAGGCATGAGGGTTGGTACTTACGTAGCCCAAACAGCAACACCTGCATGCAAGCAAGAGGTATTAGCAGACTCTCCCTGGCATAAATAGGAAAAATCTGGAGTGGGAAAATGTTCCACAGCTCACCACCATTGTGTGGGCCACAGCTACCAATGAGGACTGAATGTGCTTGGCGGCTGCGGAACATTGGCTGATTTTTATTTCAGGAAATTTATATCCCGCGTGATCATAAACAAAAAACGGTGGTTTACAAAACGAATAAAGTCATTGGTAAAAAAAGCTATTCAAAACATTCAAAAGCTAACGAAAATCAACAATACAAACATTAAAACTCATGTCAATGGTCTGCATACCCTGCGAGGCTTGCCTAAACAAAAATGTGTTCAGCAGGTGAGAAAAAGAGTACAGCGGAGGCAGCTGCCTGCTGTTCAAGAGGCAGGGAGTTCCAAAGATCCATTTCCTACCTACGCAGGTGTTAACGTGGTACCCGTAGCAGTGCCGGTTCTGCCGACAGAAGTGGTTGAGTGGGCGTAACGCTTTTTTGTGTTTTAATATTCTGTTGGCAGCCGCCAAGAGTGGCTGGGGCAACCCAGTCAGATGGCTGGCGTCTAAGGAATACCGTATTTTTCACTCCATAAGACCCAGGCTTCCCCCGCAAGCCCCGGGAGCGGAGGAAAGGCTGCGCGCAACCTCGCCGCCGCTCCCAGACCTGTTCTGGGGTCTGGAGATGCTCGGGCTTCCCCCGCTCCAGCCCCGCAACTAAAAAGGAAGCCACGACAGTGAGCAGGATCCATCCCGCTCGCTGACTTGGCTTCTGCCAAAGCCGCGCACAGCCTCTCCTGGCTGGAGAGGTTGCACGCAGCTAAAGAGGAAGCCAAGACAGCGAGCTGTGCCATAGCCGTGCGCAGCCCCTCCGGCCTGTCCGCTGCTCTCTGGGGCTGGGGGGGAAATAAGATTTTTTTCCCCTTGATTTCCCCCCCTAAAAACTAGGGGCGCCTTATGGTCTGGTGCACCTTATGGAGCGAAAAATACGGTAAATTATTATCTTATTGCCCTAGAATCGGAGTGCTTTGCTCTGCAACATTTTACACAGAGTAGTGAACGTGAACTGGGTAACAGAAGGGGGAAAGGAGCGAGCACAAACTCTTATTTCTTCCACCGTACCTGTATTCTGCCACGCCCCCGGCGTACTTCTTCATGGCTACCTCTGAGCTCATGCCGTAAAAGAGCTTGTACTGCTTGCCTTCCTTCTCAATGAGCTCCCCGCCGGATTCAGTGTGCCCTGCCAGCATCCCTCCCAGCATGACGAAGTCCGCTCCGGCACCTGCACCCACAACGGAATCGGGAGGCGTGTGAGACAGGCGGCATTAGCTGCGGGACCCTGAGAACCTCTCGGGGTTCTGCCGCCACCCTGACAGATGGACCCAGGGAAGTTGGAAGAATGGGAGTTTTAATTTTTACCAAAAGCCTTTGCAACGTCTCCTGGGCAGCTGCAGCCTCCGTCCTGCAGGAGAGAGGGCGGAAAGACAATCTCGGCATTCCTCGTTCAGTCTCCCTACGGCTGCCATCCTAAGCGCCTGCCTTCTCTTCGCAAAAGGCTTGGGCAAGCCTCATGGCTAGAAAGCCTCTGCTTAGAGATCGGAACCAGCGGCGCAGCTGTCCGAGAGTTCTTAAACCGGATCAAACCCTCTGCAGCGGTCAGGGCTGCCCTCCCAAGACCCCCTGCAAAACCGCGGCCAATTGAGGGGGCAGGGAAATGGGACGCTCGCCGTAGGGGCAGGAAAATGTGGGGTTTGCTTGGATGCTTTTTCATGGCACTGGGAAGGGGGAAAGTTTGATCCCAGGACAAATGTTTTCTTTTTGAAACAGGCCCTACAGGTGCTGCTAAGACTCCAGCTCCTTCAGCCCCCGCCAATACAGCCACAGGCAGGAATGATGGGAATAGTAGAATTGGGCAGAGCTCCAAAGGGGCTCCGGCATAGTTAAGGCTCCTGCCATCGCTTTGCCTACTGGACCTGGCAAGGGAGGAGACGGGCGTCTCACCGAGATAATGTGTCCATTGAGGCCATGGGCGGCGTCGGCACATTCCATGACAGCGCTGAGCTGGGGGTAGCCGACCCCCGTCTTCTTCCGCGTGGTACAAACCGAGCCTGGGAGGAGGAGACAAGGCAAGTGGTTTATATATATAATCTGTATTAACTTTTCTGTTTTGCAGTTTAAAATGCTCGTTTTACGTCCTTAAGATACCAATGACTTCCCTTCTTCTCTTTCCATGGTTCCCTTTACAGATCATAAATCGCTGCATATTTTGCAAAAACTATACCAATCAGTATTCCATTATTGCTTCCATCAAAACTTATTTACACTATTGAATTTATCTTCATGCTGCCAACGTTTTCAGATGCACACAGTTATTTAACATGTATTCAATAAACGTTTTCCAATCTTCTCTAAACGTATGTTCTTGTTCTCTGCGCATATTCTGTCAGCTTAAGTTGTCATTCTTCTTTAGTTGGGACCTCGCTCGTTTTCCATTTTGGGGCTAACAAAACACGGGCCACAGTTGTAGCATACAAAAATAACATTTTTTGACACCTGGGAATTTCAGTCTAAATTATCCCCAACAGAAAGGACTCGGGGGGGGGGGATTTTTTTCCAATTTATTATGGATCATTTCCCAATACACTTTTACCCTTTGCAAGTGGTTTAACGTAGTCAGCCTGCCCTTTCAGAGGGACGGAGAGGGTTGGAGCAGGACAGGACTTGAAAGACCTCCTGTCTTCCCTCGATTGAGATTCGACATGTGCCCCCACTCCCAGGACAGACGGCCACCCAGGCTGGTATCTTTAACAAAGAGCACAATTTAAAAGGAATGGTTGAGGCAGTTGGGTGTGTTTAGTCTGGAAAAGAGGAGACTGGGGAGAGAGATGATGGATATCTTCAAATATATCAAGGGCTGTCACATGGAAGATGGGGCAAGCTTGTTTTCTCCCACTCTGGAGGGCAGAACCCAAACCAATGGCACAGGAGGGGGCAATCCTGATAAAGATTTAGCTAGTGAGGTCAGAAAGATTCTCCACACCTGCCCTAAAGGACCACTTCTGCCTATCAACCTATCCAAACTTAAGAGCAAAATCAATGAATAAATAAGGGTCCCTTCAGTTTAACACAAGACTCCTGCCATAACCCCAAGAGGGATGGAACCCCAAAGTTCACCCATCCTTCTGTACTTACCTGGGCCAATCCCCACTTTGATTATATCAGCTCCTGATAAAATGAGCTCTTCCACCATCTCCCCTGTCACCACATTCCCAGCCTGGTGAAGAGAAAAAATAGTCTGACTTGTAGGAACAAAAAGCCTAGCTTGGGTGAAACATGCAATGGTGGGATATAGGGGTGAAATTCTGAAGGCTCCAAGACAAAGGCTACAGCATGGTGGGGAAATAATGTGAGGGATGTGGAAAAAATAGAGGGGCGTGGTGAGAAAACATATACAGCCTACAGTGGTACCTCGGGTTACATACGTTTCAGGTTAGAGACTCCACTAACCCAGAAATAGTACCTCTGGTTAAGAACTTTGCTTCAGGATGAGAACAGAAATTGGGCAGCCGCAGCACGGTAGCAGCGGGAGGCCCCATTAGCTAAAGGGGTCTTCAGGTTAAGAACAGTTTCAGGTTAAGAATGGACCTCCGGAACGAATTAAATACGTAACCGGAGGTACCACTGTAGTCCTATACAGTGGTACCTCGGGTTACAGACGCTTCAGGTTACAGACTCGGCTAACCCAGAAATAGTACCTCAGGTTAAGAACTTTGCTTCTGGGTGAGAACAGAAATCATGCTCCGGCGGCAGGAGGCCCCATTAGCTAAAGTGGTACCTCAGGTTAAGAACAGTTTCGGGTTAAGAACGGACCTCCAGAATGAATTAATCCTTAACCCGAGGTACCACTGTACGTTCTGGTAACCTCCCGTCTTGACTACTTCAATACACTCTACTTAGGGATACCCTTGAAGACTGTCCAGACATGGTAGAAATATCGGGAGTAAAATAAGGAAGAGCCTTGCAGGATTGGGCTGAAGGCCCATCAAGTTCCTATGGTGGCAAAGTGGATGCTGCAAAGGGAAGCCCAAGAAAGATGAAACGTACAATGATGGTGTGATCCGGAAACCGCTTGCGCACGTCCTTCAGGAACTGGACAAAGTGCTCCGAGTATCCGTTGGCCACGTCCAGGCAGATGTAGCGCACCTGCGGCACCGTCTCCAGGATCTGCTCCAGCTGCTCAAAGTCGGAGGGGCCAGTGCCTGAACTGGCTGCCACGTTCTGGGGAGAAGCACCAGGGCAGATTGTAAAGAACTAGGCAGGGAGGAGACGGGATTGCCCTATTCCCCAGGGCAAGGTGGCGTTGTGGGTTAAACCACAGAGCCTAGGACTTGCTGATCAGAAGGTCGGCGGTTCGAATCCCCGCGACAGGGTGAGCTCCCATTGCTCGGTCCCTGCTCCTGCCAACCTAGCAGTTCGAATGCACGTCAAAATGCAAGTAGATAAATAGGTACCACTCCGGCGGGAAGGTAAACGGCGTTTCCGTGCGCTGCTCTGGTTCGCCAGAAGCGGCTTAGTCATGCTGGCCACATGACCCGGAAACTGTACGGCCGGCTGTACGTCGACCAATAAAGCGAGGTGAGCGCCGCAACCCCAGAGTTGGCCACGACTGGACCTAATGGTCAGGGGTCCCTTTACCTTTAGGCAGGGAGGAGACGGGATTGCCCTATTCCCCAGGGCAATTTGAGACGTGAGGGCGATTCAATGGATGACCCAGGAGAGGAGCTAATGTCAAGTAGCCTGAAGCCCAAGCGAGGGTGACCACATTGACTCACCAGCAGGCATTCTGGGTTCTCTGCCGCAAACGCCTTCCACTGGTCCAGACTGTAGTGTTTGTGGATAGTGGTGAAGAGAGAGAACTGGGAAGAGAGATGGTGGGGAAACAGACAATGAGAAAAGCGAGGAAACAGCCCTAGGGCAGGCATCCTTCTACTCTGGGTGTCCTGGTGTTACTGAGACTGCAACTCCCATCATCCAGTCAGCTTGGGCCGATGGTCAGGGGAGTCCAGCATCTTCTGGAGGGCACCCAAGGCTGAAAAACATTGCCCTGCAGGTACCACCAAATGGGGATCAGGTATTACCTTTCCCGTCTCCCCTCTATCCACCTTTACTGCTGATCAGGTATACTCCAATAAGGAACCAGGTGAACCTGTGATTTCCCCGTGAACCACCCTGAGATATTCCAAGGAAAGGCGCTATACAAAATAAATAAATAAATAACCAGTGATCCCGAAGCTGACCACCTTGCCAGGGCTAGCAGGGAGCAGCGCCTCTGCCGAAGCGGGAAGCCCTTGCAGCACCCAGGTGACCAGGCCGCCTCGACAGCCACCGTACCTTGCAAAGGACCTTGGCCATCTCAAAGGTGCCCACCGTGTCCATGTTGGCAGCAATGATGGGGATCCCTGTGTACGTCTGCTTGGAGTTGCGGAATATGAAGGACCTCATGAGATCCACCTGGGAGGGAGGGAAACCAGGATAAAAGGTATAAGGCTGCAAGAGCGATGTGGCCTGGGAGTCACTGCTCCTAACTTCTGAGGTGTCACATGAAGATAGAAACTAGTGTCTCCCAGTTTGGAGCAGCAGGAGGGGGACCTGTTTCTCCCATCTTCTGTTGTGCCTTAAACCAAACGTCCTGTAGTACTCGCCCATCAGGAAGCAATCTGATAAATCGATGACTCAGCCAAGGCTTTACCTGCGGAAAGTGTTGTCCCTGATATCCCCAGTCCTCAGGATGGAGGACCGGGATGCAAATATCAGGTCCAAGCTAAGCATGAAGCATGAGGATGTTGATTAGAGGTCTTGGGGCCGAAACAATCTCAACCTATTCTCAAACTTTAAATGGGTAAGAAGCCCGGCTCGCTGGCGTGGAGCCGGGCAAGGTGGAATGCGAGCCGCCTAGTGGGCCACTTTGGGTAAGCAGAGTGGCGCAGTGGAAGCGTGCTTGGCCCATAACCTTGTTGTTGGGATACTGCCAGGGAGACAAAGTCCATCATGGCCCCACGTCGCCTCCGGACGTCCATCGATCTCCCGTAGACACGCAGTATCAGCAATTAGCGACACGAGCTCCAGAAATAGCTTGCCACATTCCAGAGCTGATGCACGCTCTTATCAACAGATAATGCACAGCAAAAGATGCACGCAGGAGAGCATTATTTAAGTTTATTCAGCGTTGGGCAGAACAAAGAAAAAACATGACCGCCTGCTTCAGTGTTCAGGCACCGAGAGAGAAACGAAAGCAATAGAAAACATAAACTTCCTGTGAACAGGAAGTACGCAGACTCACAAAGCCTGCTCCCTTTTAAGGTGGAACGGAAATATCCTAACATCGGGTGCCGATGTTTTTCATTCAAAAAGGTTACTAGCCCTCATAGCTTCAAAGCAAACATCTGTAACGTGACCCTGTGACAGGGAAGTGCCCCTAAGCCTGTTCCAGGCAGCAATTACAGCAAGTCCAGCCAGTGAGGGAAGGGCTTCAAATATCAGATTGGTCTCCATTTAAATGTTCTGGCTCCGTTCTGTGTCCCACACTTATGTCTCAGCAAACTGTAACATACAGGAAGGCATCGAAGCAGCATTCTCACCTCACTGCGAGACTTGAGTGTGCTCCGTTTCGGCCTCAAGAGGACATCCTTGAAGTCTAACTTAATGTCATTGTCGATGTGTGGCATCTTCGACCCCTTGGAAGGAAAGCAAAAAGGTCACACTCTGGGACACCAGGCAGAAAATCCTAGCCTATTCTACCTGAGCACAACTGTATAACAAACTCTTATCGGTCGTGTTGCCTGTTTTCTTTCAAAGCCAATTTTGTCCATATTGAAACTGAAAATGAAAAGACTTTCCTATAGCAACCAGCAGTGGTTTTTGGCATTAAAATACAAGTTATCTTACAGGCCGTGACTTGCGTTGCTTCCACGAACCACGGCTTGCTAACACTAACAGCCATTCACGACCTCTGCTTCTGCCTCAGTTTCTCGCAATGATTCCACGCATGCCACTCTGTGAAAAAACACTAGGCACATTGTATCTCTGTTCTCTACATCATCTCTGAGCCTCTGGTCACCAGTTGTTTGTCAAACTACAGTTCCATCTCCACCACCTCTTAGACCCTACCTCTTGGACTTCCAATAGCATTAACGATTAAGACACCCCACGACAGACTTCAGATCTGCCACAGCACCTGCCACATTAAAACCTCAACCATTGTCTCCCTCTATGGGCTTGTCACCAGTCTTCAAGGCCTAGGCGAACCTCATCCTGAGCTGTGGCATCCAAACCTACCAGCAGCTCTTATCGCCAAGGGAAGCGGAGACGATTACAGGCTTTTGCAAAGACTTTGCACCTCTTATCTTTCATTATCGCGCTGGTTCCAGGAACACCACCCCACATCCTAATGCTATAAATTGTCAGCAAGTTTTAATAATAATAATAATAATAATAGTAAATTTTATTTATACTCCGCCCTCCCCAGCCAAGGCCGGGCTCAGGGCGGCTAACAACCAATAATAAAAACAAGTTGAATGAAATACAACTTAAAAACAAGATTAAAATACAACATTAAAACATTAAAATGCAGCATCACAGGTGGAGAAAGGGGGGAAAAAAGAGGGGGAGGGAATCAAATTGACTCCAAGCCAAAGGCCAGGCGGAACAACTCTGTCTTACAGGCCCTGCGGAAAGAAATCAGATCCTGCAGGGCCCTGGTCTCATGAGACAGAGCGTTTCACCAAGCCGGAGCCAGTGTTGAAAAAGCCCTGGCTCTGGTTGAAGCTAATTTAACTTCCTTAGGGCCCGGGACCTCTAGGGTGTTGCTATTTATGGACCTTAAGGTCCTCCACGCGGCATACCGGGAGAGGCAGTCCCGTAGGTACGAGGGTCCTAGGCCATGAAGGGCTTTAAAGGTCAAAAGCAGCACCTTAAATCTGACCCTGTACTCCACCGGGAGCCAGTGCAGCTTGAAAAGCACTGGGTGAATATGCTCCCATGGCAGAGACCTCGTGAGGAGCCTTGCTACAGCATTCTGCACCCGCTGGAGTTTCTGGGACAGGTTCAAGGGCAGCCCCGCGTAGAGCGAATTACAGTAGTCAAGCCTGGAGGTGACCGTCACATGGATCACTGTGGCCAGGTCGGGGTGGGAAAGGTAAGGAACCAACTGTTTGATGCGGCGAAGGTGGAAAAATGTTGCCTTGGCTGTTGCTGTAACCTGCGCCTCCATGGAAAGGGAGGTGTCAAGGATTACACCCAAACACTTAACGGAAGGCAATGGCACTAATTGGGCCCCCGCAAGAGAAGGGAGTTGGTCCCTCATCCCCATGCCATCCCGACCTAGCCATAGGACCTCTGTCGTCCAAGGATTTAGTTTCAATCGGCTCCCACGAAACCATCCAGCCACAGCTTCCAAGCATCTGGTCAGTGTGTTCGGGGCCGAGGCGGTGTGGCGGTGTGGCCATCCATCAGCAGATAGAGCTGAGTGTCCTCAGCATATTGGTGACAACCCTGCCCAAAGCTCCGGATAATCTGGGCAAGGGGATGTTAAAAAGCATCGGGGAGAGGATTGCACCCTGCAGCACTCCACACACCAAGGGGTGGTGCGACGACATCTCCCTCCCTAGTGCCACCCTCTGTCCCCGACCAGAGATAAAAGATCACAGCCATTTACGGGCTATGCCCTGTATCCCCACGTCGGCGAGGCGGTGGTCCAGAAGATCATGATCGACCATGTCAAAGGCTGCTGACAAATCTAAAAGGATCAGCGGTCCTGACCCGCCACGATCCACTTGTCTACGGAGATCATCTGTTAGGGCAACCAGAGCCTTCTCTGTCCCGAAACCAGGACGGAACCTGGACTGAAATGGATCTAAAGCCGATGTTTCCTCCAGAAACCTACCCAGCTCTTCAGCAACCGCTCTCTCAATTACCTTACCCAGGTATGGAAGATTTGAAACTGGGCGGTAATTGGATAGGTCTAAAGGACCTAATGAAGTTTTCTTTAAGAATGGGCGCACCACTGCTTCCTTCACTTCCCCTGTAAAGGTAAAAGTACCCCTGCCCGTACGGGCCAGTCTTGACAGACTCTAGGGTTGTGCGCCCATCTCACTCTATAGGCCGGGGGGCAGCGCTGTCCGGAGACACATCCGGGTCACGTGGTCAGCGTGACATCGCTGCTCTGGCGAGCCAGAGCCGCACACGGAAACGCCGTTTACCTTCCCGCTAGTAAGCGGTCCCTATTTATCTACTTGCACCCGGAGGTGCTTTCGAACCGCTAGGTTGGCAGGCGCTGGGACCGAGCAACAGGAGCGCACCCCGCCGCGGGGATTCGAACCGCCGACCTTTCGATCGGCAAGTCCTAGGCGCTGTCACTTCCCCCGTACCAAGGGACAAATTGATAATTTCAACCAGGGGGGTCCACGCGACATCTGGACACGCCCTAATCAGCCAAGGGGGCGCATAAAGATGTTTAAAAGCATCAGGGAGAGTTTTGAAAGGGACGCACTTCCAGGGAATCGTCCGTATGACTGACCCCAGCATTTGAGCACGCCTGGGGGGCGGCCGACTCTCTCGAAACCAGTGGGGCGCCTCTGCCAGCATCCTGGGACAGGGGCGCAGATGACACAGAGCCATCAAACCCACCACCTGGCCCCTCCCCCACCAATGCACTGCCATGTTAGCAGGACTCATGCTAACTCCGCCTCGCTGCCCCGGACCCCAACCCCGCTCAGAGCGAAGGGGGCGCGGCTCACATCACGAATGTGGGGTTTGTTTTGGGGGGACAAGTGCGAGGGGCCGGGTTGAGCCCTACTTCCGGTTCACCCTTGGGCGCCCCCCACCACCACCGCGCGCACTTCCGGTTGCGGCTACCCGAGCTCAGAAGGCAGGAGTCAGCGCGAGGCTCTTTTC
Organism: Podarcis muralis; assembly: GCF_964188315.1. Lineage (NCBI taxonomy): Eukaryota > Metazoa > Chordata > Lepidosauria > Squamata > Lacertidae > Podarcis > Podarcis muralis. Next base: position 6,155,567 of record NC_135667.1, read on the forward strand.
CACAACGGCGCGGTTCCACCCGGCTTCTCGCCACTCTACCACGCCCCCTTCCTCCTTCTGGACCTCATTGGCGCACTGCCTTGTGGACCTTGTAGTTTTCTCCCTCACTGCCTATAACGGCGCGTAGCGCTCGCCGGACTGCAACTCCCACAAACCAACGCGCCTGGAACCGCCCTCGGGAAACGTTTGCCTCCACCTGCGTGCGTGCGCGCGACGGCGAATCTAGCGCGAGCCAATCAAGAGCGGGGAAAAGACGGCTACACCCAGCGGGCGGGGCAACGGCGGAGATGGGTTTCTGCCGCAGTGCCTGACGGGAGATGTAGTCCGAATGAATTGAAGGCGGGGAGCTGGAAGCAGAAGTGAATGGCTGGAGAGCAATTAGGCAAGGCTGGAATTATAGTCCCGCCCATTAAGGCGACGGCTGCTGCGGCAGTATGGAACAAAATGCGCGGGAGACGTAGTTCGTAAAGGTTCACTTGTGTGAGAAGGACTCCATCTCCCATAGTGCACTGCGGGTCAGTCAGCGAAAGGGGTGTCGAAGAGGTGAATTCAAGCGGGGATTCAACCACGGAGCAACGCCGCCGTACGCTTTGTCTCGACCTCTAAACGTCTTTACTGGTTTCCTTTTCTAGAAAGGCAAAAAAAGACTGGAAGGCCTTTTGTGTGTAGGGAGGGGGGGGGCAAATACTCTGAAGCGGAAGTGACGTCAGATAAGCCGGAAGGAGCGCGGGAGTGTGAGGGGAAAAGCGCTCCTGTTCTGCTTCCGAGGTCAGAGGTCGCGCGGCTGACTGAAGAGGCTGGTCACGATGCTGATCAAAGTGAAGGTAAGAGAGGCTCTCGGCGGTTCCCCACTGGGGAGAGGGGTGGAAGAAGACCGGGGGGGGGGTCACCTCCTCGTGCCCCGGGGCATGACGGGATAGCTTTGCGGCTCCCCTCGCCCCTGCCGCGGTGCATTGTGGGGTACCTGCAGGCACACCCCCCCCTCCCGTCCAGCTCTGGTTGTGTTGCGGGTGGGGCTCCTCCCTTGGCCAAGCGCAGAAAGAGAGGCTCCTCCCACAGCTTCCTCCTGCAGGCAGGAGGTAAACAGGTAGAGCTCCCCCCCCCCCGTCTTTTCACTGTGCTGGGTCATCGCTTCACCTGCTGAATTTCCGCCTGCCATGGATCCTGACTCCCTCGCCTCCTCGTAGGTGCCTAGGCAGGCTATGGAAAGGCTGGTCCATGTCATTTCAGACTTCAAAACTAAGCTGGGTCGGGATAAAACATCACAGGAGAATAAAAATACAACTTTAATGCAATATTAAAAGGTCAAAATAGGGGAGAATCGCAAAGTTTGTACAGTAACCTACTTTTCTCTCTGGGTCAAAGCCTAATCAAAAATCCTCGTATGATAGCGGGGAGCTGATAGTCAGATATATAAGCCCTAGGAGATGCCCAAGTGACCAAATTGTACATAATAATTTTCTTTTGACCACTAGAGAACAGCAATTGGGTTGACACACATTTGGTCTTTGATTAAATTTGTTCTTATTTATTGGTCAGATAAGGATTTTGATCAGGCTTTGACCTGAATAGACAATTTGTTACTGTATTGTTTTGTGATTTTATTTGGACTGCATTTTTATATTGTTACATTGTATTAAAGTACATTATTTTCCTATTATATTTCAAAGTACCGTATTTTTCGCTCTATTGGACGCACCGGACCACAGGACGCACCTAGTTTTTAGAGGGGGAAATCAAGGAAAAAAATATTATCCCCCCCCCCCCAGCCCCAAAGAGCAACGGACAGGCTGCACGCAGCCTGTCCACTTCTCCCAGAGCTTCTTGGGGCTGCGGGGGAAGCCCCAAAGAGCAAAGAAGCCAAGACAGCGCACGGGGTCCATAGCCGCGCAACCTCTCCAGCCAGGAGCTAAACCTCTCCAGTGCAGCTAAAGAAGAAGACAAGGCAGCAAGCGCGATCCATCCCGCTCGCTGCCTTGGCTTCTTTGCTCTTTGGGGCTTCCCACAGCATCTTTAGTCTTGCGCAACGGGATGGATTGCACCCGCTGTCCACCAGGGCTGGACTAGATGACTCCTGGGGTTCCCTTCCAACCCTGCAATTCTATGACCTCGGAAGGTGTTTGGGGTCTCCACCACTGGAGGCTTTTAAGCAGTGGTTGGGGGACCATCTGCCTGGCGTTCTTTAGCTGTGATTCCTACATTGTGTGGAGGCTGGGCTAGATGACCCTTGGGTGGCCCTCCCAACTCTATACAGTCCTACAGTTCTGCGGCAGGAGATCCACAGCCACTTCACACAATGCTCACTCCCAATTTTCATCTAAGAGACATGTGGCTTCAGTGTCTAGGTAGGTACCCCCCTACCTGCCACACTTCCCCCACCCCACTTAAGCTGAGGGAATTCCTGCCCAGAGAAGCTCCCAGCAATCACGGAGCAGGAATCCGCTGCAGCTGTGAGCAGCGGAGGATCCATGGTCTCCTTCCTTCTCTCCTCCATAGTTGCTTTGAAGCAGGAAAGTGGGAGAGGAGCTGCTTACATGAGTGTAAGCTGCTTCCCTCCCACATTGCCGCTTCAAAGCAATCACGGAGGAGGGAATCCGCTGAAGCCTCCAGCAGCGGAGGATCCATGGTCCCCTTCCTTCCCTCCTCCATAGTTGCTTTGAAGGAAGAAAGTGGGAGAGGAGCTGCTTACACGAGTGTAAGCTGCCCCCCTCCCACTTTCCTGCTTCAAAGCAATCACGGAGGGGGGAATCCGCTGAAGCCTCCAGCAGCGGAGGATCCATGGTCCCCTTCCTTCCCTCCTCCGTAGTTGCTTTGAAGGAAGAAAGTGGGAGAGGAGCTGCTTACACGAGTGTAAGCTGCCCCCCTCCCACTTTCCTGCTTCAAAGCAATCACGGAGGGGGGAATCCGCTGAAGCCTCTAGCAGCGGAGGATCCATGGTCCCCTTCCTTCCCTCCTCCGTAGTTGCTTTGAAGGAATATTTTTCCCCCAGCCCCCAAACAGGCAGCTCTCTGCAAGCCATGGGAGCCCAGTGCTGGCTCCTGCTGCTTGCGGAGAGGTCCGCGAAGCCTGGACGCGCTGAGCTCAGTGCGCGCAGGCTTCAGCACGCAGGCAACTCTCCGCAAGCAGCGGGAGCGCTCCCGCTGCTTCTGGAGAGGTCCGCGAAGCCTGGACGCGCTGAGCTCAGCACGCGCAGGCTTCAGCGTGCAGGCAACTCTCCGCAAGCAGCGGGAGCCCAGCGCGGGCTTCTGCTGCTTGCGGAGACGTGCGCGAAGCCTGGAGAGCGAGAGGGGTCGGTGCGCACCGACCCCTCTCGCTCTCCAGGCTTCAGCAAAAGCCTGCATTCGCCCCATAGGACACACACACATTTCCCCTTCATTTTTGGAGGGGAAAAAGTGTGTCCTATAGAGCGAAAAATACGGTATCCTTTCATGTGTTGGTATATAGCATTCATGCAAATGGGAAATTTTAGATTTTAAAAAATATATATTTTAAAACAAGAATAAACAGAATAAATTATCCCTTTGCCCAAAATTTTGTATTTATGAATAAAATACACTAATTTGGTATATAAATTGTTTACAGGGCTGTCTTTTAAATAGCATTTTAATTCATTATTTAAGACTTTTTTTCCTCAGCTGGCCTACAAATGGGAAAAAAAGACTAGAATAAAACAACAGTTTCAAAGACAGCAGTATAGTGAGCCCATCAGAAGTTTAGATTCCATCGGAGACTAGGTTATAAACTATTGAATTGTGGGTGCTGGTCCAGAATTTGGTATTCAGCTCCACAGTTTAATGAGCAGCTCAAAGATGGTGCTGAAGAGCTCCACTAAGTGGTGAAACTGGAGGAAATCATTTTCAGCTGCAAACCCAACATTGAATTTTGGAGCTATTGCCCAAGGTACAATTTTTAAAGTATTTTGTCACTTAATACTGGGATCAAATAGAGCTCAGGAGTTCTGCTGGAACAGAGATGACAAGCTTTTTTTGGCATGACTGCTTCAAAGGTGGGAAAGGTGCCAGGGGAATTCAATGAACTGGGGTGCCACCACCCAGAAGGCTCTAGAGTAGGCTTCCCCAGACCTTGTGCGCTCTAGACATTTTGGACTACAACTCCCGCCAGCCCCAGCCAGCACAGGTGAGGGGACTTGTAGTTCAAAACATCTGAAGGACACTGGATTGTGGAAGACTGCCCATACATCTTATACCTTTCCTACAGTTGTTCATGTTGTAGAGGCACTCACAAAAGAGCTTCCTTGGGTGTTCTTGCTGCGTCGGGGGGGAGAGAATAAGCGGGAAGAGGTGCTCTGTTCAGATGGAGTTCTAGGCATTACCTTTAAGCATTTTTTCCTTTTGCTTTCTCCTCCTTGTTGGCAAACTTGCTGCCAAATGGGGAGCTACCTGATTTGCGTGTGAATCTCGAGGCTTGCTGATCATCAGGCCGCACCCCAGGAATCCCATTTCATGAAAAATGCTAACGCCACAGTCTTCTGTTGACTTGACCGGACTTGCTTCTGGGTTTCAGAGCCAGCAGCTGTGCAAAGGGAAATGGTTTTAACCCAATGTTTTAAATTTCCCCCAACTGCTTTGACATGCATTGGGATGCTGCCTGTCTCCCATTTCCTCTGGTGTTCAGAATGGAGATGGGTGGAAAGATTGCCTCCCATTTCAAATCTGAGTTGTGGATTGCCCCAGGGCAGAAATGGAATGAGCCGGGAATGCTGGAGTGAGGGGTTCTGGGATACTGTCTCTGGTTCATAGTGGAAGAAGAAAGCCGCAAGCTCCAGTTCTGAGCGTGATCAGAGAGAGGAAGGTTATAATGAATTGTGTCCGGGGAGATGGTGGGAGCTACGGACGCGGGTGGCGCTGTGGGTTAAACCACAGAAACTAGGACTTCCCGATCAGAAGGTCAGTGGTTCGAATCCCCGCGACGGGGTGAGCTCCCGTTGCTTGGTCCCTGCTCCTGCCAACCTAGCAGTTCGAAAGCACGTCAAAGTGCAAGTAGATAAATAGGTACCGCTCCGGCGGGAAGGTAAACGGCATTTCTGTGCGCTGCTCTGGTTCGCCAGAAGCGGCTTAGTCATGCTGGCCACGTGACCCGGAAGCTGTACGCCGGCTCCGTCGGCCAATAAAGCGAGATGAGTGCCGCAATCCCAGAGTCGGTTATGACTGGACCTAATGGTCAGGGGTCCCTTTACCTTTACAATCCTGATGCAGAATGAGAAGGGAGCTCTCAAAAAGCACCCAGCCCCACCTTTCTTTGGGAGCAGCAGGAGGAAAAAACATCTTGTCTTCTAGCCTTACTGCCTGAAGAGGTGGCTGAATCATTGTGGGGGAGATGGGTGGCTGCTGGTGGCTGAGGCCTCTCTCTTTTGTTGCAGACGCTCACCGGAAAAGAGATTGAGATTGACATAGAACCCACAGACAAGGTACCTCGGGGAAACAAACATGGCGGGCGGGGTGGTGGTGATGATAGCGGTGCCCTGCACCTACCAGGGGATCACCCGCTTGGTTTTTCCATATGGAGAGAGACATATTATTTGCCCTGGTGTGTGGGGCTGGTTTGCGTCACTGTGGGTCCTGCCCAGCCCCTCACACCAAGGCAAACAACATGTCTCTTCCTCAAGTCCAGTTTTGCAGAACTGGCTGAGATCAAACAGGCCCACTCCCTGTTGAACTTCCAGTGCTGGTGAAACTGGCATTTTAAGTGCCGCCCCCCCCCCCCGATCTTGGGTTCCTTTTTGCGATGTATGCTATATCCCCGCTGTACACCACTTAGAAACTGTGGCATTAAGTGGTACGTAAATTATACTCTGAAGATGAATGGATCGATCCAATTGTGGAGGGAAAGGGGGTTGGTCAGTTGGTACCCATGTCCTCTTTCTTCTGGCCCCCACCCACCCAGGCGTGGCCTGTTATCAGTCTGGCCAGGTGGTGGAGCTATTCCTCCTCTGCCCTCTTGCCCTCAGAAAGTGGGCAATAAGACATGTTTCCCAAGGGCGTCCCTCCGTCCTCTTGAAAGGGCAGCCAGGGCTTTTTCTGGGCAAGCGTGACATCTCCTTCATCAGCGCAACTGAACCACAATGCCCATCCGCCTCCCAGTCCCATTGGTCCCATGTGAGAAACATTTGAGAGGTTCATCAGATCCTTCTGGGCCACATTCAGGAGCTTTTGGGGCAGAGGCCACAAGGACATGGCTGTCAACTTTTCCCTTTTCTTGCGAGGAGTCCTATTCAGAATAAGGGAATTTCCCTTGAAAAAGGGAAATGTTGACAGCTATGCAAGGGTGGGGAGGCCCATATGTTCAGATGTTGCCCTTTGTGACAGCGAAACGGATTGAAAGAGTCAAGCAGGCTGTCCCCCCCCCCCCCCCGGGAAATGAGTTTTCCCTCCGTCAGCCTTGCCCACTAGTGTTGATGTGAGGTTGCAGCTAAAAACTGCTCTGGATAGACTGTGACCCATTTCTGTTCTCCTCTCTCTCTGCCCTCCTTCCCCCCAGGTGGAGAGAATAAAGGAGCGAGTGGAAGAAAAAGAGGGAATCCCGCCACAACAACAGCGACTCATCTACAGCGGCAAGCAGATGTGAGTCCACCGGCAGCGGTGGCTGCTTCCCAGTGTATTGTGGGGAAAGCCTGGCTCTTGTAGTGCTGCTAGGGTGGAAGCAGAGGCTGCCCTAGTGCATTGTGGGATAATTGTTTTATAGGGCGGTGGTCCTCGGGTCTCATCAGGCCAAGCCACAGCACCCGGCCCTACAGGTATGGGGCTGGTGAAAACCTGGCTTAGCCGTGGCAGGGGTTGCAAGCTTGGAAAACGCAGGGCAAAGTGCTGCAGCGCTTTGGAAAGGCATGGCAATAATAATAATAATAATAATAATAATAATAATAATAATAATAATAATAAACATTTATACCCCAGCCAGAGCCGGGCTCAGGGCGGCTAACACCAATAAAATTACAATAAAATGGGGCGGGGAGACAAACAAAAACCAGTTTATTAAAATACAGATTAAAATACCATTTAAAATGCAGCCTCATTTCAATAGTAGCCCATAAATCAAAACCATAAGGGGAGGGAAACGTAAGGGTCAGACTGAGTCCAAACCAAAGGCCAGGCTGAACAGCTCTGTCTTCCAGGCGGAAAGATGCAAGACCCAGATGATTTGTCAGCCCCTTTCAAAACGTTGCAGAGCGCTTCGCAAAGCATTTTACAAGGCTAGCGTGCGACAGAAAAGTCACCTGATGCTATTGTGGCATCAGGTGATTGGCAGGTGGTGGCCCCACGAGGGGTGGAGGAGATAACGATCTGGCCCACTGGCATTTCTGTGCTGCCTTTCCGTGAAAAAACACCCCCAAATCTAGATAGCGACAATAACAGCTGCAATATTTTATATATTAGATGTATATATATATATTTTAAAGCAATATTGCAAGAATGCCATATGAGCATGAGGGGCTAAGAGCAGAGAGAAAAAAGCCAGTTTAGAAACATAATTTCATTCAAAAGGCATATTTAAACACGATAGCAGCAGAAGGAAGCAGTTGAGGTCAAGTTAGCCAAACACCTGCTTTAAATGAAAAGGGTTTTCCCTACTAGAAGAGGGTCATCAGGAAGAGTGCTTCCTTCAGCAGGACGTTCCAAAGTTTGGGACCGGCCACTTCACTTGAAATTCCTGCACTGCAGGGGGTCAGACTAGATGACCCTTGAGGTCCATTCCAACTTTACGATTCTGCAAAAGCCCTTCTTCACGTCCCTGCCAAACACGTTCCATATATCAGTGGGAGAGAGACAAGATTAATAATAATAATAATAATAGTTTATTTGCATCCCGGCCGAGACCAGGCTCAGAGCGGCTAACATCATAAAAACACCACAATATGCATAAAAACAGACATCAATTACAGTGGTACCTCAGGTTAAGAACTTAATTCGTTCCGGAGGTCTGTTCTTAACCTGAAACTGTTCTTAACCTGAAGCACCACTTTAGCTACAGGGGCCTCCTGCTGCCGCCGCGCCGCCGGAGCACAATTTCTGTTCTCATCCTGAAGCAAAGTTCTTAACCCGAGGTAATATTTCTGGGTTAGCGGAGTCTGTAACCTGAAGCGTCTGTAACCTGAGGTACCACTGTAATTAAAATACATCTTAAAATTAATTCAGACAAGTTAAAATCTGGGCAGGTGGCAGTTATCGGGTTGGAGTTGAGAGTGGTTAATACCTGCCAGGACCAACTTTTTACACTGATCCTACAAGGACCTGTGGGTGAGTTGAGGGCCACCTTTGGGCTTGTTTTATACAAAGGAAAGTAAGTCAAACTGCATCCTGCCCAAAGGCCTGGCGGAACAGCTCCGTCTTGCAGGCCCTGTGGAAAGATGTCAAATCCCGCATTGTCTCCAGATTACGTCTCTGGAAATTACAAGCACCCCTGGCCACCTCAGGAGGACAGTTGCAATGTACCTGGGTGTATTCTGTGGCCGGTTGCTCGACTACACAATACATCCGTGGAGACCTTATCCCAGCCTTTGCAAATCTGGAGCCCTCCAGAGATTTGGCAAGTCTGTTGTAGGGGAACGCTGGGAAAGGAAATTATCTTGTCCAAAAATGTTTGCCTCAGTTAATAACGAATGAAATAGCATTATTATGGGCCAAGCCCATTTGCTTTCTTCAACGATATCTTACTGTTGGGGTATGAGCAGGGTAAAAATATTATTATTATTACAATGGTACCTTGGTTTACGAACTTAATCCGTTCTGGAAGTCCGTTCTTAAACCAAAGCGTTCTTAAACCAGGGCGTGCTTTCCCATAGCAGTGGGGGACTCAATTTACAAATGGAACACACTCAACAGGAAGCGAAACATGTTCTTATTCCAAAGCAAAGTTCACAAACCGAAACACCTACTTCCGGGTTTGCAGCGTTCTTAATCCAAGTTGTTCATAAACTAAGCTGTTCTTAAACCAAGGTACCACTGTACTGCTGCTTGGGAAGTGACAGCCATAATGTGTCGTGCTGTATTACATGCCAGTCTAGAGCCCCAGCCCCTGGGGCTTATGGGAGTTGTAGTCCAAAACATTTGTAGGACTCCAGCTTGGCCCTGGGCGCTCTAACTACTCCTGCCTTCTCCTCTTCCCAGGAACGACGAGAAAACGGCCGCCGACTACAAGATCCAGGGCGGCTCTGTGCTCCATTTGGTCTTGGCGCTACGAGGGGGAGGCCTGCGATGATGGCGCACCCGTCCCTCAGCACGTCCCCCTCTCCCTCCCCCCCTCCCCACAAAGGACAGATCTGCCGTTTGCGTGTGGGACACCGCCAGGCTGCGCATAGTTACTCTCCCAAACCCTTTCTTCCTCCCGGATCCAGGAAGAAAATGGCCGCCGCTGCCGCCCACCACTCCGGAGATCTTCCGCAAGCTGTCATTTGAGGGAGGTGCCATTTAGCAGGGGCATTGGGGGGGGGGGAGTCCATGGTTTGTTGCCTTCCTGGGGGATCCCGCATCCCGCCGGCCCCGATCCTCATGCATTTCCACCCCGGCGACTTCTCAAGTGTTGCCTATGCTCGTTGGCTGTGTTTTGCCTCCTCTCGTTCAAATGTCCTTCTCCCTGCCCACTCCCCCTTCCCGCAGTTGAAATGGCTGAATGTTAAATAAAGGTGTTTCACGTGGTTTCTCGAGTTGCAGGCTCGTGACTGTGTTCGACTCTGCTTACGATGTGCCTTTCTCACTAGGGTATTCGGGATCCTCAAGTCAAAAGTGGCTCAAAAGGCATTTCCTTTGGGATCTATAGCACATGGGTAGGCAAACTAAGGCCCGGGGGCCGGATCCGGCCCAATCGCCTTCTCAATCCGGCCTGCAGATGGTCCGGGAATCAGCATGTTTTTACATGAGTAGAATGTGTGCTCTTATTTAAAATGCATCTCTGGGTTATTTGTGGGGCATAGGAATTCGTTCATTATTATTTTTCAAAATATATAGTGTGGCCCCCCACAAGGTCTGAGGGACAGTGGACCGGCCCCCTGCTGAAAAAGTTTGCTGACCCCTGCTATAGCGTGTATGTTTGTACAGTGGTACTTCGGGTTACATACGCTTCAGGTTACAGACTCCGCTAACCCAGGAATAGTGCTTCAGGTTAAGAACTTTGCTTCAAGTTGAGAACAGAAATCGTGCTCTGGCAGTGGGAGGCCCCATTAGCTAAAGTTGTGCTTCAGGTTAAGAACAGTTTCAGGTTAAGAACGGACCTCTGGAACGAAGTAAGTACTTAACCCGAGGTACCACTGTATATGTATGCATAGGGAAACAAGGGCTAACAGAGCTGCTGTTCCCAGATTTTTTTGCGGCAGGAACCATGACAGTAGTGGATTTTCTTCAGTTAACCCCTCCCATTGCAATATTTAAGGCGGCTTTTATTGGGTCAGAACCACAGCGGGCCAAATAAATGTGGAGTCTGCCGGGCTATTAAGTATTAACACAGGCTTATAGAGAGACATTCCTTCGCCTCGGCTTTACACAGGCGTAGAAATTAAATTTCAGACGGAAAGCAGGGCTCTGTTAACAGAGCTGGATGCCTGACTCGGCGGGAAGAGTTTCTGCTACCTCTCTCTAACTCGTGGCGGAGCTTTCCTGTGCAAACATTCCTTGTACAGTCTGAGTAAGCGGATTCTCCTAGCAAAATCCTTCCGCAACAGCCTCTTTTTACATCTCTTCACACGTGCACTGCCTGTCCGTGTATACATCAGGACGTTCCCCCACTACATCATTTATACAAAAGGACGATGTTGGAAGGAGAGTGAGCTCCCCAAATGTTCATTTCATGTCGTGAAATTTCTGGGGTTTGTGAAGGTTTTTGCCTTATTGGGATGAGAGAAAGCGCTGGCGCCAGGGAGCTTGACTGCAGATCCTTGCTGTGTGACTTGATGTCGACCCAGGGGTAGCCAATGGCATTGCCTCTGGGTGTTGAACTACAACTCCCATCATCCCTGGCCATTGGCCGTTCTGCCTGGGCGCATGAGAGTTGGGAGTCCAACATCCAGACAGCACCACGTTGGCGCTCCCTGCCATAGGTAAAGGTAAAGGGACCCCTGACTGTTAGGTCCAGTCGTGACCGACTCGGGTTGTGGCACTCATCTCGCTTTATTGGCCGAGGGAGCCGGCGTACAGCTTTCGGGTCATGTGGCCAGCAGGACTAAGCCGCTTCTGGCGAACCAGAGCAGCGCACGGAAATGCCGTTTAGCTACCTGCTGGAGTGGTACCTATTTATCTACTTGCACTTTGACGTGCTTTCGAACTGCTTGGTTGGCAGGAGCTGGGACCGAGCAACGGGAGCTCACCCAGTCGCGGAGATTCGAACCACCGACCTTCTGATCGGCAAGTCCTAGGCTCTGTGGTTTAACCCACAGCGCCACCTGCGTCCCTCCGCTCCCTGCCATAGGCTGCGCCAAACTGCACCCTGTTTCCTCAAAACACTTTCCTTGTGTCTTAAACACAGGAGATGCCACATGGAAGATGTCACAGCTTGTTCCCAGAAATCAGCTGGGTTGACTGGTCCTGTACAATCCTAAATAGGTCTGCCCCACTCTTCCTCTGACATCTGAGGTTCATAGCTCTGGATGACTTTCTGAGACAGAGCTCTTCTTAACACTGTATCTAGCAAATCTGGATGCCACAGATGTATTTATTTAGGTGGTTTTAAGGCAAACTTCTATGTTTTGAAGAAAACAGCTCCGGCAGTTTATGATGTCCTAAAAACAGCTTGAAAGCCAAATATAAAACCTGCAGTAAAAAAATTCTTAAATCACTTCTGATATTCTGCTCTGTCCCCTTTAATCCCAACAGAAAGATCATTGTCGCATTATTTAAAGAGGTGCCTGAATTAGAAAAAAATATTTAGAGGTGCCCAAAATAAAACCCAAATTTACATTTTGTTTAAAGAGGTGCCCAAGTTTTGAATATATATTTATACAGAGCCCAAATTAACATTTTATATATTGCACCGAAATAATAATCCTTTAAAGAGCAGCTGCAATCAGAATTTTATTCAAAGCGTGCGCAAAATTATTACTTATTTCATGTCTATACCGCTTTATATTTTTAAGAAAAAATCCCAAAGCAGCTTACAGCATATTATTAAAACTTCAATAAAACAATCCAGAATCAAACATTTCTGAAGAAAATCAAATATAGAGTATACAGCCAAAGCAACATAATTAACAGAAAACTAAAATATTACCTTAAAGGATTTCAAAATAAAACATTACAAAGGAGGTCAACTACAGAAGACATGTTTGGAACAAAAACAAATCTTTAACATTTCAAAAGGAAAAAAAGAAACATGGCTAAATGAAGTCAAATATAACATACGCATTTAAAGAAGCATCATTAACAAAAGAAGGAAATATGATCGTAAGCATGACAAAAATCTACCACCCTCGCCTTTCCCTCGCTGCCAATTCCTGCAACAATCACAGCCCATCCTTTTTTAAATATAAAAGGGGGAAAAGCCCTGCTGTGTTGGCAATCTCCTGCCCTCGCCACAACCCCCCGGTACTGAAGGGGTTAACCCGGGGCCGGCCCTGGAACGCTCTCGCAGCCGCTGTTTGCATCCGGAATTTCCGCAGCAGCAGCAGCACGTGGCTCCTCGGCGATCAAGTGAAAGAGGAAGCGCCCGGGTGACAGGCAGCCTGTCATTCATCCGCCGCCGCCGCCGCCGATCTGCTAGTTCCTGGAGGGCCGGATTCTGCAGCTCCCGTTGCTCCTCGCAGGAAGAAAGCGGGGGCCTGATTCGCAGCTCCGCCGGCCCCTGATTGCCTCCTTTTTTTAAAAAAAGAGAGGAGCAAAAGTCTCTTTTTTCCCTAGAGTGCGACCCCTACTTTTCCTGTTTTTGCTTCCTGGAAATAGAAAGGAGATGAGCAAACGGCCGTCGCTGGTTGTGTTTGACTTGGGTAAGTTGCTCCGTCGTTGCTTTGGGGCTCATCCTGTGTGTGTGTGTGTGTGTGTGTGTGTCACCTTGGGCAGAACTTTCCTTCCTTGCACGGGGTTGGACTAGATGACCGCTGGGGTCCCTTCCAACTCGATAATTCTATACTCTTGCTTCATAACCTCCTGGAGTATTTCTGCCTGGTAATGTGTCCTTCAACTCTGGTAGTTGCCTAGATGAAGGGATAGCCAGGGGGTGTTGGGGTGAGAATGTAGAAACTAGCTCACTCTACAAAGGTAAAATTCGCACACTCGTTGCCCCATCCATTTCTGCCTCTGCCCGCTTTGCACATGTGGCCCCCAGAAAGTTGTCCGGCCCTCGGAGCTTAAAAATTAATATGCAAAAGTTTAAAAGGCGCAAGGAGATAGGATAATAATATACTAAGGATGGAATAACAAATAAAGTGAATAACGCAACAATAACAAAAATAATTGTTGGTAAAGAAGATCGCACACGGGTGGGCTGTGGGGGAGGAGGTGAAGGGATTAATGGAAATAGTTAAAGATTGGTATAGGATTTAAGAGATTTAAATTTTTATAAAGATTCTGTAAGGAAAGCAGAAAGCAGCAAGAAATATCAGAGAGTAGATCAGTGTAAATGAAAACATGAGACTTGTGGTTCTGTTACATGATTTTATTTTGGAGTTGTCTGTTTATTTTGGAGTTGTTTGTTGTAAAGAATGTATATTATGTGAATAAAATAATAAAGGAATCAGAAGGTTGTCTGGCCCTTGGGCCGAAGATCCCACCCCCCATAGATTCTGCCTTCAACAAGCAGAATCTGTGTAGTAAAAAGAGACAATTTGGGAAGAATGGGAATGAGTGAAGCAGGCGAAAAACATGAAATTTTATGCTTATGTTTTGGGGGTTAGGGGAATTCAAGGTCAACTGATCTCTCTCTTACAGATTACACCCTGTGGCCCTTCTGGGTAGACACCCACGTGGACCCCCCCTTCCAGAAAAGCAGGTGAGATCTTTAGATGAAGGGTGGAATACAAATTTAATAAACAATAATAATAATATGGAGTGTTTATAGGACTGGTAGTGTTTTTCTGCAGCATCTCATTAACCAGGCATAGGCAAACTCGGGACTACAATTCCCATCATCCCTGACCACTGGTCCTGTTAGCTAGGGATGATGGGAGTTGTAGTCCCAAAACATCTGGAGGGCCGAGTTTGCCTATGCCTGCCATTGACTCACACTAATGTGGCTTTTAATCTGTTTTTGGTTCATTTTCATTTCTCAAAAGTCTTAAATTATTATTGTTAATTCTTCTTGAATTGCATTGTTTTATCTTTTTCGCAAACCTCTTTGAGGGGTTGGTTGTTGGTTTTTTTACAATCAATTTTTACAAATTTTATGAAATAAATAGTGATGGATTTATACTGGGCGATCCGCACACATTGTACCGCTTATTTGATTCCCTGATGCGATTCTTCCCTAAGGTTACCATGTCTTTGTCATCCACATGGGCAACTGTTGTGCTGTAACGCAACGAAAGCGGGGCAAAATAAATACATAAACTAGAACGTTGTTTATATCTCCCTGGTCCTGAATGGAGTACCTGTGCCCCTGAAGGACCAGGTGCACAGCCTGGGAGTCATTCTGGACTCACAGCTGTTCATGGAGGCGTGGGTCAATTCTGTGTCCAGGGCAGCTGTTTATCAGCTCCATCTGGTACGCAGGATGAGACCCTCCCTGCCCGCAGACTGTGTTGCCAGAGTGGTACATGCTCTAGTTATCTCCCGCTTGGACTACTGTCATGCACTCTACATGGGGCTACCTTTGAAGGTGACCCAGGAACTACAACTAATCCAGAATGCGGCAGCTAGACTGGTGACTGGGAGCGGCTGCCGAGACCACATAACACCGGTCTTGAAAGACCTACATTGGCTCCCAGTACGTTTCCGAGCACAATTCAAAGTGTTGGTGCTGACCTTTAAAGCCCTAAACGGCCTCAGCCCAGTATACCTGAAGGAGCGTCTCCACCCCCATCGTTCAGCCCAGACACTGAGGTCCAGCGCAGAGGGCCTTCTGGCGGTTCCCTCACTGCGAGAAGCAAAGCTACAGGGAACCAGGCAGAGGGCCTTCTCGGTGGCGGTGCCCGCCCTGTGGAACGCCCTCCCATCAGATGTCAAAGCGATAAACAACTACCTGACATTCAGAAGACATCTTAAGGCAGCCCTCTTCAGGGAAGCTTTTAATGTGTGACATCTTAGTGTTTTTTGGGTCTTTGTGGAAGCCGCCCAGAGTGACTGGGGAAACTCAGCCAGATGGGTGGGGTACATATAATAAATTATTATTATTATTATTATTATTATTATTATTATTATTATTAAGAAGATGCAGGATTTCATCAGCAGGTTACGGGGCATGTGCCAATTGGGGTGTCCAAACCCCAAAACAATGTCAAACGGGAGTTCTGTGTCTAACTTCTCTGAAACCATCATGAGCACAAATTGTCACTAATGCACAATACAAAGGGCCTTTTGGGGAGCTGTTTCTTCCCCCCACATGGGGAGGAGACCCTGATGTTTGTTTTATGCTTATAGGACTCTGTGCCCCTAAACGCCATGCAGCAGGCAGGAAGCCAACAGGTGAAGCTCTCCTTTGTGTCCTGGGGGAAACTGTATCTGTTGGATTTCTGCCTGCCATGTTAAAAACACATATACCATCCCCACACTTTATTTTCTGTTTTAAAGGCCACAAACCTCACAACTCTTTTGTCAATGTTCCCCTCAGCGATGGCTCAATACAAGACCGCAACGGGCGACCCATAAATCTGTACCCCGAGGTGCCGGCTGTGCTGGAGCAGCTGCAAGCAGAGGGGATCCCTATGGCGGCTGCCTCACGGTGAGTCCAGATCCTGCGCCCATCCCTGCAGGCCCCAAACCGCCTCCATTTATTCTGGTTTACTTGGCTTGGCAGCCCTGTTTAGGGAAGTTTTTAATATTTAACATATTTAACTGTTTTTAACATTTGATTGGGAGCTGCCCAGAGTGGCTGGGGAACTCAGCCAGATGGGCGGGGTATAAATAATAAATTATTATTATTATTATTATTATTATTATTATTATTATTATTATTATTATTAGACTCCATGTCAACAGGGACATCCACACCATGTTTGCTGCTTGCCGACCAACTTAAAGTTCCGTGCTAAAGTTCCGCTGTGTGACTAGTCCCTATGAAGTCTTTTCAAATGTGTCTGTGGGACAGTTTACTGGCTTGCTTTTCTTTCTTGTCCTTGATTTCACTTTGCATTTTGTGTTCTCCTTTTGCGCTTCCGTGTTGCGAACTGCCCTGCGATCTTCGGATTGCGGTGCTATTTTCCTAGAAGAAAGAGGAACTCACCGTGAACGCCTCTCTTACAACGGCAGTGGCACCGACCTGAGAGGTGCTGGGACTTGAGTTCTGGCTGAGAAAAATCCCTGAGCTTACAAATTTAACCTTGTTTGACGATGGGAGACGATTGAAGAATGCGCCTTTGGGGGTGAGGTCAAGATGTTGCCTGCTGTTGCTGCAGAGACGATACGGGAGAGACATGTTTTGTTGCAGCTGGGGCAGAGTAAGGCATCCGGTTGCATCGTGGTACAGTGGTACCTCGGGTTAAGTGCTTAATTCATTCCGGAGGTCTGTTCTTAACCTGAAACTGTTCTTAACCTGAAGCACCACTTTAGCTAATGGGGCCTCCTGTTGCCGCCACGCCGCCAGAGCACAATTTCTGTTCTCATCCTGAAGCAAAGTTCTTAACCCAAGGTACTATTTCTGGGTTAGCAGAGTTTGTAACCTGAAGTGTATGTAACCCAAGGTACCACTGTATTTCTTCTCTCCGTTCTCCTCCCAGCAGTCATTTCTCCTCAGGTCCCTGCTACGGATGCACAACTTGACTGCCCGTCTCCAGGCACTGCGGTCGTCTGCAAGGGGTATTATTTAATAAACAAGACTTATAAGCGATCTCAAATATGAATCTCTCCACCCCTCCCTCTCTCTTCCTAGGACAGGTGAGATCCGAGGGGCTAATCAGCTGTTGGATCTCTTCAGCCTGAACCGCTTCATCCGCTACGCAGAGATCTACCCGGGCAGCAAAGTCACCCACTTTCAGAAGTAAGGGAAGACCTACATTGCGTTGGTTGGGGGCAGGTGGCTGTGAAAAGAGGAGCCTGGACAAGCCATTGGCTCTTTGTACGCCCTCACAGTGATGTCCCCCAAGTTCTGTCCGTTTCTTGGGCCTAATCCTGCCCGCTGGTTGGTTTATTTGAATTTTTTTATTATTACAGTCCAGTTCTGGCTCACTTACAATATCAGGAAAATACACATAAAACACAACAGGAATACATTGAATTGCAATTGGGTATAACAGAGACAGTTCAGATACAGTGGTACCTCGGGTTAAGTACTTAATTCGTTCCGGAGGTCCGTTCTTATCCTGAAACTGTTCTTAACCTGAAGCACCACTTTAGCTAACGGGGCCTCCTGCTGCTGCCGCGCTGCCGAAGCACGATTTCTGTTCTCATCCTGAAGCAAAGTTCTTAACCCGAGGTACTATTTCTGGGTTAGTGGAGTCTTTAACCTGAAGCATATGTAACCTGAGGTACCACTGTATAGTGGCAGTTAAAAATATATATTAAATCTTGATCACTAAAATATAACCTAGAATTGTCATTTAAAACCCTAATCATTTTGGTAGTACGGTTTAATCCGGCCCCTGTTTTGTAGTTTATTTCCTGGGGTAAAATCCTAAAAAAAAGCTCACCAACTTCAATCATTAAAAAAAAGGTTAACGACTTTGGTTGGCCCTTTGTTCTGCCCTCACGGCCCTTCACTTCATCAAATCTGGCCCCCTGTGAAAAAAGTTTGGACACCACTGACGGTTGGCACGCCATTGGCAAGGCTGTTCTATGGGAGCAACGGGACGACGAGTTCTAATTCTCCCCCTCGCTTGCTCCTCCTCAGGTTGTCTCAACAAACCGGGGTTCCCTTTTCACAGATGCTCTTCTTCGACGACGAAAGCCGCAACATTTACGACGTCAGCAAATTAGGTAACGGGGAGAAATGTGCCCGCTGCATGTGACCCCCTCGCCCCTAGGCGGCGGAGGCTGCTGTCTGTGGGGCAAAGGGGGCGCCCGCCTCACTCTTGGGAGCTGCTGTAGGTCAGTGGAGACAAGCCGGAGCTAAGCGGACCCCAAGGCTGACTCTGAATGTCACCTTCCTATGAAGGGGGGGGCAGGGATATGTGCAATCTATTTCCCCCCTATTTCGCTTCCACGTAGGAGTCACATGTATCCTCGTCCCCAATGGCATGAACCTGTCCCTCCTGAAACAGGGCCTAGAAGCCTTCGCTCGCTCCTGAGTGCCGCCTGCGGCTGACGCAAACCGGACCTCTCTCGTCATGTGTGGAGTGTGCTGGCGGGGGCGGGATTTTGACCCCGTGCAATAAACCCTCTACGTGTTTCCCTGCCGCGCATCTTTTTACACGCGTGTTAACAGCCTGGACTTACCTGATAGGCACCTTGCTGTAGCGTTCCCAAAGCAAAGGATTGGACTTTGATTAATAAAATACAGTGGTACCTTGAGTTAAGTACTTAATTCATTCCGGAGGTCTGTTCTTAACCTGAAACTGTTCTTAACCTGAAGCACCACTTTAGCTAATGGGGCCTCCCGCTGCTGCTGTACCGCCGGAGCCCGATTTCTGTTCTCATCCTGAAGCAAAGTTCTTAACCTGAAGGTACTATTTCTAGGTTAGCGGAGTCTCTAACCTGAAGCGTATGTAACCTGAGGTACCACTGTACACACGAGGCTTGGCCAGCAAGACTCTGGGGAGAGGTGCCAATAATAATGATAATAAACCCTCTCCACCCCTCAGCCCAGGTCGTTTTATTCACAAAAGGACATTTTACACAGTGTCCGTAAGAACCGATCAGATTTCCTCTGAGCGTTTCAAAAAACCCCACGTGGGACAAAGTCGGATCAGAAGAAATCCTGTTAACTACAAAGACTACTTTGAGCATGCATACATAAAAAGGTAAAGGTACCCCTGCCCGTACGGGCCAGTCTTGACAGACTCTAGGGTTGTGCGCCCATCTCACTCAAGAGGCCGGGGGCCAGCGCTGTCCGGAGACACTTCGGGTCACGTGGCCAGCGTGACATCGCTGCTCTGGCGAGCCTGAGAGTAAATAAAACAGGACTAGAGGAATGCATTCAGCAAAACCCCGGAGGTCATAAACAGGCAGGGAAGGAAGGAAGGATGGCAAGGAAAGAGTATTTACCATCTCCTTGTGAACTCTCTTCCTGGCCTTTAAAGGTAAAGGTAAAGGGACCCCTGACCACTAGGTCCAGTCGTGACCGACTCTGGGGTTGCGGCGCTCATCTCGCTTTACTGTACAGCTTCCGGGCCATGTGGCAAGCATGACTAAGCCGCTTCTGGCGAACCAGAGCAGCGCACGGAAACGCTGTTTACCTTCCCACCGGAGCGGTGCCTATTTATCTACTTGCACTTTGATGTGCTTTCGAACTGCTGGGTTGGCAGGAGCAGGGACCGAGCAACGGGAGCTCACCCCATCGCAGGGATTCGAACCACCGACCTTCTGATTGGCAAGTCCTAGACTCTGTGGTTTAACCCACAGCGCCACTCAAACTACATCAAAGAAGCTACCTACTATCTTTATGACCCAGGATGCCTGATGAAGCAACTGGCAACTGGTCTTGTCCAATAGAATATTAAAAACACGATAAAACATCAAACATTAAAAGCTTCCCTAAACAGAGCTGCCTTCAGATGTCTTCTAAAAGTCAGGTAGCTGTTTATTTCCTTGACATCTGATGGGAGGGCGTTCCACAGGGCGGCGCCACCACCGAGAAGGCCCTCTGCCTGGTTCCCTGTAACCTCACTTTTCGCAGGGAGGGAACTGCCAGAAGGCCCTCAGAGCTGGACCTCAGTGTCCGGGTTGAACGATGGGGGTGGAGACGCTCCTTCAGGTATACTGGGCCGAGGCCTTTTAGGGCTTTCAAGGTCAGCACCAACACTCTTAATTGTGCTCGGAAACGTCCTGGGAGCCAATGCAAGTCTTTTACGACTGGTGTTATATGGTCCCGGCAGCCACTCCCAGTCACCAGTTTAGCTGCCGCATTCTGGATTAGTTGTAGTTTCCGGGTCACCTTCAAAGGTAGCCCCACATAGAGCGCATTGCAGTAGTCCAAGCGGGAGATAACCAGAGCATGCACCACTCTGGCGAGACAGTCTGCGGGCAGGGAGGGTCTCATCCTGCATACCAGATGGAGCTAGTAGACAGCCACCCTGG